>NW_026712114.1:8601114-9330280 GCF_030504385.1 Musca domestica | reverse complement strand
TAATTCCATTGCTAAAATTCAGTAAAATTATCAAAATACCGAATATCGGGAGGTAACGTTATATGGGGGATATACGATATCGTGGACCGATATAGGCAATTCGCTTCCAGGGCTAAAATACTCAGAAGGAGCTTCTTGTGTGGATTTTCAGATAATTCCATTGCTAAGTGCCAGTAAAATCATGAAAATACCGAATATCGGGAGGTACCTTTATATGGGGGCCATACGATATCGTGGACCGATATAGCCCATCTTCGAACTTGACCTGCCTGCAGACAAAAAACTGATCTGTTCAAAATTTTAGCTTCCTATTTTAATTCGTTTTGACTCTAGCGTGATTACAACAGACGGGCGGGCGGACAGGGCTAAATCGACTTAGAATATTACGCTCATCAATAATACAAGCCACTCGATCGATAGCTGTTAATTTGTTTTTTTTTTTTTTTTTTTTTTGGTGACAGCATTCCAGAAAAGAAGCTATTCGTGATGGAATTCATGCGTGATAATGTGATTTCTTTATATTTGGCTGGAAAACCGCAAGTGGCTATCGTCAGAGCATTTAAATATGAATAAATCTTTTGTGTATAGTACCACCGCTCGTTACCGTGATACTGGTAGCGTAGCCCGTCGTCAAGGAAGTGGACGGAAGAAAACAGCAACATCAGCAGAAATTTTTCGAAAACTAAAGAAGCGACTTGATCGAAACCCGCTTTGCAGTGGCCGAAAAATGGCTCGTGAGCTGAACATATCGCAATATTCCATTCGGAAAATATTGCAAAATGAGCTCGGGGTAAAGCCATTGAAATTCCAAAAAGTGCAAGAACTTACACCGCAACAGAAAAAAATTAGACTCAAAAGAGCTCAAGAGTTGCTTCGCTTGGCCGAAATTGGTGAACTGCCGAATTTGGTTTTCTCCGATGAGAAAACATTCGTTGTCCAGCAAAGGTTAGCTGAAAATGCCAAAGAGGTCAGCTGAAAATGAGCAACTTCGATTGGGCACCAGAACTCAAGCGCCGGCCATGGTGATGGTGTGGGCCGCATTAACAGCCGATGGTCGTTCTCCGCTCGTATTAATCGACCGTGGTATCAGAATAAATGCCGAAAAATATCCAGAAAATATTCTGTAGGGCGTATTAAAGCCTTGGGCACGCACACATTTTGGCCGCAGACCTTGGACATTCCAACAGGACTCAGCACCATCGCACTCAGCACGCACCATCCAAGAATGGCTATAAACTGAGATTCCTCGCTTCATTTCCAGCGCACAATGGACACCCAAGAATTTCCGGATACCTATCCGTTGGACTATTATGTCTGGAATATTTTGGAAAGCAAGGTTGGCACTAAAAAATACCAAAGTGTCGTCAAGCAAGCGCTTCGCAGGGAATGGGCCAAAATACCGCAGAGCAACATTCGGGCAGCGTGTGACGGTTTCATTGGCCGTTTGAAGGCCATAATTCGTGCCAAAGGTGACCAATTCGAACAAATCTAAACTTATTCTAAAATTTAATGCTATTTCCAACATTTTTTGCTTTCATTCAATAGAATTAAAAAAAAAATGTTAAAATTATGGCGTTTGACTTTGTTGCAGTTGTTTTTATACCCTCCACCATACTATGGAGGGTATATTAACTTTGTCATTCCGTATATCCCCCATATAACGGTACCTCCCAAAATTCGGTATTTTGATGATTTTAGCGCCATTATTCACCGAAATTGTTTCAAATTACGTATTTAGAGTTCGTAATGGGAACTACAGTCTGTGACAGAAAAAAGTCTATGCAGGTCCAGGTCTCCGTATAGGCCCCATATATGAGTACCTCCCTATATTCGGTATTTTCACGAGTTTAGGTACAATACCCACCGAAATTGTTTGAGATATCGTATTTGACGTTAGTAATGGACGCTATAGCCTGTGGCAGAAAATTGTCTATGCCGGTCCAGGTCTTCGCACAGCTCCGATATAATGGTACCTCCCTATATACGATATTTTGATGATTTTAGGTACATTATTCACCGTTTATTTCAAGTTTCGAATTTAAATATGGTAATGGCTAATGACAAACAATGCCTACGTAGATCCACGTCGTATAAACCCCAATATAACGACAATATTCGGTATTTTTAAAATTTAACAGAATTTTTAAAGATTTTAATTTTTTAAAAATTCCAAATTCGTTCCAAATAGTGGAAGGTATTCAAAGTTCGGCCCGTCCGAATTTACTGCTTTTTGACTTGTTTATCTTAACCTCTATATATATTTTGTAAGATCTAAATTTATTGTTTCGATGTTAATATACCCTCCATACTACGTATGGCTGAGGGTATAAAAACACAATCTTTGCTACGCGGATAACAATGTTCTAGGGCTGCACTCTTCGAATTGTCTTTACTATGATAATATCCGATTACATAAACTACTATATGCAGTCTTTCAGATCGAAGTCTTGACTAGGCGAATAGTACTAGAATAATTTATGCGGGTTTTCAGAATTTATATTTAAATTATATTTCTTTCTTAAAAATCAATATTTAAATTTCCCATTCCTTATAATTGCCCCTAATCCCCTCTCCTCCCCCTTTCCAAAAAATCCCTAATAATTCAATACACCTTGCCATGTTATTCTTTCAACACCACCACGCCCGTAACAGATCACAACATTTCCAACGGTAATGACAGCAATAATGAATGTTATTACGCGGTCGGTTGGTTGGTCAGTCGGTCATTTGTTTGTTTGTTCGATGGACACAATAAAAGTCACAAATTAACACACAACCAATAATAAAAATGTCCAAGATGACAGTTAAATGACAAGAAGAGAAGAGAAAAAAAATATCAATAAATTGAGACGATAAAAAAATCGAAACAAAAAAAAAAACTCCGAAGCTGTTCGTAATGTTTTGGTTGAATAATTTTTATAGTTGTGCATTGTTTATGTGGTTGTTGTTGTTATTTATCTTCTTCTTGACAACAACTTCATTTTTAATGACTGTAAAATTTTGCACATCAATAAATAATAGACAAAAGCACACAAGAACAACAACAAAAGCAATATGAACAACATTTGTAATACCCTTGCTGAGGTAGCAGACAAACATTGTTGGCTCTGGGTGTTACAAATATTCGCTTCACTCCAAAAACCATTTATTTGAGGTTGACACACAAGAGACCATCTCTGTCCAGACGAAACAACATAAATTGGTTATTTTTTGTAATTTTGTTTTTTTTTTTTCTTCGACTGTCGGCTGTTTTTGTTTTGGGGAGCTCGTGTGAATTTTTTGACAAATTTTTCGGTGTTAATTTGTTATTGGTTGTTTATTGTTGTTTTGTTTTCCTATCTCTCGCTCGCTCTTGGTATTACATTTGCCGGCAAATTAGAGAGGCAAAAAGCGGGTCACCACCAAATTGTTGGACTCAAAAAATATAAGTTATTTAACAGCAACAGAAGAAATGACTTAAATTTATTAAAAAAGCGTTAATAATCACCCGAAACTAAATTACCTAATTTTTCTTTGTCAATTAACGCAATATTTATTTTTAGTGGGCCTATTACGTTATGAGATGAGATAATTATAGATTTGACAGGAGACTTCGGCATGGATCTTTTATGAATAGAAAATCTTTCACACAGATGCGCGGTAATAGCAAAGTAGTGTTGCAAGTAGTGTTGTACTCCAATTTTAAACAGCATGCTATTTTTTCGGTAGAATGTAATGACCTGTCGCCTGAAAAATTATTTTATAAAAAAAAAAACTAAAAACAAATTTTTTTAGGTTATAAATAAATATTATGCAGAAATCTCCTTTTTTCTTTAATCGAGATGGAAGCTCTTCTATTTGTCTTCTTTATATAGAAGACATTTAATAGATAGAACCAAGACCTTGCAGAAGTATAATGCCGAAAAAAGACCTCCTACATATTTTCTTTGGGCAGAAGACTTTTAAAGTTTGCTATTAAAAGAGGTTCGTTTAAAACTTAGAGGATGGCTTTCTGGTATGATGAAATTCTAAGGATTTTCCACAGACAGAAGACTAGGCAATATCTGGAGGCTGTATGCCCCAAATAACCCACTAAAAGGTAACCAAGAACAAAACAGACGCAGAAAAACGAAAAAGAAATAATAATAATAAAAATAATAAAAAATACGCCAATATGTTAATATGGAATGGTTTTCAACTGACAAATATCCTACAGTTATTTTTAACATAAACGACACTGACGACATCTGTTGATTGGAAATGTTTCGATGATAAGCAGTGAGAGTATTCAGTTGTCTGCATATTCATTAGTCTGTGGATGTTCTGTGGAAAGGAAACTTGTAAGGTACGGGCTTTTGTGCGGAGCAAAGAGAAAATATTTCGAAGACTCTTTAATGAGAGGAAACCTTTAAAAAGCCTTTTCCAGAAAGAGAAATCATTTATAGAGCTACTGCAAAAAGGATAGCTGTAAAAACCTTCAATGGAAACAATATTTTGTGAATGTATTTATAAAGTTAATGCCACTAACCCGTCATTCATAAAGAGCAATCCATAAAAGGGCCTGGCGTAGAAGAGTGATATTTTGAAGGTCTTCTGTAAAGAAAAGTATTTTAAAGAGCTGGAGATTTTTTGAAAGTCTTATTTTTCTTGAAAGTCCCCCTCTAAAGAAGACCTTTGAAACCTCATCATCTTCAAAGTCTTCTTTTACAAAATGCCTTTAAAAGCTCATCTCACTATTAAAAATATTTGAAAGGTCATCGGAAAGGACTTTGAAAAGTGTTCTCTTTATAGAAGTATTTTGAAAGGCCAGCTGGATGCCCTGTTTCCTACAGAAGATATTGAAAGAGATTATAAAGATTTATCACTATTGATAAATCGGTGGGTATTGTACCTAAAATCGTCAAAATACCGAATATAGGGAGGTAATGGTATATGGGGCCTATACGAAGACCTGGACCTGCACAGACATTTTTCTGTCACAGACTGTAGTTTTCATTACGATCTCTAAATACGTAATTTGAAACAATTCTGGTGAATAATGACGCTAAAATCATCAAAATACCGAATATTGGGAGGTACCCTTATTGGGGGCTATACGAAGACGTGGACCTGCACAGACTATCTTCTGTCATAGGATGTAGTATCCATTTCGAACTTCAAACAATGTCGCTTAAATCATCAAAATACCGAATATAGAGAGGTACCGTTATATGGGGGCTATATGAAAACGGGGACCTACATGGTATATTTACGAACTTAACCTGCCTACTGGAAAAATAAACGTGTGTGCAAAATTTTATCCTTCTATCTCAATGCGTTCGAAGGATAGCGTGATTACAACAGACGGACATCGCCAAATCGACTTAGAATGTTACGCTGATCAACAACATATATACTTTGTTGGGTCTGACATGAGTATTTCGAGGAGTTACAAACTGAATGACAATGTTAATATACCCTCCATAGTATGGTGGAGGGTATAAAAAGTCGTCTCAATACAACTGAAAGGTTTTGCTACATAAAATAATTCGAAGAGTATTCTTTGTAGAAGACTAGTGAAAGTTCTTCTCTCTAAATAACTTTTGCAAGTCATCTCAATTTTAAGGACCAGAGAGTTTGTCTTTTCTCTGGAAAGTTAATCTCTCTATTAATATATAAGCTGCAAGGGTATCTCTCTAAAGAAAATTTTAGAAATATGAGTCCCTGTCGAATACTTTTGAAAGATTGTTTCTCTACAGAACCCCTGTAAAAGGTAATTTTTCTACTGAAGATCTTTGAGAGGCCTTCTCCACAAAAGGACACTTTAAAGGCCTTCTCGATATAGAGAACTTTCAAGGTATTCAAGGTTTCGAGGAATATATTGAAACGTTTTCTCCCTATAGAAGAAATTTGAATGGTTTTCTCTATTAATAGATATCATCATTATAAAATATATTTTAAAACATTTTCTCTATAGAAGAAGTGAATGGTTATCTTCCTTATAGAATATCATTTAGAAAATATTTCATCAATAAACGATCTTGAAAGTTCGCATCTTTATAGAAAATGATCAAATGTTCTTATGAATAGAGAAGACAGTTGAAAGGTATTCTCTCTATGAAAATTCATTGGAAGGTCATCTCTCTATAAATTGATGTTCGTGACTCCATATAATTCTTTGAAATACGGCACTGTGTTGTGGGCTTTTAAAATATCATATTTTTATGGAAAGCCTTTAAGTGAATTTAAAATATTTCTCTCTATAGAAGATAGAGGTATTTATTCTTTCGAATACTTGTAAAAGGTCTTTGTCGTTAAAGGACGTGCAGTCCTCTGGTTAAAGACGACCAGCAAAAGGTATCCGTAAGATGATTTTTTTAGAATAATTTGATGTTATTTACCCTAATATGTCCGATGTAAAAGACTTTTAAAGCTATCTGCCAATACAAAACATTCTTTCAGTTTAAGCTTTAAAAATTGTAGACCTCTAAAGGAGGCAAGGAGTTAAAGTTTTTGAATTGGAGTTTGACGTAAATCATCAAAACCGTAAATTATTTTGCGCAAATGTCTGATATCTTGTGACGTCTTCGCGAAGAATTGTTCGTGAAATCAAACTTTAATCCATACATAACATCTTTTTCTCGAAACTGATTTTTTTTTTTTTTGAAATGATACACCCTTTGAGTAAATGAGCGATACAAAAATTCTCTCTCATTTACAAATCACATTTATTTTTATTTTTTTATATATTTTCCGATTAACCGTTAATTTTTTTGTTATTTCCGGATACTTTAAATACGGAACGGAAACCCATTGTTTTAAAGCTCGTTTAATTTTCCCTTTCATGCTAAGGTCACAACAACAATTTAAATAAAATATTTATGGCATGCGTGAGCGTGCCTATTGATTAATATTTGGAATGAATATTCAAATTATCTGCAGTTTGCATTCCGCATTCATAGAAAATACAAAAAAAAAAAAAAATTAAATCAAAAGCTAAAGAAAAAAAACAAGAAAAAAATATTACGAAGGTTTGGTTGGTTTATTGCATAACTGTTGTTGCTGTCGAGTGATGGGAGATGGGTTGGTTGGTGGGGTCCATAACAACAACAACAACTGAAAACAACAGCAGTCGCAATACTAGACAATAAACCACACTAAATGCTGTGCGGTCGCGCAGCAGCTAGATTGGCTAGTGGCTATTGCTTGGTAATGGTAGATGATGAATAGTTGTTATTGTGAACCAAAAAAAAAAAACTTAGCTCCGAACCGACAAATGCCATGGCGATAAAAACAACAAGTAATAGCAGTTTTCTTGGACATGAAGAGACGTCATCATCACCACCATTAGCTGTCGTCATTTCCATGGCTAACTTGGCGGCCACCAGACAAACAGCATCCGTCTTTGTGCAGAGGCTGCAGAGGTCCGTCAAAGCTCGAAAGCAGTGGCTACATTTTTGGTAGCCCACAAAAGCAGCAACGACAATTGCCTCTTTTTTTCAATAATAATGAAAATAAAAAAGTTTGTGCTTTTTCTCAGTGAAATGAGAAAAAACGCTCGCAGACTGCCATATCAACAACAATAACAACAAGTGAGGCACCAACAGCAAGGATGGCGTTAATGAAAACACCATAAGCTTGTATTTGGACATTGTATGGATGACAAGACAACCATTTGTACCATTTGTAATGTTGTATGTTCGGACATGTGTTTGAGACAAGTTAACACAACCAGCCAACCCACTTTCATGGCGGAGAGCATCGAAGAGAAGAGAGAAAGAGCTCTGTGTGATGGCATAATTTGAAAAATCAATTGAATTCAACTTGACCCATAAAAGCTTGACGGCTGGAGCCGCCAGTCAGCCAACCGGGCAGGCGGACAGACAGTAAATATGCCGCTCACCGACCAAAAAAAAAAAAAAACAACAACAACAGCAAACAACAAAAGTGGCATTGTTGCCTTACGGCAATTTGCTCGGCTATCGTATTGCCGTTTATTTGGCAAAACAAAAACATCACCACCTCGTAACTAAATGTCGACACGGAGAGCACACATACAAGACATATACATGTAGATATGGGTGTACGTTTGTTTGAATGGAGGCACTTTCGATTTCAATAGCCGCTCAGCATCCCAAACGGAAGAGGTGGGTATAAATGATGGGGATCACACAATGAAAAAAGATACGCATGTAGGCAACCCACAAAAAAAAAAAAAAGAAAAAATATGTGGTACGATAATGAAATCTCCAACGAATGTGATCTTTGTACTTCGGAATTTTTTCTTTGTACGTATGTATGTAGGTACATTGGGGGGACATGGGAAAATTTATTTTTATTATTGCTTTGATATAAAATGGGGGGCAATAAATCTTAGAGAAGTTTCAAAATTCCTAGACAATGACAATTTTTGAGAGGCAAAAATGTTGATTTAATCTCACCTTAAATTAATGGGTAAACATATTTATATATCCATGATCTTGTCACTAAGTTAATAAGATAATATAAAATATGTGATACCAAATATCATTCTCATCAGTTGCCTATCCCAGCTTCAGTCCATCACGAGGCAAAATTTCGCCTTTATGGAATCTGCATTGCATTTATGATGAATTTTCATAAGAGGAGACAGCAAATACGTGACCTTCACTCTACCACCTGGTGAAATTTGATCAAAATTCCTATTGTGATAATATGATTTCAAATATACAGGGTGAAATGAAAAAACTGCAACCAACTTTAGACTGCTATCATTTCTAAGCCACTCGTCCGACAATTGGTAAAATTATTCCAGTGACAGCTGATTATATTGTTTACAAGCTTACAAAAGCATTTTGGTGAGAATTTCCAGAAAAAAAGTTATTCGTGATGGAATTCAATCGTGATAGTGTGATTTCTTTAGATTTTGCTGGAAAACCACAAGTGGCTATCGTTAGAGCACTGCAGCATTTAAATGTCAATAAGACTTTTGTGTCTCGTACCATCGCTCGTTAACGTGATACTGGTAGCGTAGCCCGACGTCAAGGAAGTGGACGGAAGAAAACAGCAACATCAGAAAAATGGTTCGAAAAGAAACAAGCGACTTGATCGAAACCCGCATCACAGTGGCAGGAAAATGGCTCTTGAGCTAAACATATCGCAATATTCCATTCGGCAAATATTGAAAAATGAGCTCTGGGTAAAGCCATTGAAATTCCAAAAAAGTGCAAGAACTTACACCCCTACAGAAAAAAATTAAACTCAAAAGAGCTAAAGAGTTGCTTCGCTTGGCCGAAAGTGGAGAACTGCCGAATTTGGATTTTTTCGATGAGAAAAAATTCGTTGTCCAAAGAGGTCTGCTGAAAATGTCGGTTGGCCACCAGAACTCAAGCGCCGGCCATGGTGATGGTGTGGACCGCCATAACAGCCGATGGTCGCTCTCCACTCGTATTAATCGACCGTGACATCAGAATAAATGCCGAACGTTATTGCGAAAATATTCTGGAGGGTGTATTAAAGCCTTTGGCACGCAAACATTTTGGCCGCAGACCTTGGACATTCCAGCAGGACTCAGCACCATCGCACTCAGCACGCGCCACCCAAGAATTGTTACAAAATGAGGTTCCTCGCAGTTTGTAAACAAACAAATTGATCGTGTTTGCTTTCCCAAGAAGTCAGCTGAAAATGTGCACCTTCGGTTGGCCACCAGAACTCAAGCCTTGCCATGGTGATGGTGTGGGCCGCCATAACAACCGATGGTCGCTCTCTGCTCGTATTAATCGACCGTGGCAACATAATACATTCCGAATATTATCGCGAAAATATTATGGAGGTGTATTAAAGCCCAGGGCACGCAAACATTTTGGCCGCAGACCTTGGACATTCCAACAGGACTCAGCACCATCGCACTCAGCACGCGCCACCCAAGAATGGTTTCAAAATGAGGTTCCACGCCTCATTTCCAGCGTACAATGACCACCAAAATCTCCGGATACCAATCCGTTGGACTATTGTGTCTGGAGTATTTTGGAAAGCAAGGGTGGCACTAAAAAATACCAAAGTGTCATTCACCTCAATCAAGCGCTTCGCCGGGAATGGGCCAAAATACCACGGAGCAACCTTCGGGCAGCCAAAGGTGACCAATTCGAACAAATCTAAACTTATTCTAAAATTTGATGCTATTTCCGACATGTTTTGCTTTCATTCAATAAAATTAAAAAAAAGTAAAAATTATGGCATTTGACTTTGTTGCAGTTTTTTATCTCACCCTGTAGATCTGCACTAAAATTCCTCTCGACCAATTTTCATTGTTTGCTAGGATGTGCGAAGCTTGTCGAAAATTGGAGAGGAATGTCAGACGGGTTGTTATGCGAGTTATACCAGAATGTTTGGACCGATAATAAAGATATCGGTTTATATTTAAGCATATGGTACCACCAGCTTTTCGGTATTTCGACGGTTTTGCACCAAATTTCAAGCAAATCAGTTATATTTCCGTTGTTAGATTTACTCCTCGCTGTATTGGTATAGTCCCCATATAAAGGTTTCTCCATATTTTAAGTATATTAATGGTTTCGGCCCGGAATTTCGAAATAAATCAGCTGTCATTTTATATTTAGCCTTTTTTGGGCAGATAAACTCCTTACAAAAACTATTTTTCCAACCAAATAACCTGTAGTTACATATTAAGCGATCCTTAGGAAGTAGAATATATCCTTTCCAGTGTGAAACTATATTTTTTGGTATAGTTCCTCTTCCATTTTTATGGAGAACCCAGATAACAGTTTTCGAGGTTATAATAATTACTCACGAATTCACATTCATATACAAAGGATGCTTACCTGAAAATAACAGAAGAAATATTTTTTATTAGTATTTAGTTAAAAGGTTGGAATTATTCAAAAAAACTAAAATAAATAAATGCCAAATTAGATTGCGATATAAATCTCTATAAAATTCGTTTTAAAAGTTATAACCTAATCCGTTTTGGAATTTTTGAGACCGTGTTTGGCCAATAACTCATTACACGCAAACTTCCCTGCTAACATTTTTTTCTGAGGTCTCTGATATCCGATTTTTGTAGAGATTTTCTACCGTTTCTTCAGAAAAGTTTCAGAGTAAACAGTTTCTTTTGTTTTATTAAAAAAAAAAGAAAAAACAAAACAGAAAAAACCGGCGTCAGCAGAGAGTTAACTCTTTTTTTACGAGACTCCTTTACCGTTCTTTCCGAATAGTTTCAGTGTACTCTGCACATACTCATTTTTTGGATGCGGAATTGGAACATATTCCTGGAACTATGAAATGTACCATAGAAACGGGAAGTTCGGATTTTCGGACAAATCTTTGGACAATATTAGACTTTTGTCCGAAAACTTTTCGAATTTTGAAAAATTTAGTAATTTTTTCCGATTTTTCGATAAAACTATCGAAAATATTCATATTGAACTTGGGATCAAACATCCGAAAATTTTACAAATTTCAGATCAAACATCCTACACGTTTCCGAATTTCGTATCAAACATCCTATATTTCTTCGAATTTCGAATCATTTTTGAATAAGACTATAGAAAAAATTCAGATTTTGTATCAAACATACAAAAACGTTCCGAATTTTTCTTTGCGAATTCTAATCGAATTCGTCACGAAACTCTAATGTTCTTTCCAATATTTTTTTCGAAAAAAAAAAAAAATCTTTCAGAATCTTTTGAAATCTCACACAATTTTTTTCCGAGTTCATTCCGAATTCGACATCAGAATCGGAAACTTTTGGAGAGTTATTTTAATAATTCAGAAAAAATCGGAAATACTGGCATGGTAATGTTAATAAACTACCTTTTCCATTTACTTACTTCCATGTCTAAGCAAGGGGCTTGGATGCTGTTTTTATACCCTCAGCCATATGGCTATGTCATTTGATATGGCCAAAACGTGCCTCATCGAAATACCTGTGTCCCGTCCTAGGACATTTGGAGTCGATCTAGCGATGTCCCTCCGTCTGGCTGGTGCCCACGATATTTCTTGAAGGGAGTATCCGATTTCATCCAAGTATGGTACATCGTAATATTATGATCAAACTAAGATGGAGTTCGGAGATGGAGAATATCCTTCTGGTACCTCCCTCACGAAATGTCAACATCTTCAAATCAAATATTTTACTGCACGGAAAAAGAAAGGATAATCCGATTTTTAAATCCTAATATTTGTATTAGTGCTAGGTCAGGTGCGAAAATGGACAATATCGGTGCACTCCATCAAGTACTTCGCCCACAAAGGTTCAAAATTTTGAATCATTATAACTCGTATAAAATGTGATGTGAGAGCCAAATTACACACATTACAACATTTTTATTTAACCCAAGGTCTGGTCTGAAGTTGGGATATATCGGTCCACTCCTTTAGGTACCTGCCCCACAAAAGGATAAACATTTTGAATATCTATGAACCTCATAAAACGCGAAATCAATATCCGATTCCATTCAGACTTGGTACATCTCAATATTTCCATCAACACAACATCTTTTATAAAGATGGTAGAGATCGGACAATTGCTTTTGAAACCTCACCCACATAGGGTTCAAAACTTTGAAAAACAAAACGCTCAAACCAATATTTTTGATCTGTTCAGACAAAATCTGTTGTGAAGACGATATATATCTGTGAACCCCATCTGGTACCCCACCCATAAAGAGTTACAATTTTCAATACTTGTATCTGTCATAGCTTGCGAAACAAATCAGCGATTACTTACAACTTCCTATATTTCAATATTTCTTTCAACCAGAAACCTGAGATGAATATGGTATTTATGATTTCGCATAAAATTGGATGTTATTGTTCGATTTCCTTTAAATTTTGAACATACCAATATTTTTTATATTTTATTATTATATGAAGTGGAATACTTCGGTCCGCTATATCTGGTAACTCACGCATATTTCCACATTTTCCAAAAAATTGCACATATCTTACATGTGCAATAAATTATAGTAAGTAGTCGATATAGTCCTAATCTGGCACATTGTAGTATTGATATCAGTCTTAGGTCAGATACGAATTGGTCAATATTGGCCAACTGCTTCGGAACATCCCCCATTAAGGGTCAACGCTTTGAATAATCATAACTCAAGGCTGGGGGAATACATCTGTCGGCAAATCCGACTGATATTATTTTACTTGTTTGAAAATGTTTTGGAGAAGACCCAGAAAGAATCCGTCCACTCTCTCTCTCTGGGTCTTCTCCCAAAACTATGATCTATTTTCACATATAGATAAAAACATTAAAATATACATTGATTTCCGATTTTAAATGAATTGTTATTATTCGAAAATCTGAAATATAACCATGTGCCAAGTTTGAACTATATCGAATACTTCTTTCGCTCAATATAAGGTTTGTATTTTTCCTTTGGATATACCAAGTGCACAAGAGTACGGACATGACTAAATTGAACCCAAATGTCCTTAAATGAATTTCGCAAAAGAGAGCCATGTACCCTCTATAGGCTTATTACGGAGGGCATAAAACCTGAAATTATTCCAGGGTGAAATACTTAAAAATTTGATCCAATGTCAACCAATGTTACCAGAATTTTAAATGAACCGTCTTATCAAAAAATGCCTTACGTGTGTAAATATAACACTTTTTTTAGAAACGTATAACAAATTACCTTAAAAACCATCAACAGATCCACGAGCGACCATAGAAAATTAAGATTGTCGACAGCTTGACCAACTTTAACGCCAGCGGTACCAGACGGACACCGAAAACAAAGCTTCGGAATGAATATTTTTTGATCGATTGATAATTTTTCCAAAATGACCAATGTCGATCGGTGGTTGAACAACCATAATAACAACAATGATGATCATGATGATGTTGTTGATAATTGTGTTTTGTGCTGGTGCTGGTGTTGTGGTTGTTGTTGCTGTTCCAGCTTTCAACACAGAAACGGCATAGATGCTGGTTGTAAAAAATAAAATGAAATGGTTGCAGCATTTGGGTTATTGGTTTATATTGGGGACCATTATCATAGACTTGATGCTGGCTGGAGGCAATGCCACCATTGGCCGGTCAGACACACATGGAACACACACACATACTTATTTTCAAATGTCTTTGTGTGACCACATGTAATAATGGATATTTCTGGCCAAAAAGGTGCTTCAAATAAAAATTTCGAGTTTTTTTTCTTTCTTGGGACATTCAGAGTCATTTATAATTAAAAATCGTTTTGAGTTTATTTGGACAGTTATAGTATTTCCATTTCATTGGATTTGGTGTTAGTAGTTATGTGTGTATACGGCGATTTTGACCATTGTCTGGCCAAACAAATGAAAGTAAAAGTGTTGAAATATCAATTATTTCATTTCGCTTAATAGTTTTAAACGGTATTTTTGACCCCCCCCCTCTCTCCTCTGCATCAACATCTGCCGGACAATAGGTATCGAAATGAGCATCGTAATGAGATGGTGAAGACCGACAGACAGTTGGACAGAAATCAAAGCAAAAATCAATGGGAATCAACAACCGTTATGCATAGATAATAAATGTGCCAACACATACGCACTCATGTATACATACATATGTAAAATCATATGTGTTCATGTGTGTTAGCATTGTCCACACTCGAGTAATGATGCTGTGATTGGTGGTTAAATTAAAATTTGAATTTAATGTCATTCCTAACCTGGAGACCTCGTTGACCTCTTTTGAATAATGGATTTTAGGTGGGGCTTCAATCTGGCATCAAGTTTTGGGTTTGTTTGAAAATTGTTTTATTAATGCCGATATTTGGCAAGAAGTAATATAAGTGAAGTCATTAACCATGGCGGAATGTTAAATGGAAATTGAAAGGCAATACATTACTGGGTTCCTCGGCATTTATATTTGAAAAAAAAAAATCAAGTAAAAAACATAAGGTACTGCCGGGCCGAACATTTAATACCCTCCACCTTAATGTAATGGAAACCAATTATGACCCACATATTCGTGGGAAATGTGGCAAAAATCATCAAAATACCGATTATCGGGAGGTACCGCTACGTGAATCTATACATACAATGTTCGCCAACGGAGCTAGAACCAATTATGACCCACAAATACCAATTTTAAGACATATTCGTGAAAAAATGTGAAAAAACATCAAAATACCGAATATCGGGAGATACCGTTATATGGGGGCTATACCAAAGCGTGGACCTATACATACAATGTTTCGTCACACGAACTAGGACCCATTATGACCTACAAATACCAATTCTCAGACAAATCCGTGAAAAAAATGTGGCAACAATCATCAAAATACCGAATATCGGGAGGTACCCTTATATGGGGGCTATATTAAAACGTGGACCTATACATGCAATGTTTCGCCATCGGAGCTAGAACCCATTATTACCAACAAATACCAATTTTTAGACAAATCCGTGAAGAAATGTGAAAAAAGGCATCAAAATACCGAATATGGGGGCTATACCAAAGCGTGGACTTATGCATACAATGTTTCGCCACACGAACTAAGACCCATTGTGACCTACAAATACCAATTCTCAGACAAATCCGTGAAAAAGTGTGGCAAAAACCTTCAAAATACCGAATATCGGGGGGTATCGTTATATGGGGGCTATACCAAAACGTGGACCGATATATCTAATTTTAAATACCAAACATCCTAGATATAATTCAAATTATTCTACTAAATTTTGGCGCTCTACGTCAAATAATGTGGCCTGTATCATGTTTTCAACAGACAGACACACGGACATCGTTAAATCGATTTAGAATTTTAGTCTGATTAGGATTATATATACATTATGGGGTCTACGACGAATTTTTAGGGATGTTACAAACGTAATGACAAATTTAATATACCCTCCTTTCCAAGGTGGAGGGTATAAAAAGTTAAAACGTTTCAAATTGACCATTGAAATTCCAAAAAGTGAAAGAACTTACACAGCAGCAGAAAGAAAATAGTCTCAAAAGAGCTAAAGAGTTGCTTCTCTTGGCCGAAAGTAGTGAACTGCCAAATTTGGTTTTCTCCGATGAGAAAACATTCGTTGTCCAGCAGTTTGTAAACAAACAAAGTGATCGTGTTTACTTGCCAAAGAGGTCAGCTGAAAATGTGCACCTTAGGTTGGCCACCAGAACTCAAGCGCCGGTCATGGTGATGGTGTGGGCCGCCATAACAACCGATGGTCGTTCTCCGCTCGTATTAATCGACCGTGTTATCAGAATATTATCGCAAAAATATTCTGGAGGGTGTATTAAAGCCTTGGGCACGGAAACATTTTGGCCGCAGACCTTGGACATTCCAACAGGACTCAGCAATCTCGCACACAGCACGCGCCACCCAAGAGTGGTTACAAATTGAGGTTCTCGCTTCATTTCCAGCACACCATGACCACCAAAGTCTCCGGATACCAATTCGTTGGTCTATTGTGTCTGGAGTATTTTGGAAAGCAAGGTTGGTACTAAAAAATACCAAAGTGTCGATCACCTCAAGCAAGCGCTTCGCCGGCAATGGGTCAAAATACCGCAGAGCAACATTTGGGCAGTGTGTGACGGTTTCATTGGCCGTTTGAAGGCCATAATTCGTGCCAAAGGTGACCAAATCGAACAAATCTAAACTTATTCTAAAATGTTATGGTACTTCCGATATTTTTGCATTCATTTAATAAAATTCAAAAGAAAAAATGTAAGAATTATGGCGTTTGACTTTGTCGCAGTTTTTATTTATCTCACCCTGTACAGCTCCTCTTTGCTGCTCGTTGTACTTACTACGGCATTTAATTAAAATAATTATCATTTATTTTATGTATTTTCATTTAGCCTCATTTCTTTCCCTATTCCCACTAAAATCTCTCCTTCTCCGAACAGCAAATGAAATAACCTTGTAAAGAAACCAGGTTGGCCTGTGATTTCTTCATTTGGTCTCAATTTTAAATACCTGTTTTTTATTTTCATTATTTTTTTTTCTTAACATATACAAATATTTATTTACACCAAAAACCAGCGGCAATGGTCCTATTTTACATATGTGTTGTCGGTTGGTGCTACTCCACAAGTATTTCAATCAACAGCATCATCATCACCACCATGACTATCACCAGGCAGCAGCATTGTAGCTTAGTTCGCTTACCGGCCATGGCGCTGTGATTCATGCATGTAAACGTCGCTTCGTTTTATTTTCATAGCTGAAATTTGTTAACGTCTTTGTTTAGGGCTGGGAATATGTTGTTGTTGTTGAGTTTTTTTTTTTTTTTACTTCTGTCGAATTTGTCTTACATGGCGATTGTGTCACTTGATAAATGTGTTTAAATTTGTAAATAGCCCTTGCGGCAATTATTTGGGCAGGGGGGAAACTAATGAAGACAATCATGGAAACGGAATTGCCGGTGATTTTTTAGGAAAACGATTGATGGGTGGATGGATGTTTGTTCGTTTAGGAAATTTCTTCCTGGTGGCTAGAGGTTACTAAAATGTGAAATAAATTTAAATCTTTTTTTGGCATTTTTTTTATTTTAAATTTCTTAAATAGATTTAATGTAAAATGGTGCATTTTTTAGATTTTTTTAAGTGTGGCATTTTTTATAACATATTTGTAACAATAAGAACATAGAATTTTTTCCCAGGACTTTCAGAGATCTTTGGGGTTATTTTTAAAGATTCGATTGACTATCAACGCTATCCACATGATTTATAAAAATATTTATTCAAGAGCTATCAGAGTAATTTAAAAAAAGTATCAGTCGGTTTTGCAGGCAGATGTACACCACCAGCCAATGGGATTAATTAAATATATTTTGTGTTATGATTATAAAAACTGCTGACCCTCTATGGTGTAGGTTTTGGAGGAATGATCCAATATTGTCCATTTCGCATCGGACCTAAATAAATATGATATATATATTTCGAAGTGCCAGGTTGGGACTACATTGGTTACTTCTTTTATTTTATATGAGATATGTGATAATTTTTAGAAAATGTTAATATGTGCGTATTAAAATGTTGGTTTTTCAAAATCTTGAACAATATGTGAGGGAGTTACCAGAAGAAAAGGTCCGATCCCTCCCATCTTTATAACAGATCTAGTCTTGATGGAAATATTGAGATGTACCAAAATCTGAATGGAATCGGATGTTAATTTCGTGTTTTATGAGCGTCATGGATATTCAAAATATTGACCCTTTGTGGGGGAGGCACCGCAAGGAGTGGACCTATATATTTGAAGAAATCGGACTCTTACATCACATTTTATAAGAGTTGTAATTATTCAATATTTTGACCCTTTGTGGGGGAGGTACTTGATGGAGAGGGACTATATTGTCCATTTTTTTTCTTTCCACCTGACCTAGCGCTGATCCTTTTGTGAAGGAGGTACCAGAAGGTGTGGACCGATAAGTTTGACAATAATATTACCATGTACCAAGTTTGAAGCAAACCGGATACTCTCTTCGAGCGCGCCAGCCAGCCAGACAGGCAGACCGACGGACGGACGGAAATCGCTAGATCGACTCCAAATGTCCTGAAACTGATTTTGTCCAAAGAAAGCTAGGGCTAAAACGGTTATTTCGATGAGACACGTTTTGGTCGTATCAAATGATATACTCGTATACCCTCTGTAGCCATATGACTGAGGTTTCTGATTTTTTTTGGAAGTTCGTAATGGATACTACAGCCTTTGGCTGTAGTCTGTGAAGGTCCATGTTTTGATATAGCCCCCATATAACGGTACCTCCCAATTTTAAGTACAACTCTCATAGAAATTGTTTGAGATGTCGTATTTGAAGTTCGTAATGGATGCTACAGCCTGTGACAGAAATTTGTCTGTGCAGGCCCAGGTCTTCGTATAGCTCCGATATAACGGTACCTCCATATATACGGTATTTTGATGAGTTTAGCTACATTATTCACCGTTTATTTCAAGTTTCGAATTTGAATATGGTAATGGCACATGACTACAATGCCAGGTCCAGGTGCAGGTTCACGTCGTGTAGACCCCAATATAATTGCTATATTCGGTATTTTTAAGATTTTAACAGAATTTTTAACGGATTTTATTTATTTTTTTTAATTTCCAAATTCGTTCAAATGGTGGAGGGTATTCAAAGTTCGGCCCGGCCGAACTTACTGCTTTTCTTCTTCTTCTTTTTTGGTACTTAAAATGGAATTTCTAATTTCTAAAATGCTTGAAATTACCAAAACTAATAGAAATGTCACCTACTTTGATCAAAACACAACGCAAAAAAGTTCCAAGCACTCTATGAATAGCAAATCTTGGCCTAAAAATTCCAAAACTTTTTGATCTCATGATTCATTGTATTATGAAATTCTTCGTATTTGGGAATTTCCCACCATCCAAATTGTTTTTTTTTTTTTTTTCAAATAACTTTCTTCATAGGCGGCATTTTTACTCTAATCCCAAAAAAACCCACACCTATATCCATCATCACATCAACTAGTTTTTATAATAAAAAGTGATGTTATAGTTATTATATATATGATAACGGTACTAATTATTCATATACTAATAAAATTCTAGCTCTGCCCAAAAAAACCCAAAGCATGAAATTTTTGTTTTCGTTGACAAAAAAATAATCTTTCCATCGTCACTAGATTTGTGGCGCGTGCAGGTGCGCATGCGCGTGTTTAACAAATTGTTTCTAAACAAAAGAATGATGAGATAGACAGTGGGTCACACCCTAAGAACTGAGATAAACAACATTTCTAAATTGTAGAATTCAAAAGAAAAGAAATATTAACAATAAAATTTAAAAAAAAAAATATTCTATAACCCAAAATATTAAAAACAAACAAACGTTTTGAATGAAAGGTTATCAAAGTGATTTGGGGGTTTCTGTCCATTGTAGGAAACAACATTGTTTGAAATTCTGTTGTAAAATAAATACAAGTGGCGATTTTTGTTGATTTGTTAGTGGATAGCGGAAATATAATTAATAACCAAACAAGCAATTAATTAAAACCACTTGAGTTGTCCAAAAAAATTGTTTTTGTATAAAATAAAATTTGTTGTATAATTGTTATTATTGTTGGGTTTTTGGTTGGATTTCTTCAATGAAAAATTAAGATGTGCGCCGAGAGATTATTTATTGTTCGTTTTTTTTTTTTTTTTGTACAACTATTCTTTGTAAAATTTTCAAATATTTCCTTCTTTGGTGTTTGAATTCTTTTTTGCTCAAAAACGCGTAGACAAACTTGATGCTGTGTCGCCTTGAACCTTTAAATGACGGAAGTTGGTGCATGTGTGTGTGGACAAGTGTCCAATTTTGGTCAAGTTAGATTGCCTATGCGGTTATTACTACATTAGCACCATGTATTCACATATACAGGGTGAGATGAAAAAACTGCAACCAACTTTAGACTGCTGCCATTTCTAAGCCACTCATCCGACAGCTGTCAAAATTATTCCAGCGAAAGCTCATTATATTGTTTACAAGCGTACAAAAGCATTCTGGTGAGAATTTTCCAGAAAAAAAGGTATTCGTGATGGAATTCAAGCGTCATAGTGTGATTTCTTTATATTTGGCTGGAAATACACAAGTGGCTATCGTTAGAGCACTCCAGCATTTAAATGTGAATAAATCTTAATCGCTCGTTACCGTGATACTGGTAGCATAGCCCGACGTCAAGGAAGTAGACGTAAGAAAACAGCAACATCAGCAAAAATGGTTCGAAAAGTAAAGAATCGACTTGATCCAAACACGCGTCGCAGTGGCCGAAAAATGGCCCGTGAGCTAAGCATATCGCAATATTCCATTCGGCAAATATTGAAAAATGAGCTCTGGGTAAAGCTATTGAAATTCCAAAAAGTGCAAGAACTTACACCGCAACAGAAAGAAAATAGACTCAAAAGAACTAAAGAGTTGCTTCACTTGGTCGAAAATGGTGAACTGCCGAATTTGGTTTTCTCCGATGAGAAAACATTCGTTATCCAGCAGTTTGTAAACAATCCAAATGATCGCCAAAGAGGTGAGCTGAAAGTGTGCACCTTCGGTTGGTTATCAGAATTCAAGCGCCAGCTACGGTGATAGTGTGGGCCGACATAACAGCCGATGGTCGCTCTCCGCTCGTATTAATCGACCGTGAAATCAGAATTAATGCCGAATATTATCGCGAAAATATTGTGGAGGGTGTATTCAAGCCTAGGGCACGCAAACATTTTGGCCGCAGACCTTGGACATTCCAGTAGGACTCAGCACCATCCCACTCAGTACGCGCCACCCAAGAATGGTTACAAAATGAGGTTCCTCGCAGTTTGTAAACAAACAAAATTATCGTGTTTGCTTGCACAAGAAGTCAGCTGAAAATGTGCACCTTCGGTTGGCCAACAGAACTCAAGCGCCGACCATGGTGATGGCGGCCCTCAGCCATAACAATCGATGGTTGCTCTCCGCTCGTATTAATCACCGTGGCATCAGAATAAATGCCAAATATTATCGCAAAAATATTCTGGAGGGTGTATTAAATCCTTGGGCACGCAAACATTTTGGCCGCAGACCTTGGACATTCCAACAGGACTCAGGACTCAGCACCATCGCACTCAGAATAGTTACAAAATGAGGTTCCTCGCTTTATTTCCAGTGCACAATGGCCTCCAAAATCTCCAGATACCAATCCAGATGGTCTATTGTGTCTGGAGTATTTTGGAAAGCAAAGTTGGCACTACAAAACACCAAAGTGTCGATTACCTCAAGCAAGCGCTTCGACGGGAATGGTTACAAAATGGGGTTCCTCGCTTCATTTCCAGCGCACAATGGCCACTAAAATCTCCGGATAACAATGCGTTGGACTATTGTGGCTGGAGTATTTTGGAAAGCAAGGTTGGCACTAAAAATACCAAAATGTCGATAACCTCAAGCAAGCGCTTCGCCGGAAATAGGTCATAATACCGCAGAGCAACATTCGGGCAGAGTATGACGGTTTCATTGGCCGTTTGAAGACCATAGTTCTTACCAAAGGTGACCAATTCGAACAAATCTAAACTTATTCTAAAATTTGATGCTATTTCCGACATTTTTTGCTTTCATTTAATAAAATTTAAAAACAAAAATCTAAAAATTATGGCCTTTGATTTTGTTGCAGTTTTTTTTTTATCTCACCCTGTATTCTTCCTATTATAAACAGTATTGTCCCAATATGTTCAATTCCAATGTTAAATGTTTAAAAATTTGGCGAAATATGTTTCATAAGAAAAAAATCGGATGACAACAACCGAATTTGGTTAAGGTTTTTCAACTCGACTATCGGTTAAAAGACCTTTGGTCTTAAAAAGTAGAAAAGTCGAATTCGACTAAGGCTTAATTTAAAATCGATTTTTTGCTTATTCGACAAAATAGAAGAATTGAAAATGTTCCGAAATTTCCATTCTTTGCAGCATACCAGCAGAAAATGGTCCCAGGCCCATTCAAGAATATTATTTTTCCTTATTTCCTCTTTCCAAAAATTCCATTATTCAGCCTCACCTGTAACTCACTTTAGTTTTTTTTCTCCTCTTAATTGTTGTGGTTTTTCCAAACTGATGTTGATTTGATTTTGCAAATCAGCTGACCGTAACAAAAATCAGTTGGCACACACACATACAGATTCAATCACTTGCCCGCCTAACCAGACGAAATACCTTCAACATCCAAGACCCAAACTTGTCTAGTAATGGTGACCAAACAAACGCTTCAATTATGGCAAAGACAAGAAAAAAACCTGAAGCGTAGAACTCCACCACTGGCTGTTAAACAACAACTTTAATGCCAAAAAATTTTAAGTTTAAAATAAAAAAACAAAAAAAAACATACGGAATTCTTTTGGCCGACGTTGATGAATGACAAGACCCAACAACCTCGTGGAGGAGACAAAGCGGCAACAACTTTTGTCATGCCAAACAAAAGTGTCAGCAACATTTTGAAATGTTGCTGCCAAAGAAGAAGCTAGAAAAAGACAACAAAACCAACAACAATATAAGTAACTACAAAAACATTAAATTTAGTAATAACGCGCTTTTAATTGCAAAGGCCTTAAATGCGGTTGCAGCAGCAGCCAGTACCACCAACAGTCAGTAATTGGTGCAAAACAACTCCAGCAAAGCTTCCACATGTGGCTGTGCAACCCCAACAACCGCTTAAACCCACAACAACAAAAGTAACAGCAACACTACAAAATTCTGCATTGCATTCTCCGGCATTGCAGAATAGAAGTAATAAAATTGTTATCACACCGCGAGTGTTGCTGCTGTTGTCATGCCACAGTGGAGAGCATAATTATAAGGAAATAAATAAAGAGAGACCAGAAGGTCTTCTTCGCATAGAAGACCAGAAGGTCTTCTTCTATAGAAGACGAGTAAGTCTTATTCCATAGAAGACGAGAAGGTCTTCTTCTATAGAAGACGAGAAAGTCTTATTCCATAGAAGACGAGAAGGCCTTCTTCTATAGAAGACTAGGTCTTCTCATAGAAGACCAAAAGGACTTCTCATAGAAGACGAAAAGGTCTTCTCACAGAAGACCAGAAAGTCTTCTCTTAGGAGGAAGACTCACAGAAGACCAGAAAGTCGTCTTATAGAAGACCAGAAGGTCTTCTTCTATAGAAGACCAGAAGAAGGTCTTCTTCTATAGAAGACCAGAAGGTTTTATTCTCATAGAAGACCAGCAAAAGCTCTACTCATAGAAGACCAGCAGAAGGTCTTCTCATAGAAGACCACTGGAAGGTCTTCTCATAGAAGACCAATAGAAGGTCTTCTCATAGATGACCAATAAAAGGTCTTCTCATAGATGACCAATAAATGTCTTCTCATAGAAGACTAATAGAAGGTCTTCTCATAGAAGACCAGAAGGTCTTCTTATAGAAGACCAGAAGGTCTTCTTATAGAAGACCAGAAGGTCTTCTTATAGAAGACCAGAAGAAGGTCTTCTTATAAAGGACCAGAAGAGGGTCTTCTCGTAGAAGACCAGCAGAAGGTCTTCTCGTAGAAGATTTTCTCGTAGAAGACGAGAAGGTCTTCTTCTATAGAAGAGCAAAAGCTCTTCTCATGGAATACCAGAAGCTCTTTTCATGGAAGACCAGAAGCTCATTTAATGGAAGATCAGACAGGTCTTCTTATAGAAGACCAGAAAACTTTCTCCTAAAGTAGACCAGACAGGTCTTCTCATAGAAGAGCTAAAGTTTCCTTAAAAAATACCTTTTTTTCTATTGACAGATTAGCTTTGTAGGTCTTCTATTTCTAGAGGACCTTTTACGGACTTCATTTAGACAAAACACCAAGGTCAAGGCCTTCTCTGCACCTTCCGAAAATATTTATAATTTTGTATATTCCTCCTTACCCTATTCACACGATCCACAGTGTCAATTAGTCAAGTTGGAAATGAAATATGGAAGTCGTCAGGCAACTAACTGCTGGATGTGTTGTCATATTTAATTCTCGTTTTGCTACTCACTTCCATGCATGGTTGAGCTTTTACTTAACGAATATCGCTACAAAAACAATCGCTGATAAATAAACAAACCGATTTAACCCGATTTATTTTCTTCAATTTAATATTTTTCAATATCCTCCTCCATGACACTCTGTCATGCATTGTTTTTCGCGCCTGACTGCCTTGGTTGGTCCATATCCGCACAAAAAAAAAAACTTTACTCTAACCTAGTTTAGTGTAATGGAAAAGCTTTCCACTTCTATGTGTGTGTGTGTGTGAGCGTTTGTTTTGTTTTGAAAACAACCGGCTTTTTTGCGCGAAAATTGTGTGCGGTGCGGTGGTATGGCTGGCATGAGAGTGGAGTGTGGAAATCTCTTGTTGCAATGTGCGCGTAAAAAGGCATCACAAGACAAGAATGAAAATCGCAACAAAAACACAAACATTGGTAATGATTGTTGTTGCTGCTGCTTCTGTTGCAAGCTAACATTAAACACTGCCATAAAACTCTATCATCATCACCAGCCACATGAGCAACCGCAGCAGCGTTTTGCTTTGTGGATCTTACCAAACTGGTGTTTTGTTTGGCAAGCTCCACATAGCTCCAGCTAGCACCACCAACCTCCACAATATAGCCGGCCAGCAAGCCGACCAACCATTCAGCCATCCCGCCACATGATTTGCAATGCACCTTCGCCATTCCAAAACCAAGTGATTCTCAATCTCTGCCAATGGCTGTGGAAATGCAAAAATTATTAGCCCGTCGAAAAAGTCTATTAGTTGAGCTTAAAATGTTGAATTGCTTTAATCAAAACAACTGACTGACTGACTGACTGACTTATTGAATTTGGAGGAAAACTGTTAAAGCAATTTTATTGATAGCAGAATATTTGGTGGCACGCTCTATGGAGTGTTGGCAACTTTTTTTTAAGTGTCACGAGTGTTGCAACATGTTTGGATTAGATCTGAAGTGTTGGCACGTGGTAATTGTTGCCGTAATGTTGTGGCACGTGGAAAGACTTCTGTTATGGGGAGAAAATAAGGAGACCAAAAATTATTTCCCTTAGTCGGAAAAGCTCTATTTACATAAGGTTACCTTGGAAAGGTTTATTTCGTAAAAAAATTCGTACAAAATTTACCCTTGGAAGTTGGAAATTTGTGTTTTTTTTTTTTTTTTTGCAATTTTAACTTGTGTGATTCTGAAGATATCAAACCTTATAGACCTGCATATAATGTTTTTGGGCACTTACCTGAAAAAAAAGAAAGAAAAATATTTATTAGAATTACATTTTGAAATATTTATTGTATATAACATATAAAATATTTGAGATTTTTTTATAATTCTATTCAGAAAAATATCCAAAACATGGCTAATATTATAAACATAGCCTTAGAAAACCATATTTTGAAACCGAGGGTATATTAACTTTCGTCGTAGACCCCATAAAGTATATATATTCATGATCAGCATAAAATTCTATATCGATTTAACTATGTCCGTCTGCCTGTCCGTCTGTCTGTTGAAATCGCGATACAGCCCACATTATTTGACGTAGAGCTTGTAGAATGGTTAGTTTTGAAAATGAAATATATCAGTCCACGTTTTGGTATACCCCTTATACCGACTCTCCCGATATTCGGTATTTTGATGATTTTTGCCATATATTTCCACGGATTTGTCTAAAAATTGGTATTTGTAGGTCATAATGGGTTAGAACCCATCGGTGGTGGAACATTGAATGTATAGGTACACGTTTTCGTATAGCGCCCATATAACGATACCTTCCGATATTCGGTATTTTTATGATTTTTGCCACATATTTCCACGGATTTGTCTAAAAATTGGTATTTGTAGCGTGGTGGGTTATAGCTATGGCTGCAGAAAATTAAATATCTAGGTCCATGTTTACCTATAGCGCACCTATAAGGGTACCAACCGATATTCGGTATTTTGATAATCCTAGTCACATTTACCCACGATTTTTTTTTCAAATTTCGCATTTAAGACTCGCATGATCCTTGTAGTATAATGTTGTCTATATACGTTCCCGTTTTTGTATGGGCCTCATATAACGACATCTCCCACTTCAGAGATTTTTTTAAAGTTTTCTGTTTTTTAGTTATTTTAGGAATTACAAAAAGTAATACCCTTTAACCAAAATTTCAAATTTTTTACTGAGTTCCTTTCACAAATATCTAATTTAGTACCATTTAGTACATTTCGCACCGTTTTAGTGCCATCACCAAGAACCTTTTTATTTCCACCCCACCCACCAGCAGTGACTTCAATATCATCTGTTGGAGTCACCCATATCTGTTCACCCAAAGCCAAATTGTACCAAATTTAGTACAATTTAGTACAGTTCTTGCACTTAATAAACAGTTTCAAAACCACTTCATTATTTCAAATTTCTACTTCCCAGACTTTATACCAAATTTCGAGATTTTATCCGTTTTCACAATACCAAATGATGCCAAAATTAGAGCTTTTTAGTACACTTATGACTCAAATTAGCGCAAAAATAATTTTTGGAAAATCTATCCTAGACCGCATCAGCGACCCTCAGTCCTTTTTCCAAATTTGAGAATTTCTGCTGCTTCTCACCCCTGAGATGAGACTGGGTTTTGGAAATTTGAACTGTAGGTGTATTAAGATTAATTAAAGGTCCTAAAGTTGTATTTATCGTATTGGACAAACGAATATAGCAAAAATTCTGAAAATAGGAATAAGGAATGATCAACCTTCAATTTTTGTTCAAATAGTCCGATAACGTAACGGATACTCCTTGCCCAGTATGCCCTCAGTCAAATGACCAAATATCGGTTTTACACCCCGGATCTCTTTGGACCATAGAACATTTGAAGTCGATTTAGGGGTTTCCGTCCATCCGTCTATCTGGTTGGTTGATGCTCACATAAGTCTCGAAGCAAGTATCCTATTTTGACCAAATATAGTACATGTTCATATTATTGTCAAACTTAGATCGAGTTCAGAGATGGGCAATATCGGGCCACTCGTCGTGGAAACTTCTCCACAAAAGGTCAAATTTTTGGCAGAAAATATTTTAGCTTATAGAACAAGAAAAGATGATTCAATTTTGTGCAACCTATGTAAATCCTAAAATTTTTATCAGTGCTAGGTCAAGTGCGAAAATGGACAACATTGGTCCACTCCATCAAGTACCTCCCACACAAAGGGTCAACATTTTGTAAAATTATAACTACTATAAAAGCGTCCAACTGTCTTCAAATTTCACAAATCCCAATATTTTTATTAATACAAAAATCGGTATGAAGATGGGCTATATAGAACCATTCCTCCTTGTCCCCCCACCCACAATCGGTCAAAAGTTTGAATAACTATATCTCTCAAAAATAATCCGAAATAAGAACCCGAATCTCTTCAAATTTCACAAATCCCAACCTTTATTTATTTTATTTATTTTTATACCCTACACCACAAGGTGGTCAGGGTATTATGTCTTTGTGCATTTGTTTGTAACAGGCAAAAGGAAACGAGATAGACCCATAGTTCCTTTTGATGATCTGCATAGAATCACTTTCTGAGTTCATGTATGCATGTCAGTCCGTCCGTCTGTCCATGTATTCTTGTGAACAAAATGCAGGTCGCATTTATTATCCGATTAAGATGAAATTTTCCAAACAACCTTTGTTTGGCCCAAGGACGAACCCTATTGAAATTGGAGATAATCGGAAAAAATTAGATATAGCTCCCATATATATCTTCGTCCGATTTGCTTTTTATTGTGCACCAAACGTGTAATATCAGCCCGAATAGTATGGAATTTTGCACATACAATCAAATTAGGCCTGAAAATAAGTATTCCAAATTTGGTCGAAATCGGTTCAGATATAGCTATAGCTCCCATATATATTGTTCATCCGATTTGTTATTTTTGTACTCCGCAGCCGTTATATGCACTCTGTAACAACAATACTTGGGGAAATATATCAAATGCAGCTCAGAAATACCTTTGCTAAATTTTATCGAGATCGGTTCAGATTTGGATATAGCTCCCATATATAACTTCGTCCGATTTACCTTTTATTGTGCACGAAACGTCTAATATTTGCCCAAATGGGATGGAATTTGGCACTTACGATCGAATTGAGTCTAGAAGGTAGTACGCCAAATTTGGTGAAGATCGGTTCAGATATAGCTATAGCTCCCATATATATTGTTCATCCGATTTGTTGTATTTGTTACCCACAGCCGTAATATGCACTCCGCAACAACGATATTCAGGGAAATATATCAAATACAGCTCAGAAATATATTTGCCAAGTTTTATCGCGATCGGTTCAGATTTGGATATAGCTCCCATATATATCTTTATCTGATTTCAAATTAATTTTGCACCAAATGGGCAATACAAGTCCGAATTTAAAAGATACAAATGCTTCGGCATATTTAGTCCTTTAAATTTTAAATTATAATTATAATCATAGCGTATATGATTGAATTCTCCCATAAAAACTTTTAATTGTTATGTGGAGCTCAACTAAATTAGCAAAGTGGTGTAAGGTATCATAAAATCGATCCCGCCCGACTTTAGGAGTTTCTTTACTGGTTTTATTTTATTTATTTATTTATTTTTTTTTTATTTTATTTTATTTTATTTTATTTTTTTTTTTTGAGAAAACAGTATCTCGTGTGAAGATGGAATATATACATTCTAATATAAGATCTGGTCTGAAGTTAACAGATATCGGTACACCCCTTCTGGTACCACCCTCACAAAGGGTCACAATTTTCAATACTTATACCTCTCATAGCTAGAGAAACAAGTCAACGATCTTTTACAACTCCGTATCTTTAAATATTTCTCTTAACCGGAGATCTGATATGAAAATTTAATTTATCTGCTCTCCCCCTCCTTCTGGTATTTCTCTCCCCCTCAAAAGTTTGGAACGTTGATTTAGAATTATTTTCATAAAATTGGAAATAAATTTCCGACTTTTTCTAAATTTTTGTGACATCTCAATATTTCAAGAAGTGGAACACTTCTAAAATCTGTTACGCCACGCATATTTCAAAGTGAAGGTAGTTGTCGACATAGTCCAAAATCAGAGCTTCCCACATCAATTCAATGGAATCTTTAATTTGAGATCTGATTTCAGGTTTATCGAATCTCCCAAAATATCATAAGAATTTTCCGACATATTTCACCTTGTCGATAGTATAATTCACTGAATTACAATTTTGAATTACCGCACACATCCTTTACTCACGCGAACAGGGGCTTTATTTAATTTCAAAATAAAACAATGCAGTGTCAAGATAACAACTGCGAACAATAATCATCATCAGCAGTTAACTGTTTATTGAACCTAGTTAATGAGATGGAAAAAAATCATTTTGACCCTTACACCAGTTCGATTTTGTTGTTATTTTTTGTTAATTCTATAAATGTTTGCGTGTTTAATTTTTTTTGTATTGTTTACTGTTCGGTTAGGCGCGATGACAATAGCATGTCATGTGCCTGCCCTCCAGTGGTGTGGTGATTTGTTTTTTTTGTGCTCAGCGATTCTATTCAAAATCATGGCAGCTAAGGTGATGATAATAATTTTTTTTGGTTTTCTGAAAGGTCTAACTTGAAAAAACGCTTATAATTTTACATATCGACCAACATATGTATCTTTAAAAAAAATATGCATGTATGTGTGTCGATTGTTAGGTAAGCACAGCATAACTTAATGAAATTCAATCAATATTGAATGAAAATCATTGAATTAGATGACATGGCGAAAAGATTCTGTTGCTGGGCTGGAATATTAACAACACAACCGACGAAGAAGGGGAAAATACCAAAAACAAACAACAATAACAAAATACAAAAAAAAAAAAAAATAAAAATCCCTGTAATCGTGTGACTTACGCAAATCACACTTTGCTCAGAAAGTTGTAATTTAATTTATTTATTTTTGTTATTTTTTTTTTTTTTTCAGTAGAAAAAATTCAATGCAAACTTAACGGCCGGCCTACGTTTGAAAATGACTTGGGAAAAATGTTCGTTGCCGTTGTTGTTTTATTTATTTTTTAAATATTTTTCACGTCAATTGCATTGTATAACAGTTAGATTTTTGACAAATCATCGTGGCAAAGGGTTTTTCAGTTTTGTTATTGTTGTTGGAATTTCAAGTCAGAAATGTTGTAATAGTTTCAAGAAACAGCTGAACAAAAAAATTACCATCATTTGTCCAAACTCCTCCAGTGCACCACAACATCATCATTTGCTCTGCGCCAACCAACCATCGAAAAAGGGGGGTTTTTACATTTCTGACAGTTTTATGATTAAGAATTGAAATATTTTTTGATTATCTCATTTAGAGCGCCCATTAGTTTGCTTAATTTCAATTGGAGTTGAAGTATTTTTTTCCCCAAACTGAGCACTTAAGAAATTACGAAAATTGGAATTTTGAAATAAGTGAAAGGAATACAAATTATGAGCCATAATTACAAAGGGGAGAACTTTTATACATACATAAAATATATACCTTCTCTATATAAGAGATCTTCTAATGTTAGAAGATATTTTCTATGTATGGAAAATCCCTTCAAATAAACAACTACCAAATGTCTGTCATGTCGCCAGAGAAAAGTCAACCTTAGAATTTTTGATTTGTTCCTGTTAACCTTTTTAGTACTCAAAATGTACAATTTCTTAAACAAAACATCGGTACAAAAATTTTCAGATTTTCAAGTTTTATTTTTTCGGAAAGAATAATAGGAAAATGCCAAAAAGTGATTAAAATCTCTTATTTCGAAATTTAGCGGAGGTGATATTAGTGAGACCTTTGTACAATGCACCCATATTCGATTTTCTGTTCAGAACTATTTCAACGTCTCCATATGAAAACCCTAAAAACTAACAGTGAGCTCAGCTCTATCCATTCACCCAATACCAAATTTAGTACCATTTAGTGATTTTCGTACAGTTCAAGTACACATTTTCAAAACAAACTCCATGTGTCGACTTATATGACTTCAATATCAAAATTCAGTATTTCAGCTTTTTCATTTCCCCCATAACTAAATTTAGTACCATTTAGTACTAACATAGTACAAATGTCCAAAACCAACCTCAGAAGCCAGATATAAAATTTCAGGATTTCAGTACCATTATTTCATCCAATACCAAATTTAGTACTATTTAGTACTTTTCGTACAATTGTAGTACAAATTTCCAAAACCACCTCCTTTTCTCCATCCCAGATACCAACAGAGACTTCAATATCGAATTCCGGGATTTCAGCTCTACACCCTAGCCCAATAACAAATTTAGTACCATTTAATACTTTTTCAAGATTATAGTACACATTTCCAAAATCTCCTCTATATCTTAACCACAAATACGAACTGTGAAATATATATCAAATTTCAGTACCATACCTTCATCCAGTACCAAATTTAGTACTATTTAGTACTTTTCGTACAATTAAAGTAGAAACTTCCACAACTACCTCCTTTTCACAATCCCAGATACCAACTGAGGCTTCAATATCGAATTCCGGGATTTCAGCCCTATCCCTTCATGCAACACCAAAATTAGTACAATTTAATACTTTTCGTACAATTATAGTACACATTTCCAAAATCTCCTCTATATCTTAACCACAGATACCAACAGTGACGTATATATCAAATTTCAGGATTTCAGTACCATTCCCTTATCCAATATCAAATCTAGTACTATTTAGTACTTTTCGTACAATTATAGTACACATTTCCAAAACCACCTCCTTTTCTCAATCCCATATACCAAAAGAGACTTCAACATCGAATTTTGGGATTCCAGCTTTATCCCCTCACTCAATACTAAATTTTGTACTATTTAGTACTTTTCGTATAATTATAGTACACATTTCCAAAATATCCTCTATATCTTAACCACAGATACCAACAATGCAATCTATATCAAATTTGAGGATTCTAGCCCCATTCCTTCACCTAATACCAAATATAGTACCTTTTAGTACTTTTCGTACAATTATAGTACAAATTACCAAAACCACCTCCATATCTAAATTCCAGACCTTAATATCAAATTTGAGAACTGCAGACCTATCTATTCACCCAATACCAAATTAAGTACCATTTAGTACTGTTCGTGCAAATAAGACACATTTCTAAACCATCGCCAAGTTTCAAACACAGGAATTTAAATATCAAATTTCAGAATTTATCTCTAGCCCTTTATCCAATACCCAATTTAGTACTTTTCGAGCAATTACGGTACATGTTTCCACCCCCATTTTCATTCCCTCACACAAATTTCAGGATTTCAGATACATTCCTTCTCCTAATACCATATTTAGTACCATTTAGTAATTTTTGTACAAATATGGTACACATTTCCAAAACCATCTCCAAAATTCCAGGCAACACATAAACAGCGACCCTAATACCAAATTTCAGATTTCAAGCACTATCCATTCACCCAATACCAAATTGTACCAAATATTGTACTATTTAGTACTTTTCATGCATTTGTAGTACACATTTCCAAAACCACTCCTTTATTACAAACCTTCAACCAACAGGGACCCCAATACCAATATTAAAAATTACCAGCTTCTTCCGTTCACCCCAAAAGAAAACTGTTCCAAATTTAGTACCATTTAGTACAGTTCGCCAACTTGAAACTAATTTCCAAAATCACCTTCGTATAACAAAATTACTTTCCAATCTGGATTCTCATACCGAATTTCAAGCACGTTCACCCAATACCAAATTGTACCAAATATAGTACGTTTCGTGACTTGTAGCACAGATTTTCAAAACCACCTCTTTATTACGAACCAACCACAGACAAGGACCTCAATACAAAATTTTCAAAATTCTAGCTTTATCCGTTCACCCTAAACAAAACTTTTCCAAGTTTAGTGCCATTTAGTACAGTTTGTACATTTAGTACACATTTTCAAAACCACCTTCATATATCAAACATACTTTCCAATCTCAATTCTAATTTTCAAATTTCAAGACTTTTACTTTCCTGATCACATAATACCAAATGGTACCACTTTAGAAGTTTAGTACCATTTTAAAATGTTTCGTAATCATTAAGTTCGAATTTCCAAAATCTCTTTGATACATCTATTCTGCACTTCATTTCAAATTTCCGAATTCTAGCTCATTCCTGTAGTCCAATACAAAGAATTAAATTTTTATCACATTTCGTACCCTTTAGTTCGCATTTTCAAAAACCCAGCCTTATCATATGCCTATACACTAAGAATGATCTTTGCGAAAAATGTCAAGATTCCGGCTTCAGCCGGTTCGTCTAAACCTTAATTCTCAGTCAGTCTATTATTACACTCTCTTAGCACTCCCCTAACCCAAATCCAACGCACACCATGTGGTATGATTAATGCCGGCAATTATACGACCTTTGTTCTCAAATCAAAAAACAAAACCCACGCGATTTTAAAAATACATCTTCAGCAACTAGTATTAATGAAATATTTGATAGTGAAATCAAAAAAAAAAAAAAAAAAAACAACATTTTAAATATTTAAATTTTTATTTTGTCTGAAAAATCTAATCTATAAAACCTGTTGCCACCGCTGCTGGTGGTGGTGGGGTAGGCTCAAACGCGTGTCTCAAATTCCCAATAAATTAGTAGTTGTCTGGAATCTTTGACAAAAACCACATTTTATTGTTAAATATTCAAATGACTAGCTGTTGGAGACGCACCACGGTCGCACGAACCCCCAGCTCATTTGCAAAATTACGCTGTGATCAGATATAGTTTATGTGGCTAATAAAAATTTATTTCAAAAACAGAAATCCGGATAATTCTTGTTTGTCGCTGAATTTATTTAAAAGAGGTTGCTGAACGCTTTGACAAAAATAAATTTTGAAATATTCTAAAATAAATGGTACAATAAAAGAAAATATTCTATTTTTAAAGAACATTTGTCATGCGTCTAAAACAATACATGGAATAAAATTTTTAATAACATTCTTCAAGAACCTGTAGTCGGTGATCTTTGAACATTTATTCTAGATGTACAGACGAGGATTCCTAAAGCTATAATATAAGATTCAAATACACTTTTTCCAAGGGATATTTTTTGAAGGCTGTTAAAGCTAAATTTTGGATTTTAAAAAAATATTAATTAAAAAAAAATATAAAGAGATCCTAATTGGATTTAAAAAAATATCTTTTTAAAAGACTCTAAAAGCTACAATCTTTGATTTTTCTCCACGATTTTTCAAGGTAATTTAAATATTTTTTCAAAGATTTATTATATATATTTTATATATTTTTTTAAAATATGTTTTAAGGACCTCTAAAGCTAAAATACTGCATTAAAAAAATATTTTTTTATACTCTCCACCATTCTATGGAGAGTATATTAGCTTTGTCATTCCATTTGCAACTCCTCGAAATATTCATGATAGACCCTACAAAATATATATATTCTGGATAATCGAAATATTCTAAGACGATTTCACAATGTCCATATGCCTTTGTGTATGTCTGTCTGTTTGTTGTAATCACGCTATCATTCGAACAAATTTAAATAGAAGGCTACAATTTTGCACACATGTGTATTTTGCCAGTAGGCCATGTTGGTCCACGTCTTTGGGCCATGTCGGTCCACGTCTTCGTATAGCCCCCATACACCTCCTGATATTCGGTATTTTGATGATTTTAGTGACATTAGTCAATCGAATTGTTTCAAATGTCGTATTCGAAGTTTGTAGTGGATACTACAACCTATGCCCAATAATCTCGTATGCATATGACGGTACCTCCCGATTTTCGACTTTTTTTAGGGCTAAAAATATTTTTCATCGACTCTCAAAACTAAAATCGTGGATAAAAAAATTTTCTTCAAAGGCACTTAAAACTAAAATAAAGGATTTAGAACATTTTACAAGGACCCGCAGAGCTATAAAAATATTTTCAAAAGGCTATAATAGCGATTTTTTTAAATATTTTCAAAGGACCGCCAGGGTTATAACTTGACGTATCTTTCAAAATTGAGAGTATTTGAAGAGTATTTTTTCAAGGAACAACAGGGGTATGAACTTGAGTTTTATAAAAATAATTTCCAGGACCAACAAAGCTATAAAGGTCGACTTTTTAAAAAAGAGGTATATATGTGGATTTTCGAGAATATTTTTAGAAACCATTATACCTAAAAACATGGACCTTTAAAGAATATTTTTCAGGGAACAACAGACCTATGTAATATTTTCTGAAGTATCAGTTGTTGAGAGTATTTTCTGAGCACAAACAGGACATACAGAACCACATGGATGTTTTTTGGAATATATTTTTCAGAAACCCACAGAATATTAACGAATATTTTTTAGACCTTTAGTAGTAAAATTTTTAGGAGATTTATTTATGGATCTAAGGGGCTGAAGTCGTGGACATCTTAAGAACATTTATAAAATGCCTATTAATCAAGCCCTATTTTAAAAGAATCAGTTGTCAATGAATACATTCAGACACATTTTTAAATAGAGAAAGTGTCATGGACTATCAGAGCTTTAATCTTAACGTTTGAAAGCATTTTTGGCACCTTAAGGATCGTAAGAGTCATAAACTTTTAACCCAGGGCTATAAACGGGGGTTTTCTAGGACTATTAGCACTAGAATCGTGCAGTTTTATGAGGGACCTTTCAGAGACTTTTATTGTTTAAATTTTAAATTTGTAGGACGATTAAAAACAATTTTAATTGTGACTTTTTGGACCATTTTTCAAGGACTATTGGGACTTTCTCGCCGATTTTAAGGGACAAAGGACGGCAAGAATTTCATTCATGGATTTTAAGACATTTTTTTCAAGGCAAATATGGACTTTAATCGTAAATTTAAATGGTTACCATTTTTTTGCAACGACTCCTGAGGATGTATTCGTGGATTTTGAATTCTAAAAAGGCGATTTTTTCGGGGACTTTTGGGACTGTAATCGTGGAGACTCAAGGAATACTTTTTTCATCGATCGATTTTTCGAGGACTATTAGGTCTGTAATTGTGAATTTGAAGGCGTCCTTTACCTAGGAAGAATTAGGAATGCAATGATGAGTTTTGATAAAAAAAAAGTGGAGGATTAATAGGGTTGCAATCGTAGCTTGTAGTAGTGGAATATTAAGAGGTTCATTCTTTTGGAATTATTAGGATCTAGTTTAGATTAGTTTTCTGAAGGAATCTGATTAATTTTAAGGCGTCTTTTTTCAACAACTATTAGGGCTACAATTATGGATTCTAATAAGGCTTTAAAATGATTAATAGGACTTTAGTTGTGAATTTTAAGAGGACCATAAGATTTTTTAAATTCTTCATTTTAATAAAAATGTGAAAATATTTTTCGATCTTTTTAAGTTTAAAAGGGCCAACAATGATTATATTTGATAACTTTACGCGTATAATAATATATATTAAACAGAATAACCAATTTTGTCTAAATTTGCACTTTCCAATATTTTTCAGTAACGACGATTTTTCATTACGATGACATGAACCTGCGTAGGTAACATTTGTCATATGCCATTACAATATACAAATGCGAAACTTAAAAAAATCGGTTATAATGACGATAAAATCAAAAAAAAAAGAATGTCGGGAGGTACCGTTATGGTGGGGGCCATACGAAGACCTGGACTTGCACAGACAATTTTCTGTCTTAGGCTGTAGTATCCATCATGAACTTCAAATACAAAATTTGAAACAATTCCGGTGAATAAATTCGCTAAAATTATCAAAATACCGAATATCGGTAGGTACCATTATATTGGGGCTATACGAAGACGTTTACCTGCACATACAATTTTCTGTCTTTGGCTGTAGTATCCATTATGTACTTCAAATACTAAATTTGAAACTATTCTGGTGAATAATGTCGCTAAAATCATCAAAATACCAAATATCGGGAGGTACCGTTATATGGGGGCTATACCACGGCACATTTTCAATACCAAAAGTCCTGCAGACATAACATACATTTGAGCAAAATTTTATCAATCTACTAAAATTCGTTCGGAAGCTAGAGTGATTTCCACAGACGGATAGACGGACGGACATCGCTAAATCGACATAGAATTTTATGTTGATCAAGAATATATATACTTTGTGGGGTCTAAAATGTATATTTCGAGGTGTTACAAACGGAATGACAAATTTAATATACCCTCCATACTATGGTGGAGGGTATAAAAATTATGGCGATTGAATTTGTTGCATGTTTTTTATTTCCCCCTGAATAAGTCCACAACCATAAAAAAGTAGGCATTTTTCAATATTTTTGTAGTAAAAGCAAAATGGAATACATCTGTGCATTCTTTCTGGTGGATCTGCTATAAACGATCATAAATAACTCATAAAGATAACCTCTTCTGATGCCTCTCTCAAAATCGGCCAACATTCAGTTCTCCATCCATATGGTGCAATGAAAGCACAAGTTAAAACAATATTAATTTTTTTTTTAAATTACCGATCTCATATAATTCGAGCGTGTTCTCTGTTTTGCACTTGGAATATATTGCCCGATAAGTTGATAACATTTTTGTTTTCATTTGTTAAATAGAATATCTTTTTTATCTCACTTACTTCGAGTTCTCTTTCATCCCACAGCATTTTCCTCTCTTTTATAGCTCTTTTTAGTATCAATTTGTCACTCAGCAAATAAACAAAACACAATAACAATAAACCATTTAATTTATATATTTAGCCGAACTTTTTCTCTATTTGCAGAGACTCACGAACTAACAAAAAAACCGGCAAATGGTAGGTTACACGAAACGCATGTTTGAATTACACACTTGTATACACACACAATTAATTGAATTTATGTATGGAAGTATGTATTTTTTTTTTATAATTTTGGTTAATATTGGCAATAAAACTTGACACCATAACGTTATTTTTTAGTTATTGGCATTATTGTGAATTGTCAAGAAACCGTTTAACCTTTAAAACATTTTTTTTCGAAAATTAATTAAACAAACACACTTTTTTTTTTGGGCTGTTTTTTTATTTATTTACAAAATCTCAACACATTTCCGAATTTGTTTCAATTTTTTTTTTGTTTTTGGTGTAAAACAAAAATAAAATCACACGTTAAATAAATGAACATTCAATCAACTTCACAGCTGAACTGGCAGAACTCTCGTGTTTGGATGGCAGTTGGTGTTGGCTTTCATTTGTTAGACGTTTTTTTTTGCTGTTGTTCTCTGGGAATTTTCAAGTGTTTCTTGTTATCATTTTTATTGGTCACATGTTGTTGTTCGCTAGATATCAGGGTGTATCGTAGTTAATTGGAGTTGTTTTTGTGTGTAATTGGAGATATCTTAATTGTTTATTTTTATTTGATCGAGAAGATCGAATGTTTGAGGGGTATTCAGTGTTGATAACCCTATAACGACACAAGCTAATGTTGTTTGGAGATCGTAGTCACGGAGAAGTGAATAAGTCGATCATCTCGTAAAGGAAAGTTTTGAATTATTCAAAACGATTTCTAAGAGCTTTAACTATTAATGAATATTTTAGGTGAGGTCTTCATGGCTTCGAACGATTATTCGTCGAAGAGTCCATAAATATTCTTCCTTCTTTGAAATTAATTTTGATTTTAAAAAATGTAACAAATGTAAGTTTTGGACTAGATCGTATAGTCCCAGCCAGACAGCCTGTTGGTGAGATGATCTCACATGTCCTGAAATGGATTTCGTGGAGTCAAATACCTTTATTTAGCATTTTTTGACCGTACAAATACTTATGTAGTTATAGCCATAAAGTTATCAAAAAATAATTTTTATGCCTTAAAAACGTAAAATATTTTTTTTTTTTTAATGTCACTAATTTTTTTTTATAAAATTACATTTTTTAAAAAGTAATTGTTCAAAATTCGACATTGAAGCTATAAAAGTCCTTTAAGAAATGGTTCTCTTAAAATCCACAATTAGAGCCCTGATAATCCCTATTAAAATCCATGATTGAAGCCCTAACAGTTTCTTAAAGAAAGACCCTCTTGATCATTTATAGTCCTTAATTAAATAGTCCTCTTCAAATTCCTAAAAATTGTTGGAAAGAGACTATTTTCTGTTTCTGTTTCAATAGACCTTGAAACTTTAGTACTCCTTGAGAAATCTTCTTTAAAACACGTCACGAAAAAGTCCTCGTTTTCTTACAATCCACAATTATATAGATATCAGGGTGTATCGTATAGTGAAATGACTGACTGACTGATCTAGATCAATGCCCCGGCGAAATGGTTGAAGTTAGAAAAATTGCGGGAGGGAGAGTTTTCGTGATAAGGCTGGATTTTTGCAAATTCGTACTAAAACCGTACGAAAAGTCCTAAAATTTACTAAAAATTTAATACCTTGTATTAGACAAACGGAATATGCTAGAATTTTCAAATTTCGATCGAGTGCATGAAAGTTCTGAAATTGTACAAAACTTCTAAAATGGTACCATTTGGTATTATATGAACAGATGGAGCCAAACACTTGAAATTTGGCATGAGAATCAATCTTGGAAAGTAAATTTGATATATGAAAGTGGTTTCGGAAATTTGTACTAAAGTGGCCGAACTGTAAATGGTACTAAATTAGGAACAGTTTAGATCAGGGTGAACCGATGAAGCAGGAATTTTAAATTTTGGATTGGAATCCCTGTTGATAGAAGATTTCTGATAAAGAGATGGTTTTGGAACTGTGTGCTACAATCGCGCAAAAGTACTAAATTGTACTATATTCGGTACAATTTGCATTGTGTGAACCGTTAGTGCTTGAATTCTTAAAATTTGTATTAACATGTGTAGCCTCGATATATGCATGTGGTTTTGGAAATGTGTACTATAATTGTACGAAAAGTACTAAATGGTACTAAATTTAATATTGGGTGAAGGGATGGAGATAAAATTCTGAAATCTGATATATAAATTACTGATGGTATCTGTGTTTGAGATTTGCCGGTGGTTTAGAAATGCGTCACTTATTTGTACATAATGTACTAAATGGTACTAAATTTGGCATTAGGTGAAGAAACGGTGAGAGAGTGCGGGAATCCTCAAATTTAATATTAAGGTCTCCATTTGTATCTGGAATTGAGATTTGACGGTGGTTTAGAAATATGTCCTATAGTTGTACCAAAAGTACTAAATAGTACTAAATTTGATATTAGGTGAAGGAATGGAGCTTAAATACTGAGATTTGGAGGTGGTTTGGAAATACGTCCCATAATTGTTAGAAAAGTACTAAGTGGTACCAAATTTGGAATTAGATGAAGGGATTGTTCTGGAATCCTCAAATTTAATATCGATGTCTCTGTTAGTATCTGGAATTAAGATATGTAGGTGGTTTTGGAAATGTGTACTATAGTTGTACAAAAAGTACTAAATGGTACTAAATTTGGTATTGGGTGAAGAAATATAGCTAAAATCCTGAATTTTGTTATGGATGTCAATGTTGATTATGTCTGTGTCTGAGATTTGGAGGTGGTTTTGCAAATTTGTGCTATAATTGTTTGAAAAGTACTAAATGGTACTAAATTTGGCATTGAGTGAAAGGATATAGCTGAAATCCTCAAATTTTATATTGAGGTCTCCGTTTTTATCTGGAATTAAGATATGAAGGTGGTTTCAGGAATGTGTACTATAATTGTACGAAAAGTACTTAGTTGCACGAAAAGTACTAAATAGTACTAGATTTGGTATTGAGTGAAGGAATCGAACTGAAATACTGAAATTTTATGTGGAGGTCATTTCTGGTATATGTGTCTGAGATTTGGAGGTGGTTCTGGAAATGCGCTCCATAATTGTTTGAAAAGTACTAAATAGTAGTACATTTGGTATTGGGTGAAGGAATCGAGCTGAAATACTGAAAGTTTATGTGGAGGACATTTCTGGTATCTGTGTCTGAGATTTGGCGGTGGTTTGGAAATACGTCCCATAATTGTTCGGAAAATACTAAGTTTTACCAAAATTGGAATTGGATGAGGGGATAGAGTTGAAATCCTCAAATTTGATATTGAGGTCTCTGTTGATATCTGGGACTGAGAAAAGGAGGGGGTTTTTAAAATGTGTACTAGAATTGTACAAAAAGTACTAAATAGTACTAAATATGGTATTGGGTGATGGAATGGAGCAAAAATCCTGAAATATAGATTTTACTGTTGGTGTCTGTGGTTGGTATTGGATATGCGTACTATATTTGTACTAAATTTGAATATTGGGGAACTTAAAAAGCTGAAATCCTGAAATTTGATGTTAAGGTCACTGTTGGTATCTGAGGTTGGAACATGGAGGTTGTTTTGAAAATGCATTTTGTTTAAATTTTTTTGTCAAACTGAACAAATTGTGCATATTGAGTACTAACAAGTAAAAAAGCAGTAAGTTCCGAACCGGTCCGAACTTTAAATACCCTCCACCATTTGGAACGAATTTGGAAATTTTCAAAAAAATTAAATCCGTTAAAAATTTTGTTAAAATCTTAAAAATACCGAATATAGCCTCTTTTTGCGTCTATACGAAGACCTGGACCTGCATAGGCTATTTTGTCTTAAGCCATATTCAATCACGAAACTTGAAATATAAGTCCGTTGAAAAATGTAGCCACAATCATCAAAATACCGAATATAGGGAGGTGTCGTTATGTCAGGGCTATACCAAGACCAGTACCTGCATAGGCAATTTTCTATCACAGGTTGTAGTGCTTATTAGGAACTTCAAATACGAAATTTCAAACACTTTCAAAGAATATTGTACCTAAAATCGTCGAAGTACCGAATATAGGGAGGTACTGATGTAGAGGGACTATACGAAGACCTGAACCTGAATCTTTTCTGACATACCGAAGAAAATGCCGAATATAGGGAGGTACTGATATATGGGGGGCTATACGAAGAACTGAACCTGCATAGACAATTTTCCGTCACAGGCTGTAGTACCTATTAGGAACTTCAAATACGAAATTTCGTACAGTTTCAAAGAATATTGTACCTAAAATCGTCAAAGTACCGAATATAAGGAGATACTAATATTTGGAGGCTATACGAAGACCTGGACCTGCATAGACAATTTTCTCTCACAGGCTGTAGTGTCTATTAGAAACTTCAAATACGAAATTTCCAACACTTTCGGTGAATAATGTCGCCAAAATCATAAAAATATCGAATATAGGAAGGTACTGATAAATTGGAGCTATACGAAGACCTGAACCTGAATAGACAATTTTCTGACATGGACTATAGTTCCATTCTCTACCACTCTAAGTACGAAATTTTTAACAACTCCGGTGAATAATGTCGCCGAAATCATAAAAATGTCGATTATTGGGAGGTAATGATACATGGGGTTAAACGAAGACCTGGACCTGCATAGACAATTTTCTGGCATAGACTGTAGTTCCCATTACGAACTCTAAATATGAAATTTGAAACAACTCCGGTGAATAATGTAGCTAAAATCATCAAAATATTGAATATCGGAGTGCACCGTTGTATGTGGACTATACGATATCGTGGACCTATAGGGAAAAAATGCTTAGAAATAAGTTCTAGCATAGATTTTTTTTGAAAAATTTAGCTAAAATCATGAAAATACCGAATATACGATATCGTGGACCCATATGCACAATACTCTCCAAGGGGGACCTCCTTTTGTGTATTTTCAGGTAATCTCATTGAAAAATTTTGAATGCCACAATATTCAGGCATGTTTTTTTAAACGTGTTATTATTATTTACAACCCGACTTAATCACTTCTGTTTCCACAACGAACGACAAATAAAAACAATATCAATTTAATTCTCACATGCATTTCTAAGTGTACATATGTATGGCTGAACACTTGTGGGTAGGCAAGTGGATGGATGGATATAAATAAATGATATGTTTGTTACGCTATTATATACGGAACACATTGCTTATCGGAGACGACGACAACGTCGGCAACGGTGTCGCTGACGGTGACGACGACGATGATAAAACGACCGATACATATTCTAACTGACACAATGACGAAAGATAGCCTACGGCCTCCATTAGCGAGCTTTGGCGCGTCCACATACTGCCCGGGTTGTTGGTGGTGCTGTGTTTTTTGTGCTAGGTGCACAATTCTTTAGCTGTCGGCCAGCTATGCACAACTTTATGCAGTTTGTTGTTATCATAGTGTTGTTGTTGTCGTTTTAATTGATATTGTGGCAAAATCGTTGTAGTCTATGCAATCAAATTGACTGATTAACTTTTTTGTGATTTTTTCAGTTCTTGTTGTTGTTGTCTTCAAACGGTTACAATATCGAATTTGTTGTTATTATTAGTCGCTATTTTGTAGTTGTAAAATTTATTGCCATTTTGTATTTCCAGTTGTTTTTGTTGCTGTTGTTGTTGTTATTGCCGTAGAATTTCTACGCTCAAATGGTTGATGGCATCAGTGAATTTGTTATGGGCCAAGTTTACACCATTACCTGAATGTCCGTCCAAAGTGTGCACCTTGTGCGGGTTTTCGGTCGACGTTTAACATGGATACCGAAAATCATTGATAAAATTGATTGCCGATATTTTGTAATCCAATGAAAACAATTTTTGCCCTGAACGTGAGGATTTGTTAATAATTTAATTTATTTTTGTTTTTGCCTGAAATTGGTTTAGGGGCAAATCAGCTATGTTGGAGCTGTCTTATCTTATTTGAGTTTCATGCGGAAAGAAAAATAAAATTGTGTTCTAATTGGTAAACAGATCAAAATATGTGAGGCATGTGAGCTGAATAACCCATTACATGGTAAGGCAAACATGTTATCTTTTGCCTTATACAGGGTGAAATGAAAAAACTACAACCAACTTCAGACTGTAGTGGTTTCTAAGCCACTCTTCCGACCGCTAATGAAATTATTCCAGTGACAGCTCATTATATTGTTTACAAGCGTACAAAAGCATTTCACTGAGAATTTTCCAGAAAAAAAGTTATTCGTGATGGAATTCAAGCGTGATAGTGTGATTTCTTTATATTTGGCTGGAAAACCACAAGTGGCTATCATTAGAGCACTCCAGCATTAAAATGCGAATAAATCTTTTGTGTCTCATACCATCGCTCGTTACCGTGATACTGCTAACGTAGCTCGACCTCAAGGAAGTGGACGAAAGAAAACAGCAACATCAACCGAAATGGTTCGAAAAGTAAATATCGCAATGTTCCATTCGGCAAATATTGGAAAATGAGATCGAGGTAAAGCCATTGAAATTTCAAAAAGTGCAAGAACTTACAACGCAACTGAAAGAAAATAGACTCAAAAGAGCTAAAGAGTTGCTTCGCTTGGCTGAACTGCCGAATTTGATTTTCTCCGATGAGAAAACATTCGTTGTCCCGCAGTTTGTAAACAAACAAAATGATCGTGTTTACTGCCAAAGAGGTCAGCTGAAAATTTGCACTTTCGGTTGGCCACCAGAAGTAAAGCGCCGGCCATGGTGAATTGTGAAGGCGAAAATTCTTACCAAAGGTGACCAATTCGAACAAATCTAAACTTATTCTAAAATTTGAAAATTTTGCTCCCACTCTAAAACGAGTGAAGCCTGTTCGCTCTTCTTCAAACGGTATCGGAAAATAGAGAATGTTAGATTTTTTTCTAATTTCAGGAGTGCTACCGCTCGAAATTGAGCGAGTTTCACTCTTTACTCAAATTCGACTTAGTTTTTCGGAGGTTTAATACTTATCTGTAATTTTGATAAAACATTGACTAAGATATCACTAAACGTTCTTACTTACAAAGAGAGATCTCTCTCTCTCTCTAGAGAGCCAATAGAAATATGATTCCTTACCTGCAATGAAAAAAAGAAAAAACTATTAATATTTTCAAATAAAAAAACTGTTGGTAAATCTGAACATAAAAATATTAGTCGGTTTTGCCGATAGATTTATATCCTCAGCCTATGTCAGCTAATTAAAATACATATATTTTGACTTACATTATGTTTATTTGAAAATTTTGACCCTCTATGGGAGAGGTTCCGAGAGGGTGTGTTTCAATATTGTCCATTTCACATTTGACATAAGTCTGATATAGATATTAAAACATGTCCGGTTTAGACTATATTGACTACTTCTTCAAATTTATATAAGATATGTGATAATTTTTGGAAAATATTAAAATATTCGTAAGTTTGCGGATATAGTGTTCCACTTCATCTAATACTGATAATAAAAATACTGGAATTTGCCATATTTAGTTTCTTTAAAGATCTATTACCAATTTTTATGGGAATACATTGTAATCAAAATTTTAACCTTTCGTAGGGGAGGTAACATAAAGAGTGAGCCAATTAACCGTTACGCAAGATATGAGAGATTTAGTTATTTTTAATTGTGACTCCTTTGGGGGAGGTCCCAGAAGGGTAGGCCGATGTCTATCAACTTCAGATCTGGTGTTAATATAGGTATTACGATATGTGATATTTGAAGAGAATCTGAAGCTTATTTCGTATTTTATGAGCGTTTTGGTTCCTCAACATTTTGATTCCATTGTAGGGGAGGTATCAGAAAAAGTGGGCCTATATCTATCATCTTAACACCAGATCTTGTGTAAATAGAAATATTGGAATGTGTGAAATTTGAAGACGATCTGACGCATATTTCGAATATTATGAGAGATATAACAATTCAAAATTTTGGCACATTGTGGTTGTGGTACACTACTTATGGTAGCACTGGTAACATATTCCAAAGCTACAAGTGATCTTGTGTTGATAGAAATAATGAGATGCGCCGAGTTTGAAAATAATCGGAATGCGAATTTTGAGTTGTATGAGCTCCATGGTTATTCAAAGTACGATACCACTTGCGGGGAAGGTATCAGAAGAAGTGGGCCCATATGTACCATCTTCACAGCAGATATTGTGTAAATAAAACTATTAGGATATGTGAGATTTGAAGAGGATATGATGCATATTTCACAATTTATGAGAGATAGAATAATTCAAAATTTTGACCCGTTATGGGGGTGGTACCAGAAGGAGTGGTTCGACATATTCCAACTTCACAACTGATATATTTTACGAGCTTCAATGTTATTCAAAGATTTATACCCTTTGTGGCGGAGGTACCGAAAAGAGTGGACCGATATATACCATTATCACACCCATTTTTGTCGAGATGTGTGAAATTTGAAGAGAATCTCTTGCTCGACAGATATAATAATTCAAAATTTTGACCTGTTATGAGGGAGGTACCAGAAGGAGTGGTCCGACATTTTCTACCTATATATCATATTTTAGAAATATTGGTATCTGCTGAGTTTGAAATTGGATGTTAATTTCGTGTTTTATGAGCTTGATGGTTATTGAAAATGTTCACCATATTTGTGGGGAAGGTACCAGGAGGGATGATCCGTTCTGTACCTTCTTTATACCCGATCTTGCCTTAGTAGAAATATTGAGATGTGTGGACATTTTGAAGACAATCGGACTTTTTTTCACATTTTATAAGAGTTATAATTATTCAAAATGTGACCCTTTGTGGGGAGGAACGTAATGAAGTCGGCCGATATTTTTAATTTTCCCACTTGATCCAGCACTGATAAAAATGTTACGATTTGCAAAGTTTGCACAGATTTGGATGATCCCTTCTTGTTTTATAAGCTAACATAGTTTTTCTGAGAAAATTTCGACCTTTTGTGGAGGAGAAGAAGTTGACCGTTCCAGAAATAGTGGACCGATATTACCCTTTTCTGAATTTGATCTAGTTTCATAATAACACGATGTACCAAGTTTGGACTAAATCGGATACACCTTTCGGGAGTTATCGTGTCCACCAGAAACGGATTTGGTTCAAAGAGATCTAGTGTCTAAAATCGTTTTCTCGATGAGGCATGTTTTGGCTGCATCAAATTATATACACCCTCTTGTAGTCATATGACTGAGGGTTTACACTTTTGCCACAGCCAATTCCGAAAGGGGGAATTCTAAGTGGAGTTGGTTGGTGGTTTAAAACCCCAAAAGAGTTTCGAGTCCCTAGGACAAACTATTTAAGGCCCCTTTATATTTTCAACATTACTCCGTAAAATTTAAGATATAGCTTTGATATTTGAAAAAACGTAGCCAAAATGCATCTCGAAAGCATTTCGGGGGCCCAACCGACAGAAGATGAGATTTCAGGCATAATATTCAAAAAAAATCTAAAAATTTACATATTTGGAGGGTCCCGTACACTAGCAACGTTGGTGGTACAATAATAACTAATCAGATGGGTCTTTCGAATGTTAGGACGGGTCTTCCCAGTAGGACGGACGTCAGTGAATCGACTCCAAATGTCCTAAGTTGGATTATGGGTCCAATGATAATGATATATACCCTCTGTAGCCATTAGACTGCAGAGTCTACACTGTTAAAAAGACAATTTCGAAAGGAGTAATTCTAATTCGGTTAGTAGTTCAAAACCCCAAAAGAATTTTGGACTCATAGGTTTAACTATTTTAAATCTCTTTATGCACAAAGGGCCTCCAATATTCACCACTTAACTCCGCAAAATTTATAATATGGCTTTGAAATTTGAAAAGAGGAGTGGGGGTATCTTCATTTGAGGTCTGTACCACCGACGTAGCCAAAATGCATTTCGGGGAGCGAAACCGACAAAAAAATCTAATTTTCTGGTGAAATTTACAATTTAAACATTTACACTTTAGCAGGTTCTATAATAAATAATAACTTTGCTTTTACGAAATATTAACCCTATGGGCACCAACAGTGCAAATTTGGGACGCATCAGACATGCAGGCAGATGGTCGAATATCACTAAGTTTACTCCAAATATCCTAAGTTGGATTTCGAATCTAACACCATTTTTTTCTATGGAACAAATTTTAATCAGATGATATATACCCTCTGTGACCATTAGACTGGCGATATAAAAACATTAAAAATGTTTACTTAGTTTTTATTTTTAAACCTCTCTAAGAAAAAAGTCATCCTATCATTCACAACAACATCCAAATATTTCTCATCGTTGTAAGGAGTCGTTACAAAATCTCAAATACCATTAACCTCCAATATTGTGTAACCGTTTCGCATTTTTCCCCAAAATTTACATAAAACCTAATTTGAATTACTAACGCTGTGGCTATTAATAGATTTCGAAAAAAAAAAAAAATAAAATATATATAATTATTGAATGATTGATGTCACACAAAATATTGCAAAAAAAAACAAACTTCAAACTTTCAACTTTGTTGCTAAACCCCCGCGTCGGATTATGAAAATCATTGCCAAAGGGCCCATAAAAATGTCAACACTCTTTGGCGGTTTTTGTTTAGTAAAACCAAAAACAACTAGGTCTCAAAAAAAAACTTTCTTCTTTATTTTGCAAGTTTTTTTTAATTTTCGTTTAAAATTTGCATTATTAATTTTTTGCAATAAAATTAAAATTCAGGGTAAAAAATAGCTATCATATTACGTGAAAACAAAATTTTTAAAATAAATTTCTAAATATTTTAAGGTTATATTTTGAAATTTGTCAATAAAAACCATAAAAAATTTGAATGGTTTGATTTCAAGAGAAACAGAAAAGAAGAAACCAACAACAAATACGCATTGTGTGCAACATATTGAAATAATGAATGCATTGAAAATGAAAAGAAATAGTGAAAAAAAAAACAAAAAAAAAACTGAGAGAAGATGATGAAAAAATTCAAATCTTGTTATTATAACAAAAAAAAAAAAAAAAATTTCAAAAAATTTGATTCAAAAACATTTTCAAGTGGATCATCAGAGTGTGGCCTATAACACGATGTTCAACTATTTCTGGCTCGATTGGTTGGATGATGGTGAGGCTTGTGGTTGCATCAGTCCAATACAAGAAACTTGTTTCGAAGATGAAATAAATTGAATGAAAGAAAAAAACAAAAACCAACAACACGGATCTCCATGAATAACGAAGCTGTAAAACACAGCAATTCACCTGTATTTCGAAATCTGATGATCGGTGTGATTTGAGTGACAAGTGTGCGTGCAGGCATGCATGCCCTCCCCCCTCCTGGACCCCCTCACTCACAGTTGTTATCATGAGACAGTTAATTAAATAAATTTGATGTTATTTGTAAATAAAATTGACCCTGAAAAGTTTTATTTGTTTTAAATGAAATCGAATGTACAACCAAAACATGCACTCACAAACGCTCCTCCATGGATATTTCAAATTCCTGAAAATCTTCAGAAAAATTCGCCGCCACCACTGTAAAACAATAACCTGATTTCCCCCTCTATGAATCGATTGTTGCTTGGCTGGTGGCTAGTGGCTTGACAAAACTTGTTTCTTTTTTGTGTTTTCTTCTTTGTTTTCACGTTTATCCCCCATCATCAAATTCAAGGTCATTTCACATTTAAACGCTATCAAATCAAAACTGATTGTGCAAACTGCATCAGCATTTATGTTATAACTTTGAATGCAAGAAATGCCATCACCACCACCACCACCACCATTACAACCATCGTCGTCATCATCAACCACATCTGGTGCAACCAGAGCAGAAATCAGACACAGACACACTCTCACTTGCAATTGTCTGAAGAGAAAGAGAAATTGTAAGAAAAATCGTGTATGGAGACTTGTTATGACAAGATGCTTCGTCATTCATTTTTAGGTTTTGAGGGGGAATTTTTTGGGACCACTGCAGTGACATTGAATGGAACTTGTTTTATTGTTTTTTAGGTTAGGTCAAAGCATTGACTTTCAAAATATTTTGTGGAGACTGGGAAGGTCAATGTCTGGGAATGTCTTAACATGCATGTGTTGTAACACGTATTCGAACAACATATTTACAATCGTATTTTCACTTGAGCAATGCATAAACTGCACTGCACTTGAAATTACCGAAAGATTTGTCATAATTTTGAGTAATGGTGACAAACACAGAGAGAGATGGTGGAGAAGAGAATATGGCTCATTTATCCCGAGACAACAAAATGATCATGCTTACTTTGCACAGAGGTCAGCTGAAAATGTGCACCTTCGGTTGATCACCAGGAGGGTGTATTTAAGCCTTGGGCACGCAAACATTTTGGCCGCAGACCTTGAATATTCCAACAGGACACAGCACCACAGCACCACGGCACTCAGCACGTGCCACCCAAGAATGGTTACAAAATGAGGTTCCTCGCTTCATTTCCAGTGGACACCAAAATCTCCGCGTACCAATCCGTCGGACTATTGTGTCTGGAGTATGCTGGAAAGCAATGTTGACACTAAAAAATATCAAAGTATCGATCACCTCAACCAAGCACCTCGCCGGGAATGGGCCAAAATACCGCAGAGTAATATTCGGGCAGCGTGTGACGGTTTCATTGGCCGTTTGAAGACCATAATTCGTGCCAAAGGTGACCATTTTCATATAAAATATTCTAAAATTTGATGCTATTTCTGACATTCAATAAAGTTTAAAAAAAATTAAAAATGTAATGGGAAATGGGAAATGTATTAAATACAGCTCAAAAATACCTTCGATAAACTTTATCGAGATCGTTTCAGATTTGGATATAGCTCTCATATATATTTTTGGTGGATTTCATATCGATTGAGCGATGTCCTTTCGTCCATCCGTCTGTGGAAATCACTCTAGCTTCAGAACGAAATAAAGAAGGTTGATAAAATTTTATTCAGATGTGTGTTAGGTCTGCAGCACTATTGGTACTGAAAAACGTTTTGTTATAGCTCCCATATAACTGCACCGACAGATTTAAGGTTTTTTGTGTGTTTTAGTCACAGTTTCAATACGAATTTGTGATAAATTGGCAAAATGTGTTCCCATTATGGCAGGATGTGTTCTTTTGCATAGTTTTGGTATAGTCCTAATTATACCTCCAGATATTCGGTATTTTTATGATTTGTGTCACACTTTTCATCGGAAATGTTTCAAATTTGTAATTTGAAGTTCCTAATGGGTCCTACATCCTAGTACAGAAAATTACAAAAAATACAGGTCCACATCTTTGTATAGCCACCATATAACTGTACCTCCAGATATTCGGTATTTTGATGATTTTAGCGACTTTTTTCACCGGAATTGTTTAAAATTTCGTATTTGAGGTTTGTAGTGGGTGCAGGTCTTCATATAGCCCTCGTATAACGGTGCCTCTCTATATTTGGTATTTTGGATATTTAAGCGATATAATTCACCAAAATTATTTTAAATGCCATTCTCTGAAGTTGTTAATTGGTACTACCATCTGTTGCAGAAAATTTCCTTTACAGGTCCACAAGTTCGTATTGTCCCCTTATAACGGTACCTCCCTCTATTCTGTATTTTGATGATATAATCGACATTTTTCACCGGAATTGTTTCAAATTTCGTATTTTTTAGTGATGTTATTCACCAGAACTATTGTAAATTTATTATTTGAAGTTCCTAGTGGGTTCAACTATCTGTGACTGAAAATTGTCATGCAGGTCCACATATTCGTATAGCCCAAATATATCGGTACCTCTCTATGCGGTATTTTGATAATATTATCGACATTTCCCACGGAATTGTTTCAAATCTCGTATTTGAAGTTTGTTATGGGTGCTACAGTCTGTGACCGAAATTTGGTCGCATAGCCCCCATATAACTGTGCTTCCAGATATTCGGTATTTTGATGAATTTAGAGTAATTTTCATGGGAATTGTTTCAAACTTCGTATTGGAAGTTCGTAATGGGTGCTGTAGTCCGTGACCGAAAATTGATCATACAGGTCCACGTCTTCGTGTAGGCCCCCATATAACTATACCTCCAGATATTCGGTATTTTATTGATTTTAGCAACATTATTCACCGGAATTATTTCAAATTTCTTATTTGAATTTCCTAATGAGTACTACAGCCTATGACAGAAAATTGCATATTTAGGTCCATTACTTCGGTATTTTTATGATTTTAGTGACATTATTTACCAGAATAGTTTCTTAAATTTTTTAATTGAAGTTCCTAACGGATACCACAGTCTGCAACCAAAAGTGTACTATGCTGCTAATATAATGGTAACTTCCTATTTTTATGATTTTAACAGTATTTTTCAAAGTTTTTTTTTTTTGAAAATTTGGAATTTTCTTTTAAATGGTGGTGGGTATTTAACTGCTTTTTCCCTTGCTTGTGTTGTTGATTTTTATGAAAGCAACATTTATTTTTTATTAAAGAAATAAAACACTTTTTCAAATCATTTGGTAACGTAGAATACATTAATTTATAGTCGGCTCATATAGCTTCCACATGATTGCTGGGTATAAGATCGAATTTTGTAAATGGTGGAAAAATGTCACTGAAAACCGTAGTAATAAAATAAATAATTGAATAGATATTTTTTTTTAAATAAATAAAAATATTTTAAAGAACATATTTTACTATACGCAAATGGATAATCTCTCAAAAATTTTCAACTACAACGGAAAACAAAAACGTGAAAATTAATTTTATTCACCCGGGTAAAATGATTGTTACTTTCTCAATTGCATAAACCCCATTTCATACTTTTTTAAGAACATATGACCAACATTCGGTCCAACATGAATATGTATGTATGTCTATACACATCCGCATCTCTCGAATCAATATCATCTCATCGAATATTCTGTAAAAATCTAAACATAAACATTATGCCCTGTGGACAATGAAAATGTGTGAAATTTTTTCATTAGCACAATTAGAAACATTTCGTATTCTTTGCGGAATTTCGCCCATTTGATTCGTTTCGAAGTGTTGAATCTGCAATCTCAACATTTTTGTGCTACTGTGTCGTACTGGTGTAACACCTTGAAAATACTTTCATTTTGTTTGTTGTTATTTGTTTCTAGTAAATGTGAATTGCAAGAATTATTAACTTTTTTTAGGTTGTATAAATTGTTTTTGTTGTTGTTTTTTTTTTTATTTTATATATCGACAGCGTCAATGACATTTTGATGAACTTGAAGTGATGTAGAATGGTATGTTGTCACTGTTTTTTCTTCATCTATAAATCTGTTGAGATGATTCATGATGTTTACAACATGTAAAGGGCATTTTTTGATTTTAAAGATTGACATAATGTTTACAATTTTTAAGAAATTATTGACTATAGTATTAAATGTTCACAAACATAAAAAAAATAACATTACATATTTTACTGTTTTTATGGAAGTTAAAGATTTTCAAAAAGATACATATGTTTCAAAAGAATACGGTTAGAAAAATATTAATACTTAATTTGAATTAATTTCTTTAATTTATCATGTGGAAAAGTGGCAAACAGCGACAAAAGCTTATGTTTATTTTTCAGGGACAAAAAAGACAGAAGGAGGATCAAAAGATCGGACAAATAATTTCAAATTAAAATTATTGTTATACTTTGAAAACTATTCCAGATTGAGAAAAAAAAATTGGAAACCCTTGTCAAGTATTTTGGGATAGAGTTCTCTAGACTTAATAAGTCAAAACGATAGTAAATACGGATGTAAAAATCCATTGTGAACCAAAATGTCATAATACGGCAAAATTGAAAGAGTAATCTTCAAAATGCCGAAAGTTAGGATGTACCGTTAAGTGTTCTAAAATGTCAAAAAAAATCGAGGACACCCTTCGGTAAATAAATAATATTTTTAGAAAAGTGGGTCTACACGGGAGAGTTGCCAATGCTTTTCGGTAGTGAAAGTAGTAAAATAGTAATTACGATGTGTGAAGTTATATCCACATCAGATACGATTCTGATTATTACTAAAAGTTTTAAGAAATTTTGACATTTAATGACGAGGTATCGGAAGAAGTTTGAGATTGATATATTAGGTGGTAGAAAGAGATACCAGAAGTAAAGAGACGATGTAGAGAAATTCAAAATTGACCTTACTATGTTTTTGATCAATGCTTTTTTACCCTTTATGAGGTAGGTACCAGAAGGGACAGATCGATATTAACAATCGATCTAAGTTTTGTATAAATATGCAAATCCAAATTTTGGAACATCCTACATATGGAGGGTTATCCAGACATACAAAGAGAAGGCTAGATTGACCAATATTCTGTTGTTGACTTATATATTATATTTTATATACATATATTTTGCCCTTATAAGGTATGCAAATCGTGTTTCTAGTCCAGAGAGTCTAGTTCTAAAAAATTTTTTATTTTTCTACTTTGGGATATTGGTATGCGTCTCAAAATTATATATTATATTATTATATATTTTTTTGTTCACCATCATATAGATTCTTAATTCGTAACATTTAATTTGTAATCCGAGAATTCCAGATTAATCCAAAATATTTCAATTGTAATTCGAGAAATCCATTTACAATTATTATTGAACTTGTAATTTATATCATTTTATTTATATTTCTAAGATTTAGCCAATGTAAAAAAATTTCAATATATTGTTTCGAAATCGAATGAACTGACGACTGACGGATTAAAAATGAAATTCTGAAATTACAACTGAGATGTTTCGATTTACATCTGAATATTGCGTAAAAACGGTCTCATTTATAATTCGAAACATTTTGAATGTAATTCGACAATTTTATTATAATCGTAATTCCAATTGCACTTATAATCCGAATAATTTTATTTATAAAATGCGTAAAAGAAAAAAATGAATTTTTTTGTTTCGAATTTTAAGTTTGACATATCGGATTTCAAATAGGAAAAATTGGGAATTTCAAATGAAACGTTTTCAAGAATTGTCTATTAAAAAATTGCAACTGAAGTTCTCGAATAAGAACTGTTACGAAGTAAAAACGAAATTCTTGAATAACAATAAAAATGTTTCGAACTACATTCACATCAAACATTTGTCGATTCGATGAGAAAATTTTTATGCGAATATAAATTTGGTCTATATCTCAGCATTTTTTTATTATAAATTATTCTAAAATTAGATATTTATTAAAAAAACAAAAATTAAAAATATTACTTAAAGCCCCATGGATAATGCAATGGAATGACCCATATATGATGTATATTTTATTAATTCACTTGAAGAAAAAATAAAAGAGGTCGATCTTAATTTTCCAGGAATATCTATGAAAATGAGAACTGAAAAGATTAAAAAATGAAAATTTTTTTAAAGAAAATATTTTTCATTTTATATTTTCATAGAACACGAATCCAGACCCAGGGGTCTCTAATAATTTTTTAAATCCTTATTATCGAAATTTTCTCTCGGGAAGGACATTCTGGAAATATAAATGATACGTATGGATTTTCTTTTTTTTTTCAAAAAATTTTCATTTCATATTTCTAATAATTCCTAACTTCGTTAAAAAAAATCCTTTATTTTTCCAATTTTTTCATCTCTATCCCAATTATTCCATTATATTGGTCATTCTTAATTTTTTCGCAAAAAAAATATCCTTCAAAACTTGTTTTGTTTTTTCAAAATTGTATCCTTCTTCTTAAATTCTATCTCCCGAAACAGATCCTTTTAATATGTTTTCTATCTTCCAAAACAGATCCTTGAAATATGTTTTCAAAAATTTTCACTCTTCACAATTCCATTGCTAATTATTCCATAATTCCATTATTTCTGGTTATTTTCCAGAAAAAATGTCCTTTAAATTTTATTTTTTTTTTTAATTTTGCATTTTTTCTTTACACTTCTATACCAAAGCATTCCGTGGTACCATTATTTCTGGTTATTTTTATTATTTTTTTTACAAAGAAAAATATCCTTTTTTAAAAAAAAGTTATTTTTCCAAATTTTGCACTTTGAAGTTTTAGTTATAAAATTTTGCTTTCACGTGAAAAAAAAACGTGGCAAACTTTTTTTCCAGAACATACTTTGATGAAATTGTTTGTTGTTTTCTCATTTTTTTTTTCTTTCCAACAACAGATGTAGAAAAAAACAAATTCGAAATTTGTTAAACTTAATGATGGATGAAAACCCAAACACTTTAATTAACACTTTTTCTCATTGCAGACAATTTAAAAATATTTTTTTTTACTTTTCAATTTTTGGACTTACCATTTTGTAAAGGTTTTTTGTTTTATAAAACACTAAAAAATACGATTAAATTACGTTTTATGTAAAACGTTTCAAAAACTCTCTCCTTTGGGTTGATATCAGCAAAGTTTCAGTTTTGAATTTTTTCTTTCCGAGTTCACAGCTTTCACAAATTTTTTGGTTTCCACAAAAAATCACTTGTTGTTTAATTTTTCTGCACAAAAAAATTATAACACTATTTTTTGTTGTTTTCTTGTTTTTGATTTTTTGAACACAAAGAAATAATCCTTTTTTATTGCGTGGCTTTTTAATTCAGGATATTTTGTAGGTTATCTTTTTTCAATTTTTACTCTTTTGTATTTTTAATTTTTCTTCAATACTTTTCTTTTGTTTTTCCTGTGGCTTTTCTTGTTTGGTACTGTGTTTAAAGCTTTTTTTGTGTCCAAGCCCAAAATATCCAAAAAATTTATTTTTTATTTTAAAATAATTTTTATTATTAAAAACCGTTGTTTTTCAATGTTTTTTTTTCGTTCAGAGTGTTCCACAGACCACCAGACCAGGAAGACAAAACACAACGTTTCCGTTCACATCAAAATCACAGTAATACGTTTCATTTTGCTTTGTTGCTTTACTTTTATATGGGCCCACACAGCCGCAGTTCGGTTTGAGCCAAGTTTTGTCAAAATTCTGAGTGTAAAATTGCATTCAGGCCTGGTTCGGTTACCATAAAACCCAACTTCAAACCAAAAAAGCTGAGCTAAATGCTGAACAAATGATGTTAATCACAACACCTAAAAGTGTATGTGTGTGTGCGTAACAGAGAATGAGAGAGAGAGAGAGTGGTATTAAGCTGCTGTGAAATTTAATCAAAATGTTGTTGATGCTATTTTTGAATGCTTGAATAAAGCAACAGCTTGCTTTGCTTGCTTTGTCCATAAAATAACAGCAACAACATAACTCAACACCCATGAGAAGCTCAAAAATCTTACTCTCAAAAGCATTTCTTGACGGAAACTTAAAATGAGCTTAATTTGCTCAATGTAATGAAGAGAAATTCATTTTTGGTATAACACTTTTCCCACTCATGAGAATCTGAATTCAAGCCTCTCTTCATGGACCATTTGCGGCAGATGAGTAGAACAGAAATAGTAGCTAACGTTTAAACTCTCCAAAAACTATTTTTCTTTTATTTATGTGTCTGTTTCTATTTTTCTTTAAGATTATTGTTCTTATGTTTGTCGCAAAGAATGAGTTGGTCAGTCTTGTCTTAATGTACTTTGGACCAATCAAACAAGTAACAAGTTAGTACGTATCGATAGGTTTTGCAGACAATGAACATATTCGGGCTGGCATTACGACTATTAAAAAATTTGTTACGTATGAGGTGAGTGGCGCAATATTGACACTTTTTTGCACCTGGCTTTGGTCTAAATTACTTTTTTATTAGGGAGTCGCCCGATGTTAATAGAAATATAAGAATGCTGAAAAGAGACCAAAGGACGGACATCTGTGGATCGATTCCAAATGTCCTGAAATGGATTTCATTCAAAGAGACCTAGCTTCTTAAACCATTATCTCGTTGAGGCCCATTGGTATGGGAATCGAATGGGCGACCTTAGGTTTTGTATTGAGACATTAACATTCCGTGCTATAACTGACTGATCTAGAGTCAACGTTCAGACCAAACGGGTGAAGCTGGAATCTTGAAATTTTGCACGAGGATCCGTCTTAGTGCGTAGTCGTTTTAGAAATTCGTACTAAAAGGGTACGAAAAGTACTAAAAATTAATTAAAATTTTTGAATATTTGGCGTTAGTGATGGAGTGTAGAGTAGATGTATTAAAGGGATTTTAGAAATTCGAATGAGAACAAAAAATTCCAAAATGGTACTGTATTTCTAAAACTGTACTATTTTGGTATTATGTGAAAGCATACATTTAAAGACTTGAAATTTGATATGAGAGTCGATGTTGGAAAGTAAGTTTGGAAATATGTACTAGGTTGTGGTTTTGGAAATATGTACTAGGTGTGCGAAATGGTACTAGATTTGGAACAGTTTGGTAAAGGGTAAACGGATAAAACTGGCATTTTGAATTTTTTTAATAGATGTAAATGTGTACTACAAGGGCACGAAAAGTACTAAATAGTACCTTATTTGGTACAATTTGCTATTGTGTCAACATATAGCGCTTGAAATTTGGTATTATGGTAGCTGTTCATGTGTCCAGGACATATGGAGGTGGTTTTGTAAATGTGTACTATAAATGTACAAATATACTAAATGGAACTATATTAGGTTAGAAGTAAAGGGATAGAGCTGGAATCCCGAAATCTAATATTTAGATTACTCATGGAATCTGCATTTGAAATTTGACGTTGGTTTAGAAATGAGTCCTACATTTCTACAAAAAGTAGTAAATGGTACTAAATTTGATATTGGGATAAGGGATGGGGCTGGAATCCTGAAATTTGATATTCATATCTCTGTCAGTATCTGGAATTGAGATATGCATGTGGTTTTAGAAATATGTACTATAATTGTACGAAAAGTAGTATATAGTAATATATTTGGGTATTCGGTAAAGGGATAGAACTAGAATCCCAAAATCCCGGTTGTTTGGAAAGTACTAAATGGTACTAAATTTGGTATTGGGTGAAGGGATAGGGCTGGAATTCTGAAATTTGAAGTAAGGAGGTGGTTCTAGAATTCTGTACCATATTTGTACGAAAAATACTAAATAGTACTAAATTTGGCATTGGGTAAAGGGATAGGGCTGGAATCCTCAAATTTGATACTAAGGTCTCTGTTGGTATCTGTGATTAGAATATGGAGGTGGTTTTTGAAATGGGTACTGTAATTGTATTGGGTGAGGGGATAGGGCTGACATCCTTAAAATTATATTGAGATCTCTGTTAGTATCTGAAATTGATGAACGAAGGTGGTTTTAGAAATATATAGTACATATTACATACATAATTGTACGGAAAGTACTAAATAGTACTAGATTTGGTATTAGATGAAGGAATAGAACGGAAACGCTGAAATTTGACATTGAGGTCTCTGTTGGTATCTGGTATTGACATATACAGGCGGTTTTGGTTTACTATTGAGTGAATGTATAGAGCTGGAATCCGAAATTTGATATTGAAGTCTCTGTTTGTATTTCGTGTTGAAATCTGGTGGTGGCTTTGCTAATGCATACTATAATTGTCCGACAAATATTAAATAGTACAAATTTTGGATCACTGTTTGTGTCAAGGATGGAGAGATGTAAATTGTTTTGGATATGCGTACTAAATGTTACTAAATTTGTTATATTTCTCTCGACCTATAACCTGAGATGAATATGGAATACTTCGGTCGACAATATCTGGTACCTCCGCACATTTTAACATTTTCTAAAAATTCTCACATATTTTATACAAAGCGAAGTAAGTAGTCGATATAGTCCAAATCTGACAAATGGATAATATTGACCCATTCCTTCAGAGGGTCAACAATTTGAATAATCATAACAAAAGTCAAAATATATTCAAAAACCAGTAAAGAAAGTCTTAAAGACGGGCGGGGCAGACTTTATGATACCCTACACCACTTTGCTAATTTAGTAGAGCTCCACATAACAATTAAAAGTTTTTATTGGAGAATTCAATCATACACGCTATGATTATAGCTATAATTTAAAGTTCAAAGGACTAAATATGCCGAAGCATTTGTATCTTTTAAATTCGGACTTGTATTGCCCATTTGGTGCACAATTAATTTGAAATCGGATAAAGATATATATGGGAGCTATATCCAAATCGGAACCGATCTCGATAAAATTTGGCAAAGATATTTCTGAGTGGTATTTGATATATTTCCCTGAAAATCGTTGTTACGGAGTGCATATTACGGCTGTGGGTAACAAATATAACAAATCGGATGAACATTATATATGGGAGCTATAGCTATATCTGAACCGATCTTCACCAAATTTGACATACTAGCTTCTAGACTCAATTCGGTCGTAAGTGCCAAATTCCATCCCATTTGGACAAATATTAGACGTTTGGTGCACAGAAAAGGGTAAATCGGACGAAGTTATATATGGGAGCTATATCCAAATCTGAAGTGATCTCGATAAAATTTAACAAAGGTATTTCTGAGCTGCATTTGATATATTTCCCCAAATATTGTTGTTACAGAATGCATATTACGGCTGCGGAGGACAAAAATAACAAATCGGATGAACAATATATATGGGAGCTACAGCTGTATCTGAACCGATTTCGATTAAATTTGGCATACTTATTTTCAGGCCTAATTTGGTTGTATGTGCAAAATTCCATACTATTTGGGCAAATATTAGACGTTTGGTGCACAAAAAAGGGCAAATCGGACGAAGATATATATGGGAGCTATATCTAAATTTTGACCGATTATCTCCAATTTCAATAGGGTTCGTCCTTGGGCCAAAAAAATGATATGTGCAAAATTTCATCTGGATAGGGAAATAAATGCGAACTGTACTTTGTTTACAAAAATACATAGACAGACGGACGGAAGGACGGACATGCGTAATTCGACTCAGAATGTGATTCTATGCAGATCATCAAAAGGAACTATGGGTCTATCTCGTTTCCTTTTACCTGTTACAAACAAATGCACAAAGACATAATACCCTGACCACCTTGTGGTGTAGGGTATAATAATCGAACATTGACTGAGGTCCAATCTTGGTACATCATAATATTTTTGTCAAACTTAGATCGAGTTCGAAGATGGGCAATATCGGTCTACTCCGTCTGGTACCTCCACCACAAAAGATCGACATTTTCAAAAAATATATTTTTTGAACAGTAATAGAAACGATAATCCGATAATTTTTAAAAACAAAAATATTTTCTGCACAGAAAGAAAAGTAATAATCCGATTTTGCTCCAACTTTGCAAATCCTAATAATTGCCTTATTTCTCGGTCAGGTTCAAAAATGGATAATATCTTTCTACTCCATCAAGTGCTTCTCCACAAAGGGTCAAAATTTTGAATTATTACTACACTGTGATGTACGAGTCTATAAACTCAAGAACTGGTGTTAAGATGGAATATATCCACTCCTTTTGTGGGAGAGGAACCCACAAAAGGTCAAAATTTTTAATACACCTTAAGCCCATAAAACGTGAAATAAAAATCCGATTCCATTTAGACTTCAACCATCAACACAGGATCTGTTATTAAAACGGCAGAGGTCGGACCATTCTTTCTGGTACCTCCCCTACAAAAATTTGAATATCAAAGCAGGTCATAAAACGCAAAATAAGCATCCGGTTCTCTTTATATTTCACTCATCCCATTATTTCCCCTAACACAAGATCTGCTGTGAAGTTGGAATAAATCGGTCCATTCCTTCTGGTACTTACCACAAAAAGGGTCAAAATATTGAATATCCATGAAGCTCCTAAATGCAAAATTTACATCTGATTCCATTGACTTGCAAATCTCAATATTTCTATCAACGCAAGGTATGTTATAAATATGGAAGAGGTCGGACCATTTCTTCTGGTACTTCCCCCACAAAGGGTGGAAATTTAGATTCTGTTATCTTCAAATTCATTCTGTTATCTTCAAATTTTACACACACCATTATTTTTACTAACACAAGATCTTATTCGAAGATGGGATAAATCGGTCTACTTCATCTGGTACCCCCCACAAAGGGTCAACATTTTGAATATCCATGAAGCTCATAAAACTCGAAATTAACATCCGATTCCATTCAGACTTGGTACATCTCAATATTTTTATCAATCTGTTATAAATATGGTAGAGATCGAACCATTTCTTCTGGTATCTCCCCCCACACAGGGTTCAAGATTTTGAAAAACAAAAGGGTCAAAGAACGGGAAATAAGCCTAAATCACACATAAGCAAAATTAACACACACAAACTTTTTTGCTGATACAAGATCTGTTGTGAAGATGATATATTTCTGCGAATCCATTCTGGTACCTCTCCCACAAAAGTCAAAATTTTCAATACTTTTATATGTAACGTGCGGAACAACTTAGCGATTCTTTACAACATTCTATATCTAAATATTTTTCTCTACCGGAAAACTGGTACATCACGCACGTTTTAACATTTTCTAAAAATGATCACCTGACAAGTGGAAAATATTGGAAACCTTCTCCATAGTGGGTCAACAATTTAAGTAATCTTGACAGAAGTCAAAATATATTTAAATAATCGAACATTGGCTGAAGGTGTACATCTGTTGGCAAAACCGAAAGATACTTTTTTACTATTTTTTTTAATTCAAGTATTTACACTATTATAAATTTAATAGATTTTATTAAAAATATTAAAAATATAAAAATTTTCCCGTTTCGTTAAACCAAGAGTTTGACTTTGACCTTAAATTCCTCAATAGGCATCATATCGATTTTAAGGAAATATAATATGAAGAAAAGTGCTTTATATGTTGTCTGGCCAACAAATAAGAAATATTCTATTCTACAGTCATGAAAAATTGATCAAGAAAACTGATTCTGAATCACTGTTTGACGCATAATCCAAGGTTTCAAATCTGCACGTGCTGCAAACTAATCAGTAATATACAGCCGGAGTACTGGCAAAAAACGTATATCGATATTATCTTTCTTGGACGTAAGCCTTGATCAAAGTTCAACGATTCAAAATAAGAACCTGTTTTTGCCTTTCTTCTAGTAACGTAACTATAAATCAGGGTTCTGTCAATTTCACAAGATAGAGCTAGAATTTCATATTAAACCGAAAAAAAATGTGAGGGACTTTTAGTATAACAGTTTTTCTCTCTCTCCACAATTGGAGAGTTTACTACGCGCATCCAAAGGTATTTCGAACGACAACAAACAACCCAAATATACCAATCGGAATATTCGCATAGCTGACATTTTCGCCCTACGCCATCCAATAAACATCATCATCATCAGCATCTGCTTCAATAATCATATTAGCGTTTTTTTTCATTTCATTTTGGCTTCTTACGAAAACAAAATACAATATGTATTATGCGCCCCAGTGCTGTTATAGTGGAAAGTTTATGTATCGCTAATAGGTTTCTATTTTGTTTTCGGTGGTGTTTCATTGTTTTTTCTTCTTCCTCCACTACTACTAACAACTAAGCCATCTACCAATAGAAGAAACAACAAAACGACATTTGAAATTCCGTTTGTTTTACAAAATGATTTACCGGTATTAACTTCACTAAAAAAAAGTCACTTGGTTGTTGTTGGGTCCAAACACCGCCATCGTCGTTATCGTTGTCGTCGTCGTCGTCTTCCGATTGATAATGACCTTTGAATAATATTTTGGTCGAAAACATTCTCTTCCATTGATCGAAGACAAACAACAAGAAAAAAAGAAAATTGGCCAAAAACAATTTGTAATTATCATCTGTTCTAGAAGCTCCCAATTTGCCGCCATAATGGCTGTCTCTTGCCATATTTAATTTCAAAGTCAATGTATTATCAATAATAATAATAACTAATTACAATATTTTTAAATAATATATAAGCCAATGGATGGAATTGGAAACTGGTTTATTTTGCCGTGCTTTATCAAGCTATCACCATATTTTTTTTTTTTTAATTTAAATTATGTATCCACATATGTACATATAAACAAACAAACAAATAACTTTGTTTTGATTTAAGCGTGCCTACATATTATTTTATTTTTTTATAAATTTTAATTTAATAAAAAAACAAAATCTTGTGATGTCATATATTCTGGAATAAAATATTGATTTTTTGTGTAAAGGCAAGCGGTTGCCAAAGGGTTGAATAAACAACAAATTATTTTTGTGGAACCTTAAAAAATTTGTTTACCATTTTTAAATGACGTTCCAAAAAAATATATATAAAAGAGATCCCAGGTATTAAAATATTTTAGGGTCTTTAGAACGATGTTAAATATATTATTTGTATTTTATCAATTTATATTAAAAACAAACATTTAGAAAGTATCAAAGATTAATTCCCTCAGCATATATCCGTCTAAGCCAGTAGGTCAATGCACCATATTATGAAAGTACTTCTCGAATTTCTGATTTCGAAAAGGTTCAATAGAATTTTTGTGAATTTTTTTTATACCCCCCACCATACATAGTATTAAGTTCGTCATTTTGTTTGAAACCCGTCTGTTGTAATCACGCTAGATATGAATCTAAAATTTTGCACAGATCAGTCCTTTGTCTGCAGGCAGGTCAAATTCGAAGATTAGCTATATCAGTCCTAGATATCATATACATATTTAATGATTGTAGCCAAATTTTTCAAAGAAATTTTCTGAAAATCCACAAAAGAAATTCTTTCCAAGTACTTTACCCCTGGAAGAGAATTGTCTGTACAGGTCAACGAACAGTCCCCATACAACGGTACCTACGATGATTTTATCTACATTATTTCCGAAATTGTTACAAATATCAAATTTGATATTCGTAATGGGTACTACAGTCTATGACAGAAATTGTCTAAGCAGGTCTACGTATACCCCCAATATATCGGTACCTCCCTATATTCGTTTTTTTTTTTGAGAGTTTCACCATTTAAGATAAAGGAACAGGAACGATGAATCTTCCAACATAACTTGGAGGCCTAAGGGGAATCTCATAAAAATATTCTGATGTTCGCAATTTGGATCAATTCGGGTATTTCCTTTGAAATACAGAATTTGGGCGAGAAGAAGGAACAAGTCATTATACTTGCTGAGCAAAAATTTGAGAACCATGCGAGCCGAATAACCGATAATAAAATAATATAAACAAACACCCTATTGCATTTCTGGTAGGTTAATAATAGCCAATTATTATTTAAAATATTTTAAAAACCATTAGATCTAGTGCGAATATGAGATATATCGGTCCACTCCTATTGGTACATCCCACCACAAATTTTGAAAAAGACTAATGTCTCATAGAAATTCAAACAAATCGAAATATTTATATCAGGGATAGTCAAGGTGTAAAAAACAACAGTATCGACTAACACTTTCTGAGACTTGTCTCACATGGAATAAAAAAAAATAATGGCAATACCCAAAATTTAAAATTATCACCCGATTTTAGGTTTATGTGACTTTTCGAAAATCAGTAATAAAATACTGTTAAAAAATACTAGATATAAATATTTTTTTAAATTTGCACTTTTAGAACTATAATTTTTAAATTTCGCATGGCAAAATGCAGTACTAACAAGTTAAAAAGCAGTAAGTTCCGCCGGGCCAAACTTGGAATACACTCCACCATTTGGAACGAATTTGGAAATTTAATAAAAATAAAATCCTTAAAAAATGCTGTTAAATTTTAAAAATACCGAATATTGCCGTTATATTGGGGTCTATACGCCGTGGACCTACATAGGCATTGTTTGCCACTAGCCATTACCGTATTCAAATTCGAAACTTGAAATAAACGGTGAATAATGTGGCTTAAATCATCAAAATATCGTATATAGGGAGGTACCATTATATCGGAGCTGTGCGAAGACCTGGACCAGCATAGACAATTTTCTGTCCATGCTATAGCATCTGTTTCTCTCCATTTCACAGTGGTCGAGGTCGTATGGGAACAGCGGCCAAAAATACTTTCAGTGCAGATATCAATATGAATCTTTGGTTATGGTACCTTGATGGGATAAATATGAAAAATGTGACAAAATGGATATGGTCGATGCATGTTTTGACATGGTCCCCATATAACGTACCTCCCGAATAAGGGTTATTTGCCCAATTCTTGTCACATTTCTACACCAGATTGTATTGTTATTTGACATTTTACGTTCTAAGGAGCTAAAAAATAATCTTACTGAAAATTATTTGGAACAGCCCGCCATCAGGTAGAGTCCCTTGTAAGGTACCTCCAAAAATAGAAGCATTTTTTATACAAATCAAGTCCAAATTTGATTATTTTTTGTAAACAAAATAAAATAACAATTTAATGTAAAATTAAATCAAAGATAAATTTTGCACAAATAATTAGTTTGACTTAAGGCCCTATTGAAATTGGATATAGCCGGTCAAAATTTAGGTATAGCTCCCATATATATTCATCCAATTTGCCTTATATTGTGCACCAAACTTGTAATATCAGCCCAAATAATATGGAATATACGTACGACCTGATGGGACCTGAAAATAAGTATGCCAAATTTGATCGAAATCGGTTCAGATATATATATATAGCTCCCATATATATTGTTCATCCGATTTGTAATTTTTTGTCCTCCGCAGCCGTAATATGCACTCTGTGACAACGATATTTGGGGAAATATAGCTCTCATATATATCTATCCGATTTCAAGTTAATTCCTCCCATATATTAGTTCCTTTGGACTTTTAATTATTACTATAATCATTGTTGGTATGATTTAATTCTCACAAATTCCCCATTAAAACCTTTATTTGTTATGTGACGGTCTACTAAATATGCAAAGTGGTGTAGGGTATCATGAAGTCGGCCCCGCTCGACTTTAAGACTTTATTTACTGGTTATTGTTTGGTAAGGCTCGCTGTCCCATTATAAAAGGGTCAGAACTCAAAAGAAGACGGTTAATAAGATCTGTGTTTTTTGAAACACGAGAATTTTTTCCGGCATGATTTAGTCGAAACTTGGAAGATAGTGCCATGGATATAAATTTGTTAACTTTTTCGACATAAATATTATACCCAGAGGACAATGCTTGCAACATTATTGAACACCCCTCAATTACATCCTTATCAATCCCTAACAACAAAAACATATTCTATGTCACTAGCACCATAGAACTGACAAAATTGCAGCGAAGTCACTTCAGTATATTGGGCATAACATACAAATCTGACAAAATCTGAAAGTTAAATTAGCACTTTTAGAATCTTAGGACCATTACTAATGGCGTGAAAAAGATCACATTGGAGGATTCAGGGGGGAAAACAATTAAAACTTTAACTGAAATCCAATTTTATTTTCAAAATTAATCTTAAAGGCAACTCAGAACACTCACATCTTTTATATTATACACATATACTAAACACACAAATTACTGCACTAAAAATAAGTTAATACCTTGCTTTTCAATAATAATGCCAAGATTTGTAATTTTAAAATGTATTTAATTTTGTAATACAGTTCTATTTTTACTCCACTTTTTCTCTGATCCCACTGAAAAAACAACTAACTACATTTTCTCTTTTTTGATGCTATTTTCGAAGTGTCCCGTTAGAATGAAGCCAAGATTATTATGTTTTCTAAAAAGCTTAACCCCTTAAGAGTTCATTTGTACACATTTGACAATAAATATCTGATTTTCATTTTTTGAATTTTGGCCAATGGCAGCGACCACTGTGCATTTGAGACGTAGGGTTCTCCCAGGTATACAAACCGTGTAAAAAGAGATAAAAAATAAATAAAACCAAGGGGGATTAGTATTAAATATAATATTAGTTATCCGTTTATTGAGGAGTTTGGAAATTGGTCAACCCGAGTTGACAGATTACCTTTGTTATGCGGTGAGCTCCGAAGTTCAAACAAGAGTATCTGTATGAGAACAAAATCACAATGCCCCGAGGTGGCTGGAAGCACCGATGCTTCCAGGAAATCTCTCACAGCACACGGGCTGAGAGAGTACCCAGAGAGAGTTGTAGAGAAATGGCTTGCAAAAGTTGCCTACGGTCCGAGCTGTGCGAACGTAGGCCCCAGGTAGAGTTGTAGGGAAAATCTTCAGACGAGGAAGGCTTTCTCCCTACGGTCCGTACCAAGCGAACGTAGGCTCCAAGGGGAGTTGCAGGCAACCTTTTAGCCCAAGAACTCATCTCTCTACGGTCCGTACTAAGCGAACGTAGGCTCTCTGGATCCTTTGGCAATATGCAATTCTAGCTTAAACAGCATCCATTACGAACGTCAAATACAATATCTCAAACAATTTCGGTAGGTATTGTACCTAAACTCGTCAAAATACCGAATATAGGGAGGTACTGATATATGGGGCCCATACGAAGATCTGGACCTGCATAGACATTTTTCTGTCACAGACTGTAGTTCCCATTACGAACTCTAAATACGTAATTTGAAACAATTCCGGTGAATAATGCCGCTAAAATCATCAAAATACCGAATATCGGGAGGTACCGTTATATGGGGGTACCGTTATTGGGACTTATCTGCCATTGCAAACATATGTTGTCATAATTAATTTCAACTCTTCCCCATTTGGAAGAAACTAAAAAAATTTAAAAAAAATGCCTAGAAGAATACGGCTCACATGAAAACCATTATATGGAGGCTATACGAAGACGTAGTCCTGCATAAGTAATTTGTGTCATAGGCTGTAGTAACGGTTTCGAACTTTATATACGAAATTTGAAACAATTCCGGTGAATAAAGTCGCAGAAGTCATTAAAATAGTGAATATCTGGGGGGGTGTACCGTTATATGGGAGCTATACTAAAACGTGAACCTGTTTACACAATTCTCTTCTAGGGGCTAAGTACTCAGATTTTCAGACAAATCCGTTGAAAAATTTTACTAAGATACCGAATATCGGTGGTTACCATTATATGGGGTTATACTATATCGTGCACCGATATGGCCCATCTTCGAACTTGTCCTGCCTGCAGACAAAAGACAGATGGGAGCAAAATTTTACCTTCCTATGTTCATTTGTTTTGACTGCAGCGTGATTACAACAGACAGACAGACTGACGGACTATATCGCCTTAGAACTGTACGCTGATCAAGAATATATACTTGCTTGGGTCTAAAATTATTATTTCATTACGTTACAAACGGAATGACGAACTTAATATACCCTCCATACTAATCAAAATACGAAACGAGCTTAAATTTTTGGGAATTCAAATTCTTAAAAGCAAAAAAAAACTAAAATGTATTACATTATTAATTCAGACTGAGGTAGGGCGGATTTTGAGAAATTTATACTAAAAACACAAAAAAGTTTTAATATTTTTTGAACTTTGTACTACCACATTTGATGTAGGCATTTGTGTCTCTCGACTTTAAATAGCCTTAGCTAGAAACATATATATCGGAAATATAGCTACATCTGAACTCATTCTAGCTCATTTAAGCTGATATTACATTTTGGTGCACAATAAACGCGAAATCGGATGAAGCCATATATGGAAGTTATATTCATCTAAATCTCTATCAAATTTAGCAGAGGTATTTCTATGCTGTCTCCGATAGCCGACATCAAATATCATTCGATTCGAGTGGATGAGGACGAAAATATATGTTGGATCTATAGCTATAACTGAACCGCTTTTCACCAAATTTGACATGCTTACTTCTAGGCTCAATTTGGTCGCATGTGCACAAAAATTGGACGAATATATGTGCAGCTATATCAAAATATTGAGCGACTATCTTCAATTTCAGTAGGTTTCGTCCTTGGACCAATAATGATTTGTACAGAACTTTATCTCCATCAGGCAATAAATGCGACCTGTACTTTGTTTACAAAAATACATGAACAGATAGACGGACATCCATAAATCGACTCTGAAAGTAATTCTATGAAGATCCTCAAAAGTTACGATGCGTCTATATATCGTTTCCTTCTCCATGTTACACAACAAATTCTCAAAGACATAATACCCTGATAACAGTGTGGTGTAGGGTAAAAAAAAAACTAGCTCCATTTTTAAAATTCTAGAGTTGAATTAATGTATGAATTATGTTACGGATTGGATATTGCACGTCTGCCATTTGGACTTTTGCAAGCCTATACATGTCACCGTCAACAACGAATTTCAATTCTAAAACGGAATTACAGTTTTTTCTGGAGCATTCAATTAGCAGAAAAGTCCATGGAATATTCAAGATATTCAAATATTTTTCCCAAACAATTCGGAGCCGATGCATGCATTTCGGAAGGCAAAACATAAGGGGCTTAATAAATATGTTCTGGAATTTTTAATTTATTTTTCTGTTATTAATTTTAAATTCGGGTTGAATGATCAGACAATTTATAATTTAAAATAAAACAAGTTAAAAAGCAGTAAGTTCGGCCGGGCCGAACTTTTAATACCCTCCACCATTTACAACGAATTTGGAAATTTTCAAAAAATAAAATCCTTAACAAATTAAAATTTTAAAAATACCGAATATAGCCGTTATATTGGGGTCTATACGACGTGGACATACATATGCATTGTTTGTCATAAGCCATTACCATATTCAAATTCGAAACTGGACCCGCACCGACAATTTTCTGTCACAGACTGTAGTTCCCATAACGAACTTCAAATACCAAATTTTAAACAATTCCGGTTAATAATGTCGCTAAAATCATCAAAATACCGAACATAGCGAGGTGCCGTTATATGGGGGCTATACGAAGACGTGGACCTGCACAAACAATTTTCTGTCTTAGGGTGTAGTATCCATTTGGAACTTCAAATACCAGATTTGAAACAATTCCCGTGAAAAATGTCGCTAAAATCATCAAAATACCGAATATCCGGAGGTACCGTTATATGGGAGCTATATGAAAACGTGGACCTACATGGCCCATTTACGAACTTAACCTGCCTACTGGAAAAATAAACATGTGTGCAAAATTTTAGTCATCTATCTCAATTTATTCGAAAGATAGCGTGATTACAACAGACAGACAGACAGACGGACAGACAGACAGACAGACAGACGGACAGACAGACAGACGGACATCGCTAAATCGACTTAGAATTTTACGCTGATCAAGAATATATATACTTTGTTGGGTCTGACATGAGTATTTCGAGGAGTTACAAACGGAATGACAAAGTTAATATACCCTCCATAGTATGGTGGAGGGTATAAAAATAATCGACTCGCAAAATTGTATAAGGTCAGTGTTTTTTCTTTTTTCAAAAACAAACAAAACAAAATTATTAATTATAATTATATTTATTGCTTTTAATTTTTTAATAAAAACGATCGATTCTGGCTACTTCCATGACATATTTCTTTTGAACCTGATTTGCTAGAATTTTTTAACAAGATAAATGATATGTATTAATTGTTTTATCTTGATTTTAAATGCTAGATATTTTCAAAGATAGTGTAATCGAATAACGTCAATTCGTCGCAATAAGAAGTTATCTTTAACATCATTGAGAATAATTATATTTATATTATATACAGGGTTAAGAAAAAGAACTGCAACAAAGTCAAACGCCATAATTTTTATTTATTTTATTGAATGAAAGCAAAAAATGTCGGAAATAGCGTCAAATTTTAGAATAAGTTTAGATTTGTTCGAATTGGTCACCTTTGGCACGAATTATGGCCTTCAAACGACCAATGAAACCGTCACACGCTGCCTGAATGTTGCTCTGCGGTATTTTGGCCCATTCCCGGCGAGGCGCTTCCTTGAGGTGATCGACACTTTGGTATTTAGTTTGCTTTCCAAAAAAATTAGTACATTAGTCCAACGGATTGGTATCCGAAGATTTTGGTGGTGAACGCTAGAAATGAAGCGAGGAACCTCATTTTGTAATCATTCTTGGGTGGCGCGTGCTGAGTGCGATGGTGCTGTGTCCTGTTGGAATGTCCAAGGTCTGCGGCCAAAATATTTGCGTGCCCATGGCTTTAAGAATATTTTCGCGATAATATTCTGCATTTATTCTGATACTACGGTCGATTAATACTAGCGGAGAGCGAGCTTCGGCTGTTATGGCGGCCTACACCATCATCATGGCCGGCGCTTGAGTTCTGGTGGCCAACCGAAGGTGCACATTTCCAGCTGACCTCTTTGACAAGTAAACACGATCATTTTGTTTGTTTAAAAACTGCTGAACAACGAATGTTTTCTCATCGGAGATACCCCAATTGGGCACTTCACCACTTCGGCCATGCGAAGCAACTCTTTAGCTCTTTTGAGTCTATTTTCTTTCTGTTGCGGTGTAAGTTCTTACATTTTTTTGGAATTTCAATGGCAAATATTGAAAAATGAGCTCGGGGTAATCATTTTTCAATATTTGCCGAATGGAATATTGCGATATGTTCAGCTCAAGAGCCATTTCTCGGTCACTACGACGCGGGTTTCGATAAAGTCGCTTCTTTACTTTTCGAACCACTTCTGCTGATGTTGCTGTTTTCTTCCTTCCACTTACTTGACGTCGGGCTACGCTACCGGTATCACGGTAACGAGCGATAGTACGAGACACAAACGATTTATTCACATTTAAATGCTCGAGTGCTCTAACGATAGCCACTTGTGGTTTTCCAGCCAAATATAAAGAAATCACACTATCACCCTTGAATTCCATCACGAATAACTTTTTTTCTGGAAAATTCTCACCAAAATGCTTTTGCACGCTAGTAAACAATATAATGAGCTGTCACTGGAATAATTTTAACAGCTGTCGGACGAGTGGCTTAGAAATGACAGCAGTCTGAAGTTGGTTGCAGTTTTTTCATCTCACCCTGTATTTATGTATATAATAGTGGACCTTCACAATACCTAAAATTTGGAATTGCCTTGTTTGAAATTGTATCTGAAACCTTCAAAGTACGGAAAATTAGGGGGTATAGCAATATGGGGCCAACGCCAAATATCGAGCAATAATGAAAAGTTTTGGCGTAAAGAGATTATATAGAGTTGGATTTGGTTTAATCTCCGTTTTTTCGGGATTTCATCCCATTGTGTACTCTAGCAGTAAAATGTCCTTGTAAAGGGTTGCGTCCAATTTTCTTCTATAAGGGATTGAGTGGTCGTCGGCTTTTTCGAGTAAACCATCGACCCCAAATAATCACTTAAGGATTTTCCAGAATCTATATCCGAAAATTTTGCAAGATGGAAATGTGCCTCATCACTAAAGATGATTTTATCCGATCAGATTTCTGACTGGGAGAAATATTTAAATATACCAAGTTTGAAAAGTTGTTTCCAAGTTATAAGAATTGAATATTGTGATTCTTTGTGGGGGATGTACCAGGAGTGATGGACCGATACCAGTCAACTTCACACCAGATCTTGCGTTGATAAAAATATTGGAATATCTGAAATGTAAAGAGAATCGGGTGCTTATTTCGCACTGCAAGAGAGTTCCACATTATTTGATGTAGAGCAGAACAATCTGTATTGTGTCCAAGTTTTGGAATAGCCGCCATATAACGGTACCTCCCGATATTCGGTATTTCGATTATTTTTGCCACATTTTTTCTACGTTTTGTGCTAAAAATTGGTATTTGTAGGTCATAATGGGCTCCGTTATTGAAACATTGTAGGTATAGTTCCACGATTTTGTATAGCCCCATATAACGGTACCTACCGATATTCGGTATTTCTATGATTTTCGCCACCTTTTTTCACGGATTTGTCTAAAGATTGGTATTTGTACGTCATAATGGGTTCTAGCTCCGGTGGCAAAACATTGTAAGTATAAATCCACGTTTTTGTATAGCCCCCATATAACGATACCTATAGATATTCGGTATTTTGATGATTTGTGCCACATTTTCCAACGGATTTGTGTAAAAATTGGCATTTGTAGTTCATAATGGGTTCTAGATCCGGTGGCAAAACATTGCAAGTAAGTTTTTGTATAGCCCCCATATAACGGTGCCTCTCGATATTCGGTATTCCCATAATGTCCGCCCCCTTTTTCACGGATTTTTCTAAAAATTGGTATGTGTAGGTCATAATGGATTCTAGCTCCGTTGGCAAAACATTGTAAGTATAAATCCACGTTTTTTTATATCCCCCATATAAAGGTACCTCCCGATATTCGTTATTTTGATGATTTGAGCCATATTTTACAACGGATTTGTGTAAAAATTGGTATTTGTAGTTCATAATGGATTCTAGCTCCGGTGGCGGAACATGGTATATATAGGTTCAAATAACGAGACGCACCAATATTGGGTATTTTAATAATCGTGGTCACATTTACCTACGAAATTGTTTCAAATTTGTTATTTAAGAAGGTTTGGTAGATTACAAACCTTGAAGTATAAAATTGTCTATGGAGATTCCCGTTTTGTTATGGCCTCACCCACTTTATAATTTATTGAAAAGTTTAACAGGATTATCCAAACGGTCTTACTGAGGTTTTTTGTAGTTCAAGGTAGAACAAAATGTTTTCTGTATACAAAGATGGTGTGTATTACATGTTCGGCCCGGCCCTACACCACAAGGCGGTCAGGGTATTATGTCTTTGTGCATTTGTTTGTAACAGGCAAAAGGAAACGAGATAGACCCATAGTTCCTTTTGATGATCTGCATAGAATCACATTCTGAGTCGATTTATGCATGTCCGTCTGTCTGTCCATGTATTTTTGTAAACAAAGTACAGTTCAAATTTATTGCCTTATTTAGATGAAATTTTGCACAGATCATTTGTTTGGCCCAAGGACGAACCCTATTGAAATTGGAGATAATCGGTAAAAATTTAGATATAGCTCCCATATATATCTTCGTCCGATTTGCCTTTTATTGTGCACCAAACGTGAAATATCAGCCCGAATATAATGGAATTTTGCATATACAACCAAATTAAGCCTGAAAATAAGTATGCCAAATTTGATCGAAATCGGTTCAGATATAGCTATAGCTCCCATATATATTGTTCATCCGATTTGTTATGTTTGTCCTCCGCAGCCGTAATATGCACTCTGTAACAACAATATTTGAGGAAATTTATTAAATACAGCTCAGAAATACATTTGCTAAATTTTATCGAGATCGGTTCAGATTTGGATATATCTTCCATATATAACATCGTCCGATTTTCCTTTTATTATACACCAAACGTCTAATATTTGTTCAAATGGGATAGAATTTGGCACTTACGACCGAATTGAGTCTAGAAACTAGTATGTCAAATTTGGTAAAGATCGGTTCAGATTTGGATACAGCTCCCATATATAACTTCGTCCGATTTACGTTTTATTGTGCACTAAACGTCTAATATTTATCCAAATGGGATGGAATTTGACACTTACGACCGAATTGAGTCTAGAAACTAATATGTCAAATTTGGTGAAGATCGGTTCAGATATAGCTATAGCTCTCATATATATTGTTCATCCGATTTGTTATATTTGTCCTCCGTAGCCGTAATATGCACTCTATAACAACAATATTTGGGGAAATATAGCAAATACAGCTCAGAAATATCTTTTATCGAGATCGGTTACGATTTGGATATAGCTCCCATATATATTTTTATCCCATTTCAAAATTATTGTGCACCAAATGGGCAATACAAATCCGAATTTAAAAGATACAAATGGATCGGCATATTTAGTCCTTTGAACTTTAAATTATAATTATAATCATAGCGTGTATGATTGAATTCTCCCACAAAAAACTTTTAATTGTTATGTGGAGCTCTACTAAATTAGCAAAGTGGTGTAGGGTATCATAAAGTCCGCCCCGCCCGACTTTAAGTCTTTCTTTACTGGTTTTTACTTATTTTTTATAGAAATTTCCTGGAAGCTAGAAGAAATTCAAACATTTTTAAACAATCAATTTACAATGTATTTAAATTTGCAAATATTAATGTGCACTTTTGAAATTAATGTTTTTTAAAGAAAACTGCTGCATTTTTATCAAACAAATTCATTAAAATTACTTAAAAGTAAGAGAATTAGTGAGTATCTCATGGAAATGCCTAGCAATTTGTAGATAAAATATATAAATTAAGCTAAATAATGTATTTTCCTATCGAAGATTGACATTCCGGTCACCATACGTAACACCGACTCAAAAAACTAGTCATTTAATAACACTTCCATTTGTTTAAACTGACACTTCCGACGGAGAAAAAAAAAACTTGACGTCACACAACTGCAACGTACAAAGTTCTGCAAACAACGTTTAATTCAAATTCCTTGCGGAATGAAAGTGTTAAAATGCAATTTCACATAAAAAATCAATAACTCTTATTTGTTGTAATCGATATGACCTAAAGTGGCATTTCCTAACCGCATTATCGGCAATTATTCTATTAATTGTTAGTAATTTAGTTGTATTTCTAGAATTACATATGCAAATGTTGAGAAACGGGGTTTGCTCTCTCGGAGAAGTAACCAGCTGTTGGATAATTTCCACTTCCACCGCCCTAATGTTGGCGATGTTATCAAACATTTGTGAACCCATTGAACTATTGGATGTAAGTAAATCGGTTCAACTAAATCGAAATTATGGAACGGGTATAGAACGTGTAATTTAATCACTTAAAAGTGTTATAATCGTGTTTTTTTTTATTAAAAGATGAGAAAATGCGCCAATGATTGTTTTTAATTATTTACCTAGAATCACTTTTTTAAGCAAATTAATGGCAGGTTGGTTTAGGAGAACATTTGAAGTTTAATTTCAGTTGAAAATATTTTCTAATCAACCGTTTTGCCCTGAAGGGAAATTTTAAAGTGCATCGAGTTGGGAATATTTTTATGTTATTGAGTCTCTTCCCTTTTTATCAAATTGAATAGTACGCTCCATGTTTCGCCTTCAAACTATTTATAAAATGACTGATAAATCGACAAATTTATACCCTTAGGCAACGTTTGATTATTTAAATATATTTTGACTTCTGTTATGATTATTCAAATTGTTGACCCCCAAGGAGTACGTTTCGAAGGAATGGTCTCATATTGTCCATTTCGTATAGAACCCAAATAAATATGATATAAATGAGGCACCAGGTATCAGATATGGTGGACCGAAGTATTCCATTTTATTTCATAATTCATGTAATACAGATAAAAATATTGGTATGGAAAAAATTACAGGAGGAAATTTATAACCAATTTTATGCGAAATCATAAAATCCATATTCATCTCAGGTTTCTGGTTGAGAGATATACCGGGAGAGATAGAAAAATGCAACAAAGTCAAACGCCATAATTTTCACATTTTCTTTTAAATTTTATTGTGTGAAAGCAGGAAATGTCGGAAATAGCCTCAAATTTAAGAATAAGTTTAGATTTGTTCGAATTGGTCATCTTTGGCACGAATTATGGCCAATGAATCCGTCACACACTGCCCGAATGTTGCTCTGCGGTATTTTGGCCGATTCCCGGCGAAACGCTTGCTTGAGGTGATCGACACTTTGGTATTTTTTAGTGCCAACCTTGCATTCCAAAATACTCCAGACACAATAGTGCAACGGATTGGTATTCGGAGATATTGGTGGCCATTGTGCGCTGGAAATAAAGCGAGGAACCTCATTTTGTAACCATTATTAGGTGGCGCGTTCTGAATGCGATGGTGGTGAGTTCTGTTGGAATGTCCAAGATCTGCGGCCAAAATTTTCGCGATAATATTCGGCATTTATTCTGATGCCATGGTCAATTAATACGAGTGGAGAGCGACCATCGGCTGTTATGGCGGCCCACACCACCACCATTGTCGGCACTTGAGTTCTGGTGGCCAACCGAAGGTGCAAATTTCAGCTGACCTCTTTGGCAAGTAAACACGATCATTTTGTTTGTTTACAAACTGCTGGACAACGAATGTTTTCTCATCGGAGAAAACCAAATTCGGCAGTTCACCACTTTCGGCCAAGCGAAGTAACTCTTTAGCTCTTTTGAGTCTACTTTCTTTCTGTTTCAGAATTTCAATGGCTTTACCCCGAGCTCAGTTTTCAATATTTGTCGAATGGAATATTGCGATATGTTCAGCTCACGAGCCATTTTTGGCCACTGCGACGTGGTTTTAGATCCAGTCGCTTCTTTACATTTCTGCTGATGTTACTGTTTTCTTCCGTCCACTTCCTTGACCTACCAGTATCACGATAACGAGCGATGGTATGAGACGCAAAAGATTTATTCACATTTAAATGCTGGAGTGCTCTAACGATAGCCACTTGTGGTTTTCCAGAAAAATATTAAGAAATTACTCTATCACGTTAGAATTCCATCACGAATAACTTTTTTCTAGAAATGCTTTTGTACGCTTGTAAACAATATAATGAGCTATCACTGGGATAATTTTAACAGGTGTCGGACGTGTGGCTTTGACATTACAGCAATCTGAGGTTGGTTGCAATTTTTTCATCTCCCCCTGTATATTCTTGATCAGCATGTCGATTTAACGATGACCGTCCGAACGAATTGAAATAGGTTGATTAAATTTTACTCAAATGTGTGTGTTGGTCCCTTTTAGGTATAGCCCCCTATATTCGGGATTTTGTTGTTTTTGGCGACATTGTTCACCGGAATTGTTTCAGATTTCGTTATGACGACATTCCTCATCGGAATTGTTTCATATTTCGTATTTGCAATTCGTACCGGGTTCTACTGCCTGTGACAGAAAATTGTCCGTGCAGGTCCACGCTTCGAATAGCCCACGTATAACGGCACCTCCCGATATTCGGTAATTTGATGATTTTAGCGACATTATTCATCGGAATTGTTTCATATTTCGTGTTTGTGGGCGAGGTCCCAGAATAAATGGTCCGATCTATACCATGTTTATAGCAGATCTTGTGTTGGTGGCAATATTGAGATGGACCAAGTCTGAATGGAATCAAATGTTAATTTCGCGTTTTATGAGCTCCATGGATATTCAAAATGTTGACCCTTTGTGGGGGAGATACCAGAAGGAGTGGATTGATATATTCCATTTTCACAGCAGATTTTGTGTTAGACGAAATAATGGGATGTGTGAAATTGAAGATCGGAAGCTTATTTCGGATTTTATCATCGTTTTGGTTATTCGAAACATTGACGCTTTGTGAGCGAGGTCCCAGAAGAAATGGTCTGATCTCTACCATCTTTATAACAGATTTTGTCTTGATAGAAATATTGAGATGTACCAAGTCTGAATGGAATCAGATATTAATTTCACGTTTTATGAGCTTCATGGATATTCAAAATGTTGACCCTTTGTGGGGGAAGTACTAGAAGTAACGGCATTTTCACAGCAGATCATGTGTTAGTAAAAGTAATGGGATGAGTGAAATATGAAGAGAACCGGATTCTTATTTCAGATTTTATAATAGCTTTGGGTATTCAAAACTTTGACCCATTGTGGGGGAGGTACCACAAGGAGTAATCCGATCTCTACTACCTTTATAACAGACCTTGTCTTGATAGAAATATTGAAATATGAATGGAATCGAATGTTAATTTCGCGTTTTATGAACTTCATGGATATTCAAAATTTTGACCCTTTGTTGGGGAGATACCAGAAGGAGTGGACTGATATATTCCATCTTCAGAGCAGATTATGTTTTAGTAAACATAATGAGATGTGTGAAATATAAAGAGAAGCGGATGCTTATTTCGGATTTTAAAATCGTTTTGGTTATTCAAAACTTTGACGCTTTGTGGGAGAGGTACCAGATTGACGGGTCCGATCTCTTACACTTTGTGGGGGAGGTACCAGGAGGAGTGAACCGATATATACCATCTTCACACCAGACCCCGGGTTAATAAAAATATTGTGATGTGTGTTATTTGTCGGACTCGTACATCACATTTTATAAGAGTTACAATTAATCAAAATGTTGACCTTTTGTAGGGGGAGGTATTTGATGGAGTGGATCGATATTGTCCATTTACACACCTGACCTAGCACTAATGCAAATATTAAAATTTGCAAAGATGTTGTCAAATATTTTTTTTTTTTTTTTTTTTTTTTGAAAAGTTCGACCTTTTTGAGTGGACAAAAATTTTCCATTTCCGAACTCGATAAAAGTTTGATTATAATATTACGATGTACCAAGTTTGGACCAAATCGTCCAAAGAGACCTAGGGTCTAAAACCGTTATTTCGATGAGGCATGTTTTGGCCTATCAACTGATATAGACCGTCTTTAGCCATCGGTGAGGGTATAATAAAAATATTGGCTGTGTGAAATTTGAAGATCATCGGATGCCTGTTTCGTATTTTCTAAGAGTTATAATTTTTCAAAATTTTGACCCTGTGTGGTGGTGGTACTTTATGAAGTGGGTCGATATTGTCCATTTTCTCACCTTACATAGCACTTAGACAAATATTGGGATTTTCAAAATTTGTAAACAAATGGAAAATATTGTTCTGTAAGGATAATTATTTTCTGTGAAGATGCTTACGTTTTGTGGGGGAGATACTAGAAGAAATTTGAAGATAATCGGATGCATGTTTTGTATTTTATAAGAATTAAAATTATTCAACATGTTGACATTCTGTGTGGGTTGTACATGATGGAGTGGGTCGATATTGTCCATGTTCGCACCTGACATAGAACTAATACAAATATTGGAAATCGCAAAGTTTGTACAAAATTGAATGATCCTCTCTTGTTCTATGAGGTAAATTATTTTTTGTAATTTAAACTATTGTGACGAAGAGTGAGGGAGGGAGTGGACCCATATTGACCATCTTCGATTTCAATCTATGTTTAATAATAATATTACGATGTACCAAGTTTGAAGCAAATCGGATACTCCCTTCAACAGTTATAGTGCGCACCAGACACACAGACGGACGGACGGAGGGCATCTCTAGATCGACTTCAAATGTCCTGAAATGGATTTGGTCCAAAGAGACCTAGGATCTAAAACCGTTATTTCAGTGAGGAACGTTTTGGCCGTATCAAATCATATATAGGGTATCTAGCCATATGGCTGCGGGTATAAAAAATTTATAACCCATAAATACTGGACTGCATCGACTACGAAGGTGTGCCACTCATAGCAAATAGCAAATTTCGTGTAAATGACAAAAAATTTAATATTTCAAAGTCAAATCTATCAGAGTTTATGGTACCATCCATCGTTCGTTTTTTTTTTTTTTTTTTTTTTGTTCACATGTAATACCTGTTCCCGCCAAAGTCAGATGTTCCGATACAAATTTTTCGATTAGTTCCATGGTGAAAATGATATCAAGGTCATAACACATTAGTGCACACAATACCTACATACATACCAACATACATATGTATGTACACATGTATGCTAGGCGAAGAAACATATGCAGCAATAGTTAACAATGGTCAGCATTTGTGATCGAGCATCGAGCAAAGAGTTGTGTTTTTTTTTTTTGACGTTTTATGTTGTGATAGCCCAAAAGAAAAACATGGCAAAAGCAGCAGCAACAACAACGACGAAATGAACAGCAAGCTCTCAAACAGCATCCAGCAAAACCAAAAAACTAAGACCCAAATAAAACACGGCAATCAAATTGAAATGAAGCGTAGCAACAACCCATGGACCACATATATTGCTGTTGTTGTTTTTTCATTCATACTAAGCACTTTGTTTTGCTTTTTTTACATTTTTGTTGCACAAAAAAATCCAAAAAATAAAACGAAAGGAGAAGGAGAAGCCGAAAACATCATTTATTATTTCATAATAGGTTATAATTATTAATTACTAATTATGACGGAGAGCTTTCAAGAAAAGCAAAAAAAAAAGTATTACCTCCATTACAGCATTGCATTGAATTTATGGGGCTGGGGTTAATGAATGTAGCTGCCAAGTGTGTGAGTTCGTGTGTGAATGTGTGTGTTTTGGTCCACAGAATTACATTTTAATCGAACATAAAGAACTGTAACGCTAATGCACAATTGACAGGCCGTGGGGTTGGGAGCGATGACAATTCTGTTTTAACTACAGCATTAAGTTGGGTAATAGGGAAATAGTTAAGTTGGAAAGGGTTTAACGTGTTATGGCTGCCAACAAAGTTACACATTAGTTATACACGTGTCTGCAATTATGCATTCTCCATCCGAAAGTGGGCCTTGAAAATGTTAACAAGCAGATAGGAATTAGATGAAAACAAGTATTTATATTTTATTTGTTTATTTCTCTTTTTACTCCGAAAAATAAATGTATATGCAGTGCCTTTGACCACATACATACGTAGGTAAAATACCACATCTCGTTATACCCTCAGCCATATGGCTACACAGGCTACATATCATTTGATACGAGCAAAACGTGCCTCATCGAAATAAAGGTTTTAGAACCTAGTTTTTTTTTTTTTTTTTTTGGACCAAATCCGTTTCAAGACATTTGGAGTCGATCTACCGATGTCCGTCCATCCGTCTGTCTGGCTGATGCGCACGATAACTCTCAAAGGAAGTATCCGATTTTGTCCAAACTTAGTACATCGAAATATTATTGTCAAACTTAGATTGTGTTCGGAGAGGGGTAATATCGGTCCACTCCTTCTAGAACATGCCCCACAGAAGGCCAACATTTTCAAAAAATATTTTACTGCACAGGAAGGGGAAGGATAATCCGATTTTGCTCCAACTTTGGCAATCCTAATATTTACATAAGTGCTAGGTCAGGTGTGAAAATGGACAATCGGTTCACTCCATCAAGTACCTACCCCATAAAGGGTCAAATTTTTGAATAATTATAACTCTTATAAAAAATTATGTATGAGTTCGATTGTCCTCAAATTACACATATCACAATACTTTTATTAACCCAAAGTTTGGTGTGACTATGGAATAAATCGGTTCACTCCGTCTGGTACCTCCACCACAAAGGGTCAAAGTTTTGAAAAACCAAAACTATTATAAAATCCGAAATAAGCATTCGGTTCTCTTCATATTTCACACATTCTATTATTTCTACTAACACAGTATCTGCTGTGAAGATGAAATATATCAGTCCACTCCTTCTGGTACCTCCCCCACAACGGGTCAAAATTTTGAATATCAATGGCGCTCATAAAACGGGAAATTAACATCCGTTTCCATTCAGACTTGGTACATCTCAATATTTCTATCCACACAAGATCTGTTAAAAATTTGATAGAGATCGGACCATTTCTTCCGGTACCTCCCCCACAAAGGGTCAAAGTTTTGAATAACCAAAACGATTATAAAATCCAAAATAAGCATCCGATTCTCTTCTAATTTCTAACATCCTAATATTTCTACTAACACAAGATTTGCTATGGAATATATAGGTCCACTCCTTCTGGTACCTCCTCCACAATGGGTAAAAATTTTGAAAATTCATGAAGCTCATAAAACGCGAAATTAACAATCGATTCAATTCAGACTTGATGCATCTCAATATTTCTATCAACACAAGATCTATTAAAAATTTGATAGAGCTCGGACCATTTCTTCCGGTACCTCCCCCACAAAGGGTCAAAGTTTTGAATAACCAAAACGTTTATAAAATCCTAAATAAGCCGCTGGTTCTCTTCTAATTTCTAACATCCTAATATTTCTACTAACACAAGATATGTTTTAAAGATATATCGACTTACTCCCTCTAGTGCCTTCCGCACAACCAAAACGCTTATAAAGACGAAGCAACCATCCGATTTATTTCAAATTTCACACATCCCAATATTTCTATTAACACAAGATCTGGTGTGAAGATGATAGATATTGGTCCACACCTTCTGGTACCTCCACTACAAAGCAAATTGTGTGCTATAATAGTTATATCAATTAATCAATAGTTATATATCTCATATTTTGCGAAACAAGGCTATACAAAGGCAAAGATCTGCACAGGAAATTTTTGTCTTAGGAGATAGTACCCATTACGACCTCGAAATATCAAATTTGCAAAAACTTCGGTGAAAAATGTTCACAAAATATAGATTCTTATGCTGATAATTATTTCGAAGAGTTGCAAACGCAATGACAAACATAATATATATTCCATCGTATTAATTGCAAAGCAATCTAAATGGAGGGATAAGTTCCACAATTTTTAATTTAAGATTAAGATTTCTTGAAATCCTTACTTTACTTACTGCGATATTTTGGCCCATTCCCGGCGAAGCGCGTGCTTGAGGTGATCGACACTTTGTTGTTTTTAGTGCCAACCTTGATTTCCAAAATACTCCAGACACAAAAGTACAACGGATTCGTATCCGGAGCCACTGTGCGCTGGAAATGAAGCGAGGAACCTCATTTTGTAACCATTCTTGGTTGGTGGGTGCTGCGTACAATGCTTCCGAGTCCTGTAGGAATATCCAAGGTCTCCGGCCAAAATGTTTGCGTGCCCAAGGCTATAATACACCCTCCAGAATAGTTTCGCGATAATATTCGGCATTTATTCTGATGCCACGGTCGATTAATACGAGCGGAGAGCGACCAGCGGCTGTTATGGCCCCCATACCATCATCATGGCCGACGCTATGGAGTTCTGGTGGCCAACCGAAGGTGCACATTTTCAGCTGACCTCTTTGGCAAGTAAACAAGGTAATTTTGTTTGTTTACAAACTGCTGGACAACGAATGTTTTCTCATCGGAGAAAACCAAATTCGGCAGTTCACCACTTTCGACTAAGCGAAGCAACTCTTTACCTCTTTTGAGTCTATTTTCTTTCCATTGCGGTGTAAGTTCTTGTACTTTTTGGAATTTCAATGGCTTTACCCCGAGCTCATTTTTCAATATTTGCCGAATGGAATATTGCGATATACTGAGCTCACGAGCCATTTTTCGGCCACTGCGACGCGGGTTTCGACCCAGTCGCTTCTTTACTTTTCGAACCATTTCTGCTGATGTTGTTGTTTTCTTTCGTCCACTTCCTTGACGTCGGGCTACGCTACCAGTATCACGGTAACGAGCGATGCTACGAGACACAAAAATTTTATTCACATTTAAATGCTGGAGTGCTCTAACGATAGCCACTTGTGGTTTTCCAGCCAAATATAAAGACATCACACTATCGCGCTTGAATTCCATCACGAATAACTTTTTTTCTCGAAAATTCTCACCAAAATGCTTTTGTACGCTTGTAAACAATATAATGAACTGTCACTGGAATAATATTAACAGAGGTCGGACGAGTGGCTTAGAAATGACAGCAGTCTGAAGTTGGTCGGCAGTCGGCAGGACTTTTGGTATTGAAAAGGGGCCATGTAGGTCCACGTTTTGGTATAGCCCCCATATAACTGTACCTCCCGATATTCGGTATTTAAATGATTTTAGAGACATTTTTCACCGGAATAATTTCAAATTTGGTATTTGAAGTTCGTAGTGGATACTACAGTCTAAGACAGAAAATTGTCTGTGCAGGTCCACTTCTTCGTATAGCCCTCACATAACTGTACCTCCCGATATTCGGTATTTTGATGATTTTAGCGAATTTCTTCACCGGAATTGTTTCAAATTTGGTATTTGAAGTTCATAATGGATACTGTGTCTGTGCAGGTCCACGTCTTCGTAGAGCCCCCATATAACTGTACCTCCCGATATTCGGTATTTTGATGATTTTAGCGAATTTATTCACCGGAATTGTTTCAAATTTGGTATTTAAAGTTCGTAATGGATACTACAGCCTAAGACAGAAAATTGTCTGTGCAGGTCCACCTCTTCGTAAAGCCCCCATATAACGGTACCACCCGATATTCGGTCTTTTAATGATTTTAGGGACATTTTTCACCAGAATTGTTTCAAATTTGATATTTGAAGTTCGTAATGGATACTACAGCCTACGACAGAAAATTGTCTGTGCAGGTCCACGTCTTCGTATAGCCCCCATATAACGGTACCTTCCGATGTTCGGTATTTTGATCTTATCGACATTATCACCAATTTTTTTAAGTTTCGCATTTGAATATTGTAATGGCTTATGACAAATGTTACCTACGCAGGTTCATGTCTTCGTATAGACCCTAATATAATAGCTACATTCGGTATTTTTAAGATTTTAACAGAAGTTTTAACGGATTTTATTGTTTTTGAGAATTGCCAAATTCGTTCCAAATGGTGGAGGGTATTCAAAGTTCGCTCCGGCCGAACTTACAACTTTTTACTTGTTTTAGAATATTTTAGCTTGCTACGATACCATTTAAAGGTTATTTGAAAGGATCAAAACGACCCCATTGGTGACTGCCGTGAGGGTTAAACTTTCTTAACTAAAAATTCCTTGTATTGTCATCCGTAATACTGCCAGAGACCCTATATTCCTAAATTATATTGATTCCAAGAAATCTTAATCCAAAAATGTAAAAAAAATGCGGAAAAGGGGGGATATTGCACCCCTTTATTTAGGTTACCTCCCGATGTAAACATACAAAATGTCCATACAAGTGTCTTTTACTCTACTTTCATAATCTACTGGATTTCTCTTCTAATTATTGACAAAAATTTCATTTTGTCGCACAGTGTCGCAATATACACGCATGAAATATCAACAACAATTTTCGTAACATGTATGTTTGTATTCTAAAAATTCCCACAACTTTTAAACCCCATTCCAATTCCCCACTAACCTTTGTTTATATGACAAACTGCATATAATATATTCCACACCTCTTGCATGCAATCAAATTAAAGAACAGTGTTTTTTATTTAAATAAATAACTATAAAAAAATTTGTTTTGTATTTCAACAAATGTTTTTGTTTTTATTATCACCTAGGTCTGGGGTATAATTTTGGTCATTCTTTGTTTAAAGACAAGGTTTATATCTTCTGTTGCCAATTTCGAGGAAGCAAAAATCTTCCAAATTTTAATAAAAAAAAACAATACATTTGATTGTTTCATTTATATTCTCCATCAGCAGCTGTTGGCCGTTTGTCGCCTCGGCTTGCAGATCGGCAGATCATCATCGTCGTTGTTGTTGTTGTTATCATCGTCACTGTGAAGTCTCGAAAAGTGATGCCGGCAATTTCAAATGGTCTTGTTGCGAGCAGTGCGTGTTATCAACATTATTAATAGATTCGATGGTTATTGGCCAATACTTCTTTGACTTGGCATAAATTCAAGTTCACACCGATGTTTAGGACTGTCAAAAATGCTGCAGCTGTGGTTTTAATTTTATTTTATTTATTTTTTATTTCAAAGAAGCCACCGTTAAACTTGTCTAAAAGTTTCCGCAATGCAAGCAGACTTGCAGTGTCATCGAATTATTTTTTTGAATTAATTAGTTATAATTAATGGTTGAGTTATAATTTTTATTCATAAGTAAATATATCTGGTTTGTATCGTGTAGAGTAGTGAGGGTGTGACTGCCTGTCTGGGAATCTTAATGTTATTTTTGTTTACAATAAAATATATATTTCAACTTACTTACCTATATATAAATATTCTATTGTCGGCATATTGAAAAATGCTCAATTTGGCAACATATTGTCATTTAATATGAGATGTATTTTGAATACATCAGATCGAGTATAAAGGAAGCAAATATAAATGCAGATTAGTTCGGATGGGATGAACTCTTAGTATCCTTCACCATGGAACTTGACAACAAAGTCAAACGCCATAATTTTTACATTTTTTAAAGTTTTATTGAATGAAAGCAAAACATGTCGGAAGTAGCATCGAATTGTAGAATAAGTATAAGTAAGACTTTCAAACGGCCAATGAAGCGGCGAAGCGCTTGCTTAAGATGATCGACACTTTGGCATTTTTAGTGCCAACCTTGCTTTTCAAAATACTCCACAATAGTCCAACGGATTGGTATCCGGAGATTTTGGTGGCCATTGTGCGCTAGAAATAAAGCGAAGAACCTAATTTTGTAACCATTCTTAGTTGGGGCGTGCTGAGTGCGATGGTGCTGAGTCCAGTTGGAATGTTCATGTAATACACCCTTAACATCGGCTGTTATGGCGGTCCACACGATAATTTTGTTTGTTTACAAACTGCTGGACAACGAATTTTTATGCATCGGAGAAAACCAAATTCGGCAGCTCACCACTTTCGGCCAAGCGAAGCAACTCTTAAGCTCTTTTGAGTCAATTTTCTTTTTGGTGAGGTGTAAGTTCTTGCACTTTTTGGAATTTACTACCATGCTACAAGCGATGGTACGAGACACAAAAGATTTATTCGCATTTAAATGCTGCAGTGCTCTAACGATAGCCACTTGTAGTTTTCCAGCCAAATATAAAGAAATCACACTACCACGCTTGAATTCCATCACGAATAACATTTTTTCTGGAAAATTCTCCCCAAAATGATTTTGTACGCTTGTAAACAATATAATAAGCTGCCGCTGGAATAATTTGAACAACTGTCGGACGATTGGCTTAGAAATGACAGCAGTCTGGAGTTGGTTGGAGTTTTTTTTATCTCACCCTGTGTGGTTAAAATCGCGAAAATACGAATTATCGAAAGGTACCACTACATGTGAATGTACAAAGATTTATACCTACATAGGAAATTTGCTGTCACAGAACTTGGTAGCCTAAATCTAAATACCAAATTTGAAACAGTTCGGTCGAAAAATGTATCATAAATCACCAAAATAGGGCGGTATAGTTATATGGGGTCTATACGAAAATGTGGTCCTATACAGATAATACCACCATTAAAAAATTCGCTTTGAAAAATATGGCTAAAATCATGAAAATACCGAATAAAAAATCATGCGAAATCCTGAAAAAATCACGTGAAAATGTGAAAAGATCTTGAAAATGCCGAATATCGAGAGGTACAGTTATATTTTTTTCAATCATAAGAAGTAGTATCCATTACGAACTCCAAATGTCAATTTTCGGTGAAAAATTTAGCTACAATCATAAAATTATAGAATATTGGGAGGTGCAGATATATGGGGCGATACGAAGATGTCAGCCAATTATTTGCTATAGAAAGCAGACTAGCAGCAGGATATTACCAAATACCAAATTTTAATTTTGAGCTCCAAATTTCAAATTTGAAACAATTTCAGTTAATTTTGTCACACTAATCATCAAAATTCCAAATATCGGGAGGTACACTTATATGGGGAGGTACACTTATATCTTGGACCTTTACAGATAATTCTGTGCAAGGATAGTCCTTAGAAAGTGGAAACACACACTGTTCATTTTCAGCAAATTCGGTTTAATATTGTGGTACAACCCATTAAACCCATTAAATCTTCCAGTAATGTTATATGGGGGCTATACCAAATTTGACCAATTTTCAGTATCAAAAATCCCACGGAGCCAAAATACATCTGAACAGACGGACGGATATGGCCAAGATTATATATACTTTGCAAGTGAGAACAAAACGTTTGTTACCCCTCAGAATAATCGAAAAGGCAAAACAATATTTTAAAAAAATTCTTTGGTTCAGATTTTTTTGTAAAAAATGAGTGTAAAAATCATTAACAACCCAATTTACAACAAAATAATACAACATAAATCAAAATAAGTTCCAAATTTAAATAATGCTAAAGTGAGAAAGAATTTTCGATTTATCTAGAATTAACTTTTTGAATCGTAAATCGCAATTGAATCCCAATATTTCGATTAATAAATAAATATTTCGATAAATAAAACCTTGAAAATGAAAGTAAAAATCATTAATGAAAACAAAAAGGTATATAGCTCTCAGAATAATCGCGAATTACCTTTTTTGAATCGCAATCAAAACAATATTTAAATAAATTCTTCGATTCAGAATAAATCTTAAAAAATTAGAGTATAAATAATACAATTAATTTAAAAAAAGATTCAATTTCATACAATACTTTAATAAGAAAATACATTTTCGAATTATCTAGAATTGCCGTTTAATTTAAAATCAAATCCAATTTTTAATAAATAACCTAACCTAAAAATAGCCAAACCTAAAAACAATGAGAGAATAATAATCATTATTTACAACGTTAGCCATTTGATTGGCGATCAATATCAAAATTCCAATAAAAAATATTTTAAAATTAGATTCAAGTTCAAATAACGCTAAATTAAGAAAGAATGTCATCTCATGTCGCATGTGTTATTGCGACGATTTGTATTTGCGTAATTTCGTTTAATTGTTACACGTTCATATATTAACGTACATATTAATTGAATTAACAATACTGTTTAATTTGTAACATTTTGATTTTTAAAAAATTCCTTTTCGTAAACAGCACTTTCGAAATTATTCCAAAATAAAAAAAAAAATATTTCATTTACGTACTTTCTGTCAATATTGGCTTTGTTCCTTTACTTTTTTAATAATAACACCAGTAAAAGAGCAAAATGTGAAACTCACTCTCAGAGAACTATTTTAGCCAGATCGTAAAGGAATGGAAAATCTTTCGAAAATGTCAGAATCGATTAAAAATAACGTAACAATCAAAACATGGCTTTTATTTTTTACTTGATTAAGTATTTTGATAAAAATCAGTAAAAGAGCAAGCCATCGTAGATTGCGCTCTCTTAAATTTGACTGCAAGATTTTGATGTCAAGTATGTAAGGGAACGGTTTTATAGTAAAAAGTTGCAAACCTAGTAAAAGTGAAAGATTCTCGCAAGCAAAGGAACAAAGCTATATATATTTTTTTTTTCAAAATGTAAACAATATAAAACAGAAAATATATATATTTTAATAATAATAATAACATAAGACAAAAAACACAATCAATTTCTCAATCATTCTAAACCTGTTCTAAACATTTCCGCTAAATGATTTTGATTAAATAATATTTGAGATTTAAAATTGTCATAGAAAGTATATTGCCCTAATGTGATTAATAAATCTCTATGGTAACTTTCCGATAAAATTTACTCAATAACGTCTGCTGAGATTAGAGTATATTAAAATCGAGTAAAAAAGGGATGTACAGCGTTTGAAGAACATTGGATTATTTGAAAGTTATTGCTATTCAAATGTTGATCTTTTGGGAAAAGTTATGGAAAACATTTTGTTTCTGTGCTAAATTTGATAAAAAAATATTACCTCGTTATTTTTTTATGGGGAATGTAAAAAAAATGAGTGAACCAATATAGTCCATATTCCAACCTTACCTAAGTCCCATCTAATATTACGATACTAGCAAGTGCCCGCTAATTAGAAAGCGAAAATGCCAACTTAAAATTTTAAATTCGTTTCAACCGTTCGTGTTACACCTTTTTAGTACTCAAAATGCACAATTTATTTAGTTTGACAATTTTTTTTAACCCAAAGCTTCATATATCGTTCTAAATTCTCAGGTTTTCAAGTTTTTAACTTTTCGGAAAGAATAATAGAAAATGTTTACCTTTTACACCAAAAAGTCTTAAAAATCTTTTATTTTAAAGTTTCCCGAAGAGGATATTAGTAAAACCATTACACAATGGACCCATAGCCAATTTCCCAGTCCAAAACTATTTAAAAGTTTCCATATGTAAAGCCAAGAAACCAAGAGAAACCTCAATATCAAATTTCAGAATATCAGAATACCAGAATACCAGCTCTATCCCCTCACTCAATACCAAATTTAGTAATATTTAGTGCTCATATCCAAAACAATCTACATATCTCCATTCTAGACACCAACAGTAGTCCGAAATTAGTACTATTTAGAACTTTTTAAACAATTATAGTACACATTTCCAAACCCACCTCCATATCTTAACCACAGATACCAACAAAGGCCTCAATATCAAATGTAGGGATTCCAACTCTATCCCTTCAGCCAAAACCACAATTAGCATCATTTCGTACTTTTCGTCCAAGGAAAATCTTTACCTTTTGCAGCAAAGAGTCTTCTAAAAAAATCCCCATCGAAGGAAATTTTTTAACTATTTAACTTCCTCTGAAAAATAAAAAAGTTTAATTAAGTAGTTATAAAAAATTTTTACAACTCTGTCTATGCACAACTAACAAAATAAATTAGTGATTTACAATAAGAAGATTAATAAAAAAGATAATAAAACAACCATTTACGGATAGTCTTTATTAGATCATCATAATATGATGAAAGCCATTTAATATTTCGTGGAAGTGATAAATGTTCTCGGGATTTTAACTACTCTGTCCGTTTTAAATACAGAGCAATTGTTGTATTTCATTTTCCTTTATTTTCTTAAAGATATTCGATCTGCTTGTGATATTTACTTTTATGCATTTAACAAATTCACTTTTTAAACATTCTATAAAATATATTTCTGCAATTGTTTCCCATTCATCATTCCGGAGAATATTTATTACATATATCTTTTTATTGTATTTTTCCACACGTTGATAGCCACTACTCTTTGTTTATTTATACAATATTGCATTTAATATACCATAAATAAATTAAACATTCAAATAATACCGCCATTGTTCATTTCGCCGCTACGTTACGTTACGCCACTAACTGTACACTTAAACAACAACTGTGTCAGCCATTCACCGTGAATGAATTGGTAAAAAGTGTCGAAGAAGAAGCTAGGTTTTTTGCAAAAAATATCTATTTTTCCTTGAAGAAAATTTTATTTTTACAAATATTTTTTAAAGTCTAAATGAATTAGTCCAACTTCCGTGGTCATTATGAATCGCCAATTGGTGGAAAATATATTGGGCGTCATAAAGACATCGACGGACAAGGCAGTCATTGTTAAGGGCCTTACGAAATTGCGTACAGATGTGGTCAAAGATAAAAATGGTATTATTTTGTTTCGGGAAGCGGGTGGAGTTGCTCCGATGGTTAGATTTCTAAGTAAACCCCATGAAAAGATATTGGAAGTAGCCTTGTCGATAATGGGAAATTGTTGTACAGATGAACAAAGTTGTAGGGAGGTAAGTGTTGATTACAAAGAGGGGGAGGGGGGAGTAGAAGAAATTTTTAATGTTTCCTTATTCTTTTTAGGCTCTGGAAAATAAAATTGCCATACCATTGGCCACTATTTTGAAATCCATACCCAATCCGGTAATACAATGCAGGGCTTGCCGTCTCCTTGGCAATTTGGCCAAAGTGGATACCAACCAATTACTGTCTACCCATTGTCCTGCAATAGCCCAAGCTTTGTGTCGCATCATTGAGGACACTTCTGATGTGCAGACACGCATGATGGCGTTTCGTTCTTGCCGTTTCCTTTTGTCCAACCCTCAGTTTTTAAAACATTTTCTACAATCTTCAGGTTTTACCATACTATTGCGGATACTGAGCGCTATAATGAAAAACGAATCGAATACAGATACCGAGGAAAAATTGTTGTGTGATGCACAAGCCCAGTTGAAGGTGGGCCTTAAACGCAATCAACATCGTGAAAAATACTTTGAGGAAGTTGCCCGTAACTTGGAGGGGGTTCGTAGTGATATATTCGATCACGAGGTTTTGAAAAACTCCACCCGCACTTCCAATGCCTATATTATACCTCAAGAGCAGGCAGCTTTGGACTTGGTTTGTGAAATTTTAAAATGTCTCCTGGTTATTTCGGAGTTGCAAATAAATTCATTGGTCTGGGATTCATTAAATCGTGCTCACTGCACTCTAGCGCCCATTGTTCACTTTATTACGCACGAAAAGAAAAGTAAACATCGAAGTGCAGCTCTTAAAATACTCTCGAATTTGTCTAAGAATCAGGGAGCATTTTATATTTTAAGTTCGGCTGATGCAATTTTGGCAGCTTGCGAACTTTTGGTGGCCGACGAAGATCTCAGCGAAAGTGAACGTAGACATTGTATTCATATTATAAGCATACTGTCTACGGATGCCTGTAATCGTTCCAAGATAAGGCGATCGGGAGCACTTAGAAAATTCATAGTTATGATTAAGGATACAGTGTCACCGGCAGAAAAGGCTTCCGTAAGTAAATCATTTGAATACACTTGATATGGAAAGCTCACATTTTTTTGTTTCCTTACAGATTTTAAATGTCCTAATAAACTTCCAGTATGATAATATGAGCATGGATTTAATGATGCGTGAGGGTCTGGTCTTAGTTCTTGTCAAGGAGTTGAACAATTATTTGACAAGTGATGAGGAGTATTACAAAAAGAAACGGGAAGAAAAACTGCAATCGGAAAGCAAGAAAAGAAAACTACCAGAACTCGTTAAAGAATCCAAATGCAAGGTAATCAAAATATCTTGAGAACAGATAACTTATAACAATATTTTTTGTCCTTCTTTCAGTTTGCCAAAGTGCGAGAGGAAAACTATTTGGACAGTGATTCACCCAGTAGTTCACCTCGATCGTACAATATCCCATCAAGTCCTTGCAGTTCACGCAGCATGTCACCAGTCAGTGGCGGTCATGTGTATAAACCAAACAATGGTAGGAAATTTTAATATACCGATTTGAAAAATTAAAGCTATTCTTGTTTTTCTTTAGGTGATTCCGATGAAGAGTCCTATTCACCTGTCTGCAGCGACGAAGAAGACGACGATGAAGAAAATGAACCCGCCAGAGACACCTCCAGCCATCTCTACAATAATCCCAATGCTAATAGCAATGATCACACCATAATTATGAATCTTTTAGATTTGGCAGCTCGTTCAGAAGAAGACAGTATTTTAATAGAGGATGAAGAAGAAGTTAGCCAAGGTGAGAAAATGGTTTAATAGTAGTTGGATGCGCAAGAGATGTGAATGAAGTGCCTTTTCAATTATATTAACCGTCAAAATTAAGTGGGAATTGAAGGAATTTTTCAATGATTTAAACATTCAAAATTAAGTAGAAAACTTGTTGCGGAAGCAAGATTTAAATTAAAATTTCCTTAACGAAATTATAGCTGGATTGAAATCAAAGCTTTATGCCGTTGAAATATATACACTTCTGGGTACAATAAAAAATGAGAGGTTATATTAAACGCTCAGATATTTTGATAAAAATAGACAAATACATTTAAGATAGCTTTTTTTCTTTTATTTTATTTTTATTTATTTTTTATCTTGTAGATGTACCTGCCCTCAAATTGCCACAATTGGGACATCTGCCCCACAATACCATTGATGTTATTGACAATTTGCTTTTCAGGGTAACATTTTTGCTTAAGAAAAGCATTGATCTAGGAAAACCTGAAACAATGAATACTCTTATTAAGGCTTTGAATATGTTTGGGGCCAATACCGATTTTGCAGGATCATTAACAAATATATTATTGTAAGTTATATAAAGTTTCTACCAGCAAAACAAATTAATATTTCTAATTTTTTCAGAGAAAGTCAGTTTTTTGGAAATGTCATAAAACAGGGAATATCTCATCAATTGTACCAACTGACAAAAGTAAAGGAGGTATGAAGTGAATACAGGGTTTTATAAGATAATTATTTCAAATGTTTTCAAATGTTCTCCTTTTTTAGACCAGCAAAGACGGTTTTGGATTCTTGGAAACCTTGACCTCGGTCAGTGAGTGTAATTATGGCAAGGAAGAACTAGCCCGTTTACTGCGCAGCGATGATGTTATATCACAAAAACGTGCTGCCATTACTGTGGGCTATTTAATTAGAAGTAAACCATTGCTGTATCAATTCCTTAACGATGGCAATGCCTTGACATTACTTTTGGGTATCATATTAAGTGCAAAAGATGATGAATTTACTGCTGAGGCAGTGGACTCTCTGACCTGTATGTCGCGATATACATTGGGTATCCATGTACCACAATTAGATGTGAAAAAACGTTTAGATGAATATGAAGAATTTGTGGAGAATGCCGGACAATCTCTACAGGAAGAGGACTGTGATATGCGTTTTGTGGTACATGCCCCACACAACAAGGAAAATGAAAATTCCAATGGCATTGCTGCCGATGACAATGCAGAAACAACCACTGCCGTTGCTTTTAATAAGGCCATGCTTTGTTCGACCAGTGAAGTTTTCAATACAATGTTAAACAGTGACTTTCGTGAGGGTAACGAAGGTGAAATACATTTGCGCAACTATACTGTGAGCGGTCTACGTTACTTCCTCAATCTGATTGTGAGGCAATCGAAGAAGCAAAAATACAATATACCACCTGTTAATCAATATCATGCCCTATTGGAAGCTTTTGAAATGTCGCGCGTCTATATTATACCCGAAATGGAACAATTTGTATTGGACCTCTTGATTGCTTTGTTGGATGAAACCAATTGTTTAAATGTCCTGGAATGGTCGATGAAAAACTATCATGTGGAATTGACAGAGATGGCCATAAATTATTATTTGTGTTCAACAATAAGTACTGAAGCTAAGGTTAATCTCTTTCGGACTGCTGACTATTCGACATACTCGACGGAATGGTTTCAAATGATAATGGAAGCTGTTTTGGCCAGATGTCGTAATGGTTTTTAATTTCATATATCTCTCAAGCTTTCTCTCTCTCGCTATATTTTTTATACTCTGTTACAATTTAATGTGTGATTATTATAATTAAATATTAGAATATATTTAGAATTCAGTAGATATTTAAGAATTGAGTGAAAACAAAACTTTATTCAAAATAAATGTTTGTAAAGATGTTCATGAAATACAACAAAATTGAATTTCTTGTGGAAAATCATCATCACATCCTAGACGTTATTTTAAAACTAATTTTTCACACCACCATTTAAATAATAGTGACCACTGTTTATTTTAAATACGACACATTTTTCATTCATAGCGATTTTTCAACAAATAGTTTAATAGCCAACGGCAGCATTCATCCCAATTGTTTGTTTACAAATATCTGCAAGTGTGTGTGTGGTTTTTTGTACTTTATTCGCTCATAGACATACATGCAAAAATACATATAAGAGCAATTTGAAAATCTGCTAGCAGTCAATTCAAATACCCACATTGTATATTGAGTTTGAAACAAAGGAACAAGCAACAATAAAATGTAAGAAATTCAAAATTTGCTCATCATACCGCGTTGGCTGTTTGGCTAAGATGCAAAGCCTTTGGGCAATTTCCAATGGAATTGTCTGAAACTGAAATGCTCACATTATGTGACCCGACACGACTTATCAAAGTTCAAACTAGAAATAGACCCATAATATAATCAATCCAAGCCCAGGCCAAAATAATCAAATTTCAAAAGTGGAAAAATTTGAAATCGGTTCTCACGACTTTAGAGGAGTTCCACAGTCTAAACCTGAAAGACAGACATTACGCGACTCGACATGATTCATTCAAGTCCAAACTAGTAATAGACAATATGCCCAAATTTCAAAAGTGTTTACATTTGGAAATGGATTTTCACGGCTTTAGAGTGGCCACATGCCAAACATGAAATATACACATTGTATGACCCGACGTGATTTATCCAAGTCCAAATAAGAAATGGACCCATTATATTATCCATCCAAGCCTAGACCAAAATAATCAAACTTGAAATTTCAAAGGTGTCTAAATGTGGAATGGGATTTCACGACTTTGGAGAAGGAGTTCACAGTCCAAACTTGACTCGATTACTACAACCGTTACACACTGCATCCGAAATTTGTCGTTGATCGTTGAATATACATTTTATACCCCACAAAGTATATATATTATTGATCAGCATAAAATTCTATGTCTATTTCGTCCGTCTATCCGTCTGTGGAAATCACTCTAGCTTCCGAACGAAATGAAGTAGATTGATAAAATTGTACTCAAATGCATATTATGTCTGCAGGACTTGTGGTATTGAAAATGGGCCATGTCGGTCAATGTTTTCGTATAGTCCCTATACAACGGTACCTCCCGATATTCGGTATTTTCATGATTTTAGCGATATTATTTCCGGGATTATTTAAAATTTCGTATTTGAAGTTCGTAATGGGTACTACAGCCCATGACAAAAATGTTTGTATGCTGGTCCAAGTCTTCGTACAGCCCCCATATAACGGTACCTCCCCATATTCGGTATTTTGACGATTTTAGCGACATTATTCACCGGAATCGTTTCAAATTTCGTATTGGAAGATTCTAATGGGTACTACAACCTAAGACAGAAAATTGTCTGTGCAGGTCCACGTCATCGTATAGCCTCCATATAACGATAGCTCTCGATATTCGGTATTTTCATGATTTTAACCACATTATTTACCGGAATTATTTCAAATTTCGTATTTGAAGTTCGTAATGGGCACTACAGCCTGTGAAAAAAATTTCGTATACAGGTCCACGTCTTCTTATAGTCCCCATTCAACGAATTTCATTTAAGTGGTATTTTTGGAAATTTCTTCTTTTTTTTTTTTGTTTTGAAATTTTTCAATTTTCTTCGAAATGGTGGAGGGTATTAAAAGTTCGGCTCGGCTGAACTTAGCTTCTTTTTTACTTGTTTTAATTTCCGATATATTGAGAGATTCATTTTCCTTTTATCAATAATGCCCCAGCTAATTTAACGTGAAATGGCTCATATAACAAATTGTACTTAATGGCGTACATACTACAACAAGTACTCATATGAGAGATGATGATCTGGTGCAGACACATACCAGAAACAAATGTTGTTGGGTCTTACAACGGAAATATGTTTTCTTCGTAATGCCGCTGTTTCGGCCAAAAATGTTCGAAATGTTTTATATTCAGTTCAGTACGGGAATTGCAGTGAGAACGTTAACATAGTACACTAACCAGATAACGCGGCGGATCGAGTGAATACTAACAAAAACACAAGAAAAAACCGACCTCAATATCTAGATCAAGAAAAATTATAATAATCTTATGCAAGGTCTAGGTATTCAATAAAGGTCTTGGTGAAAGTGGAAAATATCTTCAAAAAAATAAATTCAAATTATAAAATAATTAATAACATCCAAAAAAAGGTATTGAAATGTAATAAAAATCAATGAAGAAAATAAAATTTAACCCAGAATAAGCTAAATGAAACCCCTTGAAATTCATTATTTTTAGCAGCAGCTCAAGCAAAAAAAAAAAACAAAATGTTAAAGCATTGTGGAAAAATGTAACAATAAGCCATTTAATAAGTAATTTTTTACATCACATAAATATTTGAAAATAAATTTAAACCATTCTAACTAACTAATCCAAAAACAAAATGGGTAAATATGAAAATAATTTATTAAAACAAACACACATACATTCGCAATAGTTGTCTTTTTTTTTTTTTTTTTTTTTTTTCCCATCCATCCAATGGCAAAAAATAAAAGAAAAACAGATCACCATCAACCAAGAAAAACCAAAAGAAGCATGTGGCACAGCACACTTGACTTGCTTTGCTTTTCTCGTTTCCAACGATGAAAATGAAAAGTTTATTGAATTTGATGGATCACCACTACCAACACCACGCAGAGAAAAGGAGAGCCTCGCCAAAAACGTGAAAATTGACAAATTTTCGAAGAGAATTTGTGCTACAATAATTTTTCATGTAATGGACATTCCTTTTGGTGTAATTTGTTTGTTTTGTAATTTTCCGATCTCCCCGAGCGTCCCGAGGAATAACAAAACCCAAACAAATTGTCTGTGCCAATTGGTGGCACAGTAGTGCCTTTTCTTTTTTGGCAGCCGGCATGATCGAAAATGATTCAACAAATTTTTTGCTTGCTTAGCGTGAGAAAATAAACAATGACCATATTATATGCATGGTTTAAATGGACTTGGAAACCTTTTCATTGATAGATTTTAAATTTTAATTTCAGTGTATCAACAAATAAATACCAACAATGTTATATTTTCTGACAAAAATATTTTATACGAGTTAGTTTATAGCCGATTTGGGCATGTGAGATGGGATTTGATTCACCGTCAGTGATAAAATATCATGTCGAGAAGGTCAACTAGGGTTCAGCCGTAGCGGCCTTGCAGTAATGGATTCTTACATCACATTTTATAAGAGTTACAATTATTCAAAATTTTTACCCTTTGTGCCTCCCCCAGTTGATGGAGTGGACCGATATTATTAATTTTTGTACCTGACCTAGAACTGACGCAAATATTAGGATTTTCAAAGTTGGAGCAAAATCGAATTATTGGTTCACTTTTTGTGCAGAAAATCTTTTTCTTTCTTTTTTTTTTTTTTTTTTTTTTTTTGTTTTGAAAATTTCGGCCTATTATGGGGAGGTACCAGAAGAAGTTGACTGATGTATTCAATCTTGGCTCCAGACCTTGGGTTAATAAAATTATTGCGACGTGTGAAAATTGAAGACAATCAGACTCTTAAATCAAATTTTATAAGAGTTGGAAGTATTCAAAATTTTGATCCTATGTGGGGGAGGTACTTGATGGAGTGGATCAATATTGTTCATTTTCACACTTTACATAGCACTGATAGAAATATTAGAACTTGCAAAGTTGGAGCAAAATCAGATTTTCCATCCTTTTTCTGTGCATAAAATATTTTTTGAAAATCTCGACCTTTTGTGGGGGAGCTACAAGAAGGAACGGACCGATATATTCCATATTAACACCAGACCTTGGGTTGATAAAAATATTGGGATGTGTGAAATTTCAAGACAATTGGACTCTTACATCACTATTTATAACAGTTGTAGTTATTCAAAGTTTGAATAAGTCGGTCGGTAAATTTGACCATTTTCGCACCTGACGTGTCACTGACGCAAATATTAGGATTTGCAAAGTTGGAGCAAAATCGGATTATCTTTTCTCTTTCTGTGCAGAAAATATATTTTTTGAAAATTTCGACATTTTGTGTGGGAGGTACCGATACATTCCATTTTCAAACCAGATCTTGGATCAACAATATTATTGAGATGCGTGAAATATGAAGACTATCGAACTCATACATCACATTTTATGAGAGTTGTAATTATTCAAAATGTGGACCCCTTGTAGGAGAGGTACCTGATGGACCGATATTGTCCATTTTCGCACCTGATCTAGCACTGATGAAAATATTAGGATTCGAAAAGTTGGAGCGAAATCGGATTGTCCTTTCTCTTTTTGTGCAATAAATTATTTCCTTTGAAAATTTTGGCATTTTGTGTGGGAGGTACCAGAAGAAGTGAACCGATATTGTCCATCTGCAAACTCGATCTAAGTTTGATAATAATATTACGATGTACCAACTTTGGATCAAATCGCATACTCCCTTCGAGAGTTATCGTGCGCACCAGCCAGCAAGACAGAAAGAAAGGCGGACGGACATCGCTAGATTGACTCCAAATGAAACGGATTTGGTCTAAAGAGACCTAGGGTCTAAAACAGTTATTTCGATGAGACACGTTTTGGCCGTATCAAATGATATATCCCCTTTGTAGCCATATGATTGAGGGTATAAACATGATGTAAACAAACAATCTTCTGCCATACTAGTGACCGTAAAATAATGGGTTATTCTCAAAAATGAATTAGGATACCCATTATTTTGCAATGAACGTTTCTGCTAGTTAGTATCAGAAAAAAATATGCTAGATGTCTGTTGGATTCTTTCTCATATTTACATTGGATTTATGGTTGATAGAAATTACATGTTAGAGACTTAAGATTATACAAATTTAAACACAAATGGAACTGAAATAACTTCTTTACTGGACTTTTGGATTATCGAACAATATTTTGTAAAAAATTACTTCCAATTTTTGGGTTATTGTACGCAATTAATATTTTTTTCAACGATCATCTCATGGCAAATTAGAAGAAGGTAAAGTCATTTCAAGTAAGCATTTTTTACATTATCTGAAACTTACCTTGCCAAATTTCACTGCATAGAAAGCCGATTCCCATCTCTGATTTGTGTATGTACAATGGATTTATAAATATACATTTTGACTATATCTTGTCAAATGAATAATTTTGAAAAAAAGAAAACATATGATTGCATGACTTTACCTACTCAGTTCTACCATGGGTCCGTAAAATTTAGCTTTGTGAGAAAATGTTATACATGAATATTTGTTGGTTAAAAAAAAAATAAATAAAACAAATTCAAAAATTATGCATCAATTGTGTGAAATCGGCCGAAAATATATGTGGGTGCTATATCCAAATCTGAACCGATTTGAATAAAATTTGACAAATTAATTTTTGTACCAATATTAGCCACTCATGACGAATTTCATTGGAATCGGACATGCGTATCGTGTTTGGTGCACCAAATATGTAATTCGGCCGAAAATATATATGGGAGCTATATCGAAATATGAGCCAATTTCAATATAATTTTGCAAATTTATTTTCTAATCAAATCCCGTCACACATTTCAAATTTCATTGGAAGCGATAATACATATCGTGTTTGGGGCATCAATATACGAAATCAGTCGAAAATATATATGGGAGCTACACCACATCTGTACCGATTTTAATATAATTTGGCAAACACATTTTTTAGACAAATTCCATCACACATTCCAAATTTAATCGAAATGTGGCGTACACAGTCTGTTTAATGTATCAAATACATAAAATCGGCCGAAAATATATATGGGAACTATATCTAAAACTGAACCGATTACGATATAATTTAGGAAATTAATTTTTGTTCCGAATCCCGTTACGCATTCCAAATTTGGAGATTTTAACTGTAATCGATCAATAGATATATGCATATAAAATCGAAATTTTAGAGAGGTACCTCCGATTCTGATGCTATATATCCAGTTCCAAGTGGTATTTCAAAAATGTATATAGCCTATGTTACTTTCAAGCTACGTTGTAGTATCCTTGGAAATTTTTAGATTTTTGAATCCATAAATTACAAAAAAAACAAACATACATACAAACAAACACAAACATTTTCCTCTTTTATAGATATAGAAGAAAAAGAAAGGAGATTGACTGGACGTATGATTTGTTCTAACAATTTAAATTGTATCAATCATACGCCTTCTTCTTGTTGCACAGCGACGCAAAAATGGAGATCAAATTTGACATTTTGATCAGACATCTATATTACACCAATGATGTTTGATATTAAAAATGGTACATATACACAATATCCATGTTTCGGTATGGCTCTGATACTTCCCGAATTTAAATATTTAGAATGTTTTGACCATCATTTTAAACCAAATCGTCTGTAAGTTGACATTTAGAGTGCAGAGTAGATATATCCTCCTCATGCTAAGATTGTTCCAGTGTTAGGTATTTTTTTGAGTTCAACGTAGGTCTCTGTTGAGCCCTGTGGGGTTAGAGATCTTAAAACAGAGATGAATTCAAAGGAAGCATAAAAGATTTTATTAATTCATATTTTGTTCTCTTTTTATACCCTTCACCATAGTTTTAATACCTTGGAGTATATATTTTTGATCCCACAAAGTATATAGATTTTTGATCAGCATAAAATTCAATGTCGGCAATCACTCTAGCTTCCGAAAAAAAGTGAAGTAGGTTGATAAAGTTTTACTCAGATGTGTGTTTGTACTACAAGCTACTACGCTCCATATAACGGTACCTCCCTATATTCGGTTTTTTTAAATGATTTTGGCGACATTATTCGCTGGAATTGTTTCAAATTTCGCATTTGCAATTCGTAATACGTTCCATAGCCGGTGACAGAAAATTCTGTATGCAGATCCACGCATTCGTATAGTCCCCATTTAACGGTAACTCCTTATATTCAGAATTTAGATGATTTTTATTCAACGGAATTGTTTTAAAACTCGTGTTTGCAGTTCGTAATAGCCTATGCAGGTCCACGTCTTCATATAACGGTAACTTCCTGTATTCGGTATTTTTATGACTTCGAACAGTATTTTCAAAGTTTATTTTTTTTAATTTCGAAATTCCTTCCAAATGTCGGAGGATATTCAAAGTTTGGCCCGGCCGGACTTACTTTTTTTACTTGTTTTTTATACCCTCCACCATAGTATGGAGGGTATATTAAGTTTGTCATTCCGTCATATACATTTTAGACCCCACAAAGTGTATATATTCTTGGCCAGCATAAATATCGATTTAGCGATGTCCGTCCGTGCTTCCGAACGAAATGATGTAGGTTGATAAAATTTTACTCAAAAGTAAATTATGTCTGCAGTACTTTTGGTATTGAAAATGGGCCATATAGGTCCACGTTTGGGTATATCGCCCATATAACGGTACCTCCCAATTTTCGGTATTTTGGTGATTTAAGCGACATTATTCATAGAAAATGTTTCAAATTTGGTATTTGAAGTTCGTAATGGATACTACAGCCTGTGACAGAAAAATGTCCGTGCAAGTCCACGCCTTCGTATAGCCCCCATATAACGGCACCTCCTGATATTCGGTGTTTTGATGATTTTAGCGACATTATTCACAGGAATTGTTTCAAATTTGGTATTTGAAGTTCGTAATGGATATTGCAGCCTATGAGAGAAAGATGTCTGTGCAGGTCCACGTCTTCGTATAGCCCTCACATAACGGTACCTCCCGATATTCGGTATTTTGATGATTTTAGCGACATTATTCACCAGAATTGGTTCGAATTTGGTAGTTCGTAATGGATACTACAGCCTATGACAGAAAAATAGTCTGTGTAGGTTCACGTCATCGTGTAGCCACCATATAACGGTACCTCCCGATATTCATTTTGATGATTTTAAAGACATTATTCATATTCCGGAACTCTTTTCAAGTTTCGCATTTGTAAAGTGTAATGTCTTATGACACGTCGTCGTATAGATCTTAATATAATAATAACATTTGGTATTTTTAACAAAATTTTTAAGGTTTTTTTTTTTTGAAAATTTTTGTACTCTTTCAAAATGGTGGAGGGTATGAACAGCTTTTAACTTGATTTTTTTAATTCCATATACTTTTCGGATACGGAGAAAATATGGACATTTTTCGAATTTATTTTTAAAATATTTTTACAACACTGTTTTTAAGACTTTTTGATTCTTAAACACCGATAACTATCTGTATTCGATCTTTCCATATTAAAATTATTACTTTTGAAATTATCATATCTCTAACTTGTTTTTCTTCTTCTCATCTTAGTAATTTGTGTTCTATAAAAATGTAGTTTCAATTAATCTTCTCAATTTGTGATTTCACCCCTCAGTGCGACGTTAGAAATGTACTTTGAAATGCATTTCCAAAACACTTTATTAAATACACCAAAAATAGCAAAAATTACTCATTTCAGGGAAGACCTAGTCCCCCACCCTACGAACGTTCTTGATCTATGGTACTTATCTGCCTTGATGTCCCTAAAATTACTTTGCTTTCAATTACGATACGATAGGTATTTATTTTTGCGAATGTGTTAATTTTATTCTAATTTTTATTTTATCCGTTATTACGAATTGTGGTTTATTCTTATAAAATTATTTTCTAAATATTATAGTTTTATAAGAATAATTCACAATGACACAATCAAATTTACCTTTCTAGTTGAATATTTTTTTAGGCATCACATCCCGAATAAACCCAACGCAATATAAAGCTTTGTTAAAAGTTTAAATTTTTATAGCTTGGGCCTTAGCTACATCTTTTATTCGGAATTTAAAAACACACTTACCAAAAAAATATTTGTCACTTTAGCACATACAGTTTTTTTGGCTTCGTTGCACCTACAATTCACATAAAACCGAAACTCTTGTAAAAAGTAAACAAAAAAAATCAAAAACCGAAATTACTACAATCCAAAACAAACCCAACTGAATTTGAGTTGATTTGCTTTCACGCACCAGCAAAAAAAAAATACACAAAACACCATAATACGAAATTTGAAAATCCCTAAAACATGGATAATTGGAATGTTTTGACAGCCCACCAATCGGCCATTGGCGGCCGAGATGACGTTAACTTGGTATCCAAAGAGAAATTGGTGAGTATTTATGAATTGAAATTACCTTTCTCTCATTTTCTCACATTATGTTATTCCATTGATTTTCTAAACAACAACTAGGCACTTGGTTTTTCAATATTTGTTTTCAGTTTTCCGTTTATTTTTGAAAACAGCTGATTTTATTTATCAAATTAACTGTGCATAGGTTTTTCCAACAACAACAAGAACAATCGCATTGTTGTGATCTCAAATTGATAACAGAATGCGTAGCCATGCTCTTTGCTCTTCAATGTTCTCAGAGATACTAAATTTAGAATAGCTCTCCAACGGCACTCGAGAGTGTTTTTTTGTTCTTTTTGGAGATTCCTTTGGCAGTAACGGTGTTGTATTGATTGCTTGCGGTCGGGAATTTTGAGAAGAAAAGACAAAAATTTACATAAGAATTTATCGGATATCGGAAAAAGTTTTTCGTTTCAATATTTTTTAACAAAATTTTAAATAAAAAATGGATTTGTCTACCGACATCTGGGGACAATTGGCGGTGGAAGCATCCCAGGTGTATTTGTCAGATGGTACAGTTCGTAGTCCCTTTGCTGATACGGTACGTCTAATATACATATATACATAAAAATTTTAATCGGGTCAAGTTCGATGTGGAAAATAGTATTGAAAATGATCTAAGAAAAAAATAAATATAAAAAAGTTTTAAAAATGTGATTTTATAAAAAAAAAAATATTGGAAAAAACTGAATTAAATCACCCACAACGTTAAAATTACTGTAACAAGTCAATTTTTTTCGACAACAAAAAATGTGTGTTCCTTTTTTTGAAAATCTAAATATAGAATAAGCCAAAACGAAAAAGTTGAGAAAAGAAAACAAAAATTGTGGAACGTTTTTAATACACAGATGACACCCGCAACATAGAAAATTAAAATTAGAAAAAAAAAACGAGGAAAATCAAACAAAACTGAGAACAATGTTAAAATCCAGAAGAAAAGCATTTAAAAATAATACAATTTGAGTATAAAATTTGATATTTAAATAATAATAATATTTCGAAAAAAAATGTTTTCAAAAATTAATAAAAAAGATCGATGTTAATAACAAATTCTTTCCATATCGTCAGCGTATATGTTTAAATGTTAAAAATGGACAAACAAACAAAAATTTACATTACAGTGGTCCCTAACTAGTGATAGGGAAAATCGAAACTCCCTTCAAAAAACTTCTATCTACCTTTAACAAGGGTATTAAAAAACAAATTTACCTTAGACAAAAGAAAATAAAATAAACCATTAAAATAACGTCCAGTTGGGTCGAGGTATTATTTTTAGCCTTCGACAAGAGAAAAATATTACACTTTAGATGAATTTAAAACTCAATGTAAAAAATGTATCGAACGTATGTACGAATGTAATATGATAATTTCCAGAATTTGGTCGTCGTTGTTGTTAGAAGAACTATTGTCGTCTTTGTTCTAGTCTTTGCCTATTGTCATATTCTGAGATATGTTAAATTTATTGCAAAACCAATTGACTAGATGCAATAGCTAGTTATGTATGTTTGTATCGCACGCTGGACAGATATTCTATACATGGTGCCCAATGTGAATTGAGATGGCTGAGCTATCGTGAATGTTGTGCGACACAAAAACTCCTGTTTTGCCTAGATAACCGAAATTCATCATATGCATTGGACTCTGAGCCAAATAATTATGCTGTTATGAGGTATGGCCTCTGTGAGCTAGAATACTGTTCAAAACTGACTGATAGACTAGTAAATTTTGAAGTTTTATACACTCCACCATGCATAGTATGGAGGGTATATTAAGTTCGTCATTCCGTTTGTAACTCATCGAATAAAGATAAGAATCTAAAATTTTGCACAGAGCAGTCTTGTATGTGCAGGCAGGTCAAGTTCGAAGATGGGCTATATGGGTCCACGATATTGTATAGCCCCCACACAACGGTACCCCCGATATTAGTTTTTTTTTTTTAATCGAATTGTCTGAAACTCTACACAAAGAGTTCTTCGTGATTACTTTACCTCCTGGTCTACGATATGATATAGCCCCCTTACAGCGGTACCCCCGATATTTGGTATTTCTAAGATTTTAGCCACATTTTTCAATGCAGTTGTCTAAAAATCTACAAAAGAAGTTCCTTCTGAGTACTTTACCCCCTGGAAGATTCTTGTCTGTATAGGTCTACGTTATCGTATATCCCCTATACAACGGTACCTCCCTATTTTCGGTATTTTTATGATTTTAGCTACATTTTTCGATGAAATTGTCTAAAAATCCATACTGGAAGTTCTTTCCAAGCACTTAACCCCCCAAAAGGGATATATCTATATAGTTCCACGATATCGTATACCCTCCGATATTCGATATTTTGGCGATTTTAGGGACATTATTAAAAGCATTTTTTTAAATTTAGTATTTAGAATTCGTAATGGGTGCTACAGCCTATGCCTATATATTTTCATTGAAGGAATTATCAGAATCAACAAAAGTTGTGGACATGAAACGATAAATACAAAAAATAAAGTTCTATGCGTAACTTTTTTCATTTGAGAATTTCAATGATTCTCGTTATGCCCTCTCTTAATTTTCGGCCAGTTTTCCCATATCTGCCCTATTTTCGTATCCACTCAATGATTCATTATTTTTTTGGGGTTTTCCACTTATTATATGAAAAAAGTGGCAAGTGCCAGCTTATGAAACGATTACTCTTTGCTTCAAAATCTTTCGTTTTAAAGTTTACCGAAGAGCATATTAGTGAAACCCTTGCACAATGGTACTACATCCAATTTTTCTGGTCAAAACTATTTCAACGTCTTTTCATAAAAAAATTTGGCCACCACCATATCTAAATCCTAGAAAACAACAGCGACCTCAATATAAAATTACAGGATTAAATCTCTATCCATCCACTTAACGGCAAATTTAGTACTTTTCGAATCTAATCTCTCACTCATTCCCAAACTCACCACCTCCTCTCAAAACTCTATACCATCAGAGGCCTCCATATCATATTTCACAATTGAAGCTATAATGTATGAACTGACCACACTTTACTTACAGTTATACTAATCATATCCAAGACCATATCTTTCTCTCCACCCTACACACCACATTCACATCCATAACACATTTCGGGATTTCGGCTCTATTCCTATCCCCAATAAAACATTTAGTAGTATTAAACTTTTTGAAATACAGTACGTATTTTCAAAACACTTCCCATAACTCAAACTCAGATACCAACATAGACCACAACATTAAATTTCGGTATTCCACTATCCCCTCACTTAATACCAAATATAGTAACATTCAGTACTTTTCAAACAACTGCAGACTGTTGTCATTTCTAAGCCACTCGCCCGACAGTGGACGGAAGAAAACAGTAACATCAGCAGAAATGGTTCGACAAGTGAAGCTGCGATTTGATGGAAGCCCGTGTCGCAGTGGCCGAAAAATGGCTCGTGAGCTGAACATATCACAATATTCCATTCGGTAAATATTAAAAACTGAGCTCGGGGAAATACCATTGAAATTCCAAAAAGTGCAAAAACTTACACCGCAGCAGAAAGAAAAAGAGAGAGAAAAGAGAGTTGTTTCGCTTGGCCGAAAGTTGTGAACTGCCGAATTTGGTTTTCTCCGATGAGAAAAATTCGTTGTCCAGCAGTTTGTAAACAAACAAAATGATCGTGTTTACTTGTCAAAGAGGTCAACTGAAAATATGCAACTTCGGTTGGCCAACAGAACTCTAGCGCCTGCAATGGTGATGGTGTAGGCCGCAATAACAGCCGATGGTCACTCTCCGCTCCTATTGATCGACCGTGGCATCTGAATAAATGCCGAATATTATAGCGAAAATATTCTGTAGGGTGTATTAAAGCCTTGGCCACGCAAACATTTTGCCCGCAGACCTTGGACATTCCAATAGGACTCAGCACGCGCCACACAAGGATGGTTACAAAATTAGGTTCCTCTCTTCGTTTCCAGCACGATCACCTCAAGCAAGTGCTTCGCCAGGAATGGGCCAAAATACCGCAGAGCAACATTCGGACAGCGTGTAACGGTTTCATTGGCCATTTGAAGGCCATAATTCGTGCCAAAAGTGACCAAATCGAACAAATCTAAACTAATTCTAAATATTGATGACATTTCCGACATTTTTTGCTTTCATATAATAAAATTTAAAAATATATATATGTAAAAATTATGGCGTTTGACTTTGTTGCAGTTTTTTATGTGACCCTGTATATGGGAGTTATATCTAAATTTGTTCGGATTATTACCAATTTCAATAGGGTTCGTCCTTTGGCCGAAAAAATGAATGCAAAATTTCATCGCAATCGAACAATAAATGCGACCCCTACTTTGCTTACAAAAATACACGGGCAGACGTATGGGCAGAATAGACTCAGAATGTAATTCTATGAAGATCATCAAAAGGAACTGTGGGACTGTCTCATTTTCTTTTGCCTGGTACAAACAAATGCACATAATACCCTGTATCAGAGGGCGGTGTAGGGTAAAATTACAGGAAATAACTTAACTGGAGCTTCTTCAATGCTTCGCTCGTGCAGATCTTTTAATTTAGAATTGATTAAAAATAGACCTCATTCACCATTTTCAAACTCCTTTGCAATTATTGTGTGGTAATAACGTAAATTAATACATTTTTCATTTCTTACCCCCAACAGACCATTGAAAAATTGCCGGATAAGGTAATATTGCAGATTTTTTCCTATTTGTCACATCGTGAAATTTGCCGCTTGGCCCGAGTATGTCGTCGTTGGCGTCAAATAGCCTACGATACACGTTTGTGGAAAAATGTTTCGCTGCGCCCCGAGGTGTCAGGTTTACATGTTGGCTCCTTGGAATCCTTGCTGTCGTTGATTGCCGTGCGTTTTGGACCCACATTGCGTTACATTGAATTGCCAATTGAGTTGATTACCCACACCGTGCTGCATGAGTTGTCCGCCAAATGTCCCAATTTAACACACATGCTGTTGGATTTCTCCACTGGTAAGAGAGTGTAAAATATTGAAAATGTAATTTTATTTAAATGGTTATTTTTTCCTCTCTTTTTTTCCAGCTATGCAATTGCACGATTTCAGCGAAATGCAAGCCTTTCCCACCAAACTGCGCTACATGTGCATTTGCCTGTCTGAGGTCATCTTTATGGAGGGTTTTATGCGTAAAATCTACAATTTCATCAACGGCCTGGAGGTACTGCACCTGATTGGTACATACGAGAAATGTGAAGAAGAAGAGGAGGAAATCTACGAAGTCATCAATGTGCACAAATTGAAATCGGCCACACCAAATCTGAGGGTCATCAATCTGTATGGCATCAATTTCATTGATGACTCGCATATCGATGCCTTCAGTTCGAACTGTATTCAGCTGGAATGTTTGGCCGTGAATTTTTGCAATAAAGTCACTGGCTCAACATTGAAAACACTGATCCAACGCTCGAAACGTTTAACCTGTCTGCTAATGAATGGCACGAGTTTGAAATCTGAGTTTGTCATGCAAGTAGACTGGGATAAATGTGCCTTGCAAGAGTTGGATATTACGGCCACCGATCTGTCCACGGAATGTTTGGTGGATATGTTGACGCGCATACCGAATTTGCGTTTTCTGTCGGCCGGTCAAATCAATGGCTTTAATGATACGGTACTCAAGCAATGGATGGAATCGGGAATGACGAGGTAGGTGGATTTAATTTATGTTATTTCCAGACACTAATTCTAATTCAATTTTTTTTTTTTTTTTTTTTTTTGAATTTCCAGATCTTTAATGTCCATTGATTTGGATTCTTCGGATAATGTATCCGACGATGGTTTACAAAAATTTTTGACCCGTCATGGTCAACAGTTGAGTGCATGCTGCCTATCCGGCATGCCTCATATTACCGATCAACTTTGGATGAGTATTTTACCCGTCCTGACCAATGCTAAGTGAGTTAATACGTCGAAAAATGGAACAGCATGAATGCCAAATTGGATAATTCTGTTAATGGACAAAAATATTTAATTTACTTTAACAAAAACTAACTCAACTTAATTCAAGCTCTGTGGAAAGAAACACCATGCGCATATAACTGCCACGGACAAATATATGTCAAACTCGCTGTTCGAACGTTAAAACAAGTTTTAAATACTGACATCGTTGTTTTTCTATATATACTTTTGGGAGATTCTTATATTAATGAATTTTTATACATTTACAGGATCCTGGTTATGGGCACATCTGAAAAATTGGGAGTCAACATCCATGTTGATCAGTTGATGGACACAATTGCATCGAGTTGCGGCAATTTGGAACGTTTGGAATTAAGGTGAGTTGAAGCAATAAAATGAAGCCCTAGGAAAATTTCTCAAGAGAAAGAAGGTTTCATACATTTCACCGCTGAAAATCCTTGAAAGTATCTAGAGAGCCGGGCCAATGTATAATTCTACAAAGACAACTTTTGCAAGACAGATTTTGTACCTTTCGAGAACATACAAAGGGTAATTATGTGTCAAAATAAGTTTCAATTCCGAATGGATAAAGCGCCGAAATATTGGACCTACATAACCTAACTTTACATTAGATCGAATTTTTTTGCAATGTGTGAAGTTATTTGTCATATTCTTGAGCGACCTAATGCTGTCTAATGATGGAAAGCTAAATTTGAAGAAAATCAAAAACTGAATTCATATTTCACAATTTTGACCATTTTGTCTAATTTTGAAATAGTTGTCCAATATTTTCCAAAATTGCTTCAGACCTAAGTTTGCTATTACTATTACCACGGCCCAAGTTTGGAAAATATTGGGTCCGTAATTCGTTTTTTATAAAATATATGTATGATACTTTTCTCGAACTTTTTGAACTTGTGAGGGAGGTACCAGAATTGGGGCCGATATATTTCCTTTGTGGGTGCGGGAACAAGTAAATCCAACATTTTTCACGTTCGCCCTTAACATAAGTCTTGTCTACATATTTCGATGCGTCCACTTTGAACTACAGGGTGAGATGAAAAAACTTCAAGTCAAACGACATATTTTTTATTATTTTTTTATATTTATTTAATGAAAGCAAAAAATGTCGGAAATAGCATCCAATTTTAGAATAAGTTTGGATTTGTTCGAATCAGTCACCTTTGGCACGAATTTTGACGGCCAATGAAACCGTCACACGCAGCCTGAATATTGCTCGGCGGTATTTTGGCCCATTCTCGGCGAAGCGCTTGCTTTAGGCGATCGACGCTTTGGTATTTTTTTTTAGTGCCAACCTTGCTTTCCAAAATACTCCAGACACAATAGTCCAACGGATTGGTATCCGGAGATTTTGGTGACCATTGTGCGCTGGAAATGAAGCGAGTAGCCTCTTTTTGTAACCATTCTTGGGTGGCGCGTGCTGAGTCCTGTTGGAACGTCAAAGGTCTGCGGCCAAAATGTTTGCGTGCCCAAGGCTTTAATACACCCTCCAGAATATTTTCGCGATAATATTCGGCATTTATTCTGATGTCACGGCCACACCATCACCATGGCCGGCGCTTGTGGCCAACCGAAGGTGCACATTTTTAGCTGACCTCTTTGACCATCATTTTGTTTGTTTACAAACTGCCAGCAGTTTGCGCATGTTTTCCATTCGGAGAAAACCAAATTCGGCAGTTTCACCACTTTCGGCCAAGCGAAGCAACTCTTTAAGTCTTTTGAGTCTATTTTCTTTCTATTGCTGTGTTAGTTCTTACACTTTCTGGAATTTCAATGGCTTTACCCCGAGCTCATTTTTCAATATTTGCCGAATGGAATATTGCCACATGTTCAGCTTACGAGCCATTTTTCGGCCACTGCGACGCAGTTTCGATCAAGTCGCTTCTTAACTTTTCGAACCATTTCTGCTGATGTTGCTGTTTTCTTCCGTCCACTTCTTTGGCGTCGGGCTGCGCTACCAGTATCACGGTAAAGAGCGATGGTACGAGACGCAAAATATTTATTCACATTTAATTGCTGGAGTACTCTAACGATAGCCACTTGTGGTTTTCCAGCCAGATATAAAGAAATCACACTATCACGCTTGAATTCCATCACGAATAACTTTTTTTGTGGAAAATTCTCACCAAAATGCTTTTGTACGCTTGTAAACAATATAACAAGCTCTCACTGGAATAATTTTAACAGCTGTCCGACGAGTGGCTTAGAAATGACAGCAGTCTGAAGTTGGTTGCAGTTTTTTCATCTCAGCCTGTATATTTCTATAAAAATAAATACGATTGAAAGCTTATCCTATATTATTTTAAAACGAACTCTTAGACATCTCAAATACGCTAATAATACTTCAAATACTTTTCAGATGGGATCCAGATAATCTGCGTTTTTCGGATAAAAGTCAAAAGGCCATTGATTTGTTGCGTGTAAAATGTTTAAAACTGCGATGCATGGTATTGAGGTGAGTAACAAACTGTTCTTTTAAACCTACAATAAAGGAGAATTATAATTGCATAAATTTATATTTTAGTGATGGTCGCTATTATGAAACCGTTAAGGCTAACTTTGAACGTGCCGATCGTGTGACAGTGGTGCGCACTACCACCTGTTGTCGTGTGTCGCCCTACCATTTGTTAAGTAATTATAATGATTTGATTTTCAATTGAACTCCCCTGAGGGATTCCTGGAGGGGTGGAGGTGGAGGAGGACCATTTGATGAGAGATGACTAGATTGGTTTCTTTTTCTTTAAATAATTCAACGAATTTGTAAAATAATAACATTGTTGTTGATAAAACAAGAATCCCAAAAATTAGTTAAATTAAAATAACATACAATTTTATTTGTTTTTAAAAATAATTTAATAATTCGTTTTTTGTTCTTTTATCCTTATCCAATTTACAATATATGCCATTAACTTATAGAGTAATAATAAAGATTGGGAGTTTTTCTTGGTTTTATTTTGTGGTTTTGTGTTTTATGCTATTTATATTTTTTTATTATTATTAATTATTTATATTTGTTTCCATTATATAAAATTAGCCTAGAATATTAACTCTGGTATTAAGTTATGGGGTTTTTTATATTTTATTTAAAATATACATTGCTAATTTGTTAATGTTTATGTTCTGCTTAAGATTTCATCATATCAGACTTCACAATATATATATTAATATCTTCTTTTGTTTGTAATCTTAAAAGAAAAAGGGTTATATTTTTGTAACTGCTGCCTTTATTGGAGTATTTAAAAATAGAATGCAATGAATGGTGTTGGTGATAGGGAGAATTAAGGACTCTGTTTAACTGAACATCCTGTCATAATTTGTTCTTATTTTTTATAGAATTTGAATTGATTTTGACCAAATTATTTTAAATTTAAATATGAACCCACCCTATAATTATTAATAATTATTTCAAATATTAAGATAAAGATCAAATAATCCTAACATATCCTTAAATATATGCCCTTAACAAAGTGATTAAAATAGTCAAAATCGCTTGGTGGTCCATTACATACAAAGTCATACAAATGACAAAAAAGATACAAAATTAAAACAACAAATTTTTTCACACTATATAAAAGTCTGTTTCTAGTTCCGACACAGAAAATGATTATGAAGTTCACAAGTTTGTATGGGAATTATAAGCGGAAGTTCTGAATATTTTACAGAATTTTAGTTCCAATTGTTTTTATTAAAAAAATCGATTTTCATCAAAATTTTTTATATTCTTAGTGACACGGCAACAGAATTCTAAAATTCAAGGTATATAAAGGGCCAATTACATATGATGTCATACATAAATTGGTATTTCCATATTTTATATTGTACATTTTTAGATCATATTTAAAGAAACTCCAAAAAATTTAAAAAATTAAAAGTAACGCTACAGGGTGAGATGAAATAACTGCAAACCAACTTCAGACTGTTGTCATTTCTAAATTACTCGTCCGATAGCTGTTAAAATTATTCCAGTGACAGGGTAGTTGTTATCGTTACAGCACTGCAGCATTTAAATGTGAATAAATCTTTTGTGTCTCGTACCATCGCTCTTTACCGTGATAAAAGTAGCTTAGCCCGACGTCAAGGAAGTAAACGGAAGAAAAAAATAACATCAGCAGAAATGGTTCGAAAAGTAAAGAAGCGACTTGATCGAAACCCGCGTCGCAGTGGCCGAAAAATGGCTCGAGCTGAACTTATCGCAATATTCCCTTCGGCAAATATTGAAAAATGAGCTCGGTGTGAAGCAATTAAAATTCCAAAAAGATGCAAAAAATTACACCACAACAGAGAGAAAACTCAAGCGCCGGCCATGGTGATGGTGTGGGCCGCCATAACAGAAGATGGTCGCTCTCCGCTCGTATTAATCGAACGTGGTATCAGAATAAATGCCGAATATTATCGCGAAAATATTTTGGAGGGTGTATTAAAGGCTTGGGCACGCAAACATTTTGGCCGCAGATCTTGGACATTCCAACAGGACTCAGCAACACCGCTCTCAGCACGCGCCACCCAAAAATGGTTACAAAATGAGGTTCCTCTCTTCATTTCCAACGTACAATGGGCACCAAAATCTCCGGATACCAATCGGTTGGACCAATGCGTCTGGAGTATTTTGGAAAGAAAGGTTGGCACTAAAAAAATACCAAAGTGTCGATCACTTCAAGCAAGCGCGGAAATGGGCCAAAATATAGCAATTTGATATTTGATAAAATTTGATACTATTTCCGACATTTTTTGCTTTCATTCAATAAAATTTAAAAAAAAAATTATGGTGTTTGACTTTGTTGCAGTTTTTTCATCTCAGCCTGTACATTGACCCTTAATACTATGGTGGCCGGTAAAAAAATAAGCGAGAATGCTTAGGCCAGAGTTCGTCTCGTTTAAACTTGACTTCAGTGTGCTTTATTTAGAGTCATTTTCTGCATGGCGTTACAAAAGTGAATGCGAAAGAAAAACAAGATTTTTGTCTCCTGGAGCCCTATAAGGGTTTTTGTTAATAGATCTGTTAAAAGAGTCTATGTAGCACCTTGAAAAATATAAAAAAACCTTTAAAAAGCACCACTGTCTAAAGAATCGAAATTCAAAAAAATATTTTGTCTTTAAAAGAAGAGAAAAGAAGAGCTTTAAAAGGTCCCCTGCCAAGAGAAGACTTTCGTGAAATTGTCCGTCTATTAAGGGTTTTAAAAAATGCTTGTGTTCGTAGAAGACCTGTAAAATGGTTTCAGGCATGAGAAACACTTTTGAAGGTCTTCTTTAGCCTCTGTCTGTCAAGACACAGAATAGCTTCAAAAGGACCTCTGTCAATGGAAGGTATTCTAGAAGTCTTCCCTTTAAAATTTCTTAACGAAGTCTTGTATTGGTAGAAAACCTCCAAAATGGCCTCTGACAATAGAAAAAAATTGGAGGTCTTCTTTAAAGTATGTCCATAAGCCCCAACATAAAGGTTCTGAACCTATAACAGCAGGGGAAAATATGTGGGAATAGAATAGCAGAGGTGTTTTGGAAAAATAAATAAAATCGGAATTTATACCTTACTAAAATGTGGTTAAATCCCTTCGAAATACAATCAGAGAACTGTCGCAGGTAAACTTGCCTAATATAAATTTGGACGAGAAAGTCAGATTGTTAAAAATGTTTTATGGGGAGGATGATGAAAGTAGAAAGCCTTTGATGATGAAGGTAGAAAGACATACAAAGGTTGTCGTAAAGAGATCATTTTTAACTATTATCTTTTTGACAACAATGACTTAAATAGGTCAAGCCTGGTCTAATGCGTCCAGAAACAGTACCAGTTTGGTATGGTTTATTAGCACCATTAGATGGTACTTCTTCAAAGATGCTACGAATTTTAACGTAACCGTAAAAGTTAGGCGCTACTATTAGATAATATCGAACCTTTTCAACAAAAATTTTTAAAATTTATGACTTGCATGACATGTGCTTTCAACAAGGCAGTACCACACGCCACATAGCACGCGTAACAATGAACTTGAGCTTAGAGGCGAGTTCGACTAGATCGTGCGATTTAACGAATTAATGGTTTTCTTTTTTGGCAATCACTTACGTATCGACATACAAAAAAAACATCCCTTTTTTCTTCTTGTTCCAAGTATTTGCTAATTTGCCACATCCCCAATTTAAGAGCTTCACAATAGATACTGAATAAGTCAAAAATAACAACAAAACAAAGGGAGGTTATAATATGCTCTGTTTCAGAACCTGGAACAGACTAATAATAAATTTGGTTTGCACTCAAACAAAGTTTTCACTCATCACTGTACGACATTAAAATCATTTTCATTTCATATCAATAATTTTATATTCTTTTATTTTATAAAAAAAAACAATCAAGCAAAGCTTTCCCTTTTTTACTAAAACAAACACAAGTCTATGCCTATTTTAATGTTTAAACAAAAAATAACTTATATCGATAAAAAAAAAACGAAAAAGAAAAACAAAAACGTGTCGCATAGAAATGTGTCCTCTTAACTTAATTTTAATTAAATTTCGTTAATAAACATATGTTGCGTATGTGTTTTGTTTGTTTGTTTGTTTTCATTCTATTGTTAAATTTTCATTTATACATACACCTTAAGTAGTAGTTATAGTATATTTATTTTTTGTGTTTTTTTTTTTTGTTTTGTTTTATTTTAATTACATTAAATTATAGTTATAGTTAATCCTGTACATCAAAATCGGATGGAAACCGAAAACTATGCGTTGAATTGCTCGCCGCCGCTGTGGCGGTGGCAGCAACAGCTGCTGTTCTGGATGTTGTCGGTGCGGTGGTATTGATCTGTGATGACGATGATGAATGTGATGCAGCGCTGGAACCGCCACTACCCGCACTAAAATTACTGCTAACTAGACCAGAACTTACGCTAGCGACGCCACTAGCTGTGGCCAAGAGACTGGCAGATACTGTTGTTGTTGTTGCAGACGTTGATGATGATGACGACGATGATGTGTTGTTATCGGCATCAGCTGTCGATCGACTTCGTGCATTTTCTAAGGCAACATCCTGGAAATATGTAATATTTTTTAATAACTCATTGATTTGAAAACATTGAATTTATACATGACAATTTCAATAGATACATGTGTATGTATTATATACTTCTCCCTAAACTATTATTCGAATAAGCTCCAAATGTAATGCAGCTCTACTAGCTAGCAGCAGGTTTAAAATAATCTTAATGTGTTGATGCGAAAGTGAAACTCCATAGAGGTAGTCTGTCTACATTGAAACATGATATTTCGGCACTGGTAAACACTACAAGAAAAAAGATACTATCTTCCTTAGACGACCCTTTCCCAGCTTCGATTATTCTCACAAAATCAGCTTCATTATTTTGTCACGCCAATTATTCGACCAAGAAGTTCGTATGGCGACTATTTACCGAACTGTTGTCGGCCATCATTAAGGTAGCAACAATACTTCTGTATCAATGTAACTCCCGGCTTTGGGTTCACTTATTATGGTAATGATTTTACATCTACCCAGTCAATTTCGAATTGCCTGGTTAAAGCTTGAAGGTTAATTAATCAAATCAATTAAGTGGTTTCTAGTGAAAACACCGGTTATTTTTTCTTTGCTTTTCCAGAAATTATTCAAAGACTGTAACTGCAGAGTTGTCTCCATTCTCTCTTTATTGCCAACTGGAGATCAACGGTGACAGCAAGTCACTAATTTTTGATGGAGCTCTAAGGAACACTCCTTAATCAGCATTGATTGCAACGCTTAGCTCGCAGCCATTTAAACTTTTGCATTGTTTTCATTCAACAAGGAGTCGCTGGGACTACATGACTCACTTTTTTCGATTTTATGTAAAAAACCTAGTATACTCTGCTTGGTCTGGTGGTGCACCTCCTATGAACGGTGTAGCTATATATACAGACGGTTTCAAGAAGGATGAAGACATCGATGCTGACGAGCTCTACCCAAATTCAAATATTAGATGCACTTATAAACTTAATTTTATTGAACTTTGTAATAGATTCGCAGGACAGGTGTATGCATATGCCCATAGTCTGACGGCCCTTAAAGCTATCAAGTCAGGTGCCATTAAATTGTGAGACATTCTTGATTACGAGAAATCCCAGTAAAATACTTAAATTAATTAAGCTTTCATGGTTCCTATGACATAGCAAGGCCCATTGATAGGAGTGTCAAACCACCGATAAGCTATTGTGTCAGCTGCTTCACAAAGGAAACTGGCAGAAGCTGGAACTCTTGAACTGTAAGATATCTAAGTTCTTTCAGCCGGTAATTTCGAGAAGAAGAACTTCCTCTCATCTATCAATTAGCAAGTCTGATGTTTTTTTTTGGTAGCCAGGGCATAGCAACTAAATGGAGAATGAAATGGCTCAGGGTGAATCCCGATCGATAAATCTAACGATTCATGATACTATCAAGCCACCGATAAGCAATTCTGTCAGCTGCTGTAAAAAGGAAGGTGACGAAAGCTTGAACCCGACTGTAAGGTATCTAAAGTCACGAGAAGAACTTGCTCCCTTCTATCAATTAGTAAGTCAATGTACATAGACTGACCACTGCACACAGGAGACATAGGTTATTTGGTAGTTGGGTGGAGATTTAAAATCCAACGTTCTTTACAAACGAACAACACTTGCAAATCATTGAATTTTGTAATCAAAATACGTGCTCTGTTAAGAAAGTTCATCGCGCTCTTGTTCCATTTTATGGTCAGGTTACTTGACCCACTTCCTACATTTCGCAACAAATTTACATTGCTGGAAATTAAACCACCAACGCGCTTAGGTAGAGTGAGGACGGAAGAAAATATCGCTGGTATATCGACCGCCAATTAACGATTCGTTGCCGTTCACACCAATTGAGCTTCTGTCACTCCAAAATTTTTGCGGAAGCATTTAGGTGTGAAGCCTTTAAATGCTGCTGAATCAAGAATTTAAGCCCAATGACCTATCGCAACGCAGAATTCTTGGAGAATGGGCTCTTGGAAATTTGACTGAAAATCCATTTTTTTTTTCAAAAAAAATTGTGTTCAGCGACGAAGCTCATTTTTGGTTCAATGGGTACGTAAATATGCAAAATTGTCAATTTTGGAATAAAAATCAGTCAGAAGCATTGCAAAAACTACCAATGCATCCAGAAAAGGTCACAATTTGGTGCGGTTTATGGACTGATGGCATCATTGAACCACACTTCCTCAAAGGTACTATGACTCGTAACGTAACTGTGAATGGCGAGTGCTACCGTTAGATGATATCCAACTTTTCTTGCCCAAAATGCAAGAGCTTGACTTTTATGAGATGTGGTTTCAAAAAGACGGTGCCACACAGTACCCGTAACATTGGAATTTACATATAAGAGCTATGTTAAAGCTTATGGCTTTACAGACGAACCCGCTTTAATTGAGACATTGGAGGACGATATTGAAGCATTTATTCGAGAAATATCTCCCGAAATGTTGAAAAGAGTATGCCAAAATCGGACAAAGCGGATGGGCCATATAGGAAGCAAACATTAAATTATATGGACCGCATTATTTACAGATTTCATGTATTTTTTTAACTTTCCTGCGCCTTTGAAATGTAAAATTTATGAAACAATCTTTAGTGTTTTCCTCTTTTTTTTTTTTGATAGATTCCACGCAGAAGAACTTTTGGCAGGAAGAGAAGATTATGAATCCTGAATTCGCCGCATGAGTGAACGTAGTAAATTGGCCTTGGTATGATCATTGCATACAAAAAACCTTTCTCAATTTATTATCATTTACTGAACTTTTGGTAAACAGACAAGAAGAAATTATTTGAAAACAAATCAAGAACGCAGATACCCTGATTGATAAAAATGTATTCGGCCTCTATAATCTTTAATTATGTAGACAAAAAGGTGGTACCAATCCCTGCTGGATTTACGACAATGTACAAGAAATCCTCTCCAATCGCCTAGTCTAGCCTATTTTATTCTAAATGAATTTGAATCCCTTCTGTAAAAAAGAAAACTTACCTCTCTATTACGATTAACTAATGGAGCATCCATATCCTGCTGGTGTGGCACATTATTGTGCGAATCATCTGTTCGATCGGTGTACATCATGATTTCGTGACACAATGGACATCTATCTTGAACGTATAGCCACTTGCGTAAGCATACACTATGGAAATAGTGACGGCAACGGGTTATTTTGGCTGAATGCATTTCCTAGGGATAAACAAAACATTGCGGATTATTAGAGTATGCAAAATTATATATCTCATCATTTAGGTGTTTTTTTTTTTTTTTTTCAACATACCTGATAACAAATAGCACAGACATCATCGAAAGCCTGCAACTGGGCCGGTGTTGCCTCTGGCAGCGTTGATATTTTATGTACAGCAGATCGTCTCTTCATAAACACTGACCAACCGGCACGAGCCTCACACCAAATGTTGAAGTAAGCATGTATGCACATCATAATTGCACGGATGGCGCCGCCTGTAGCATTTTGTGCTATCAAGTTATATTATACGGTACCAATCAACCAAATAAAAAAAATTTACATGCACACGCAATTTTTTGTATTTTTTTTGGAAAGGAGGATAAATTTTGTTTGATTTGTTTTTTGTTGTTGTTTGTTTGGGAATTACATTGCAGCAATATGGATAACTTTGACATTTTGAAATGACAATGTTTTGGGGGTAGGGTATTATGGTGGATGATGGATTATGGATATGAATTTGTTTTGGAAGCATTTTTTTTTTTTTTTTTTTGAATTGATGAAGTAGCCCATACTTGTTAAAGCCAAATTAATGGAGCTCCTATCTTTCTTTGGTTTTGATATATATGCAATACATATTCGAATATGGAAAAAATGTACATTTTGGGTTTAGCTTTGACCCTGAATGGATTTTTTAAATTACTACAGGGTGAGATGACCAACTTCAGACCGCTGTCATTTCTAAGCCACTCCTTCGACAGCTGTTAAGAATATTCCAGTGACAGCTCATTATATAGTTTACAAGCGTACAAAAGCATTTTGGTGAGAACTTTCCAGAAAAAAAAGTTATTCGTGATGGAATTCCGGCGTGAAAACCACAAGTGGCTATCGTTAGAGCACTCCAGCATTTAAATGTGAAGAAATCTTTTGTGTTTCGTACCATCGCCCGTTACCGTGATACTGGTAGCGTAGACCGACGTCAAGGAAGTGGAAATGGTTCGAAAAATAAAGAAGTGACTTGATCGAATCCCGCGTCGCAGTGACCGAAAAATGGCTTGTGAGCTGAACATATCGCAATATTCCATTCGGCAAATATTGAAAAATGAGCTCGGGGTAAAGTCATTAAAATTCCAAAAAGTGCAAGAACTTTGCTTGGCCGGAACTGGTAAACTGCCGATTTTGGTTTTCTCCGATGAAAAACATTCGTTGTCCAGCAGTTTGTAAACAAACAAAATGAATTGATCGACCGTGGCATCAGAATAAATGCCGAATATTATCGCTAAAATATTCTGGAGGGTGTAATAAAGCCTTGGGCACGCAAAGATTTTGGCCGCAGACCTTGGACATTCCAACAGGACTCAGCACGCGTCACCCAAGAATGGTTACAAAATGTAAACCCCACCTTCATTTCCAGCGCACAATATCCACCAAAATCTCCGGATAGCAATCCGTTGGACTATTGTGTCTGGGGTATTATGAAAAGCACAGTTGGCACTAAAAATACCAAAGTGTTGATCGCCTCAAGCAAGCGCTTCGCCTGGAATGGGCCAAATTATCGCAGAGCAACATTCGGGCAGCGTGTGACGGTTTCATTTAAGGCCATAATTCGTGCCAAAGATGACCAATTCGAACAAATCCAAACTTATTCTAAAATTTGATACTATTTCCGACATTTTTTGCTTTTATTCAATTAAATTTTAAAAAAGGTAGAAATTATGGCTTTTAACTTTGTTACAGTTTTTTTTTATCTCACCCTGTACTGTAAACTTAAATTATATGGGAACTAGCATTGAGTCTTATTTGCACGACTTATTTTTTCATACATTTGTAAAGTCAGCTATTCGCGCACCTAGAAGACTGAATAGGTTTTGAATATTTGCTGAAATTTTATTTTTGAAATTATATTTTTGTTCCCGAACGAACTTGCGTTCTCGTTAAAGAATATTCAGTTCCATTTTAAGTCAAAAAATTGAATTTAAGCGGAATTTATAAACTACATCTGAATAATATTTCCCAACGGGTGAAAGCTAATGGAATGTTTCTGTATATGGCTAAACGAAAGTGAATACGACAGAAGAAACCATTCCAAATGATTTTTCTTTTAAATCAAAATTTGAAAACATATTTCAAATGGTAACTTTCTTTCTACAAAAAGAGACCTTTAGACTATAGTTTTTTTCGAAATTTCCCGTTATAATTCAGAAAGGGTAATAAATTCCGATAGGAACAAACAATACGTCAAATAGAAGATAAGACTATAGTTTATCCGAAATTTCCCTTTATAATTCAGAAAGGGTAATAATTTCCGATAGGAACAAACAATACGTCAAATAGAAGAAAAGACTATAGTTTATCAGAAAATTTCCCTTTGCAATTCAGAGAGGGTAATAAATTCCCACGTCAAATAGAAGATACGATTATGTGTACTTTCCTGTCTCCATACTAATGTAGACTGGGCAGGAAATGGATTGAAATGCTTAGATTTTCGTACTGGATACGGTTGAAATTTTAAGAAATGATTACCCAGGATTACTGAAGTTTTAAAAGGGTAGAAAATGTATAAATGTTTTTAGAACCGTCCATGGACTAAATATTTAATTTGTCCCATGAGAGAAAAAAGATCTAGGTTAATATTTTGGATAAAGCTATAATCTGATAAAAAAATTGATAATCCCTTTAGAATTTAGAGAGGGTAACGAAAATTAAATATAGCATATAAAGGATAGACTTGTTTTTGGAACCATCCATGAACCTATGGGCTTGATAACTGAGTTTGTGTACAATAATTACATTAAATATTTTATTGGGGGAAATAACTTCGAAACGATCAAACAAACATTAAATTTAGATAAATTTTAGTCGAATATTTCATATTTCCAAATTTCATCTCCTGATTAATGATCGATCACTGATTCTCTCAATTATCGAGACTACATACAAGAAATTTGCGATGACATGAAAATTTAAAAAAATAAAACAACAACCAAAAAATTGTGAAACAAAAAGACTCCACAACCAAATTTATAAAGCAATGAAAACATAAAGCACAAATGATAAAATACAACATTTTTATAGGACTTACCCGACTCAAAGACCAATATCCAAGCACCATTAAAGAATAGCAAAATACCAAAACAAAATTCTACGGAATTGCCAAAAGCACGGACATAATACAAATAGTCATCCAATTTCTCCCAGAACGTGGAACGCCATGCATCCACAAGGAACAAGGTATAGGTGGCCAAGGAAACGAGAACCTAGACAAATAAAATATAAGAAAAACGATTATTAGAGTTTGAACAAATAAAACAAAAAATCTTAAGTCTGGCATAAACCATTTTTCATGAGGCAACTGAAACCTTTATAAATAAACGGTATCGGCATTCAAAATTCGAACGAGTTCCATTTTAAACAATAAATGTGCAAATGCTAGTGAAATTGTTTGGAGAATACAGTCTAGGTCTTCATAAAATGGGCAGCAGGGCTATATGGGAACAATACCAAATCGTGAACATACTCCGACAATTTTCTCTTAAATTGGTTGTTTTCTACTGGGCGTTTCAAATATCGAATTTAAAACAAATTCGTTAAAAGTCACAGGAAAACTTGGATCTATTTAGACAATATTAAGTCACAGGATGTAGAAGACACTACAAACCACAAATATCGAATTAAAAAAAAAATCAATAGAAAATGTAGCTCATTATCATTATGTGGGGATTATAGGAAAACTTGGATCTATATAAAGTTCTGCCACCGGAGGTAGAATTCACTACTAAATACATATGCCAAATTTTATAAACACATATGCCAAAATATCGGGTGGTATGGTTATATGGAAGCTATGGAAAATTGTGGATCTATATAGATGTCAAAATACCGAATATCCGGAGGTATAGATATATGCCACAAATGCCGATTTTTTAACAAAATGTTATTAAATCGTCAGAATATGGAATATTGGGAGGTACAGTTATATGGGGTCTGTACGAAAGCATGGACCCATATATCTTATTCTCAATACTTCACTTTATGGAGTTTCGGTCCGACTAACATTTGGAGGTGACGGACACGTTTTGATATACCATCTTTTCTAAGGTGGGCGATATAAAGAAGGTATCGCTAAACGTCATTCTAAACCGACAATATGCTCCACCCAAAGCCTTACCTTTACAACAACCTCCACTGAAAAAGCTGTCACGGCCAACAACCATGTCGACGGTGAATGACGTTTCCACAGTGTGATCAACAGACAAATCGGAGCAATGACTAGGAATACGCACACGGTTAAGGCACGGAAATGACGTTTACGTGATGGATTACGGGCTGCACTCAGCGACATAAGCATGGGTGAGACAATGTTATGGATAAAGTGCAACAATGCCGTAATTAAAAGACTTAAATTGCGGCATAGACGCACAAAACGCTTATCGGGATCCAATGATGTTAGGCCGGTTTGTAGGGCCAGAACATAGAACAAAACTGCCGACACAGTACCCAGAGATTTCTCTTCTTCATTGTCGAATGTCAAGAGATACCATTGGAAAGCTTTGCCTATGTAATCACATATCACCGATATAACAGATGTCATGCCCAAGACAGTCGTTAATGTTCCACAGCCATTGACGAGCAGCGATTGTATGGTGGGTAAAAGATTTCCAGAGTTCACTTCATTGCGCAACATCATTGAAACGAATTCAAGAGTCATTCTGTGAAAATAAAAATTGATTATTAGTTATAATCATAAGTAAAGCAAGGACATACCTTATGATCCAGAAAACTCTCAAAACACTTGGCACATTCAGCCGCTGCCATTCGTTCTCAATCAAAGCGGATACACCAAAATTACTTATAAAATTTATGGCATACATATAGCCATTGCAGACAGTCTTAATGACATCCATGGCACTAGTTAAGAGGGTGATTTTCGTTAATATCAATGGTATGGTATGTGCCAGCAGTGATAGATATTTTATTAATCTGGGTTTCAGTGGCAAAGTGGCTAGTAATATGGGACTGGCAAAAATCAATGGCAACTTTTTTTGCAGCATCTTGTAGCGTGGACCCAAATGTATATAGGCAAATAGCATACCCATAAACCATTGAGCGACAATATGTGGTGCTACCGCCACAACAACACTACCGGTATCCATTAAACGTGTTGTGTTCATCGACAATACATCCTCCAGTATGCAGGGACTTTTTTCGATTATCGCCAGAGCCGTTATATTTGACCAGTGTGAGAGGAAGGTTAAACCCAGTGATATCACAAACATATACACCACAACCAAATGCCTCGTCCAAAGCACAACAACACAAATAGCACATATAAGACCTGGAGAGAAGGGATATATTATTGAGTTGTATTCAAGAGAAATGAAATATTTAAAATGGTTTCGGTGTTAAATATGATCAAGTTTAAAAGTATACTATCTGTTGCAATACTAAAAATATTCTTCAAAATATGCTTTAAGAAGAAATTGGGAAACATTTCAGTGTCAGGAGAATCAAATCTTCAAAATCTGAATCACATGCAACAAAATTGTAAAAAGAGATTTCGAAATATCTTGGATATGTTTAAAGTCTTCCGTACTCCCAAATAACATAGCAGAGACTATTATCCCAAATGTACACAGTTTTGAGCTAAAAGACCAATAACATTGCTCTAAATGGTCGGAATGCAAACTATAAGGCTAGGAGAAGGTTGCATTTTTTCAGAAAGTTATTTTAATAAATCTCTTATAGATGGTCAGAAGTCCCTCTCACGGAAGACCCGAATGCCTTCTCCTTGAAAACCAAAATGTCTTCTCATAGAAGATCAAAAAGTCTTCGCATAGAAGAACATAAGGCTTTCACAAGAAACTCTGTACATAGAAGACTTAAAGGTCCTTCGTTTTCTTATCCCCATATTTTAACTCTATCCTTCTTCTCTATTTCCTTACCTCTGCTTCTTTCCTTTTCTCTATATTAACAGCGGTGCTCAAAACCGTGTTCTAGAACATGAACCGAAAAAAGAGATAATTTAAGAGAAAATTAAAATTCTGTTTTTCTTTATATTTTACGGTTCTATTAAATTGTTTTTAAACACGAATGTTTGCCAAATTAATTTATAAAGCAAATGGATAAATAATATTTTTATAAATAATGACTTAACACTGTTTTGTTCTTGATTTAAATAAGAAAAGAGAAATTTGACTGAAAAGAGGTATTTTTTCTTGAGCACCGCTGATATTAATCTTTTTCACATAGGATGAACACAATGGACCAGCAGGTCACCGAGTGGAATGGTTGTTAAAACAACCACGCATTCTTTAACCTAACCTAAGGTCCTTTTATTTGTCAGGAGATCAGAAGACCAGTAGCTTTTTTTACATAAGATCTGAAAGTTTTCTTGCATAAGACCAGAAATAATACCCACCAAAGGCCAGAGGACCTTCTAACAGAAGATCATAAATCTTCCCATATAAGACCACAAAGTCTAATCTAGAAGACTTGAAGGTCTACTCATAGAAGCCACAATGGTCTTTTCATAGAAGTCCAGATATTCTTCCTTTAGATGAACAGATAGTCTTCTCATAGATCGACAAAACTCCATCCCTAAGAAGATAAAAAAGGTCTTCTCGTAGACCACTAGAAGTCTTCTCAGGGAAGGCCAAATGGTCTTCTCATAGAAGACCCTAAGATCTCTTCATAGAAGATCAAAATATTTATTAGAAGGCAAGAAGGTTCCCTTGTAGAAGACCAAAACAAAATGGTCTTACCATAAACGACACAAAGCTCTTCTAGTAGAATACCAAAATGTCTTCTTAAACGGGGACCAAAAAGTCTTTTCATAGAAAACCAAAAGGCCTTTCCTTGTTAAACCCGAAGGTATTTTCATACATATCAAGATAGTCTTCTCTTATATGACCAGATGGCCTTCTCTATGAATAACAAAATGCCTTCTCTAAAATGATCAAAAAATCTTATCTTAAAAGGCCAAACGGTCTTCTCATATAAGGTCATAGAAGACACAAAGATCTTCTTGTAGAATGCCCAAAGATCTTCTGTTAGAATACCAAAATATCTTCTCACAGAAGACCAATAATATATTCGTAGGCACAAAACGCCTTCGAAAAGAAGACTAAAAGGTCTTCTCAGAGAAGACCCAAAAGTCTTCTCATTGAGGCACAGAATGTCTCATTGTAGTAATTCAAGAAGTGTTTTCGTAGAATATCAAATGGTCTTATCTTCTTTTAGAAGATCAAGGGGTCTTCTCATAGAAGACTAAGAGGTCTTTTTATAGAACACCAAAAGGTTTTCATATAGAAGAACAAAAACTCTTCTCATAGGATTTCTTATGGAAGACAAAAAGGTCTTCCCATAGAATACCAAAAGGTCTTCCCATAAAAGATCAACAATTTTTCATAGAAGACCAAAAGTTCTTCAAAGGTCAAAAATTGTCGTATTTAATCTAAATATTAAATTTACAATTCTTCAAAATGTACAAAAGATCTTCAAATGTTTTTTTCTTATACAATCACCATATAAAATCAAACCCCATTCCTGTTCTATGGTTTTAACCTCGAATAAGGTCATTCCGTTTTGAATGCTTTGTGTTTTAAAGAACATTGAATATTAATTATTAATAAAAAGTAATTACGCAAATATGGGCGTAATTAAATATAAAATTTATATTGCATGAGTCAAGAAGAAACTTTCGTTGGAAGAGATACATATATATATTTATTTTAAGAACAATAATATACATAGATTTTCTTCATAAATAACATACTATAAAATCTATTTCACAATTCTAATTACTTCGAGAGGGAAAAATGAGTTGACAAAATTTATATGTTGTTTGGCCAAACCATTTTTATGGAATACCAATATAAAAGCAAACAAACCGTGATAAATGCCGTCGATTACCAAACCACAATATGTATTGACAAACATATTGGAAGGAATAGTTTGTAAACAAAGCGTTTTAGATAATTTAATTTTTTAAAACATTACCATTGTACTACGAAAGAATTGTGGGGAAGTTAAATTGAATCAAAAATATATTGTTACCATGCAAAAAATTAAATTAACAAAAAATGAAAATAGCTACAGAACAAGGCAGCTAAAATATTCAAAACCTGTTGAATTGTCTAATGCCATTGTAACAAAATGTAAATCCGGTCGAACCGAACTTTTAATACCCTCCACAAATTCGAAAAATCTTGCTGTACATAAAAAATCCGTTTAAAAATTTCCTATTAAATTATCAAAATACCAAATATCGAGTGGTATATGGGGGCTATACGAAAGATTGGAGCTTTTTTGCTAATTATCTGCCAGAACTGATGCGAACTCCAAATATCAATTTTGAGACATATTTGAGATATATGACTAAAATCGGGAAAAATACCAAACATCGGAAGGTACCATTTTATGAGGGATATACGAAGATGTGGACCTATGCAGGGTGAGATGAAAAACTGCAACAAAGTCAAACGCCATAATTTTTACATTGTTTTTTTTTTTTTAATTTTATAAAATGAAAGCAAAAAAATGTCGGAAATGGCATCAAATTTTAGAATAAGTTTAGGTTTGCTCGAATTGGTCACCTTTGGCACGAATTATGCCCGATTAAACCGTCCCACGCTGCCTAATTTTGCTCTGCGGTATTTTAGTCGATTCCTGACGAATCGCTTGCTTGAGGTAGAGAGATTGGTATTTTTTGGTGCCACCTTGCTTTCCAAAATGCTCCAGACACAATAGTCCAACGGATTGGTATCCGCAGATTTTGGTGGCCATTGTGCGCTGGAAATGAAGCGAGGAACCTCATTTTGTAACCATTCTTGGGTGGCGCGTGCTGAGTGCAATGGTGCTGAGTCCAGTTGAAATTCCAAGGTCTGTGGCCAAAATGTTTGCATGCCCAAGGCTTTAATATACCCTCCAGAACATTTTCGTGATAATATTCGGCATTTTTTCTGATGCCACGGTCGATTAATACGAGCGGAGAGTGACCATCGGATGTTATGACGGCCCACACCATCACAATGGCCGGCGCTTGAGTTCTGGTGGCCAACTGAAGGTGCACATTTTCGGCTAACCTCTTTGGCAAGTAAACACGATAATTTTGTTTGTTTACAAACTGCTGGACAACGAATGTTTTCTCATCGGAAAAACCAAATTCGACAGTTCACCACTTTCGGCCAAGGCTATTTTCTTTCTGTTGCGGTGTTCTTGCACATTTTGGAGTTTCAATGGCTTTACCCCGAGCTCATTTTTCAATATTTGCCGAATGGAATATTGCAATATGTTCAGCTCACGAGACATTTTTCGGCCACTGCGACGGGGGTTTCGACCAAATCGCTTCTTTACTTTTCAAACCATTTCTGCTGATGTTGCTGTTTTCTTCCGTCCATTTCTTTGACGTCGGGCTACGCTACCAGTATCATGATAACGAGCGATGGTACGAGATTTAAATTTAAATTTATTCACATTTAAATGTTGGAGGGCTCTAACGATAGCCACGTGTGGTTTTCCAGCCAAATATAAAGAAATCAATTATTACTAAAATTACTTTTTTTCTGGAAAATTCTCACCAAAACGCTTTTGTACGTTTGTAAACAATATAATGAGTTGTAAATGGAATAATTTTAACAACTATCGGACGAGTGGCTTTGAAATGACAGCAGTCTGAAGTTGGTTGCAGTTTTTTCATCTCACCCTGTATATACTTTTTAGGGTCTAAAATGGATATTTCGAGGGGTTACAAACGGAATGACAAACTTAATATACGACCCTACATACTTTGGTTAAGTTAGATGGGGCCTCCAACAAGAGAAGTATTAAAAAATAACATAATGGGGATTAATATTCGAGTGGGTAACACTTTTGCGTTACATCGGTGGGTGTTTATGATGCAAATGCATATTGCAAGAGGATACAGAGTGGCTACATTCATTTAGCGCAGACCGTTGAGAGATGTGTTCATGGGCTAAAAGATTGTCTAAAATTCCACTAGGAGCCTACATTCCCTTGGAACGGACCGTAGGAAAAAAACCCTTCCTAGTCTGAAAATATTTCCTTAAACTCTCCTTGGGGCCTACCGTAGGCAGCTTTCTCTACACTCTCTTTGGATACCTTCTCAGCCAGTAGTGCTGTTGGAGATTTTTCGGAAGCATCGTTGGTTCCAGCCACCTCGCTGGATTGGGAATTTGCTTGCATTCTCTCTCTTATACGAACCTCGAAGCTCACCATTTAACAAATGGTAATCTTTTCTATTTTATTTACGTTCACGGCTTGTGTGCATGGGAGGACATCTCATAGAAATGAGGGAGAAACATTTGGTCCCGTCGAGCCGAATTCTTACTATCGCTAGGAAAGATACAGATAACTAGCCCATAGAGTCACAAAAATACACATCTATATATTTACTACTCTAGACATAAATTGAATTAGGCACAAGGTCAATCTATAAGGTCAATGATCAGATAATAAGGTCAAAAGGCAATACAGAAACAAACACATTTTTCTCTGATCAAAAATGATCTATGGAACATTTTAGCATGACAGCCACGATTTGTACATGACTACAAGAAAATGATGCAAAAGCCATATTGAGTCATCTCATTTCAAAATTTATACTTTGTTCTGCTTTTCCACGTATTCGTCAAGTACATGAGTCCTTTTTATCGCGCTTGTCTATAATATAGATTTGTTATTGATAAGTTCTTTAAATAGATGATTACAAAATCTACAGTCAGGTATTAAGAAGTTGGAGTTATCGAAACTGAAAATAGAATAATTTTAAAACTGCATATTTATTCCAGCTTAAAATATGCATCCCAAATTACATTATCTGAGAATATAATCTCTTCAACAATTACGTTGCTGCTACCACATTTTGGAACCTGTGAGCGTTAATTATTTAAATGTGGTTTTCTTTTAAACAAAACATTTGTGAGAAAGAGTCAAGGCAAAATAATATTTGTTTATATTTTTTATTGCATTCCGTTTAGTCACTTAACAGGTTGGTGGTCTGTTACGTCGTGCCCCTGTATGAAACAAAGCGCAAATGCTTTTTTTTTTCTTCTTTTAATCTTTCATTCTGTTATGGGTTATGGTTAAATAAAAAACAGCCACAGAAGCAGAAAAATTAGCAAATAATGAAAACAGTGATAACCGGATGGTCGAATCATATCTACCCTTCGGCAAAATTCGAAGATAAGATCAACGAACGATTGGACTATGGGGGTGTTGATCTATTTGAATTTATTAAAAATGAGGTGTTGGGAGTTTAAGGCAATAAATTTGAGAGTGGTGCGGTTTCATTATCAAATTACTGGAGAAGTTTATTATATAAGGTTTTTGTCTTCCAAACGAAATTGAACAAAAACAACCACCTTTGAAACTATGACGACCAAAACATGGACAACGTAAGCGGGAGATACAATGTGTCACATATTATTAAATCACATCTAGAATAAATTCAGTAAAATAATAGAAATACTCACCTAACAGACATATAAGAAATCTCACTGATGTTAATCCGAGCAGGTCCGATATATATGTTTCACTTGTAAAATCCTCGACGAGGTCAACAAACATTTGTCCTAAAAAACCTCCACCGGGGTTGGTATCGTTCGCTGTGGTAGCAGCCGTTGCTGCAGCTGCAACAATTGATTCCGCCACACCGGCAGCATTACTACTATCCACAACATCTACTGTCGAATCAACACTCCCAACACCTCCTCCACCGCCAGCACCAGCACTACTACTACTGCCGCTACTGGAAAGTCCCATATCAATTCTTAGGATTTCATCTATAATTAAAATTGGTGGAACACGCATAATGACATCCACCATGCCAAGAACTTTGGTTCGTATTGACATTGTGTCGGCTTAGGGTAACTGTTTCAGATTTGTTGCTGCTGCTAATACGTTTGGTAGGCAACTTTTCTTCCCGTCACCTCCACTCTGCTTTAGAGTTACGATAATTTCCAGCTGATGATAATTATTGAGTTAAGACAAAAATCACAAACACACCAGCTTCTAGATGTGTAATAAAAACAACAATAATAATAATTTCAAAACACACAATCCCAATGTGTGTGAGTGTTTACGTTTACGTTGTTGTCGGCTATTTTGCTTAGGCTGCCTGGTGATGGTGATTTTGCACAATCATAAATGAACGTCGGCAAACGGCAATCAGAGCGATTTGGCGATTATTTGCAACCATAAGCCAGATCTCTCAAGGTCTTCCCTCTAGTGCAGTGCGATGAGTTGTCGTAGTAATAAATAGTTGGTAGTAGTACTTTTTTTTGTTAGACAGTGTCGGAATTCTCAGTGCAGTCTCAATGTGGAATGCTTCTTCTTCTACTTCAGTTGGTTTGGAGGGTATGTCTTTGGTCGAAGTTTGTTGGAAATGATAATGTTGCGAGTGCTTTGCACTTCCCGATTCCCAAAGTGGTTTGGCAATAGGAAACTATACACAAAAAATTCCAATCCCTAGGGAATTGATCTATAATTAGACACCAAATGGCAAATGCTAACAAAGGTTAAAGGCCTTCCCCAATAAAGAAAAGGAAAGACTTTTGTTTGCCCAAAATAAAGAGAAACCGAAAAACGGAACGGAACGTAGGTACGCTACGCCAAAAACACCTTGTGCCTCGACGTCAGTCAGACACTGCTGTGCGAACTTTACACTCTTTGTTTTTAGTTGTGCCCCTTTTCGTATTTCTTTGCCAGGCAACTTGGTCGTTCTTGTTTTGTATTTGCTTGCTTTTCTCGTTTCACTTTTTAATGTTAAACATTTCTCGAAACATTTTTAGAAAACATGTTTGTGTAAACTCTTTTTAAATTTATTTTCTATTCTTTAGGTTATTCTTATTCGTATTTTTTGCTAGTAAATTAATTAGATCTAGTCGTTTCGATTTTAATAATTAATTTTATTTTAATTCTCCCTCTTTTGACAATTTTTCACAAAGTTCCGTCTGTTTTAGAGCTGGTAAACAGTTGATGGCAATTTCGATATTATCGATACTTTATTTGAAGAGGGAGTATCGAAATACCAGTACTAAAGCAGAAATAGAAACGATATATTAATGTCATGTTCTCACTGCAATTTAAACCACAATTGTTTTTCTTACTTTTTGGCTTCTTCATTTTTATGGGAATTAATATAAGAAATATGTCCTGTACCAGCATAAGCAAGAATCTAAAGTTTGGCCTTTTTTCAATATCATCCCCATCAATGATAGAAAAAAAAAACCCGAACTTCAAGTACCAACTTTGAAGTTGTTCCGGTGAAAAGTATGTTAAAAATCATAAAAAATCCGAATATTTGGATGTACAGTACACTTCAATGTCGCAAATGTTTCTGCAAAAGCGTTCTTTACATTTAAGGTTGAGCCACCAGCTGATTACAATTTTCTACTTAGTGTATTCATTATTTTGAAAAATTAAAACAAAATATTTTTAAAAGTAATGATTGGAAGAAGCATGTATTGCGAGGCGTACACTAAAGGTATCAACCAGTTTTGCCATGGATTTGAAAGTTTGAAAATGTAAGTTCATATTTTGAATAAAACTCCAGGCATTTGATCCAATTTTCGCGCACTTTCACTCATTTTTAAAATGAGGTAAAAAATACGTAATAAATAAAATCAACTTGTTGCATATAATTTTGAATAATTCTGACATGATACTGCCCTGAGGGCAGTATTTCTTCAGTTTAAAAAAGCTGTTATACTTTAGTATTGTACCATGACTGGAACAATAAACAATATATTGCCTCATTAGAATATATTGGAAGATGCATTATTTTCCTTGTGTAAAACACTTTTTTCCAACATCAATTGCCTCTATATTAGGTTTTTTTGAACAAAATATAATGACGTTAAATCGCACGATCAAGGCGAGCTCGACTCTCTATAACTCCATTGTAAAAGTGAAAATGATTAAAAAGGTTTTTTGACTGACATAAGGCTGGAAATACATAAAGAGCATATTTGGCTGGCATAAGTCATCGGCTGGCTTCTTCGGAAATGAACAAAGGAGCCTAGGGCCAAAATCGAACTAGGTCAACCTAAAACACCTTTGTTAATTTACAAAGAAGCCAGCCGATGACTCATGGTAGAAGAATATAGGTAGACGCATCGACACAGCTGCTGGGACAATGAACTGTCAAACCAATTTTGGAATTGAAAATGTTGAATGAAAAATTATTTAAATTTGCAAAAATTGTTGAAAAACACGAATTATAATAACCTCCGAATGACGTCGTATAAGAAAACATATTAAAATCTACTTATATTTTAAAGGACATTTAAATTTTTTTGACATATCAGTGCTCCCAAGCGTTGATGCATCTATCTGTATTCTTCTGCCATGCGATGACTTAAGCCTTCCAAATATGCTCTTTATGTATTTCCAGCCTAAGTCATCATTGGCTTTTTTGTAAAAGAACAGAGAAATTTTTGGTCCACTTAGTTCATTTTCGACCCCACGCTTCTTTGTTCCTTTACGAAGAAGCCAGCCGATGACTTAAGCCAGTCAAAAAAATATTCTATGTATTCACACCTTAAGGTACTAATACCAATAAATTGCTCACTTGCAACTCGTCATAAACATGACTTTAAAAAGACTCGAAAGAGATTCACAAATTGAGCGAAATAGCTCAATAAATGATTAAAACGCGACTCGAAACATATATTATAAACTATTCGAAAAAGATCGAAGATGACTAATGTCTCAGGCTCAAATGTGATTTGTTTACAATTGTCGCTGAAGAGTACATAACTTTATGATCAGAAAAAAAGCTAATTTTCCAGATTTTTAATAGCGCTTGATCCTGTTGCGACTTGACTTTGATTAAAATGTCAAAACTGTTGGCTGGGGTACCTTTTTGTGGATGGAAAATATGCGTATGTATTGTTTTGTTTTAGCTTTCATATGTACACCCTGTGAATTGCATGTGCGCCATCTGGAGCCATTTTTATTTATTGCGCCATCTAGCTGTTCATAGTGTCATACATATGGGCATTTATACGGGTTATGCCTCTGCTAATTACTTTACGTTTTAATAAACAATAAGATAAATACGTAAGACATAGACAAATAAAGATATAGACAACGAAAAGTTAGTTTTGTCTTTTTTTCCAGATGGCTCTCATCATGTTTTGCATAGTCAACATGCTGATTTACGCGTTCAAGCCACTCGACTTCGAAAACACATTTTATCGTTTTTCAAGAATTTCACTGGAATATTCCCATATTTTTCGATGTCATCACATACTTTTCACATTTCTTTTATTATGAAATAATTTTCAGCTGACAAATATCCTACAGTTTTTGTTATTTTTAACATTTTTGAATTGAGTGACTTCAAAATTCCCACTCAAACCTCTGAAACGATATGAACGACATCTGCTGATCCGATTTTTTTCGAAGATAAACGGTGAGAGCATTTCGTTGTCTATATTTTCATTTGTCTATGCGTAAGACTTAGTTGCAATGTTGTTCGCACTGTGGCGTAAAGTCGTATAATGTTATTTTAATGACAAAAACAACATATTTACACTTCTTCCGTTACAAATTTAAACAGAAGGGGTTAAAGATGAGAAAAAAGAAAAAAAAAATAGTTTTAAGGGTATAATGTGTCTTTGAAAGTACTACAGATAACAAAACGAGCATAATTGTGGTCGAAAATGTTAACCCACAAACGAGTTTTTTTACTCCTTTGGTAGCTTTTCATAGATATTTTCCAAAAATTGTTATAAACTCTATTAAATTATGTGTAGTGAAATTCTACTAGGGGTACAAAATTTGTCGAAAATAAACAATAATAAAGCAAAATTGTTGCAGAGCTGGGAATGCTAATTTGAAATTAGGTTACCTTTATTTTATTGTACCATGCTGTCTGCCTGAAACCTGCATAAAAACGAGCGAGGAAATTTTGTTAAAAAAATGATAGGAAATATTTTCACATTTTTTGGCAATATTGATACAAAAATTTTCTTGATATATGGAAAACGAGATTTCTTTTCTTTGGTGACTTTAACAATCAGATGATGCTTTGTAGGAGACTATTGCAAAAATTCGTAGAGTTTAGCTGAGATTTAAAGTTTTTTTTGACTGGTTTATGTCATTAGCTGGTTTCTTCGGAAAAGATCAAAGAAGTGTAGAGCCAAAATCGAACTAAGTCAACCTAAATTTTTTTTGTTCCTCAAGCGATGACTCAAGCCAGTCAAAAAAGCGTTTCATGTGCTATATTGTACTCATATTGTTATCCGTAATATTGCCGAAGACACTTAATACCCAAAATGTAAAAAATTAATAAAAACTTAATGCGAAAATTTAAAAAAAAAAAAAAATATTTTTGAAGAGGTGAGATTTTTGTTCCTCCATTTACATTACTTTGGGATGCAAACTTACATAGTGCCGATACACGTGTATTCTATTTTTAGGTCTACATTGTGTTTTCCTGAAATTATTTTAATTATTTAAATTTTCAAACAAATCAGCTGATTGTTACTCAGCATATAATACAGGGTAATTCTTAATAAGTAATGCTAGGAACACAATTGGAGCGAACGACGAATTTCGCCCTACGCGGCGACAAAATGAGCCGCGAAAATTCGTCGTATGGAACACAATACCGACGAAATTATAAAACAGCTGATGAAGTTGTTTACTTTTTGCTCATTTGTTGACTACAATGAATTATACAAGAACACATAATTCTTTACGTTCTCTATTATAACTTCACTTATGTCCATCTTCTCTATTATAAATTCACTGATATCCATCTTCACTCAGGCGCAAGTACACAAATAAATAAACAAATTAATTATGTTTTTTTTTATACGAGTAACAGATAGTAGAGTGACCATAACAAATTTTAAAGTAAAAAGTAACTTTATTTACTAAAACACATAAAATTCGTACAAGTATGGCCACCTTGTACTGTTTTGTTCGCCGGTCGCCGGCGTATGAAATAGAAATAAAGCTAATTGAGTTCGCGGCGACCGACGAAATTTTCGCCGGTGCCGTGATTGTGTGCACTTCCATATACACATATGTGTTTTATTTTTGACGACGAACATACGCCGCGAAAAAATTCGTCGTTCGCTCCAATTGTGTTCCTAGCATAAATTCCAATGTAATAATTTATAAAAAAAAAAAACTGCAAAACTGATGGAATAAATTGCAAAACTTGTAGTTTCTTACAAGTTCTGGAACAGAGCAATATGTATGATTGGCTTGAGGACAAAACACAAAAAGACAAAAGTTAAACAAGTGATCTGTTTAATGTGGCGTTTCCACTGCACTTGATTCGCTCTCTATTCCTTGTTTGACACTTAACTATGAAAAAAAACAACCTAAATGAGAGCATTTATCGAAAAAATAAATTATGACATTTAAAAATAGAAAAATTTAATGAAATTTTAAAAATTTTTGGGAAGACTGAAAATTATGAATGAAAACTACAATGTTGACAGGCGTATGAACATTCACACGAAAGAACATTTTGTTTTCTCTCTCATTCGAGGTACGCATTTTGTCCATGAGTTGAAATTTCCACAGAAAACTGCAAACAAAAGAGGCAATATTTTCAAAATGTTTGTATCGTCAGAAAAAATGTTTGAAAAGTGTCTCTCCAGCAGAATTTAAAAATGGAAAAACACAAAAATATGTTCAAAATGTCAACATTTACACAAAAAGTTGAAAACGTGAATGAAAATTGTAAAATTAAGGATATAATAAATCTTTGGGAGGAAAACAATAATTTCTTCTATTCATATTAGTGAGAATTTCATGTATTTTCGTATAAATTCCCATTAAAATCAACAAACAAAATTTTTGAAAAAAGGAATTATGTTACTATGAATTACGAATCGCGCCGTATGAACAGGTTAATTCGTGTAGCTAATTCTGAGAGCGAACAACGTTGTTCGGTTTCCAGTGGAAACATGCTATAAGCATTGCAAGAATGTTTACAATTTTGCTACGATAACCGATACTTTATAATATCGGAAAAAACAAATTGAAAAACTGGTAAATTCTTACAGGCTCAACAAAAACTATTTTTTTACATAAATAGATACAATTGACATATAAAAAAGGAATTATGTTACTATGAATTACGAATCGCGCCGTATGAACAGTTTAATTCGTGTAGCTAATTCTGAGAGCGAACAACGTTGTTCGGTTTCCAGTGGAAACATGCTATAAGCATTGCAAGAATGTTTACAATTTTGCTTCGATAACCGATACTTTATAATATCGAAAAAAACAAATTGAAAAACTGGTAAATTCTTACAGGCTCAACAAAAACTATTTTTTTACATAAATAGATACAATTGACATATAAAAAGGATACGTCTTATTGTAATTTTTTATCGTACACATTTTATTTAGTTTTTCTTAGGTAAATCATTTGCTTCTTCAATTCTTATTTTATATTATTAATTAAAGAATGTATAGGGTTCAAATTTATTCGATTTTTGACTTTGTTTTTAAAAGTATTCATAATGCTAAATGTTCTTTCATAATAATTTCCATACATTAATTCAGGTCATACATATAAAGATCGCTATTTATGTGCTTAAAAAGCGATGGCAATAAACAAAGCTGCGTAAAAATCACTACAACCGCTACCTTAATCAGCTGAGGTCTCTATTGTAGGGATTTAAAAACGTCACAACTCTTAAAAATAGCTTTTTGCGCGTCAAAAATCACCACAAGTAGCGAGAAAACCACGAAGTTGACATCTCTGATTATTTTTGTTTTCCTCTCCAATTTGTCTACAAATGTTAAAAGTAATTTGGGTGCAAGGACGGGTTTCTAGAAAAACAAGTTCCAAAAAAATTAAAAGTACTAGATTTTTTAAGACTTTATATTTAGGTCATTCTGTTTAACAAATTGGCTTTCCCAATTTAAAGTTGAAATTCTTTTCTCATGCCCAAGTAAAACTTGTTGACCGTTTCATTACTCTTTTTTTAACATCCTGTAACAATTTTATCGCCTACATGGGAAAACAAGCATTTATTATTAAAAGCTTTGCCCCTTTTTTTTCGTTTGCTCGATCATATCGAATTCCAGTTAATTTTCTAATTATGGAAAATAAAAAGGTCACCCCATTTGGGATTCATTTCTCTGCGACCAATTCAATCTTTCCGTTTTAATCCGACACAGATTGACCATTAATTTGGCATTGAGAACAGCAAAGACAAAAAAAAAACAGCAACAAGCTAACGAACAACAGCAATTAAGCATTTTTACATTAATTCAGGAAGAAAAAAACAACAACAAAAACACATCAAAATCATTCATCGATCTTGTTGGAATAGCAGCTACTGCTAGCTGGATGTCTTGCTGGCTGGCAAAGAAGTTTGGTGCTTGGATTCATTCAATTCAAATGAAATTGGAAATTGTGTTGATGGTAACGTCTTCGACAAGGCAAATGAACAATCGCAACAACAACAAAAACAACGTTTAAAATGTTTAATCTGTCGTTTGCTTAATTCAACAACTAAACTGCAATTCGTATTTGCCCAGTCAAAATCAATTCGTTTCGAATACCATTCAATTGATGCAAAGTCTTGCGGTGAATCCCTGCACCAAGCAAGTCGAGGAGTATTGGGGGAACACAAATACATGCCTATAGAGAAAAAACATACCAACAATGAGAAAACAACAACTAAGTTAGTGCTGTAGAATGAAAATTGAGAATAAAGTTGACTATTTGTTTGGTTTAAAGTGGTGCATCTCTCACCCAATGGCTAGTCCGGCCAGTCAGCAAAAGCGTTTCTTTCTTCGTTTTTTTGTTTTTGAAAAATAATGCATCTGCTCGCCGCTACTATCGGCCTAAGTGTTATGCAGTGAATATCCCCAATGATGTCTGGCCCAATAGAAGAAGAACATTTCAATATTTCGAAAAAACAAAAACACTCAGAGAAAATTACACTGTGCAACATAAAAAATAATTACATGGAAAACTTAGTAGAGTAGAAAAAACGTTTTGAAGGTTCATATTGCAAAGTAACATAAATATGGAGGACAAGTTCTCCCTCTTCCAGATTATTTGGCATTTGGTATATAGCATCTACAGCAATATTACAACAAGGACTATTTTGGTTGACAATTTTAACCCGTAAGTGAGTCAGAAAAGGTGTAGTTTTGGTCTTTTTTCGAAATATGGCTAAAAAATCCTTTTTTTTATACCCTTAGTCATATGGCTAGAGAGGGTATATAACTTGCCTCATCGAAATAACGATTTCAGACCCTAAGTCTTTTGGACCAAATCCGTTTCAGGATATTAGGAGGCGATCAAGCGATGTCCCTCTGTCCGTGTGTTTGGCTTTTGCTCACGATAACTCTAGAAGGGAGTGTCCGATTCGGTCCAAATTTTGTACATCATAATATTATTATCAAACTTAGATCGATTTCGAAGATGGGCAATATAGGTCCATTCCTTCTGGTAGCTCCCCACCAATGGACGAAATTTTAAAAAAAAACAAGTTTAATAAGTATCAGTCGGTTCTTCCGACAAACCTATACCCTCAGCCATTGTCTATTTCGTATCGGACCTAAATAAATATGATATAAATGTGGGGTAACTTGATAACTGGTTGGTAACGGATAATTATACCCTCAGCCAGAGGGTATAGGTACAGAGGGTATATATCATTTGATACGGCCAAAACGTGTCTCATCGAAATAACGGTTTTAGACCCTAGGTCTCTTTGGACCATTAGAGTCGATCTAGCGATGTCCGTCCGTCCGTCCGTCTGTTTGTCTGTCTGGCTGGTGCGCACGATAACTCTCGAAGGGAGTATCCGATTTGATCCAAACATCGTAATATTATTGTCAAACTTAGATCGAGTTCGGAGATGGGCAATATCGGCCCATTACTTTTAGTAATATTTCAATATTGTCATATTTTCAAAGAAAATAATTTACTGCACAGAAATAGAAAGGACAATCCGATTTTGATCCAACTTTGCATATCCTAATATTTGCATCAGTGCCATGTCAGGAGCGAAAATGGACAATATCCACCCAAAGAGTTAACATTTTTAATTATTATAACTCTTATAAAACGTGATATAACAGTTATATTGTCCTAAAATTACACACATCACAATGTTTTTAATTAATCAAGGTCTGGTGTGCAAAATGGAATATATCGGTCAACTTCTTCTGGTACTTCCCCCACAAAAGGGTCAACATTTTGAATATCCATGAAGCTCATAAAACGCGAAATTAACATCCAATTCCACTCAGACTTGCCACATGTCAATATCTCTATCAGCTCAAGTTCTGTTATAAAGATAACGGAGATCGCACCATTCCTTCTGGTACCTCCCCCTCAAAGGGCTAAAGTTTTGAATAACCAAACTATTTTAAAATCAGAAATAAGCATCTGGTTCTCTTCATATTTCCCACATCCCATTATTACTATGAGTCCACTCCTTTTGGCACCCCCCAAAAAGGGTGGACATTTTAAATATCAACGAAGCTCATAAACCGCGAAATTAAGATCTGATTTCATTCAGACTTGGCACATCTCAATATTTCCATCAACACAAGATTTGTCATAAAGATGGTAGAGATCGGAAAACAAGCCAATATATCTGATGTGAATGCATTTATCTGTCCACTACCTCTGATAGCTTCTCCCCCAGAAAAAGTTAAAATTTTAATTTACAATTATTCGCATAGAATTCGATATTCGAATTCGATCCAATATATAGGTGAGATAAAAAACCTGCAAAAAAATCAAATGCCATAATTTTTACATTTTTTAAAATTTTATTGAATGAAAGCAAAAAATTTGGAAATAGCATCAAATTTTAGAAGAAGTTTAGGTCACACGTTGCACGAACATTGCTCTGCGGTATTCTGGCCCATTCCCGGCGAAGCGCTTGCTTGAGGTGATCGACACTTTGGTATTTTTTAGTTCCAATCTTGCTTTCCAAAATACTCCAGACACAATAGTCCAACGGATTGGACTCCGGAGATTTTGGTGGCCAATGTGCGCTGGAAATGAAGCGAGGAACCTGAGTCCTGTTGGAATGTCCAAGGTTTGCGGCAACATGTTTGCATGCCCAAGGCTTTAATACACCCTCCAGAATATTTTCGCATTAATATTCGGAATTTATTCTGATACCATGGTCAATTAATACGAGCGGGGAGCGACCAATGGCTGTTATGGCGGCCCACACCATCACCATGGCCGGCGCTTGAGTTCTGGTGGCAACCGAAGGTGCACGTTTACAGTTGACCTCTTTGGCAACTGCTGTACAACGAATGTTTTCTCATCGGAGAAAACCAGTTCAGTTCGGCAGTTCACCACTTTCGGCCAAGCGAAGCAACTCTTTAGCTCTTTTGAGTCTATTTCCTTTCTGTTGCGGTGTAAGTTCTTGCACTTTTTGGAATTTCAATGGCTAAACACCTAGCTCCTTTTTCAATATTTGTCGAATGGAATATTGCGATATATTCAGCTCACGAGCAATAGTTATATGGAGTTGTATGGAATTCACACCACTTCGATCTTTCTGGGATGCCCTGTATTATTGTTTACTTTTTTGGTGAGAGTACATAACAGACTTTTATGATCGGCTTGAGTCATCGGCTGGCTTCTTCGTAATATAACAAGGAAGTTAGGTGGACTTAGTACGCTCCTTTAATCTTTCACGAAGAAGCCGGCCGATGATTAAAGCCTGTCAAAAAAGCGTTTTATCTACTCTCAAAGATCACCTATTTTTCGCTGAGTGTAAACATTATCACAATGTTTGAATTCATTCAGTTATTCCGGATGGCAGTAGCAGCAGCACGTCACTGACAAAACGGTGATATTTCAAGAGGGGCATTGGTAGCAACTCCAAGAAATGCCATTGTAAATAGATGGGGAAACTGCATCAGCTGCTGCTGGCTGAAAGGCAAGAGACGAATAAGTGTAGGAATTTTTATGACCATACAAAGCGCACAACAATTGCCAATTAAAATTTTTCCACAAAAGACCACAGCATACATAAAGACTCGCAAACACACACACACATACACGCCCATAGACATTTGTATGGCCACAAGGAAGGAGGGACGGACGGACGGACGAACGGCTCAGTCTCAGTGAAACCCAAACCAAAAACCGTGAGGCCAGGACAAAAAAAGAAAAACGTAGAAAAAAGGGTTTTTGTGTACGACTAATTAATTGCTTTGCTCACGTTTTTCGCGCAAAATGTTTACCGGAAAGAATCAATCCAACCAAAGAGTGGCACACAGCATAGCAGCAGCAACAACAACAGTAGGAGTTTGTATCAGACTTTCAACGGCATTCAGATGTCCCTTGTGGTCCTGCCTCCAGTCCAGCATTGCCTTTTACTGCGCCATCGTCTGTGTGCACAGAAAAGCTCAAAGCCAAAAGTTAAATGATCGGTGCCAAGTGGATAGATGATGCTCACTTCTGTGTATTCGAAGGGGTTTAATAGCAAACCTATTAGAATGGAAATGAACCCAGAGAAATTCAAGTGAAACTCCCTTTTAATTCGATGGTTTGGCTAGATGCTGATGCTTAAAAAGAAGTCTGTCCGAGGCCAGGAGATGGCTGCGGCGGCGGCACTTGGTTGCTTTCATTGTCTGTCTACATTTCGCCCTGTGATGCTGGCTGGTCGGTCGGCCATCCGGCTGACGGTGTTGTTGGCGATGAAGTTGTTTGTAATTCCAGAAGGCCATACGAATTGATGTTAAGTAATAGCTTTAAAGTTAAATCAACCAGGCACCACAACAAAAACACACACCAGCCATTGGATGGATGGATACCTGGTTGGTTGGTTGGTTGAATGGTCGTTGGTTCGATCAACAAATCCTTTTGGTGGCTGGCTGCCTGTTTGGCTTTGCTCGCGTACCATGGCCAAGTTTACACTAAATTGTGATCAGCGATTTGGCTATTTAGTGTTTAAGCTTAAACTAGACATGCTCTACAACATTTTTAGATGGCCTTTTAAATTGATGCCTCTCCTCTGGCCCCGCTCTCCCCGGCTCATTCCCAGCCATGATTCTGGATTCTTTGCTCTTGTGGTGTGATATTGAATTTCGTCTCTATTCCATATGGAGTTGTTGCCATTGTTGTAGTTGGTTTGTTTTTTGGAGGAAATTAAGTTTGTGTTGTGTGGATTCGTTAACAGATTCTTGTAGATTACTCCGGGGCTTTTTTGCCTTGTTTCTATTTGGACTTGCTGCTCGTTACTCCAACTCCACCTCACAGCCACCTTCATTGTTTTTGTTTTTTTTTTGCCGGATTGGCTTTCGTTTTGTTTTCTTGGCTTCCTCCATTGGAGATTTATTACTTTGCTCTGGGAGTTTATTTGTTTAAAAGGTCAATTGTAATATTTGTTGGTGTTGTTTTTGTTTTTTTTTTGTGCACAGACATGATAAAATGATCGAATTAGTAGGAAATGACATACAATTACTAAAGAAAGGTGTTTAACCAATGACACCATTCCAAGAATTTGCTTTGTTATGTGAAATGAGAGGAGAGTGTGGTGTATTTGTGTGTGTGTGAAGAGAATGGAATAAAATGGGAATTTGCAATTGGAAAATGTTGTTGGGAACCCATTGAAATACATATATTTGTTTAAGGTTTATTAATTGTTTAGACTAATATCATGACTAATATGAATATGGAAAAGGGTTGTTTGGAATTTGGAAAATTTGGCACAGAATGTAAATGACAGAAATTTAATTACAGACGAGTAATGGACAGTTTGCCTCATGGCATACAATTATTTGATTCCTTATTTTTAACTAAAATTGGAGTGCATTTTATTAACCCAACGATTGCCAATGTGTTGATTAACCTGCGACCTGATATAACGCCCAAAATTGATGTTAGAAGGCGATGTGTATTAATTACGATATATTGGGTAGTTCGTTCATCAGAGTAAGTCGATTTTTTAAATTACCTAATGTTTCCAAATGCAGATGGGATTCTTTACAGATAATTTCCAATTTTTTCATGGATCTTGGATCTTTTTTTGAGTTAATAAAACTTTGTTTTAGGCAGAAAGCGTCGAAAATGTTTTTACAATATTTTGCTTGAATGGAGAGAACACACGCATATACGATGAGAGATGATACTCTCATCTTGTGAGCACAATCAACATTGGCCAATTGGCAAAAGAACTGCAGTCACAGGAAAAGAAATTAGGAGTAACAGTGTTGTCAATGTTAAGAAAGTGTCAATTTAAAAAAAAAAAATAGGAAATGGCACTATTACCAAGGTGGTTTTATACATTCATACGATTACATTATTTGTTTGTTTTATAAATAGCCAAATTTAAATTTTGTAGTTCTTCATTAAGTATGAGCCTACAGATGTGAAGAAAATTTTGATTTATTTCCGATCAAATATTTTGTAATTTTAACGCCTTTTAGAGAACATAAAAGTCAAGTAAGAATATAAAAACCATGGCACAATTACAGAAGGTAGATAAAAGCTTCCACCTAAATACATTTTTTTCTTTTGGTGCCATTATTCTGTCAAAACATATACACAGTTTGTATACAGGATGATATAAAAAAACAGCAACAAAGTCAAACGCCATAATTTTTAAATTTTATTCAATGAAAGCAAAAAATATCGGAAATAGCATCAAATTTTAGAATAAGTCTAGATTTAGTCACCTTTTGCACGAATTATGGCCTTCAAACGGCCAATGAAACCGTCACACGCTGCCCGAATGTTGATCTGCGGTATTTTGGCCAATTTCCGGCGAAGCGCTTGTTTGACACTTTGCTATTTTTTAGTCCCAGCCTGGCTTCCAAAAATACTCCAGACACAATAGTCCAACGGATTGGTATCCGAAGATTTTGGTGTCCATTGTGCGCTGGAAATGAAGCGAGGAACCTCGCTATTTTGGCCAATTTCCGGCGAAGCGCTTGTTTGACACTTTGCTATTTTTTAGTCCCAGCCTTGCTTTCCAAAATACTCCAGACACAATAGTCCAACGGATTGGTATCCGAAGATTTTGGTGTCCATTGTGCGCTGGAAATGAAGCGAGGAACCTCATTTGTAACCATTCTTGGGTGGCGCGTGCTGAGTCCTGTTGGAATGTCCAAGGTCTGCGGCCAAAATGTTTGCATGCCCAAGGCTTTAATACATCCTCCAGAACATTTTCGCGATATTATTCGGCATTTATTCTGATGTCACGGTCGATTAATACGAGCGAAGAGCGACCATCGGCTGTTATGGCGGTCCACACCATCACCATGGCCGACGCTTGAGTTCTGGTGGCCATCCGAAGGTGCACATTTTCAGGTGACCTCTTTGGCAAGTAAACACGATCATTTTGTTTGTTTACAAACTGCTGGACAATGCATTTTTTCTCATCGGAGAAAATCAAATTCGGCAGTCCACCACTTTCGGCCAAGCGAAGCAACTCTAGCTCTTTTGAGTCTATTTTCTTTCTGTTGCGGTGTAAGTTCTTGCACTTTTTGGAATTTCAATGGCTTTACTCGAGCTCATTTTTAATATTTGTCGAATGGAACATTGCGATATGTTCAGCTCACGAACCATTTTTCGGTCACTGTGACGCGGGTTTCGATTGGTTTTCTAGCCAAATATAAAAAAATCACACTATCACGCTTCAATTACATCACGAATAACATGTTTTTTTCTGGAAAATTCTCACCAAAATGCTTTTGTACGCTTGTAAACAATGAAATGAACTGTTTTTGGAATACTTTTAACACATGTCGTACGAGTGGCTTAGAAATGACAGCACTTTGAAGTTGGTTGCAGTTTTTTCATCTCACCCTGTTTTGATTGTATTGATGTAAAACATTAAAAATTAGAAACATGATTGGTCGGTTCCAGAACTGCAAGAATGTGCACATTTTCACTACGATAAACGATTTTTCCTTTATAATATCGAAAAAAATACTTGTAGATTTTTGCAGGCTCTGGAACAGGGCTAATATTGAAAACATGTATATATTTGATCTTCTGAAAATTTCCTCTGAAGTCTTGCTGGAACAATGAACTGTCAAATCAATTTTAGAATTCAAAATTTTAAATGAAAAATTATTCAAATACAATAAAACTGCTGAAAAATGCATATTACAACAACCCAGATTAAGATCGTATAAGAACACATATAAAATCTACTTATTTTTGAAAAAAAAAAAAAAAAACAATTTAATATTTTTGACAGATTAATGTCCCCTACCATAGGCTATCTGTTGTAGTTTAAGTTTCACATTTGAATAAATATACAAGAAATAATTTAAATATTAATTCTATAAAAGGTGGCTATTAACAAAAATAGGACTAATGAGCGTCTAGGCACTATAATTATCTTTAAAGTCAACATTAAACCAACCCCTTTTGAGGAATTTTGTTTTCATGGCCTTTTTCATAACCATCGAAAAAAAACGTTACAGCACAATAACTTCTTAGCCATTGACAACACTGTTACACCTAATTGCTTCCTCCTTCAGTTGTAAAAGAACATTAAAACCCGGCCGGTCGCGAATTGTGCTCGTTAATCGCAAATTTTTAAATTAAAGGAAATATTTAATCAGAAATTTAATAAAAAGTGTTAATTATTGCGAATGCTATCATTAAAAACAATATTATTATGAAAGTGTGCCGTTTTCCTTTCAAATTCGTTTAGAATTTAATGTTTTGCTATTCCATTACAATGAGAGTGCACGGCTGTTGCTCTTGCATTCATTCGCGAGTGCGAGAAATCTATTGTGTTGTGTTATAGTTGTTGTTGTGTCAGTCGGTAGTTGTCAAACGTTTTAAAAGTGGTCGCTGAGTTGTTGGTAAAAGTCGTTTAAATAAATTGTGCGTTAACGAAAATGTTGAAAGCACATATCAAATATTTTTGGCGGGATGTCTCATTCAGAATCTGCAAGTGTTTTGTTATTGTGTAAAAGCTAAATGTAATTTGTATAGTGCTCTCTCACCTTGGGCTTATATTCGACCGATTCTTATTGGATATCTTCTGCAGTGGGCGGAGAAATAAAGAGGTGGATAAAATTATGAGTTATACAAGTGAAAAAAGTATTAATAATTAAAAATAATTTAAAGTTTCGTCTTTGAATAATAATAAATTGTGTTGGGCGGTGTAGAAATAATAATTCGATAAAAGGTAGCCATTACCAAAAATAATACTAATAATTTCCTTTCAAGTCAACATTAAAACTCCATTTATGAGCGGTTTCGCTTTCTTTGTTTTTTTTTTTCTTTATTTTTTTATAACCATCGAAAAAACGCAACAACAGAGTAATTTCATGACAATTGACAACACTGTTTCTCCTAATTGTTTCCTTCTTCAGTTGTCAAAAACATTAAAACCCGGCCGGTCGCGAATTGTTCTCGTTAATCGCAAATTTCTAAATTAAAGGAAATATTTAATTAAAAATTGAATAAAAAGTGTGAAATATTGTCAATGCATTCATTAAAAAGAAAATAATGTCGAAATAAAGTGGGTTTCCCTTGAAATTCGTTTAGAATTCAGTGTTTTCTATTCCTCTACAATGAGAGTACACGGCTGTTGCTTTTGCATTCGTGCGTGTGTTTCGTGTGAGAAAAAAAGCTATTGTGTTATAGTTGTTGTTGTTTCGGTCGGTATTTGCTATAGGTTGTAAGAGTGATCGTTAAGTGGTTGGTAAAAATCATTTGTGCGTTGAAGTAAATGTCAAATGGTATGTCTCTTCGAGAATCTATAATTTTGTTGTTATTGTGGAAAAGCCAAATGTTATTTGCATAGTGCGCTCTCATTTTGGTCTGATTGGATATCTTCTGCTGAGGGCGGAAAGGAAATAATTAAGTGTTTAAAGTGGTAAGTTTTTCATGGCGAGAAAAATAATTTATATTATTTATAATTCATTACAATCAAATTATATTATTTATAATTCATTACAATCAAATTATATTATTTATAATTAATTACAATTTCCAAAGGTGAGAATACATAAAACGTTTTTTTTTTTGACTGGCTTAAGTAATCTTCTGGTTTCTTCGTAAAAGAACAAAACAGCGTAGGACCGAAATTGAGCAAAGACAACCCAAAACTCCTTTGTTCATTTACGAAGAAGACAGCCAATGACTTAAACCAGTCAAAAAAGCGTTTTGTGTATTCTAACCTTTTTAACCTTCATGAAATCATGTGTATGTGAGAGAAAAAAATTGATAGAAAAAGAAAGATGTGATATGCGACAAAGTAGTACTTCAATTTGAGATTTTAAAACATTTGACTATACAATTCTTTTATAATATTGTCATTATAATCCATCTCCAAATACAATCTATGTTTTTATTAAACGACATATATTTTGAATTTACTTTTTCTTCATGAATTTTGCAGCACCTAAAGTTAACATACCAACACACCGATTGTGTTGTTCACATTTTGCCTTATCAGGAATACTTTCTTCACCCAATGTGAAACTCATAAATTTTATCAATTTTGAATGTTTGTCTAAATATGTATAAGGGACGCCTAGGTGAAACGGTAGAATCTTAGAATCTTTCATGAGGTCAATGTTAGTGAGCAGAGATGGTTTTTCGGAAATATGAACTGTAAGTGTACTAAAAGGTAACACCATTGTATTGGGCAAACGGATCGAGGTAGAATTCTTAAATTTTGAATAAGGTTTTTATGGTTTACGTACTCATTGAGCCAAAAATTGGCGCCCGATGAAATTTCTTATTGATAACATTTGATATTGGAATTAAGTTAGGAAAATTGGTTAATACAGGGAGGTTTTGGAAATGAATCGAGGAATAGAGAAGAGACACTGAAAAAAATCACATATACATATACAATGATATGACAAAAACTTCAAACGAATTTTGCTCCTATTAAAAAAGGAGGAGAACTGGCTAACTCCTAATCGAGCAACATCGAAAAATTTAGTTTCCTCGTTGTTTTTTTCTTCTCCCGGGAGCGCTAGAGAGTATTCCCTACGAACCGCTCTGAACGGACAAAGTCTCCGAAAAGGTTTGTAGGGCAAAAGTTCGAAATGTCACCCAACTATCCGTTATAACCGAAAATAGTTTTTGGGAGGAAGGAAGATCTCTTTGCGATCCGAGCTAGGTGAACAAGTGCTCCTTAGAGATTTGTAGTGAAAATAACAATATAGATTTTCAGGTTGTTTTTGGAAATATGTACAATAAGTATACGTAAAGTAATGTCCGTGAAGATAAATTTAAATTTGATTAGCAAAGACACAAACCAATGTGATTTTTCTCCGGTTCGCAAAGGGTTAATAAAGAGAGAGAGAGAGAGAGAGGGGGGAGTAGTAAACCAGAGAAAAATTAAATGTAAATCAAGTTATATTAGTTTTGATCAAATTTCATAATTTTCCGTACAAATTTCAAATTTACAATGAAATCGCTAAATAAAAACATAATTAAAATTTACGTTGAAAAAGTTTGAAACTATTAACTCAACATTTAAACCGAGAATAAAATATTTAAAAATGAAACGGTGTCGATGAAAGGCCTCGAAGAGTACTTTCGAATATATTGACCTTATAGTCAAAAAGAATGTCAGACTTAGGATTTTTTTAATTTTCCGAAGAATTATAGCTCAATTTTATGGAGATTGCAGATAAATGGGTCCACAGAACAGAAACTAACAACGAAGCGGTGTCGATGCTGGGCACAAATGAAAGGCCTCGAAGAGTACTTTCCGAATATATGGACCTTATAGTCAAAAATGATGTCAGACTTAGGATTTTTTTTTAATTTTTTGCAGAATTATCGTTCAATTTAAGGGAAATTGCAGAAAAAAGGGTCCACAGAACAGAAACTAAGAATGAAGCCGTGTCGAGGCTGTGCGCAAATGAAAGGCCCCGAGGAGTACTTTCCGAATATATGGACCATTAGTGTGCCTTAATAAAAAATTGTAATCAGCTGGTCGCCTTTTACTCAGCTTAGCTCACCTTTTTATTATACCATGGTAACGGATTGAGGTACAATTCTTAAATTTTGAAAAAGGTTTTTATGGTTTACGTACCGATTGAGCAAAAAATTGGCGCCCGATGAAACTTCTTATGGTCAACAGGAAAGAAACAAAGAATGAAGCGGTGGCGAGGTTGGGCACAAATGAAAGGCCTCGAGGAGTTCTTTCCTTGTTTGTGTTTTACCTTGTTATTCTACCATGACTGGCTTTTTTCAAAGTAGACATTCTCATGTTCGTTTTTTCTGTCAATCAAAAACTTTTTTTTAAATATTTTGTTAAATTGTTTTTCAAAATGATTCCGCAACGATTTATACAAAAATATAAATGTGAATGCTTTCAACCATACAATTATTGCAACTGTCCCTACAAGGCCATTGCGGCGAAAGTTTTGGTGGAAAATGTCCAAGATGTTGCCGAAACATTAAAAGAGGTATTAACACAATCTTAAACAATTGTCAATTGATCCATATTCTCCCACCCTAGGTTATGACCCTATGCAACATTCCAAATCACAAGGCCAAATTATCCATAGACATCATCACTTACTATTTTCTCCATTTCGAAGAAGTTCTCGAACGCATCGATGCCATACCACGAAAACGTTTGTCCAAAGAAGACTTGTTCCATGATCTGCAACGTAAATGTGGTATGGATCGCATGGAATCACAAATTGCATATTCCATAATTAAAAGAGTATTTCGTGCCTTCTATCATGGCTCGGGTGAGGGTGGTGTTCCCAACCCTTGGTTATCCAAACAATTGAAGCACACATGCGAATGTATGTGGGCTCATGCATCCAAGAGGACTGCCCAAGTTTATGCCGCATATCAGGGTATGTTTGCCATATCACAAAAAGCTTTGGAGGGGGAAATCAAAAATCTCTATAAAGGATTACATGACAGGATGCAGGCCAAACCGCAACCAGATGAAAATCAAGAATGCACCTGTACTACGTGTGCTGCCAGGATAATGAGAGAAAGTTTGAAACCCGTCAGAGTCACAACACAAATGCATACCATTAGTGATCCTTATGAGGAAATGTATAGACGGGTGGTGGATAAAATCCTTTACGACCACGAAAACAATGAACAGCGCGAGGAAGATCAGTCCCATTTAAAGCCTAAGTGCACTTGCCCCTCCACATTGCAAAAGGATAATAATCATCATTATTATCAAGATGCAGCCAAATTATGTAATACAGGGTGCAGCCAGGGGCCGTTTGATTGTCGTTGGTTTAGCATTAACAAAGAAGAATATGAAGAGGATGATAAAGAGCCAAACGTGAGATTACCGGAAGAATGCCCTTGCCCGCCCTGCCCAGAAGAGGGGGCATATTCGTCATGTGAATCGGACTGCGATTGTGATTGTGAAGTTTGTACATGCCATACGGAGGGGGATTTGGAATGTGAGGAAGGTGTTGCGGCTGAGGGTCAAGATGATGGAATCAGCAAAGAAAATTCATTATATTCTAAAATTGAAGATGAAATCTCAAGTGAAGGAAGTGACTTAAAGAGCGACGTGGAAGTTACGAGCAATGATGTTGATAGTCTAAAATGTATGGTCAAAAATCCTGTGAAATTGCAAAATAATATACGTCAGATTTATTAAAAAATGGAATAAAGAAGTACACTGGTAAGGTGAATTTTAAATTATATTATAAAGAGAAACTTCCTCCGAACAAAAAACAGGAGACTTGCATGAAAAGGCATCAGGGTATTTGTTACAAATTGTTGAGTAAAAAGACACTATCTTAATAGTTTTCTGTATAAGTTGTAAATAAGTTGTCAAGAGGAAAAGTCTACAAAAAAAATATATATCTTTAGGCCAATCGACTAAAGGCCGGTCTATGCATGTATATTCCATTCAATTTGAATAAAATTTATAGAGAGAAAAACTAGGAAAATGTAATGGCCTATTTTATATATTTGTTTTTCAAATATATGAGTTTACTTAAATTCGAATCATCATACAGAAAACTAACATAACTTTCAATTCAATTTCCGTTCTTTAAAATCTATTCGAAATGAGATTCTTTGCATTGCAGTTTTAACCAGATCACAGATTTGCTCGTTTTGCACACGACAGTACAGGGTTGCCCATATTCGACGGACCCATGATTCTTTGGGCCCATTCCAATCGACGAGGCTTGTCCGCAGGCAACGTTCTTTGCGTCAATTGAATTTTGTACGGGAACAAATGCAAATCACTGCGAATAATCCGTTGTAAAGTGGACCGAGCCATGCCCAACTGCTGAGAGCGGCGTTTTTGGGATGTTCTTGGGGACCTCTCAACGCTGGCTCGTACGGCAGCGATATTCTCGGCCAATCGCCTTGGTCGACTTTTATATGGCCTCTTCGGATTAGAAAGAGCCTTACCAGTCGAACATTTTTCGTATAAACGCTTAATGGTGTTCTTAGAAGGAGCACTTCTCACATTTTTTAATGTTTTAAAAGCACGTTGAGTTTTCACAATTGACTTCTTCTGTTGAATGTAAATTTAAACTATTACGCGTGGCGTGTATTGGTTAATGTTAAAAATCTGCTTGGACTGACGTTTCAAACGCGGTATTTCATTAAGCGATGTGACATCTCTGTCAAAAGTTATGGCGTTGCCAGACGGGTCCGTCGAATATGGGCAACCCTGTATGTGGTAGCGCTCCCTAGTCAATCCTGTTTGAAATATAAAAGTGGGGCCGAATTACTCGAACTATAGAGATTGCTTTTAGAGTGAAATCGAGTGGGAAGAAGTAAAATGTTCAATTACAATTCAGTTGAATAAATTGGGGAAAGTCATCAGAATACCGGGTATAGGATGATACCGTTATATAAGGCATATATTCGCACTTACAGGTTGAGATAAAAAACTGGAACATAATTTTTACCTTTTTTTTAAATTTTTTGAATGAAAGCAAAAAATGTCGGAAATAGCATCAAATTTTAGAATAAGTTTAGATTTGTTCAAATTGGTCACCTTTGGTACGATTTATGGCCTTCAAAGGGCCAATGAAACTGTCACACGCTGCCAGAGTGTTGCTCTCCGGTATTTTGGTCCATTCCGCTTGCTTGAAGTGATCGTCACTTTGGTATTTTTTAGTGCCAACCTTACCCAAAATACTCCAGACACCATAGTCCAATGGATTGGTATCCGGAGATTTTGGTGGCCATTGTTCGCTGAAAATGAAGCGAAGAACCTTATTTTGTAACCATTCTTGGGTCTTGTGTTGACTGCGATGGTGCTGAGTCTTGTTGGAATGTCCAACGTCTGCGGCCAAAATGTTTGCGTGCCCAAGGCTTTAATACACCCTCCAGAAAATTTTCGCGATAATAATCGGCATTTATTCTGATGCCACGGTCGATTAAAACGAGCGGAGAGCGAGCATCGGCTGTTATGGCGGTCCACACCATCACCATGGCCGGCGCTTGAGTACTGGTGGCCAACCGAAGATGCACATTCATTTTGTTTGTTTACAACTGCTGGACAACGAATGTTTTCTCACCGGAGAAAACCAAATTCGGCAGTTCACCACTTTCGGCCAAGCGAAGCAACTCTTTAGCTCTTTTGAGTCTATTTTCTATCTGTTGCGTTCACCTCGCGAGCCATTTTCGGCTACTGCGACGCGGGTTTCGATCAAGTCGCTTCTTTACTTTTCGAAACATTTTTGCTGATGTTGCTGTTTTCTTCCGTCCAATTCCTTGACGTCGGGCTACGCTCCAAGTCTCACGGTAACGAGCGATGGTGCGAGACACAAAAGATTTATTCCCATTTAAATGTTTTATCGTTTATTCGGCATTTTGACGGTTTAAGCCACATTTTCTAATAGATTTATGTGGAATTTGGTATCTGTACTTCATCATGGCTTCTACAACCGTCGTCAAAACATTGTCCATATTGGTCCTAGTCATCCTAGTCACCTTTACAAATGAATTTATGTAAAATTTGGTATTTAAGACTCGCAATAGATTACAATCGTTGTAGTATAAAATTGTCTATATAGGCTCCCGTTTTAGTATGGCAAAAGTCAAACTTAGATCGCAAATACTATTATTTGCATTAGTGGTAGGTCAGGTGCGAAAATGGATATCGATCCACTCCGTCAAGTACCTTCCCCACAAGGAGTAAACATTTTGAATAATAATAACTCTTATAAAATTTTATCTAACAACACAAGATTTTTATTACTCCAATATCATATATCATATATCTTATACATATCTTATAAAAAGTATAGGAAGTAGTCGATATGGTTCAAATATGACACGTTGTTATATTTTTATCAGTCTTAGGTCAGATACGAATTGGTCAACATTGGCCAACTGCTTCGGAACGTCCTCCATAAAGGGTCAACAGTTTGAATAATCATAACTCAAGGCTGGGGGTATAAATCTGCCGACAAAACCGACTGATACTTTTTAACTTTTAACTTAAAATCATCAAAACACGGATTTTAAGTAGGTACAGTTATATGTGGATTAGTTCTCTGCAAGATTATTTCCAACATACTGAGAACACGTTACATTCGGTCTAGAATTGTGACTTAAATAACCAAAAGAACATAAATCTCCCAGTACATTTATATGGTGGGACCCATTTTTAATGTCAAACAAGGAAAAAAGTTGTAAGTTCGGTCGGGCCGAACTTTGAATACCCTCCACCATTTGGTACAAATGTGGCAATTTTCAAAAAAATAAAATCCATTAAAAATTCTGTTAAAATTTTAAAAATACCGAATGTAGCCATATATTAAGGGTCTATATGACGACGTGGACCTGCATAAGCAACTTTTGTCATAAGCTATTATAATATTCAAATGCTTAACTTGAAAAAGAAAATCTGTTTATAATGTAACTAAATTAAATAAAATACCGAATATAGGGAGGTACAATACGTGGACCTGCACAGACAATTTTCTGGCATATGCTGTCGTATCCATTACGAACTTCAAATACAAAATTTGAAATAATTCAGCTAAATAATGTCGCTAAAATATAGGGAGTTACCCTTATATGGGGGCTATACGAAGACGTGGATCTGCACAGAAAATTTTCTGTCTTAGGCTGTAGTATCCATTACGAACTTCAAATACCAAGTTTTAAACAATTCCGCTTAATAATGTCGCTAAAATCATCAAAATACCGAATATCGAGGGGTACATTTATATGGGGGCTATACGAAGACGTGGACCTACATAGCCCATTTTCAATACCAAAAGTCCTGCAGACATAATACACATTTGAGTAAATTTTTATTAACTTACTTCATTTCGTTCGGAAGCTAGAGTGATTTCCACAGACGGACAGAGTAACAGAATGACGGACAGACGAATGGACATTGATAAATCGACATAGAATTTTATGCTGATCAAAATATATATACTTTGTGGGGTCTAAAATGTATATTTCGAGGTGTTACAAAAATGACAAACTTAATATACCCTCCATACTATGGTAGAGGCTATTAAAAAGAGAGATTTCCAAAGACGGACGGACATGGCTTAATCGACATAGACGTTTTATTCTAATAAAGATATTTATACCTTGTGGGTCTAAAGTGAATATTTTTTAGATAACACCTCTGATGTAAAGTATTTCATTCCATAATCGTTTCAATTATGTCAATTTCTTTCAATTCCATATTGTTCCAGTGTGGGAGCAGTACCCTTACGATTTAAACAAGATTCTATAAATTTATGAACATGGCAATCGTTCTGCAATAAACCGTTATTTCATATTTCCCATCATAACCTGTCAATGCCTTACCTTCTTTTCCCAAAACAGAAGGCTAACATTTATTCATCTACATTCGCACAAACCCACACGCATAAATACATATCTCAATATAGCCGTCGTAACTTATATGGTCTGCCAAACGGATGAACACAACAACCACAGAAAATGCCACCAATTGCAACCGCAGCACCATCGCCAAGGCAAGCCGGAATGGAAACAGAACTAAACTAATGGTCGGACAAGACGTAAAACAGAACTTGCCACGACTATTTATGGTAAGATGTGCTAATTTAACCACTTGTAATTGTCACAAAGTGGCAACACTTTATCAAGAGGTTGTTAAGATGCCATTTTATTAGTTGCACCACAACCGCCACCACCGGCACCACCACCAACAACCCAGCCAGGCAACAGTTCTTCCAAAACATCAACTTCCCGCCACCCTACGGCCTGACCATTGAAATCTGATCATATGGAGTTTGAGTTGGTGTAATTAATTCAACTGTTTTTTCGAAATGTAACTGGGTTTGTATGTGTGTGTGTGTGGTTCGATAACAACAGCAAAGCATACCCGTTGTGTTGGTGGCGATCTCGTTAGTATCTCTGGGGAACAATTTAATTATATGTTGTTGTTGCAATTGTATGTCATTTGTCGTTGTCTCTCTGTTGACTTTTTGAGTAATGAATTCAATATGGCTGTCACAACGAACATAAATTTATTTGTTATACGAAACAATTAAAAAAAATGCAATGAGTGTTCGGATGAACGGAAGAGGCTATTCGAAGGATAAAAACTTTCTATACTTTTGGAAGAAGTCCTCTGTAACTAAAAACCTTTTTAAGTGTAACAACAAATCTGCTTGCAGCAGAACACCTTTGCAGGACTTTTATAGAAGATATTTTATGAAAGGAGGTTTGGGCAGACGGGAGTCCAGACCCCTGACATTTTTTAATACCGTCTACCTTGGAAAGTATATATTTAGTCTTGTAACACTTGCAAATATTCGACGGATAATCCATATTGAATATATGTGTATACATGATCTGCATAAAATTCTATGTCGATTTAGCGAAGTGAGTCTCTCTATCCGTCTATCTCTTGAAATGAAGATATAGCCCACGTTGTTTCACGTAGAGCGTTAAAGCGCAATTTGTATTGCGCCTAGTTCGGGTGGCATTTCGCTCCACGTTTCTGTATAGCCCCCATATAACATTAAAACCTTATATTCGGTATTCTGATGATTTAAGTCACATTTTTGTTCCGAATTGTTCCAATTTTGGTATTTATTGAATGTAACGGGTGCTACCAACGGTGTTAGAACATTGCCTATATAGGTGAACGTTTCACTTCGTCCTTTTCCATATTCCGTAGTTTGAGGATCTAAACCACATTTTCTAATGTGATGATCCTAGCCATATTTATGCGCGGAATTGTTTCTAATTTGGTATTTAAGGCACGCAATAGATAACAATATCATAGAATGTATTCATTCTTGGCGAAAGGCTATATTAGTGCGGGGCCGGCCATGTGATACTCTGCAACACTATAACATTTTGGAAAACACTTTTAGTTCCAAACACATTTTTGTCGATTTATTGAAATAATGTCATACTGTCCTACGATCTCGTCACTTGGGTAAAAAAAGTTTTTTGTCATAGAAGTTATTATACCCTCTTGTCATTCCGTTTGTAACATCCTTAAATATTCGTCGTAGACCCCATAAAGTATATATATTCATAATCAGCATAAAATTCTAAGTCGATTTAACGATGTCCGTCTGTCTGTTGAAATCACGATACAGCCCACATTATTTGACGTAGAGTGCCAAAATTTAGCACAGTAATTTTTATTGTGTCTAGAATTGTTGGTATTGAAAATGAGATATATCGGTCCACGTTCTGGTATAGTCCCCATATAACGGTACCTACCGATATTGGGTATTTTGATGATTTATGCCACATTTTTTCACGGATTTGTCTGAAAATCGGTCATAACGAGTCCCTGTACGTGTGGCAAAACATTGCATGTATAAGTCCACGTTTTGGTATAGCTCCCATATAAAGGTACCTCCCGATATTCGGTATTTTGATTATTTTTGCCACATTTTTTCACGGATTTGTCTAAAAAGTGGTATTTGTTGGTCATAATGGGTTCCAGCTCCGGTGGCGAAACATTGCATGTATGGGTCCACGATTTGGTATAGCCCCCATATAACGGTATCTTCCGAAATTCGGTATTTTTATGGTTTTTACCACATTTTGATTTGTCTTAAAAATGGTATTTGTGAGCCAGAATGGGTCCTAGTTCGTGTGGCGAAACATTGTATGTATAGGTCCACGTTTTAGTATAGTCCCTATATAACGGTACCTCCCAATATTCGGTATTTTGATGATTTTTGACACATTTCTTCACGGATATGTCTGAAAATTGGCATTTGTAGGTCATAATGGGTTCTAGCTCCTTTGACGAAACATTGCATGTATGGGTCCACGATTTGGTATAGCCCCCATATAACGGCCAAACTTTTAATACCCTCCACTTTAGGGTAAAGGAAACATTAGAAGAAATGTGGCAAAAACCATTAAAATGCCGAATATCGGGAGGTACCATTATATGGAGGCTATACCAAAACGTTGACCTATACATGCAATGTTTCGCCACACGTACAGGGACCCGTTATGCCAATACCGAAGCTGCACATTTTTAGCTGACCTGTTTGGCAAGTAAACACGATCATTTTTTTTTGTTTACTTACTGCTGGGCAACCAATGTTTTCTCAACGGAGAAAACCAAATTCGGCAGTTCACAGCTTTTGGCCAAGCGAAGCAACTCTTTAGCTCTTGTGAGTCTATTTTCTTTCTGTTGCGGTGTAGGTTCTTGCACTTTTTGGAATTTCAATGGCTTTACCCCGATCTAATTTTTCAATATTTGCCGAATGGAAAATTGCGATATGTTCAGCTCACGTGCCATTTTTTGACCACTGCGACACGGGTTTCGATCAAGTCGCTTCTTTACTTTTCGAACCATTTCTGCTGATGTTGCTGTTTTCTTCCGTCCATTTCCTTGACGTCGAGCTACGCTGCCAGTATCACGGTAACGAGCGATTATACGAGACTCAAACGATTAATTCACATTTAAATGCTGTATTGCTCTAACGATGGTCACTTGTGGTTTTCTAGACAAATATAAAGAAATCCATCTTGAATTCCATCACGAATAACTTTTTTTCAGGAAAATTATCACCAAAATGTTTTTGTACGCTTGTAAACAATATAATGAGCTGTCACGTGAATTATTTTAACAGCTGTAGAACGAGTGGCTTAGAAATGACAACAGTCTGAAGTTGGTTGCAGTTTTTTTCATCTCACACTGTATACAGCGTATTTTAAAGACCACCTCCAATCTTAAAGCTATACACTCTCAGAGAGCTCTTACTTAAAATTTCAGGATTCTAGCTCTATACCATCTCCCAATAAAAATGGCTCAATATAAGGTGCCCGTCAGTACTCTTCCTACCCAAAGCTCTATTTCACAATATTTAGTTCAGTAGAATATTCTGTATTAAAAAAAAGAAATATAAAGGTGTAGGAAGAAGTAAGTCCCGAGTTAGGTTATTGTTGGCTTTGGAGTCAAAATTTTCAATTGAATTGGCTGTAAATTAGCAGTTCGTGTTCCTAGCGGACAAAAAACATCCTTTCAAAAAACTGTCCATATAGGTCCAAATTGTGTCATGGACCCCACATAAGGGTATCTCTCATTATTCGGAATTTATAAGAGTTTATAATTTTTAGTAGACGGAATTTTCCCAAAGTTGGTATTTGGAGTTCAAAATAGGTACCATTTTCTATCCAGACCCACGTTTTCGTATAAAACATTTATACCGATAACCAGTTTTTCATGGGAAGTTTCTCATGGTTGTTATTTGGAGTTCTCAATTTTTTCCATATTTCATGGCTATCTAGGTTCACGTTTTTGTTTTTCTCAGTTTTTTGACAATTATAGCCCTCTTTTCAATAGAATTGTTTGAAGTGAAGTATTCATAAGGAAACTGTATATTGAATATATTTTTTTGTATTCACTCTGGCCGAGCGTTATACATACCTTCGAACATTTAATTTCCATAAAATTTAGTAAAGAAAGTTTGAAAATTTTTAATAGTTATAACTCATATAAAGGTGAAATAAGAGTCCGATTGTTTTCAAATTTCGCAACTCTCAATATATTTACCAACACAAGTTCCGGTATGAAGATGAAATGTATCAATCCTTCTGGTACCTCCCCCACAATGGATTAAAATTTTGAATAACCTCATAACGCTTATAAAAGGCGAAATGAGCACCCGATTATTTTGAAACGTGGCACTTTCTAATTTTCCCACTAACACGAGATTTAAGATGGAGATGGATACTTACTCCTTCTGGTACCTCTTTGGGTTGTAAGTCAGAAAAAAATAAAAAAAAAACAGTAAAGAAAGTCTTAAAGTCGGGCGGGCCGACTTTATGATACCCCACACCACTTTGCTAATTTAGTATAGCTCCACATAACAATTAAAGGTTTTTATGGGAGAATTCAATCATACACGCTATGATTATAAATATAATTTAAAGTTCAAAGGACTAAATATGCCGAAGCATTTGTGTCTTTTAAATTCGGACTTGTATTGCCCATTTGGTAAAGATATATATAGGAGCTATATCCAAATCTGAACCGATCTCGATAAAATTTGGCAAATATATTTCTGAGCTGTATTTGATATATTTCCCTGAATATCGTTGTTACGGAGTGCACATTACGGCTGTGGGTAACAAATATAACAAATCGGATGAAGAGTATATATGGGAGCTATAGCTATATCTGAACCGATCTTCAGCAAATTTGACACACTGGCTTCTAGACTCAATTCCGTCGTAAGTGCCAAATTTCATCCCATATGGGCAAATATTAGACGCTTGGTGCACAATCAAAGGTAAATCGGACGAAGTTATATATGGAAGCTATATCCAAATCTGAACCGATCTCGATAAAATTTAGCAAATATATTTCTGAGCTGTATTTGATATATTTCCCCAATTATTGTTGTTACATAGTTCATATTACGGCTGCGGAGGACAAAAATAACAAATCGAATGAACAATATATATGGGAGCTATAGCTATATCTGAACCGATTTTGATCAAATTTGGCATACTTCCAATCTGATCGTACGTGCAAAATTCTATACTATTCGGACCGATATTACACGTTTGGTGCACAATAAAAGGCAAATCGTGCGAAGATATATATATGGGAGCTATATCTAAATTTTGACCGATTATCTCCAATTTCAATAGGGTTCGTCCTTGGGCCAAACAAATGATTTGTGCAAAATTTCATCTGGATAGGGCAATAAATACGAACTGTACTTTGTTTACAAAAATTCATGGACAGACGGACAGACCGACGGACGGACGAACATGCATAAATCGACTCAGAATGTGATTCTATGCAGATCATCAAAAGGAACTATGGGTCTATCTCGTTTCCTTTTGCCTGTTACAAACAAATGCACAAAGACATAATACCCTTACCACCTTGTGGTGTAGGTTATAATTAAATACATAAATTATAGCCTTTTTGATTGATACCAAATCAAATTTAAGCCAGTTGCGAAAGCAAATGCACAAAGACACCTTGTGGTGTAGGGTATAAAAAGGAAATCCGAAATTTCGCAGGTGATTCAGTATTTTTCCTTGACATATCTCCTCTGGATGAGAATTTCATAAATAGTGACCCATTACTTTCAAATATGGGTTCCAAGCATAAATAGACAATAAAGATTGAGGTAAGCCTTTAACACACCTCATAACCCTTGATCATTGGTGTTCATATTGACCTGTTTTTCCCCTTTATATAGTTGTTGTTGTTGTTTACAGCAAACCGCTGTAATTTAAAGCTACAAAAATTTGTTATTGATCTGTAAAACTTAAAAGTTACCAGGAATTGATCATGGTTAACACTTTGCTACAGTTTAGAGCAGCCGAGGGCAATACAGAGCAAACGTGTAGCTATGTGTGTATGCATGCTCCAGCAAATGTTACAGCACGGAGCAGGCAATCAACCAGTCACACAGAGTTAAAGGAAATCAAAGTGCAAACACTGTAAGTCAATTCCAAAATGATCTCTACCCCCCTTGGCTTTGGTCCCTCAAGCAGTAGTCTATGGTGTCGGGGAATGCAACTCACCTGGTTCTGCCACTGTGCGATTAATAAAGACTTTATCTATTAGTGGTAATCGCAGAAATCCTTAACGTAAACGACAGGCAGGCAGGTCGGTCAGACAGACACAACAGGCAGGAGAGGAGCCAACTTGTGGCAAATATTGTGTCCATGAACGCATTCACATGTCGACCAGCGTACACCCAGGAACAACAGGTTCAGATTCCATGGAATGCAGTGGTGCCTGCACGATTCACTCAATCGTTCCTTACTTCGGTCGTTTGGTCGGTCGGTCTCCATCACCGGTAAGGTGAAATGAATTGTCATTGCACTGCGTGCGAATGCGGCAAAGCTTAGTTATGGAGCGAACAAATGATGCTGATTAAAATGATGATTGCTTCTGTTTTGGACTTGAGTTTTTGTTTCAACGAAAGATAACAAAAATACATGCATTCTGCGGCTATTACTGCCGGTGTCACAACATACATACATACATGAAATCACAATCTTCGTATATGGTTACATTTCTGAGGGGTAAACTATAGCGATCGCCGAATCATATGTAAAACAAGCGCAATCTTCGATGTGCGAATATGAAATCATTATTGTCTTCTGTCTATATAAGAGCTATTTAAGTTCTTCCACCTGTAGAAGATCTACCGAGAGTCATCTACCCTTAGCAGACCTGCTGAGGGATTCCTTTCCAAGAGAGACCCGAAAACTGTTTTCTGCCCATGAAAAATGAACTTATTTCAAAGATGTAAAACCTGTAGAAGGACTTCTGTCAACAGGGTGAGATGAAAGAACTGCAAACAACTTCAGATTGCTGTTATTTCTAAGCCACTCGTCCGACAGCAGTTAAAAATATTCTAGTGACAGCTCATTACACAAGCGTACAAGAGCATTTTGGTGAGAATTTTCCGGAAAAAAGTTATTCGTGATGGAATTCAAGCGTGATAGTGTGATTTTTTTATATTTGCCCGGAAGACCACAAGTGGCTATCGTTAGGTCACTCCTGCATTTAAATGTGAAGAAGTCTTTTGTGTCTCGTACCATCGCTCGTTACCGTGATACTGGTAGCGTAGCCTGACGTCAAGGAAGTGGACGGAAGAAAACAGCAACATCAGTAGAAATCGTTCGAAAAGTAAAGAAGCGACTTGATCGAAACCCGCGAGGGAGTGGCCGTAAAATGGCTCGTGAGCTGAACATATCGCAATATTCCATTCGTCAAATATTGAAAAATGAACTCGGGGTAAAGCCTTGAAATTCCAAAAAGTGCAAAAACTTACACCGCAGCGGAAAGAAAATAGACTCAAAAGAGCTAAATTGTTGCTTCGCTTGGCCGAAAGTGGTGAACTGCCGAATTTGGTTTTCTCCGATGAGAAAAGATTCGTTGTAAACAAACAAAATGATCGTTTTTACTTGCCAGAGAGGTCAGCTGAAAATTATGCACCTTCGGTTGGCCACCAGAACTCAAGCGCCGGTCATGGTGATGGTGTGGGCCGCCATAACACCGGATGGTCGCTCTCCGTTCGTATTAATCGACCGTGGCATCAGAATAAATACCGAATATTATCGCGAAAATATTCTGTAGGGTGTATAAAGTCTTGGGCACGCCGACATTTTGGCCGCAGACCTTGGAAATTCCAACAGAACTCAGCACCATAGCACTCAGCACGCGCCACCTAAGAATGGTTACAAAATGAGGTTTTGATTTCCAGCGCACAATTGCCACCAAAATCTCCGGATACGAATCCGTTGGACTATTGTGCCTGGAGTATTTTGAAAAGCAAGGTTGGCATTAAAAAATACCAAAGTATCGATCATCTCAAGCAAGCGCTTCGCCGGGAATGGGCCAGAATACCGCAGGGCAACATTCAGGCAGAGTGTGATGGTTTCATTGGCCGTTTGAAGGCCATAATTCGTGCCAAAGGTGACCAAATGACAAATGTAAACTTATTCTAAAATTTGATGCTATTTCCTACATTTTGTGCTTTCATTCAATAAAATTTTAAAAAAATGTTAAAATTATGGTGTTTGATTTTGTTGCAGTTTTTTTATCTCACCCTGTAGGTATGACCTGTAAAAGATCGACCTGTATTGAAGGACTGTATGTTTTGTCTAGATATAAATCAGAGCCTCTGGTGGGTGCGATTCTATGAATAGATAGTTGTCTCTGGTTTGGTCGGATATATTTGCTCATATTGGAAAAGAATAACTTCATGACACTTAACTACGAAAAATATTCTTAATTCCTCACAAAGTCGAAACTGTCATTTGACAGACAATTTTATTTTTGTATTGACCAATAACCCAACTTTGTTCGAAAATTTGTTTCCAAACATCCGTCCATTCCCACATTAAGCGGCTACACCTCACAATTCGCAAAACTAAATAAATTGTTATCTGTCACTTTGAGTATGCGGGACAACGGTTAATCGCTTGTTATCGCAAAAGCGATAATGGAAATCCACCTTTTATTAGCTTATTTATAAACGTGTAAATTAGTGTGCGCCCCACTCTGCCCTCCTCCTCCTCCTCCTCACCACCACTGCAGTATATCATATCATGTCGTCTGGCCAACAAAACGCAACCATGCCAACTGCCAATTAACCAAAATGCAATGCTCTACAAGTCGCCCCAGATAGCCTGCCAGCAACTGGACGTAAAAATACCCCTGCCAAATAAAACGGAATCACACCGACATACATGACATCCGTAGCTAGCCATTTGTTAATTCCTTAGCCTTTATGGGCGTTTAATCATCATTGCAGGAGCTTTTAATAATCACAACTCAATTTTCAATTTTAAATTGAGCAATTTTTCATTTAAATGAATTGGCAATTTAGCCAGCAACGCCTATGTGCCGGTGGCACAGAACGAGAGCCCAACACCCAATTGCCAGCTCTCCTCCACCCAACAGGTAAAGTACATGCGGCAACAATAACTGATGATAGCCAATCGATTATTTCCTATCAAATGACCAATGGGAATTTTATTGAGTGGCTTGGCGATGGCAGTTGTTTTTATTTCAGGGAGCGCCAGAATAAATGCAATTATAATTATAGCGTACAGACTCAAATATACAAAGAGACAAGTGTTTGTGGCTATAGTATTTACAATGACACTTCGCCGTAAGGTGTGTAAGGAAAATCAGGAGGGAGGTAGTATGGTAAGGAGGGGAATGAAGGGAAAGGATACGAAAGGTGCTTTAAGAACATAAAGGAAATGAGAAGAACTTTCGGCTACCTTTGGGAATGTATTTTGGTCTTCTATGATTAGACCAAACAGTCTTGAAGCCCATAAGAAGACCCATTGGAGTTCTATGAAAGATCCCATTTTTTATCCAGGAAAAGGTAAAAGTTTCTTCTTTGAATAGACCCACTAGTCCCTTCGGAGAAATCCGATTAGTCTTTCGAAAGTAAGAAGCCGCATTGGCGTTCTATAAAAATACCTCTTGGACTTCTTGGAAGACGGCTTCTTATAGGTTAAAAATATATATTCCTATACAGAGCTATTATTGTTCCATATCCATTTTTAACCTATTAGAAGATAACTCTATAAATAGGCTCTAGAAAAAGATCGGACTTCTATGAGAAAACAAGTTGGTATTGTATAAAAAGACCCATTGGTCTTCTATTTGATAACCCCTTGTTCCTCTATACAAGACCTCTTGTTCCTCTATAAGAAAAAGACCGTTGGTCTTTGTTAGGGATATCCATCTGATAACCCTCAGTCATTTATAATCGGTCTTCTATTAAAAGACAACTGGGTCCTCTTTTAAAGGACAACTCTGTAAGAAAATAACTTGGCCATCTATAAGAATACCCACTGATCTTCTATATAAAAGGCCAATTGGACATCCATTCTTCTATAAGAAGACTCATTAGTCTTCTATTAGGTGGATTCCAAAGATCTTCTATAGAAGATCCAAGTACTTCTGTAAGAAAATCATAAGTCTTCTGTTGAAAGTCCCAATGACCTTCTATAAGAAGGCCTATTTTTTTTTATTGGAAGACCTATTTGCCTCCTATAAGAGGATCCCATTGGTGCTCTATGAGAAGAGTCATTGGCCTTCTAAAAGAAGACACATTGATCTCTTATAAAAAGAGGACCATATGGACCTCTATAAGAATATCCATAGGTTTTCTATGAGAGGACCTATTGGTCTTCTATGGGAAGACCTACTGGCCTTCTAGACGAAGAGCTATTGGTCCTCTGTAAGAAGACCTACTGGTCTTCTAGAAGAAGAGCTATTGGTCTTCTGGACTTCCATGAGAAGACCTATTGATCTCATAGGTGTACTATAAGAAGACCTACTGGTCTTCTATAAAAGACTTACTGGTCTTCTATACGAAGACCTATTGGTCTTCTATGAAAAGGTCTACTGGACTTCTATGAGATGACTCGTTCTCTAAGGAGACCTACTAGTCTTCTATAAGAAGACCTATTGGACTTCTATGAAAAGACTAATTGGTCTCATAGGTTTTCTATAAGAAGACCTACTGGTCTTCTATGAGAATTTTTATATGTCTCATAGGTTTTCTTCGAGAAGATCTACTGGTCTTCTATAGGAACACATACTGATCTTCTATAAGAAGGCCCACTGGTCTTCTATAAGAAAACCCACTGGTCTTCTATATGAAGGCCTACTGGTGTTCTATAAGAAAACCCACTGGTCTTCTATAAGAAAACCCACTGGTCTTCTATAAGAAGACCCCAGGTCTTATATTAGGAGACTCACTGGACTTCTATAAGAAAACCCACTGGTCTTCTATAAAAAGATCTACTGGACTTCCATGAGAAGACATATTTGACTCTTATGAGAAGATTCATTGGTCTCATAGGTTCTCTATAAGAAGACCTATTGGTCTCTATAAAATATCTACTGAACTTCTATGGGAAGATTGGTCTCATGGGTTTTCTATAAGAAGATCCTACTGTTCTTCTGTAAGAATACCCACTGGTCTTCGATAAAAATACGTGCTGAACTTCTATTAGATGACGTATTGGACTTCTATGAGAAGACAAATTGTTCTTCTTTTAGAAGATCCATCAGTTTTCCATAAGAAGACCCATTGGCGTTCTAAGGGAGGACTTAGTTGTCATTTGACGATCGAATGAGGTTCTGTAAGCGGATCCATTGGTCTTCTACAAGAGGAATAATTGACCTTCTAAAAATGGAACTATTGATATTCCATAAGAAGACCAATTTTTTCTATAGAAGGGTCGCATTGCTTCTCTACAGAAGAAAACACTTTTTGCCTTTACCTTCTTCTTCTATTTTTCTATGAGAGCACTCAACATATCCTCGCATTTACCCTCACTTCCCAATCTCCCCCTAATCTGGACATTACAAGTCTCTTGCCAAAGTGTCAATGGAATCTGGAACAGTTCTACTCGCATGGTCCAGAAACTCTGAAAAAGGAAATAGGACCGCAAGCAAAAGTCATGCAGTTACCCCCAGCCACCATTACCACGACCAGCAGCAGCATAAAACAGGCGTTACGCTCGTAATCGAAACGCAAATTGAAGTTACTTAATAAATCGAATAACCATGTTAATGCGGGCCATTTACAAACGGCATGAACTGCAAGAACCAAACCACTTTCGGAAGAGCCTGTGCGCATAGAAAGATGTTGGATTACAAATGGCTCGAATTCGAAAGGAAGCCATAAGAAATCGATTGCCATCGATTTGCTCTGTTATTGCCAAGAATCCAATAAAAACAGCAAAACAGCGGCCAGCATTGTCCGACATTCAAATATCAAAAGGTGCGAGCTGCAAGAGTTTATGAGCTGAGAAGAAAACGAAAAGGAGAAGAAAACACAACAGAGGATTTGATATCTACTGCCAGCAATTCAGTTGTGAATATCCTCCTGTGATGAGACTTTATGCATTTTTAAACACAGTTTCTGGCGATTCTCGAATTTATCTGCAGCATTTGCTAGTGTGTTGGAATATTTGTTGCAATTGCAGCTTCAAACCCGCCAGCCTTAGGGCTGGCTGATCACCGGGAAAAATGTGTGGTGTGGCTAAGTGGAAAAAAACGTTCGAGATTGCGATAAGCTTCTGGTGTGGTTGGCCACATAATCCAAGGGTACAAAGTAGCTGCATTGTCGGCCAGCCGATTAACGGCTGGAGATGGCAAGCACATAAACCGGCTGAGGCAAGAACAAAAACAAAAACAAAAACAGCCGAAGGAAGATATTTAAACTTGGAACACCTAATTATTATAAATAAACCAATCGCACAATAAAGATCTGCACGTTATCGGAGAGAGTCATACCATTCCAAAGGACTTCCAAGAACTTACTTTATTTTAAAGCGTCCCAGGGAAAAAAACTCAAATATATTCGGGTACTGTGGTTTGGATGAGTGATTTTTGAGAGGAAATCTATTTCATAGAAGTTCTGTGGTCTTATCATAGAAACGAAATAGGTAATCTTAAAAGAGGCCAATATATATTTTTGGAGAGGACCAATACATTTTCTCAGATAAGACCAATAGTTCTTGTCATAGAAAAACAAGTGGTCTTCTCTCATAGATGAGCAAGTGTTCTTCTCTCATAGAAGTGCTGAAGGTCTTCTCTCATAGAAGAGCTGAAGGTCTTCTCTCATAGAAGAGCTGAAGGTCTTCTCTCATAGAAGAGCTGAAGGTCTTCTCTCATAGAAGAGCTGAAGGTCTTCTCTCATAGAAGAGCTGAAGGTCTTCTCTCATAGAAGAGCTGAAGGTCTTCCTCATAGACGAGCTGAAGGTCTTCCCTCATAGACGAGCTGAAGGTCTTCCCTCATAGACGAGCTGAAGGTCTTCCCTCATAGACGAGCTGAAGGTCTTCCCTCATAGACGAGCTGAAGGTCTTCCCTCATAGACGAGCTGAAGGTCTTTCCCTCATAGACGAGCTGAAGGTCTTCCCTCATAGACGAGCTGAAGGTCTTCCCTCATAGACGAGCTGAAGGTCTTCCCTCATAGAAGAGCTGAAGGTCTTCTCTCATAGAAGAGCTGAAGGTCTTCCCTCATAGAAGAGCAAGTGGTCTTCTCTCATAGAAGAGCTGAAGGTCTTCCCTCATAGAAGAGCTGAAGGTCTTCCCTTATAGAAGAGTTGAAGGTCTTCCCTCATAGAAGAGCTGAAGGTCTCCCTCATAGAAGAGCTGAAGGTCTTCCCTCATAGAAGAGCTGAAGGTCTTCCCTTATAGAAGAGTTGAAGGTCTTCCCTCATAGAAGAGCTGAAGGTCTTCCCTTATAGAAGAGTTGAAGGTCTTCCCTCATAGAAGAGCTGAAGGTCTTCCCTTATAGAAGAGTTGAAGGTCTTCCCTCATAGAAGAGCTGAAGGTCTTCTCTCATAGAAGAGTTGAAGGTCTTCCCTCATAGAAGAGCTGAAGGTCTTCCCTCATAGAAGAACTGAAGGTCTTCCCTCATAGAAGAGCTGAAGGTCTTCCCTCATAGAAGAGCTGAAGGTCTTCCCTCATAGAAGAGCTGAAGGTCTTCCCTCATAGAAGAGCTGAAGGTCTTCCCTCATAGAAGAGCTGAAGGTCTTCCCTCATAGAAGAGCTGAAGGTCTTCCCTCATAGAAGAGCTGAAGGTCTTCCCTCATAGAAGAGCTGAAGGTCTTCCCTCATAGAAGAGCCGAAGGTCTTCCCTCATAGAAGAGCTGAAGGTCTTCCCTCATAGAAGAGCGAAGGTCTTCCCTAAGTCTTCCCTCATAGAAGAGCTGAAGGTCTTCCCTCATAGAAGAGCTGAAGGTCTTCCCTCATAGAAGAGCTGAAGGTCTTCCCTCATAGAAGAGCTGAAGGTCTTCCCTCATAGAAGAGCTTGAAGGTCTTCCCTCATAGAAGAGCTGAAGGTCTTCCCTCATAGAAGAGCTTGAAGGTCTCCCTCATAGAAGAGCTGAAGGTCTTCCCTCATAGAAGAGCTGAAGGTCTTCCCTCATAGAAGAGCTGAAGGTCTTCCCTCATAGAAGAGATGAAGGTCTTCCCTCATAGAAGAGCTGAAGGTCTTCCCTCATAGAAGAGCTGAAGGTCTTCCCTCATAGAAGAGCTGAAGGTCTTCCCTCATAGAAGAGCTGAAGGTCTTCCCTCATAGAAGAGCTGAAGGTCTTCCCTCATAGAAGAGCTGAAGGTCTTCCTCATAGAAGAGCTGAAGGTCTTCCTCATAGAAGAGCTGAAGGTTCTTCCCTCATAGAAGAGCTGAAGGTCTTCCCTCATAGAAGAGCTGAAGGTCTTCCCTCATAGAAGAGCTGAAGGTCTTCCCTCATAGAAGAGCTGAAGGTCTTCCTCATAGAAGAGCTGAAGGTCTTCCTCATAGAAGAGCTGAAGGTCTCCCTCATAGAAGAGATGAAGGTCTTCCCTCATAGAAGAGCTGAAGGTCTTCCCTCATAGAAGAGCTGAGGTCTTCCCTCATAGAAGAGCTGAAGGTCTTCCCTCATAGAAGTAGCTGAAGGTCTTCCCTCATAGAAGAGCTGAAGGTCTTCCTCATAGAAGAGCTGAAGGTCTTCCCTCATAGAAGAGCTGAAGGTCTTCCTCATAGAAGAGCGGAAGGTCTTCCCTCATAGAAGAGCTGAAGGTTTCCCCTATAGAAGAGCTGAAGGTCTTCCCTCATAGAAGAGCTGAAGGTCTTCCCTCATAGAAGAGCTGAAGGTCTTCCCAATAGAAAGAGCTGAAGGTCTTCCCTCATAGAAGAGCTGAAGGTCTCCCTCATAGAAGAGCTGAAGGTCTTCCCTCATAGAAGAGCTGAAGGTCTTCCCTCATAGAAGAGCTGAAGGTCTTCCCTCATAGAAGAGCTGAAGGTCTTCCCTCATAGAAGAGCTGAAGGTCTCCCTACTAGAAGAGCTGGAAGGTCTCCCTCATAGAGAGCTGAAGGTCTTCCCTCATAGAAGAGCTGAAGGTTTCCCTCATAGAAGAGCTGAAGGTCTTCCCTCATAGAGAGCTGAAGGTCTTCCCTCATAGAAGAGCTGAAGGTCTTCCCTCATAGAAGAGCTGAGGTCTTCCCTCATAGAAGAGCTGAAGGTCTTCCCTCATAGAAGAGTGAAGGTCTTCCCCTCATAGAAGAGCTGAAGGCTCTTCCCTCATAGAAGAGCTGAAGGTCTTCCCTCATAGAAGAGCTGAAGGTCTTCCCTCATAGAAGAGCTGAAGGTCTTCCCTCATAGAAGAGCTGAAGGTCTTCCCTCATAGAAGAGCTGAAGGTCTTCCCTCATAGAAGAGCTGAAGGTCTTCCCTCATAGAAGAGCTGAAGGTCTTCCTCACTAGAAGAGCTGAAGGTCTTCCCTCATAGAAGAGCTGAAGGTCTTCCTCATAGAAGAGCTGAAGGTCTTCCTCATAGAAGAGCTGAAGGTCTTCCCTCATAGAAGAGCTGAAGGTCTTCCCTCCTAGAAGAGCTGAAGGTCTTCCCTCATAGAAGAGCTGAAGGTCTTCCCTCTAGAAGAGCTGAAGGTCTTCCCTCATAGAAGAGCTGAAGGTCTTACCTCATAGAAGAGCTGAAGGTCTTCCCTCATAGAAGAGCTGAAGGTCTTACCTCATAGAAGAGCTGAAGTAGAAAGAGCTGAAGGGCTTCCCTCATAGAAGAGCTGAAGGTCTTCCCCTCATAGAAGAGCTGAGGTCTTCCCTCATAGAAGAGCTGAAGGTCTTCCCTCATAGAAGAGCGGAAGGTCTTCCCTCATAGAAGAGCTGAAGGTCTTCCCTCATAGAAGAGCTGAAGGTCTTCCCTCATAGAAGAGCTGATGTCTTCTTCATAGAAGAGACTGAAGGTCTTCTATAGAAGAGCTGAAGGTCTTCCCTCATAGAAGAGCAAGTGGTCTTCTCTCATAGAAAGATCAAGAGGTTTTCCCATAATAGACCAAGAGGTCTACACATAGACCAAGAAGTCACCCTCCCTCCAGAGGTCTTCTGGTAGAAGTTCAATAGTTCTTCTCATAGGTCTTCTTATAGAAGAAAAATAGGTGTTCTTATGTCCATTCATCTCAGAACACTGTTCCCCAGGTGCCTAAATTGTCCGTCAATATGTCCATGAATTTGAGTAAATTTTATTCCTTGAATATAAGAACTTAATCGCCAATCTTCACACACACAGCTACACTGTGACGATCGGTCATCCTGTCGTTTAGTACCGCACACACACACACATTTGCCTCTTTAGTATTGTGCCAGTTAGTCAGTCAGTCATTCAGCCAGCCATCCAGCATGTTTTGCTTGCTGCGTTAAAAATGATTCTCCATTATCGACACATTGCAAATAAATAAAAGAAGTGGCTCCTGGGCGCAACGCCATCGATAACACAATCGCTTACAAACTGGCCGCTCTCGCAATTGCCCGTTAATTCGGCATTTCGCACACAATTACCTGTTCGTTTATACATTCGAAAAAAATGAGATAGTTTGTGTTTAGTCAAAGGTTTGTCCTTCGGTTCTTCGCGGTGTACATTTAAAATAATCGACGTTTTTGGGGGGTAATTGTTGTGTGATACACCGTTTCCATTCAGAAGAATTCTGTTGACTATGTTGTTCATGCTAAAATCATGAAAATGTCGAATATTGACATGCACCGTTGTATAGGGCCTATATGAAGACGTGGATCTGTGAACTCATTGCGAATTCCAAATTTCAAATTTTTAATAATTCTGGTGAAAAGTATGACATAAATCATCAAAATACTGAATATCTGGAGGTACAGTTATATGAGGACTATTATCAAAACAAAAAATAAGTATGGTAAAGAAACGGTTAATAAAATTGTAACTACACCAACCAAAAGGCCTTTAATCTGGCGGTACAGTCAAATGGGACCATACCATAACTTGGGCCTATATGACCATTTTCAATACCAAAAGTCCTGCAAATATAAAAATATATATGAGTAAAATTTAATCAACTTATTTCATTACGTTCGGAAGCTAGAGTGATCTACATAGATGGATAGACGGACATAGAATTTCATGCTGATCAAGAATATATATCCTTTGTAGGACTTAAAATGAATATTTGAGAGATTACACCAGGAATGAAAAACTTTATATACCCTCCATACTATGTTGGAGGATATAAAACTTTTTCGAACCCGAATTATGTAAAATTTTCTCAAGGGCATTATAAAAACAAGTATTAAGTATAGAATATGCCATTATCATATACTTAAACCTCGGTACATTCGGATTAGAAGTGTTCTGACGGTTCTGGGCGTTTTTACCAACGTTATAAGCTGTGAATTGTAATTGTGTATTCTAAAAGTACAGGGTGAGATAAAAAAAACTGCAACAAAGTTAAACGCCATAATTTTTTTTTTTTTAATTTTATTTAATGGAAACAAAAACTGTCGAAAATAGCATTTTAGAATAAGTTTAAATTTGTTCGAATTGGTCACCTTTGGCATGAATTATGGCCTTCAAACGGCCAATGAAACCGTCACACGCTGCCCGAATGTTGCTCTGCGGTATTTTGGCCCATTCCCGGGGAAGCGCTTGCTTGAGGTGATCAACACTTAGGTATTTTTAGTGCCATCCTTGCTTTCATAAATACTCCAGACACAATAGTCCAACGGATTGGTATCCGAAGATTTTGGTGGTCATTGTGCGCTGGAAATGAAGGGAGGAACCTCATTTTGTATCCATTCTTGGGTGGCGCGTGTTAAGTGCGATTGTGCTGAGTCCTGATGGAATGTCCAAGGTCTGCGGCCAAAATGTTTGCGTGCCCAAGGCTTTAATACACCTTCCAGAATATTTACGCGACAATATTCAGCATTTATTCTGATGCCACGGTCGATTAATACGAGCGGAGAGCGACCATCCGCTTTTATGGCGGCCCACACCATCACATTGGCCGTCGCTTGAGTTCTGGTGGCCAACCGAAGGTGCACATTTTCAGCTGACCTCTTTGGCAAGTAAACACTATAATTTTGTTTGTTTGCAAACTGCTGGACATCGAATGTTTTTTCATCGGAGAAAACCAAATTAGGCAGTTCACCACTGTCGGCCAGCGAAACAACTCTTTAGCTCTTTTGAGTCTATTTTTTTCTGTTGCGGTGTAAGTTCTTGCAATTTTTGGAATCTCAATATCTTTACTCTGAGCTCATTTTCGATATTTGCCGAATGAAATATTGCTATATGTTCAGCTCACGAGTTATTTTTTGGCCACTGCGACGCGGGTTTCGATCACGTCGCTTCTTAACTTTTCGAACCATTTCTGCTGATGTTACTGTTTTCTTCCGTCCACTTCCTTGACGTGAGGCTACGCTACCAGTATCACGGTAATGAGCGATGGTACGAGACACAAAAGATTTATTCACATTTAAATGCTGGAGTGCTCTAACGATAGCCACTTGTGGTTTTCCAGCCAAATATAATGAAATCACACTATCACGCTTGAATTCCATCACGAATAACTATTTCTCTAGCAAATTCTCACCAAAATACTTTTGTATGCTTGTAAATAATGTAATGAGTTTTCACTGCAGTCTGAAGTTGGTTGCAGTTTTTTCATCTCACCCTGTCCGTGCATCAGTGCTAGGTCAGGTGCGAAAATTAACAATATCGGTCCACTTCATAAAGTAACTCCCACACAAAGAGTAAAATTTTTGAATTATTATAATTCTTATAAAATGTGATGTAATATTTTTTATTAATCCAAGGACTGGCGTGAATATGAATTATGTTGGACCACTCCTCCTGTTTCCTCCTCCACAAAGGATCAACATTTTGAATATTCATGAAACATTAAACATCCACTTCTCTTCATATTTTACACATCCTATTATTTTTATTAACACCAGATATGCTGTGAAGATGAGATATATCGGCCTACTCCTTCTCATACCTCCCCAACAAATTGTCAAAATTTTCAATATCGATAAAACTAATAGAACGCGAAATTAACATCTGATTCCATTCAGACTGGGTGCACTTCAAAATGTTCTTCAACACTAGATCTGTTATAAAGATGGTATAAATCGGACAATCTCTTCTTGTACCACCCCCACATAGGGTTTAAGGTTTTGAAAAATCAAACGCTCAAAGAAAGCCAAATAAGCATTCAACTCTCTTCAAATTTCACCCATACAAATATTTTAGCTAACACAAGATATATATCTGCGAACCTCTTCTAGTACCTCACCCACCATAGGTCACAATTTTTATACACTCCACCATGCATAGTATGGAGGGTATATTAAGTTCGTCATTCTTGATCAGCATAAAATTCTAAGACGATTTAGCCCTGTCCGTCCGTCTGTTGTAATCACGCTACAGTCAAAACGAATTAAGATAGGAAGCTAAAATTTTGTACAGATCTATCTTTTTTCTGCAGGCAGGTCAAGTTCGAAGATGGGCTATATCGGTCTACGACATCGTATAGCCCCCATATAATGGTACCTCCCGATACTCGGTATTTTGATGATTTTAGCCACATTTTTCATTGTCAGAAATTGTACACAAGGAGTTCCTAATGAGCACTTTGCCCCTGTCAGAGAATTGTCTATATAGGTCCACGATATTGTATAGCCCCCATATAACGGTACCTCCTGATATTCGGTATTTTGATGATTTTAGCGCCATTATTCACCGAAATTGTTTTTATACCCTCCACCATACTATGGAGGGTATATTAATTTTGTCATTCCGTTTGTAACTCCTCGAAATACTCATGTCAGACCCAACAAAGTATATATATTCTTGATCAGCGTAAAATTCTAAGACGATTTAGCCATGTCCGTCTGTCTGTCTGTCTGTCTGTGTGTCTGTCTGTCCGTCTGTCTGTCTGTCTGTCTGTTGTAATCACGCTATCTTTCGAACAAATTGAGATAGAAGGCTAAAATTTTGCACACATGTATCATATAGCCCCCATATAACGGTACCTCCCGATATTCGGTATTTTGATGATTTTAGCGACATTATTCACCGGAATTGTTTCAAATTTGGCATTTGAAGTTCTAAATGGATACTACAGCCTAAGACAGAAAATAATCTGTGTAGGTCCACGTCTTCGTATAGCCCCTATATAACGGTATCCCCCGATATTCGGTATTTTGATGATTTTAGCGACATTATTTATCGGAATCGTTTCAAAGTTGGCATTTGAAGTTCGTAATAGATGCTGCAGCATAAAACAGAAAATGGGCCATGTAGGTCCACGTCTTCGTATAGCCCCCATATACCGTACCCCCCGATATTCGGTATTTTGATGACTTTAGCGACATTATTTACCGGGATTGTTTCAAATTTCGCATGTGAAGTTCGTAATGCCAGAAAATTGTCTGTACAGGTCCACGTCTTCGTATAGCCCCCATATAACGGTACCCCCTATATTGGGTGTTTTGATGATTTTAGCTACATTATAAACAGATTTTTCTTCAAGTTTTGCATTTAAATATTGTAATAACTTATGACAAAAGTTGCCTATGCAGGTCCACGTCGTCGTATAGGCATTCGGTATTTTAAGATTTTAACAGAATTTTTAACGGATTTTATTTTTTTTTTTTTGGAAATTTGTCAAATTTGTACCAAATGGTGGAGGGTATTAAAAGTTCGGCCCGGCCGAACTTACAGCTTTTTACTTGTTAAATTTGGTACTGAAAGATCCTGATGGATACTGCAACCTATGTCACGTATAGCCCCCATATAACGGTACCTCCCGATATTCGGGCTACAGCAACATATATAGGCCATTCCTGAAATTCTACACACTTAAAATACATCAGAGGAAAGTTTTATCAACTTACTTCATTAATTTAGGAAGATAGGGTGATAAATACAAAAAAAAAAAAAAAAAAAACATAATATTTTATGCTAATCAAGTATAAATGTACTTTGTGGGAATATTTCGAAGAATAAGATAGTGGAGGTTAAAAGAGGAATATGAATTTCCGATACTCCCCAACCCTCAAACGAATACACTGCAGTATTCTACAGTTTTTCCAACGAAACCTATAGGTTCGTTACGATAATTTCCAAAGCAAAGACACAAACCGCCAATTTAACATGGAAGATAACAGAGCTATGTTAACGTTACAGAGCTAGACGAAAATTGTTTTTTCCTTAAAATTATTCATCTTCAATTTTTATACCCTACACCACAAGGTGGTCAGGGTATTATGTCTTTGTCCATTTGTTTGTAACAGGCAAAAGGAAACGAGATAGACCCATAGTTCCTTTTGATGATCTGCATATAATCACAATCTGTGTCGATTTATGTATGTCCGTCCATCTGTCCATGTATTTTTGTAAACAAAGTACAGTGCGCATTTATTGCCCTATCCAGATGAAATTTTGCACAAATCATTTGTTTGGCCCAAAGACGAAACCTATTGAAATTGGAGATAATCGGTCAAAATTTAGATATAGCTCCCATATATATCTTCGTCCGATTTGCCTTTTATTGTGCACCAAACGTGTAATATCAGTCCGAATAGTACGATCAGATTGGATCTGAAAATAAGTATGCTAAATTTGATCGAAATCGGTTCAGATATAGCTATAGCTCCCATATATATTGTTCATCCGATTTGTTACTTTTGTCCTCCCCAGCCGTAATATGCACTCTGTAACAACAATATTTGGGGAAATATATCAAATACAGCTCAGAAATACATTTCCTGAATTTTATCGAGATCGTTTCGGATTTGGATATAGCTCCCATATATAACTTCGTCCGATTTACTTTTTATTGTGCACCAAACGTCTAATATTTGCCCATTTGGTGAAGATCGGTTCAGATATAGCTATAGCTCCCATATATATTGTTCATCCGATTTGTTACTTTTGTCCTCCCAGCCGTAATATGCGTTCCGTAACAACGATACTTAGAGAAATATATCAAATACAGCTCAGAAATATCTTTGCCAAATTTTATTGAAATCGGTTCCGATTTGGATAAAGCTCCCATATATATTTTTATCCGATTTCAAATTAATTGTGCATCAAATGGGCAGTCGGCCCCGCCTGACTTTAAGACTTTCTTTACTGGTTACTAATAGAAAAGATTACTACTACTCATCATAAATTAATGTTACAAATTAATGACATTTCTTCCGGTCCCACATACACATCAATGGAAAATTTTGACTAAGTGTAAATTTTGCAGAGGAAGTATTCCTCCTTGAAGATTCCAGGTCTTTTTAATAATTAATGTGTAAATATGAGTAATGGTTTGTGTCTTTGCTAGTCAAATTCGAAATTTATCGTAACGGATCTGGATCTATTTGCTTCCCAATATCAGAGTCAATCTTCTAATAAGATTACCTATAGGTTTCTTAGAACAAAACTCTATTTGGGGTAACTCTATTCTAGGAACGAAAATTTGTCCCAATTTACTATGAAAACAGTGTTCCTTGATGTCCTTCGTAAAACAAAAAGAAAAAGAATTCTACCCTTTGTCAAATTTATTATTGTTATGCGGATGTGGCGAGTAAACGAGTCCGTCTCTACAATGGTGCTTTGTTTCGAACAAGTGACGATGGGTAGCTTAAAGAATTAATCGTTGACATGCGCAACGGATGACAATAAAAACAACAACAGCAACAACGGATGATACCCCTTTAACTCCAGCTCTTGTTAGCGTAATCCACGACCAGACAGTCAACCAAACAGCCAGCCAGCAACCAATACAGGATGATAATGTAAAGCTTATTTGCAGAAAATAATAAGATATCCTTGTGCTTAGCATTTAAACATATTGTAATTGCTCTTCACGAGTTAAGTTGATATGTTGTTGTTGTTGTTGGTGATATGTATTGGGCGATACAAGCGGTTTGCTGGCAGGACGGCTGGATGGATATTTGGTTGGATACTCCAGTGTTTCAATGGCTGATGTTGATCTTCCTTTTGGCCAACATCCATTGCATGGCAAATAAAACTTAAACAAGTTCTTGCACCCCAAAAAATAATGATGATGGTCCGTTTTGTATTGTCATTGTCTTGATCGGGCTTTGATCGGCTAGTGATCAGGAGAAATGTTAAGGCCGCTCTGGCCAAAAAGGAGTAACAAAACTAAACACATCTGAATGGACAAACCTTATTTACTCATAGCGAGCAAAGTAAACGGAGCACAAGTTTGGCTTAAAAGCGCTATCTGGCTTAACATCAGATTAACTCAATAAACCGACGACCGACAACCAATGAACCGGCAGTTGGTTAAGTAAACGGTGGTGAGATGGGGCCGGAGGTGGGGAGTTGGGGTATTTTGTTATTCCAAACCAAATCTCATAAACCCATGGATCATCATCGTCGTTGCCGTTGTCGTCCTCCTCATCATCGGGGATGGATATTTGCTACTTCTTGTGTTGTTTGTTCTTTACCTGATTCTTGTGTTTAAAATCCATCCATTAGCAGCAGAGCATGGAGATAAGCCTGGATCCTTGCCATCTTTAGTTTGAGGGCCTTTCCTTCGCTTCGGCAACAGTAGCCGTTCGATAATTTGCTACGGCATTCCAAGTGTATGTCGTCTTATCCCGCATGTCAATCATGAACCTAATTATTCTTTCGGCCCAAAAGCGTATAAAAATGCAAACGATAATTGGACTGCTGCTGTTGTTCGATTCGATTGGTTTGGACGGAAAGGATATCAATTCGCAATAAAATCAAACATTTTACAGCAGCCAAAAAGGCACGACTGCAACGAAATAAATAAAACATTTGAGAGAATATTAAATTTGTTTTCGTTTGGCCAATAAATTTTTGGAATAAAAACAATATTGGGTGAGGCATATCGTTTGCGAGGTTATGAATTGGTCTTTAATAATATTCATAATATATTTAATTGGATGACATTGGGGAAAAATGATTGGGTTTAGGTTTTGGAATGCATGACTGTATCCTTAGCAGTGGCATTACTCAGATACGATTGAGGGAAGGGTAAAAGTTGGAGGGACTATATGATAGTCTATAAATACAGGGTGAGATAAAAAAGAACTGCAACAAAGTAAAATGTCATAATTTTTACATTTTTCTTTTTAATTTTTTTGAATGAAAGCAAAAACTGTGGGAAATTGCATCAAATATTAGAATAAGTTTAGATTTGTTCGTCACACGCTACCCGAATGTTGCTCTGCGGTATTTTGACCCATTCCCGCCGAAGCGCTTGCTTGAGGTGATCGAGACTTTGGTATTTTTTAGTGCCAACCTTGCTTTCCAAAATACTCCAGACACAAAAGTCCAACGGATTGGCGGCCGGAGATTTTGGTTGCCATTTGGCGCTGGAAATGAAGCAAGGAACCTCATTTTGTAACCATTCTTGTCTGGCGCGTGCTGAGTGCGATGGTGCTGAGTTCCGTTGGAATATCCAGGGTCGGAGGCCAAAATGTTTGCGTGCCCAAGGCTTAAATACAACCTCCAGAATATTTTCGCGATAATTTTCGGCATTTATTCTGATGCCACAGTCGATTAATACGAGCGGAGAGCGGCCATCGGCTGTTTTGGCGGGCCCACCCCATCACCATGGCCGGCGCTTAAGATCTGGTGGCCAACCGAAGGTGCACATTTTCAGCTGAAGTAAACACCATCATTTTGTTTGTTAACAAACTGCTGGACAACGAATGTTTTCTCATCGGAGAAAACCAAATTCGTAACTTCACCTCCTTCGGCCAAGCTAAGCAACTCTTTAGCTCTTTTGAGTCCATTTTCTTTCTGTTGTGGTATAAGTGCGTGCACTTTTTGGAATTTCAATGGCTCTACCCTGAGCCTATATTTATACCCTACACCACAAGGTGGTCAGGGTATTATGTCTTTGTGCATTTGTTTGTAACAGGCAAAAGGAAACGAGATAGACCCATAGTTCCTTTTGATGATCTGCACATTCTGAGTCGATTTATGCATGTCCGTCCGTCCGCCCGTCTGTCCATGTATTTTTGTAAACAAAGTACAGTGCGCATTTATTGCCCTATCCAGATGAAATTTTGCACAAATCATTTTTTTGGCCCAAAGACGAACCCTAGTGAAATTGGAGATAATCGGTCAAAATTTAGATATAGCTTCCATATATATCTTCGTCCGATTTGCCTTTTATTGTGCACCAAACGTGTAATATCAGTCCGAATAGTATGGAGTTTTGCACGTACGATCAGATTGGACCTGGAAATAAGTATGCCAAATTTGATCGAAATCGGTTCAGATATAGCTATAACTCCCATATATATTGTTCATCCGATGTGTTATTTTTGTTCTCCGCAGCCGTAATATGCACTCTGTAACAACAATATTTGGGGAAATATATCAAATACAGCTCAGAAATACATTTGCTAAATTTTATCGAGATCGGTTCAGATTTTGATATAGCACCCATATATAACTTCGTCCGATTTACTTTTTATTGTGCACCAAACTTTTAATATTTGTCCAAATGGGATGGAATTTGACACTTACGACCGAATCGAGTCTAGAAGCTTGTATGTCAGATTTGGCGAGGATCGGTTCAGAAATAGCTATAGCTCCCATATATACTGTTCATCCGATTTGTCATATTTGTTACTCACAGCCGTAATATGCACTCCGTAACAACGATATTCAGGGAAATATATCAAATACAGCTCAGAAATATCTTTGGTTAATTTTATCGAGATGGGTTCAGATTTGGATATAGCTCCCATATATAACTTCGTCCGATTTACCTTTGATTGTTCACCAAACGTCTAATATTTGCCCAAATTGGATGAAATTTGGCACTTACGACCGAATTGAGGCTAGAAGCTAGTATGTCAAATTTGGTGAAGATCGGTTCAAATATAGCTATAGCTCCCATATATATTGTTCATCCGATTTTTTGTATTTGTTACCCAAAGCCGTAATATGCACTCCGTAACAACGATATTCAGGGAAATATATCAAATACAGCTCAGAAATATCTTTGCCAAAGTTTATCGAGATCGGTTACGATTTGGATATAGCTCCCATATATATCTTTATCTGATTTCAAATTAATTTGCACCAAATGGGCAATACAAGGCCCCGCCCGACTTTAAGACTTTCTTTACTGGTTAGTATACTCATAGTTCGGATTTCCAAAAACCTAAACCTGGTCTGAATTTCCAAAATCTGAATTGAAAATAGGAGAAAATATATATTGGAAATATATCCAAATCTGAATCGATAACGACAAGGATATTTTTTGCTATCAAGGATTTTATTTGTTGAAAAATAAATGGACAAACGAACGGACAGATATAAATCAACGCGAAAAATAGATATAATCCAAGAAGCTATATAACTATCTTGTTTTGTTTTGCCTGTTATAAACAAATGCACAAAGGAATACTACAGCGTGATATTGGGTATAGCTACGCTAAAGTCGAATGTGCCGAAAATTTTTATATAACCCACCATGTGAAAACATTATTTCCCAAAATCCGAAAATAATGTGGGAAATGTAAAATTACTGCCGATTTTGTTGGAAATTGGAACTAAAAACCATTAAAATATCAAAAATCTGGAGGTATCCTACATTCCTAAAGCGACATTATTGTATCAATCAAGAATAAATATTCATTAATTGTTATCCACAATAATTATAGTTGAACATTGAACGTTTACCATTTCCGTTACCATGGAAGCAATATTGTTCCCATTCGAAAGGGTTCCCTCTGCATTATCACATGCCAATGACAAGTGGCATTTTTGTAATTACACAGATATGTCTCATGGACATAATTGTACATTTTCGCAATTTGAACTCCAATAATTAGCCATAAAAGTCAGGAAATTCCAAATCAATGAGGCAGTTTTTATGCAGAAATTTTGCAGTGACATCAGTCAGTCAATTCATACCATGCGGAGAAAAAAAAAAAGAAGAAAAAAGACACAGATGGTACAACATTCAGCGACTTCCTTTAATATCCTCTTTAAGAAGAAGACAGAATTGTAAATGTATGTGTATGTGCTGGTATATAAGTGATTGCACTAGACAGACATTCCTGTGGCTTTACTGTACTCACAAGATTGTTGATGTTCAGATTTTTTTTTTTGTAATTTTTTCTCATCTTCAGATGGACATGCAATTGAGGCAACAAACAAGTTGTTGTGAATTTGAAAATGATTGTTACAAATCATAGGAATTTTCCCACCTGTAGAGATACACATTGGCATGAATAAAATTAAATGCTGAAAAAAATACCGACAGGAACACTGCGCCTTCCAATTGACCATAAAAAGATCGTGTATTGCTGTGATTGGGGACAAACAATTTGAAATAGAAAATAAACGGACAACAAAATCTATAAATAATGCAATAAGAAATCTATGAGATACCGCTATAGTTAATAATTTAATAGCAATGCAGTTTGTTAACACATTATTTATTTGATTTATAGCAGAAACAGAGCATCTGCTGCTGGCCAAACAAACAGGCACCTCCAAAGTTCCATGGAGACACTGAAACGGTCACATGCTGGCTGAAAACTAAGTTACATATAGAAGGCAACAGTGGTCCACTGGTCCTCTATTAGAAGGCCAAGTTCTCCTCTATGAAAAGACCAAGTTTTTTTCTATGAGAATACCATTTGCTCTTCTCTGAGAAGGCCAAGGAGCTCTTCTATAAGAAGACCAATTGAGAAGACCAATTCTCTGAGAAGACCAATTGATCTTCTCTGAGAAGACAAAGTGATCTTCTCTGAGAAGACAAAGTGATCTTCTCTGAGAAGACAAAGTGCTCTTCTATGAGAAGACCAAGTGCTCTTCTCTGAGAAGACCAAAAGCTCTTCTATGAGAAGACCAAGTGCTCTTCTTTGAGAAGACCAATAGCTCTTCTATGAGAAGACCAATAGCTCTTCTATGAGAACACCAATAGCTCTTCTATGAGAAGACCAATAGCTCTTCTATGAAAAGACCAAGTGCTCTTCTCTGAGAAGACCAAGTGCTCTTCTCTGAGAAGACCAATTGCTCTTCTATGAGAAGACCAATTGCTCTTCTATGAGAACACCAATTGCTCTTCTATGAGAAGACCAAGTGATCTTCTCTGAGAAGACCAATTGTTCTTCTCTGAGAAGACCAACTGGCTCTTCTCTGAGAAGACCACGTGCTCTTCTATGAGAAGACCAATTGCTCTTCTATGGGAAGACCAATTACTCTTCTCTGAGAAGACCAACTGGCTCTTCTATGAGAAGACCAATTGCTCTTCTATGATAAGACCAACTGCCTCTTCTATGAGAAACCAACTGGCTCTTCTCTGAGAAGGCCAAGTGCTCTTCTCTGAGAAGTCCAAGTGCTCTTCTGTGAGAAGACCAAGTGCTCTTCTCTGAGAAGACCAAGTGCTCTTCTCTGAGAAGACCAAGTGCTCTTCTCTGAGAAGACCAAGTGCTCTTCTCTGAGAAGACCAAGTGTTCTTCTCTGAGAAAACCAAGTGCTCTTCTCTGAGAAGACCAAGTGCTCTTCTCTGAGAAGACCAAGTGCTCTTCTCTGAGAAGACCAAGTGCTCTTCTATTAGAAGACTAATTGCTCTTCTATGTGAAGACCAATTACTCTTCTATGAGAATACCAACTGGTCTACAATGAGAAGACTAACTCTATAAGAAAACTTTTTTCTTGATTTTCGTGTTCCAATTTTCAATTGGAAAATGCTTTAAATTATTTCCCAACCACTGTTTCCCTCCTGGAAAACCTAGAGGGGTGCACAAAATTAGAAGCATTCATGTGTTTGTTTTCTCTTTCGAGACGAGCTTAATGATCTGAAATTTGCAGTGAAAAGGAAAGCCAGATAGACACTATCACACACTCACCACTATGCGACGCGTTTCGCCGTTGGTTAAGCGGCTCATCAGGCATATTTGGTGTGGATGATGGCTTACAAGGGCCGTTCTCTGGAAAGTAGTATATATTTCGAACTTATTGCAAAGTAGCATATGCGAATTATACACTAGAAACTCTCCAGGTTCGACTCAAGTTCTATTGGCAGATCTTTTTCACAGCAAAGTTTTTGTTTTTGTAGTGATGGATTTTTTGTCCACAACAACTACATTGCTTCCAATGCATACACTTGTTTTAGTGCTGCTTTAGGAAGACGGGTTAATGGCTCTGAACGTAGAGACGGCAACTTCTAGTTGGCTGCACACCGAGGTCCGCGGTTCAAATCCCACAGCCAGGCTCGGCTGAATTTTTGAGTTTTGCCTTGTTAAGGCGAAGATCATATGTTTTATGATTTATGTGTTTGTTTTCTCTTTCGAGACGAGCTTAATGATCTGAAATTTGCAGTGAAAAATTCATGTTGAGCCTTTTTTTTAAACAAAAAATCCGCAGAAACAACAAATAAACCAACATTGATTCGTTCGTTGTCCGCCGATCGACGACGTCTGAAAAGTGGTCCACTCGTAGACAACGTCAGACGTGTCAGCGACATGGACAATGGCGTATGGGGTTAAAAGATACATTAATCATTTGTTATTGTCGTCCATTCGACAGCTATCATTAACGTTAGATAACGTCATTATTATCAATTTAATTGAAAAATTACAAACAAGCAACAAAAACAACAAACGTTTTTTGTTGTAATTTTTACTAAAAAGTGCAGTCGCAGTTAAGAAATGGAGTTCAATTGGGGGGATAAATGCAGGAAAGAAGTAGAAAAAGTAACAAAAAGTAATAAATAATTGTTCTGTAGGAAAGTCGAGTACCATGGTAAGGAGATTTGAAGCTATATTCCTTTGAGGAACAATCTTATTTCTGATAGCTTATTATCCTATGAGGGGGTTCCACTACTAGCCTAACAACATTATTATCTCCAAAACACGAGCATAAAAATGTTCCAAATATTAATAAACTGTCTTTTGGGAATATATGGATGAATACGTCTACACATCTGGGGCTGACTTTTGTACGAGTAATATAGCTTGAGGGGTCCTGTGAGGGAAAGTTCTTTCCGAATATATAGACCTTAAAGGCAAAATAAAATTCAGACTTATTATTTTTGAGGAAAATTACAGAAAGCGGTATTGAGGCCGGGCACAAATGAAATGTCTCAAGGAGTATTTTCCGGATATATGGACTTTATAGGTAAAAATACTTCAGACTTGGAATTTTTTTCGGATTATCTGACAAACGATCGCTCAATTTGAGGGGAATTGTAGATAAAAGAGTCCACTGAACATAAAAGAATTTCAGACTTAGGGAAATATTGAAATGATCGCTAAATTTGAGCAAAACCTGTAAATATTCTAAATTCCAGTCTTATTAGTTATACATTAAGAATTTCTACAATTGTGTGTTACTTGAGTGGCAAATTTGACCAGGTCCTTAAAACTACCTAAAAACGGTCGACGTTACTAATAGGGACTTTAGATAATACAGAACTTGAACCCGGCGAAGCTCTTACTTGAGGTGACCAACACTTTGGTATGTTTTAGTGCCAACCTAGCTTCCCAAAATATTCCAGACACAATAGTCCAACGAATGGGTATCCGGAGATTTTGGTGGCCATTGTGCGCTGGAAAAAGCGAGGAACCTTATTTTGTGCTGAGTCCTGTTGGAATTCCCAAGTTCTGCGGCCAAAATTTTTGCGTGCCCAAGGCTTCAATACACCCTCCAGAATATTTTCGCGATAATATTCGTAATTTATTCTGATACCACGATCGATTACTAAGAGCGGAGAGTGACCATCGGTTGGTATGGCCCACGCCATCATCATGGCCGTCGCTTGAGTTCTGGTGGCCAATCGAAGGTGCACATTTTCAGCTGACATCTTTGGCAAGTAAACGCGATCATTTTGTTTGTTCACAAACTCCTGGACCACGAATGTTTTCTCATCGGAGAAAACCAAGTTCGGCAGTTCACCACTTTCGGCCAAGCGAAGCAACTCTTTGGCTCTTTTGAGTCTATTTTCTTTCAGTGGCGGTTTAAGTTCTTGCCCTTTTTTGAATTTCAATGGCTTTACCCCGAGCTAATTTTTCAATAGTTGCCGAATGGAATAGTGTGATATGTTGAGCTCACGAGCCATTTTTCGGCCACTGCGACGCGGGTTTCGATCAAGTCGCGTTTTTACTTCCCGAACCATTTCTGTTGATGTTGCTGTTTTCTTCCGTCCACTTCCTTGATGTCGGGCTACGCTACACGGTAACGAGCGATGGTACGAGACACAGAAGATTTTTTCACATTTAAATGCTGTAGTGCTCTAATGATAGCCAAATATAAAGACATCACACTATCACGCTTGAACTCCACCACGAATAACTTTTTTTCTGGAAAATTCTCACTAAAATGCTTTTGTACGCTTGTAAACAATATAATGAGCTGTCACTGGAATAATTTTAACAGCTGTCGGACGAGTGGCTTAGAAATGACAGTAGTCAGATGATGGTTGCAGTTATTTCATCTTTTTGGACAAAATCCGTTTTAGGATTTTTGGGGACGGTCTTAGGGTGTCCGTCCGTCTGTCTGGCTGGTGCGCACAATAACTCCAAGGGAGTATCCGATTTGGTCTAATCTTGGTACATCGTAATATCGGAGGTAAGCAATGTGGGTCCAAAGGGCCCTCACACCAAAAGTCAAAAAAAATGCAATGGAAATAATTTACCTCATGGAAATATAATGGGTCATCAGATTTTACACAACACTCCTAATATTTGCATCATATCATATCAGGTGTTAAAATCGGCAATATCGGCTTACTCTCTTTGGACCTCTTCCACAAAAAGCGTCAACATTTTGAATTTTGGCACATCTTAATATTTTTATCAACCCCAGGTCTGGAATGAAGACGGTGCGGATGGGGTCGCTCCTTCTGGTACTTCCCACACAGAGGGTCAACATTTGGAATACATGCAATCCTCACAAAATGCAAATATTACTATTTTCAAACTTGGTACATCCAAATATTTTTATCAACACGAAATCCGTTGTGAAGATGATAAAGATTGGATCACTTTTTCTGGTACCTCCCCAACCACTAGTAAAATATTTATAGTCCAAACCTGGTCCGTGGCACTAGTCAATATATCTGTAAAGAAACAGACATTGACTGGGGTATACATCTGTCGACAAATATTAACTCAATTTCAAAGTAGTCGGCATTTTTTTAGATAATCAATTTATTTAACCCTGAAGAAAGTGGTACCAAGAGGTAAAAAATATGGCCTCAATGTTCACCATTCCGAATACCGACAGGTACCGTTTTATGAGGGCTATACGAAAAAGTGGGCCGAAGCGGATGGATAAATGCTATAAGTAATCTCGAATATCTCGACCAATTTTCGAGAAATGTAAAGTACTTGCTTCTAGGATGAACTCGTTTGGATGTGCGAAATATCGCTACGATATGCTATGGCGCATAATATAATTTAAATCCGACGAAGATATGTATGGGAGTTTTATCTAAGTTTGAACCGATTCTCACCAATTTCAATAAGGTTCGTTCTTGGGTCACACAAAAATGTTTATCTCAAACGGACAGTAAATGCGACCTTTACTTTATTTACCAACATAAATGTACTGGTCCGGACAGACGACATGAATAAATCGGCTCAGAATGTGATTCTGCAGATCGTCAAAAGGAAATAGGGGTCTATCTCGTTCCCTTCTCCATGTTAGAAACAAATCTGCAAATACATTATACCCTGGCCAAAGTAATGTGTAAGATATAAAAATTAATCTACCATCATTTGGCAATGCATTTTGAAATATGTTCACATTCTATTAATCAGGTTTAGATCAGATTTAACAAGAAATAAAATATTACCAGTCGGTTTTGCCGACAGACATTTACCCCAGCAGATGAGATATATAGGTCTACACCATCCTTCACCTCTCTCACATTCTTTAACATTCTGAAGGAGAATAACTTTTAAACTTGTGAATTTTATTTTCGATCTCTTTCAAACTGCTCACAATTTAATATTTCTGCCAGAATATGATATGGGATGAAAATGGGAAACATCGGCCAAAAAACTCATTTACTTCCTGTAAAAAGTTTCTTTTTATACCCTACACCACATAGTGGTGAGGGTATTATGTCTTTGTGCATTTGTTTGTAACATGGAGAAGGAAGCGAGATAGACTCATAGTTACTTTTGAGGATCTCCATAGAATCACTTTCTGAGTTGATTTATGCATGTCAGTCCGTCTGCCCATGTATTCTTGTGAACAAAATGCAGGTCGCATTTATTATCCGATTGAGATTAAATTGGCCCAAGGACGAACCCTATTGAAATTGGAGATAATCGGTCAAAATTTAGATATAGTTCCCATATATATCTTCGTCCGATTTGCCTTTTATTGTGCACCAAACGTGTAATATCAGCCCGAATAGTATGGAATTTTGCACCTGAAAATAAGTATGCCAAATTTGATCGAAATCGGTGCAGATGTAGCTATAGCTCCCATATATATTGTTCATCCGATTTGTTATTTTTGTCCTCCGCAGCCGTAATATGCACTCTGTAACAGCAATATTTTGGGAAATATAGCAAATACAGCTCAGAAATAGATTTGCTAAATTTTATCGAGATCGGTTCAGATTTGGATATAGCTCCCATATATAACTACGTCCGATTTACTTTTTATTGTACATCAAACGTCTAATATTTGCCCAAATGGGATGGAATTTGGTACATGCGACTGAATTGAGTCTGGAAGGTAGTATGTCAAATTTGGTGAAGATCTGTTCAGATATAGCTATAGCTCCCATATATATCTTCGTCCGATTTGCCTTTTATTGTGCACCAAACGTGTAATATCCGTCCGAATAGTATGGAATTTGCACATACAACCAAATTAGGCCTGAAAATATGTATGCCAAATTTGCTACCATGTATATTGTTCATCCGATTTGTAGTATTTGTCACCCACAGCCGTAGTATGCACTCCGTAACAACGATATTCAGGGAAATATATCAAATACAGCTTAGAAATATATTTGCCTAATTCATAATATATAGCTCCCTTATATATATTTTTCCCCGATTTCAAATTAATTGTGCACCAAATGGGCAATACAAGTCGGAATTTAAAAAATACGAATGCTTCGGTATATTTAGTCCTTTGAACTTTAAATAATAATTATAATCATAGCGTGTATGATTGAATTTCCCATAAAAAAAACTTTTAATTGTTATGTGGAGCTCTACTAAATTAGCAAAGTGGCGTAGGGTATCATAAAATCAGCCCCGCCCGACTTTAGGACTTTCTTTATTGGTTAAAATTATACTTTGAAGGAAGCAAATTAAGTATCTCAAATTTCTTCTATCGAAATATATGTAGGAAGCTTAAGGCAAGTGATAATAAATTTCCTCTGCTTCATTCTTTCTCCACAAGCTATCATTATTTTTTATAACTCTCATAAAGTTTATAATAGTGGCCGATTTTCCATTTCACGGGGCTAGGGATATATGGACAAATCCGACTGATTTGAAATGTAGCGATAAATTTGAAAATATTTTTTCCTAATACAAAGTACTAAGCAAACTAAGAAAAGCGTTAACAATTACCGCCAATGTTTCATAAATTTTGCACTATCCTTGGCACCCGATGTTGCAGCAAATATATGGACTCAACATAGCCAAGTCTGGCCTGCTACGTGTCTATAAAACCCAATCAATGATCAAATATCAATATGGCAAAATAAAATGTCCATTTAAGTCATTTAATTTGTTAAAGAACCAAAAGGACAAATTCTGGTTTTATGTTGTACAGCCACTTCGGCTGCTGCTACCGCTCCTGGCGTTGGCCATCTTACGTTCGCCATTTATCCCCAGGAGTAACATTGGCTTTTGATTTGACTCATACCTCAATAATAATGCCAGAGATTAAAGTAAATTGTTCGATTAATTGGATTATTGCTTTAACAAGCAACAAGCTACAAACCACAACAACATTGTCGGCCAATAATGCCAACAACAACAGCAACAATAACTTGCTCACTATTTATTAGACTTTTTTCTGCCATTTGGTGATCGATCGATCGATCAGCTCCGAGGCAGCTAGGCTTGATTTGGTTCAAAGTTTTTCTGTTTTTATTTATTTTTTTTTTGCTTCGGTTTTGGTCTATCTCGGGTCTGGTTGCAACATGTCCAACTGCTGCTGCCACATAAGGATACTTTGTCGCGACTAGCCACATACATACACACATACCACACGATACATGAACTACAATGATTACCAACTACATTCCCAACAAATTCATAAACACCGGCTGCTGTCAATGGACTCGCTGTCGAGTCCAGAGGACGCGATCATTGGTGGAAAACTGAAAAAGAGAACGCAGAAGCAGTAGCTCAAAAAAAAAAAAAAGACACTGGCTATTGCCAAGTTTACAGCTACAAATCGTTTGATCAGCTGCTGAAATGTTTTTTGTTCGCCTGTGTTTGATTCCGAGCTAAGTGCAGCAACCTGCTACTTTATTTTAGACGATATTAGACCAAGTGAAGTGCGGTGTTCGGGGGTTTTCGCATGCCGAAGTTGGCAAGTGTAGTCGCCCCTCTTCTTCTCGATTATATAATTGTCAGTGTTTGTGATACAAACATACATACAAACGATTCGATTCGAAGTAACAAAAAACTCTGCATTTTTATTGTTGTCACAGCAATTTCAATTGGTTCGATAAACATTCCATACGTTTAATAAATACAAAAGCAGGCCCCGGGAAAGGGAGCAATGAAAGTCGGAAGTCCAGAACGACTATCAGACACCGTATACAACAAGTAAGACAGATTGATGTAAAGTTTGCAATATCGTTCATTCAACCTGCCCAAAATCTGTTCAACGCGATATTGCTAGCAATCTTTGAACAATATAGAATATAGATTATATACCGATACCTATTCTCGAAATTTTAAAAATCATAAAATACAGGCACCGTAATTCCAGGTTAATCAAAGAAATCTCCGAGATTCATATAACTTTCGACCTTGGATTTTAAACTTCCGAACTTTTTTCGAAGGAGTTCGGAATGTAAGAACAAGAAAATTGGTATTTTTGAAACGAAACATTTAAAAAACCCTAAAAAGTAAAAATAGCATATTATGGGGTATTAAGCATGAAATCTTACTTTCCAAAATAGTGCCAAATGTGCTGATATCTCTTGTAGTTCCGAAGATATTTGTGATAAAAATAAAAACTTTTATAGCTTTTTTAAGTAGACGACCTTCGGCCGGGTCATAAGATTTTCTCCACTAGGATGTGTCTAATACCAACGAACCATAGCATTTTTTAATTTTATAATTTTTGTAACTAGCTGGCCTTCGGTCGAAAATGGAGATTTTCTTCTCTGTGGTATGTTCAACACAGGTTACGAAATCCATAGTTTTTATAAAATTTATAACTTTTGTAATCCAAATTTAAGCTTTGTCTTGTTATGTTTTTGTCGGACATAATCCCTACAGTGAACTGTCATACTCTCCATGAGGATTATGTCCTATTTGGAAGCGAACCTAATCTCCAGTTTATTATAGAGGTTATGGAAAAAATTGGATATAATCCTCTGGGCACCGAATTAAAAATGTTGTGACAAAAGGATATAAATCATAGAATGTTATTTAGGATCTCTCAAAATGCCTTGAATCTGGTTATATGAAGGTTATGCGCAATAGTGAACCCGCAAAAGACGACTATTTCCGAAAAATATTTTACAATTCTGAAAACCTGAAAAGTCTGTACAAAGTATCAAAAACAAAACGTAAATATAGCGAACGCCATCGTGATTCAGCTGGTGGGCGGATGGGTAAAGGGACATCATTTAATCGACATAGAACGTTACTCTGATCACACATACATACTTCATTGGATCGCCAACGAACATTTTGAGGGAGAGAAAGGATCATCCAATTTTGTACAAACTTTGCAAATCCTAATATTTGCTACGCCAGATGGCCCCACCAAGGGTCAAAGTTTTGAATAATTATAATTCTAATAAAATGCGAAATAAGAGTCTGATTGTCTTCAAGTTTCGCCAATTTTAATATTTCTACCTACCTAAGACCTGTAACCTGCGTGAAAACGTGTCAAAATGTAGAATCATTATAACTCTCAGACAAAAATATATTTATTAAAACAAGATGTGCTGTGAAGTTTGGACATATCGGTCCACTTCTTCTGAAACCTCCTCCACAAAGAGATCGGTTCTTTTCGAATTTCAAAACATTCAATCATAACATGCGAAACAACCGAATCTTTTCGATGTAGACTAAATGTGGCATGTTGCAATATTTATATCGAATTTATGTCAGATTCGAAGTGGACAATGTTGGACCACTGTTTTAGAATTTCCCCCATAAAGGGTCAACGATCATTGGCTAAGGGTATACATCTGTCGACATCGATTGAAACTTTTTAACTGGTTCATAGCTGATATAGTGCTTTGGAAATATGTTCTTAGAACAGCCCTGATAGTCTTGGAAAAGTTTTTTTAAACCCCATTTATAGCTCTGAAAAAAAGTTATTTAAAATCCACGATTATAACCCTGATAGTCCTTGAAAAAAATGTCCTTTAAACATACTTGGAAAAAAACTACTATTTAAATCCGCGTTATAGCTCTGATGGTCTTAGGGAAAATGTTCTAAAGAATACCTACTAATAGTTCCGATAGTCCTTGGAAAAATAATTCTTAAGGTATACATTTCGCTAAGGGTATACATCTGTCGACAAAATCGATTGAAACTTTTTAACTTGTTAATAATTGATATAGTGCTTTGGAAATATGGTTAGAACAGCCCTGATGGTCTTGGAAAAGTATTTTTTTAACTGCATTTATAGCTCTGAAAAAAAGTTATTTAAATTCCACGATTATAGCTCTGATAGTCCTTGAAAAAATGTCCTTTAAACATCCTTTGTTATGGGTCTGATGTCCTTCGAAAAAAAAAAACTATTATTTAAATCCGCGTTATAGCTCTGATGGTCTTGGGGAAAATGTTCTAAAGAATACCTACTAACAGCTCCGATAGTCCTTGGAAAAATTATTCTTAAAAATCCAATTTTATAGCTCTGATTGTCTTGGGAAAAATGTTCTTAAAAATATCTATTAATAGCTCCGATTGTCCTTGAAAAAAATGTCGTTAAAATTATCGTTCATGGCCCTGATGGCAATGTTTAAAATTTCATAAGAATCCACGTCTATAACTCTGATAGTCCTTAAGAAAAATATCCTTAAAACATCCACAATTATGACCCCGATTTTCTTAAGAAATGTTCTCTCTGGTCCTTGGAAAAAAAGTCCTGTCTATAGGTCTGATAGTCCTTGGGGAAAATTGTCTTCAAAAACCACGACTACAGCTCTGAAAGTCCTTGGAAACAATGTTTTTAAAGATTCGTGTTTTTTTAGAGGCCTTGGCAAAAAAACGTTTATTGCTTCCACAGTCTGATAGTCCTTGAAAAAAATGTCCTTTAAACATTCTCGGTTATGGTTCTGATGTCCTTGGAAAAAAACTATTGTTTAAATCCGCGTTATAGTCTTGGGAAAAATGACAACGAATTTTTTCTCATCGGAGAAAACCAAATTCGACAGTTCACAACTTTCGGGAAAGCCAAGCAACTTTTTAGCTCTTTTGAGTCAATTTTCTTTTTGTTGCGGTGTAAGTTCTTGCAATTTTTGGAATTTCAATGGCTCTACCCCGAGCTCATTTTTAAATATTTGCCGAATGGAATATTGCGATATGTTCAGCTCACGATGCGGCCACTGCGATGCGGGTTTCGATCAAGACACTTCTTTACTTTTCGAACCATTTCTGCTGAAGCTACTGTTTTCTTCCGTCTACTTCTTTGACGTCGGGCTACGCTACCAGTATAACGGCAACGAGCGATGGCACAAGACACAAAAGATGTATTCACTTTTAAATGCTGGAGTGCTCTAACGATAGCCACTTGTGGTTTTCCAGCCAAATATAAAGAAATCACACTAACACGCTTGCATTCCATCACGAACAATTTTTTTCCTGGAAAATTCTCACCAAAATGCTTTTATACGCTTGTAAACAATATAATGAGCTATCACTGGAATAATTTTCACAGCTGTCAGACTAGTGCCTTAGAAATGACAGCAGTCTGAAGTTGGTTGCAGTTTTCTCATTTCACCCTGCAGGTCTGGTAGTCCTTAGAAAAGTTTCTTACAGGTCCATGGCTCTAATAGTAGTTGGAAAGAATTGTCTTAAAATCCATGTGTATAGCTCTGATAGTCCTTGGAAAATATTTTCATAAAAATCCAATTTCATGGCTCTGATCTTCCTTACCTTAAAAATTACAGTTTATAGCCCCGATAGTCCTTGGAAATATGATTTCAAAAATCCACGTTTTTAGCTCCAATTGTCGTTTGAAAAAATGCCCATTGAACATCCAAGATTATAGGTCTGATTTCCTCCACGTTTACGTATCTGATGGTCCTTGGAGAAAATGTCATTAAAATTCCACGTTTATATGTCTGATTTCCTTGGGGAAATTTTTCTTAAACTCCACAATTGTAACTTGGTCCTTAGAAATTTTTTTCTTAAAATTCCAATTCCAATCAGATCCATAATCGTGGATGTTTCAAGGACATTTTTAAGATCATCCATGATTAAAGGTCTGATTTCCTCCACGTTTACGTATCTGATGGTCCTTGGAAAAATGTCATTAAAAATCCACGTTAATAGGTCTGACTTCCTTGGGGAAATTTTTTCTTGAAACTCCACATTTATAGCACTGTTGGCCCTTGGAATTTTTTTTAAATCCATGTTTATTTCTCTAATGGGTGCTTAAAATTTTTTTCTTAAAAATCACGACAGCTCTGACAGTCCTTGGAAAAAATGTCCTTAAAATTGGAAGTTTATAGCTCTTATGGAGAAAATGTTTAAAGCTCAAATGATCCTTGGAAAAAATGTTCTTACAAAAATCCACAATCACAAAATCCACAAACATTTACAGAACTAAAAGTCCTTTGATAAATGCTCTAAACATTCCACGTTTATTGCCCTGACTTTTCTTAGAGACAGTTTTCTTAGGAATTTATATTTATAGCTCAAATTGTCCTAGGAAGAAATACACACTTTTAAAGTTCTGATGGTATCTGGAAAATTGTTTTTAAAAATTCACATTCGTGGTCCTTGGAAATATGTCCTTAACTTCCATATTTATAGCTCTGATAGTCCTGTGGTATACATATTTTCATAAATCCATAATTATATCTCTCATAACCCCATAACAAAAATGTTATCGGAAATCCGCTACGATGTCTTGGAAAAGTTTATAAAAATCAATTGTGATGGATCCGATAGTCCTTGAAATCCACAATTGCATCTTTTGGACACATATTCTTAATTTAAGTTATGATAGCCTTTGGAGAATTTTAAATTTTTCATTTTGGTTTATGGAGGGGTATATATTTCCCATTTTCCAAAAAATCCCTCCCTAGAGAGTATTAGAAATTGCCGCTCCAAGTACTGTAGCTAAAGTGGCATTTATTCCACTCTAATGTGAAAATACTCATTGATGGAAAATAATGAATAATTGTGACTTCATTATTATGTTTTTTTCCTCTCTTTCTTTTAGTTTTCCTTGCTGTGACATTGATGCCAGAGTGCATCCTTTAAATGTTGCAGCAGCAGCAGTAGCATCAGCAGACGAGTATCAATAATAAATGCAGTAGCAAAGACATATCATCACCACCGATCGCCATGGTCAGTGGTTGGAAACAACAATCATTCGTCATTTGTGGTGCAGTGGTATCAGCTTTTTCCACATCACCATCGATCGGTCGGTTGATCGATCTGCCGATCGATGGTTGCACTGTCAGTGCATCCATACATCTTCGACGACCCTGGCACAGTCAGCCAGCCAGGCAACCAGCCAGCCACCATCCATTGTTAGAGAAGATGCTGCGTTCCGTCAGCAAATATTATGTCGAGACCCGGCGATTGATGTGATTTCCAAGGTGAAGGGGGGAAGCTCTTTTCATTTGTTTTTTTTTTGCTTTGTGGAGAAGATCCCCTTTTTTCTTTTCTTTTTTGTCTCCATTACTTCGTCGCATCGCTTATGTGCAACTTTAACATATTGCCACTGTGCGACACTTGGTATTTATGCCAATTAGTATTAAATTTCTTTCGTGCCTAAGACAGGCATGGCTTCCGTTTAAACTGGTCGTACGATCAGCAGCAAGCATCGGTCCGGCCGGATCGATCGATGGATCGACGACGATTCAGCAATCGATGAAAGAATGATGGGACTAAATAAAGAACCCAACAACAAGAAATGGGGAGAGAGAGAGTGACAAAGACAAGAGAGAAAAAAAAAAACGTTGCAAAGCCAATCATCTAATGTGTGCCATCATTCCTGGTGTTGGATATTGTTCAGGTGTGTGTGTTTTTTGTGTCTCCGCTTGGCTGTTGGAATGGTTTGAATGTTGTTGCTGTTGCTGGTCCAAGTCTCCCTTATATATGTATGTATGGATGTATGTATGTCTGCTGCATTAAAACCCAGCCATGAAGTGTGTGTCTTTTGTTAAACATCTTCTAGCGCCATTTTTTCAAAACTTATTTTTTTGCCGTTTTTTCCCCAGAACAGACGTAGCAAAGCAAACTTGCAAACCAGCAACAACAACCACCTATTGTTTTTGTCTCTACACTTGGCCTTAAATGAATGGCCCCGAAACACCATGCAGACATATTTTGTCCACGCTTCTAATCACATTTTGCATTTATTGGCCATTATCGCGCAACTTGCCATTCGTTTCGTTTCTGTTGTTGTTGTTGTTGCTGCTGCTACATTGTGGCCTCCAGACAGGATGTGAGATCAAACTGAAATTAGTGGAAATAACATTGTCAATGTGTGTCGTTTCTGTTTCGTTTGTTTTTAATTTTAATTTGCTGTCGCCACGTTTTGATATCAAATTTCGTGTTGCAGCAGCAACATTTTCGTAGAATGTCAAAAAGCCAGAAGAAATGGACCGACTTTTTGTTCAACATTTAATGGGTCATTCGATGAACTTGTTAACCGTTATCAGGAAACGAGAGGTAATTTGAAGAATTCTTGTGTCGTTTTTTGTGTGGCTTAATTGGATGGATAAAATTAGGCGGGGTTCTATTGATTTGAAGAGGTATGGCAAGTTGAATTGTTAAGCGGGGAACACATAATCGAAGGATTGTTTTCTTTCTTACTTTTTTATTCTACCGATGTATCTACAGAAGGATTCTAAACATCAATAAGAGAATTAACAAAAGACTTTTTTTGGGTGTTATCAGAAAATCTATATAGTTCCCATATAAAGTTTCAAACTCCAACGAATGCTACAGAGACGAGCAGTTACAACTGGGGTCGAGGTAGAAGCCTTTATTTTAAGTTGAGGTCAGAAAATGGATTTTGCAAGACAGGACTGCAGACAGTCCCCATATTCAGTGCCATACCCCAACCAAGACTTCGAAGTCGAGCAGAGCAGGGGTTATGTAGAAACCTGTGTTTTAGTTGAAGTTTGAAAGTGGATTTTGCTTAAGCTTAGCCAAATACCTGCACAGCTACATCCGTTTGCCCCTTTGGCTTTTCGGGAAGATTTACACTTCTTTGCCACTTCTTGCACACTTCTCCTGGTACCTGACCCACAAACAGTAAAAACTGTATAAGTATCAAAACGATAAGTATCAATCCGTTCTGCCGACAGACGTATACCCTCAGCCAATGTTCGATAATTTAAGTATGTTTAGATTTCTGTTATGATTATTCAAATTGTTGACCCTCTATGGAATGGGTTCTGAAGGGATGGGCCAATATTGTCCATTTCGTATCTGACCTAAATAAATACGATATAAATATTACGACGTGCCTTCATCTAATATATAAACATACTGGTATGGGAAAAATTACAAGAAAATCGAACATTGTTTCACACATAAATTCCATATTCTTCTCAGGTTTCTGGTTAAAAAAAGATATATTTAGATATAGCAACTTGTAAAGAATCGCTGACTTGTTTCGCAAGCTATGACAGATAAAAGTATTGAAATTATGACCCTTTGTATGTGAGGTACCAGAAGGGGTACGCAGATATATATAATTTTCACAATAGATCTTGTATTAGCAAAAATGTTTGTTTGTGTGAAATTTGAAGAGAGTTTGATGCTTATTTCGTTTCTTTCAGCGTTTTGTTTTTCTAAATCTTGAACCCTATATGGGGCAGGTGGCAAAAGAAATGGTCCGATCTCTACCATCTTTACAACAGATTTTGTGTAGATGAATTTCGCTTTTTATGAGCTTCGTGGATATTGAAAATTTTCACCCTGTGTGGGGGAGGTACCAGAAGGAGTAGACCGATATATCCTATCTTCACAACAGATCTTGTGTTAGTAGATATAATGGGATGTGTGAAATATGAAGAGAACCGGATGCTTATTTTGGATTTTATGATCGTTTTGGTTATTCAAAACTTTGAGCCTTTGTGGGGGAGATACCAGAAGGAATGTTCCGATCTCCACCATCTTTATTACAAATCTTGTGTTGATGGAAATATTGAGTTTAGCACAACTGAATCAAATCGGATGATAATTTCGCGCTTTATAAGCTTCGTGGATATTCAAAATTTTGACCCTTTGTGGGGGAGGTACCAGAAGGAGTGGACCGATATATCCTATCTTCACAACAGATCTTGTGTTAGTAGATATAATGGGATGTGTGAAATATGAAGAGAACCAGATGCTTATTTCGGACTTTATAATCGTTTTGGTTAATCAAAACTTTGACCTTTTGTTGGGGGAGGTTGGGGGAATGGTCCGATCTTTATATTATCTTGCGTTAATAAAAATATTGAGATGTTCCAGGGTTGAATTTCACCTTTTATGAGCTTCGTGGATATTCAAAATGTTGACCCTTTGTGGGGGATGTATCAGAAAGGGTGGACCGATATATTCCATCTTCACAGACCTGGGGTTGAAGAAAAATATCGAGATCTATGTAATTGGGAGATAATTGGACTCTTGTGGGGAATCTACTTGATGGAGTGGGCCGATATTGTCCATTTCCACACCTAACTTTGTACTGACGCAAATATTAGGACTTGCGAAATTAGTGCAAAATCGGATTATCTTTTTTGGCTGGATTTTTAGAAATTCTTACAAAAAATTATTAAAAATTTAAAACTTGGAATACGAAGGTAGTTTGAAAATGTGTACCAAGTGTGTAAACTGTACTAAATGGTACTAAATTTGGAACAGTTTGGTTTAAGGTGAAGGAATGAATCTGGGTCTGAAAATTGATATGTTGGTGAATTGGGGAATGCGTGCTATAATTTTTCGAGTTGTGTGAGACGTACTAAATTTAACTAACTTTGAATTACTATTGTTGTCTAGGACAGAAGGAAGGTGATGAGGATTGTTTTGCATACGACTACAAAATGTTACTAAATTTGATATTGGATAGAGGGATAGAGCTATAATTCTGAAGTTTGATCCAGGATTTACATATGTAGATGTTTAAATAGTTTGGAGAGGGGTTCATTTTGAAGTGGTGTTACTAATATCCTCATTGTAAAAGGTAAACATGTTCCTGTTATTCATTCCGAAAAAGGTAAAATTCGAATGATATATAAAACCTTGAAAGTCTGAAAATTTAGTATGATGTATGAAGTTTTGATTAGAAACAAGTTTTGACAAACTGAACTGAACAAATTGTGCATTTTGAGAACAAAAAGGCTTAGCACAAAGTGTTGGAATGAATATAAAATTTTAAGGTGGTGACGAAGCACTTGCAGGTAATTTTTTTTTAAATCGGTAAATATTAAAATATAGCGAAAACATGAATAACAAGTATATAATTAAAAAAAAAAAAAAAAACATTTTTATAAAGCATCTGAATTCAAACGTGTTCCACTTCAAACTACTGGAGGTGAGGCCGCTGTATAGGGCCATACCAAAACGGGAACTTATATAGACGATTTTATACTTTAAGGATTGTCATCTATCAAATCTTTTTAAATTCCAAATTAGAAACAATGTCGTGGGTAAATGTGACGAGGATTATCAAAATACCGAGTATTGACAGGTATCGTTATGTGTGCGCACAAGGAAAACGTGGACCGTGGCAATATTGTCAAAATACAGAATATTGGGAGGTACCGTTATATGGCGGCTATTCCAAAACGTTTACCGATATATCTCATTTTAAACACCAGCCATCGAAGACAAAATCGGCTTAGAATTTTACACTCATTATGAATACATATATTTTACGGGGTCTACGACCAATATTTAGGGGTTTTACAAGTGGAATGACAAAGTTAATATATCCTCCATTTCAAGGCGGAGGGTATAAAAATAGCTCTCGATATTCAGTATTTCCATGAGTTGAGCTATATTTTTATCGGAATTACTTCAGGTTTATAATTGGACTCATTAATGGTTACTACTTCCTATGACAGAAAATTGCCTTTACAAGTATATCCTCCATATAATGGTATACTCGGATATTAGGTATTTTTCAGATGGAGGGCGGGCATTAAAAGTTCGGCCCGGTCTAAAATAGATGCTTTTTTTTTTGTTATTTTTATAAGTGTTTCGGAGTTGATGTCGGATTAGAAATAAAAAAAAATTAGTGCATTAATTGTGTGACTGGAAAGGTGTTTAGAGCAATACAAAAAGTGAAGGTGGGATATATCGATTCTGTCTTCAGCTTATGCATGCGCCAAGAGGACTTCTCAAATTTATATTTTGGAGTGTTGCAAACAGAATGACAGACTTACCCTCCAGACTATGTTTTTTTTTTTTCTATAATTTTTGCCCTGACTGTGCAAAAATATAATCAGGCGTCCGAAATTATAGATCACTGAATTGAAATATTGGTCAAATATTGCTTACACAAATAAATTTAATGAGAGATTCAGTAACACTTCATTACGTTAGTGGAAAGACTGACGCACCTTTGAATTTATATTCAACAATCCCTTTTTGATTTTTTTAATATCCGGAAGTATATGTGAATATATTGATGATGCTCCCCTTTTAAATGACTTCTCAAGTGCCATGATTTATTATTGTTTGTAAATTGTCACATCTATTACTTTTAAAACATTCCATTGGAACATACCGCTTGTGGGTGGTACCCATTCGTTAGTTCTCACTCTAAATGTGATCCCTTTCACTCCCCTCCTTTGTGGATATCAAAAATTCCTTTGCCATTGAAAATTATTAATGGAAGGGGTTGACGAAAGGGCACAAGTTGTACAATTTGATCATCACTCAAATCATTTCATTTGAGAGTGAGAATGAGTGAGAGCATATGCACTTCATGTTTGTCTGTGACATGAGTATATTGTCGCTAATGAACACCGTTTTGGATACTATGCTCTCTCAAAGCAAACTATCTACTTTTAGATACACGTTCATTTATAGAATGGGTGGTGTTTGTTTGGCGTCACAGTGACTCGTCTGGGAGCACCGATCTCTTAGCGAGGGGAATGGTGATATGTGTTTTTGGGATGTACTCATCTATGCTGTGGGATGGTAGCTAAATGCATATTTATCCTCCTTCCCTATTTTCCTGTCATTTAATGGCGCGTCGGCTATTATTGTTCGCTTAGTACGGCCAGAGGAAGAACATAATAAAGTTACACTTGAAAATTAATGTTTCGGCATTTAAAACATTTAAGGAACACGTTAAAGTGACAACGACTTTCTGACACTGTAGTAAAATCTATATGCGAATGAAATGAATGGATGAATGAACGAATGGGTGTCTTAATGATTGGTTGAGTGGTTTAGCGTTCGATAGGACAGTGGATCGAAAAAATACCACCTATTTTTTATACCCTCAGCCATGTGGCTAGTTATATCCCTAGCCATATGGCTAGAGAGGGTATATATCATTTGATACCGCCAAAACGTGCCTCATCGAAATAACGGTTTTAGACCCTAGGTCCCTTGAGACCAAATCCATTTTAGGACATTTATAGTCAATCTACTGATGTCCTTCCGTCTCTCTGGCTAGCTGTTACGCACGATAACTCTCGAAGGGAGTATCCGATTTGGTCCAAACTTGGTACATAGTAATATTACTATCAAACTTAGATCTAGTTAGGAGTAGGCAATATCGGTGCACCTCCCCCACAAAAGGTCGAAATTTCCAAAATTTCTTTTACAGCACAAAAAGGGAAAGGATAATACGATTTTTCTCCAACAATGTATATCCAAATATTTCCATCTGTGCTAGAGCAAGTGCGAGAATGGACAATATTGGTCGACACCATCAAGTACCCCCATGAAGGGTCAAATTTTTGAATAATTATAACACTTATACAATGTGATGTAAGAGTTCGATTGTCTTCAAATTACACATATCATAATATTTTTTATTGACCCAAAGTCTGGTGTGAAGATGGAATATGTCAGTCCACTCCTTCTGGTAACACCTCTAGGGTCTAAAAGAATTAAAAAATGAAAACAAACAAGTTAAAAAGCAGTAAGTTCGGCCGGACCGAACTTTGAATACCCTGCATCATTTGGAACGAATTTGGAAATTTTCAAAAAATAAAATCCTTAAAACATTCTGTTAAAATTTTAAAAATACCAAATATAGCCGTTATATTGGGGTCTATTCGACCCACATAGGCAGTATTTGTCATAAGCCATTACCATATTCAAATTCGAAACATGAAATAAACGGTGAATAATGTAGCTAAAATCATCAAAATGTCGTATATAGGGATGTACCGTTATATCGGAGCTATGCGAAGACCTGGACCAGCATAGACAATTTTCTGTCACAGGCTGTAGCATCCATTACGAACTTCAAATACCACATCTCAAACAATTTCGGTGGGTGTTGTATCTAAAATCGTCAAAATACAGAATATCTGTAGGTACTGATATATGGGGCCTATACGAAGACCTGAACCCGCACAGACAATTTTCTGTCACAGACTGTAGTTCCCATAACGAACTCTAAATACGTAATTTGAAACAGCATCCATTACGAACTTCAAATACCACATATCAAACAATTTCGGTGGGTATTGTACCTAAACTCGTCAAAATACCGAATATAGGGACGTACTGGTATATGGGGCCTATACGAAGACCTTTCCCTGCATAGACAATTTTCTGTCACAGACTGTTGTTCCCATAACGAACTCTAAATACGTAATTTGAAACAATTCTGGTGAATAATGACGCTAAAATAATCAAAATACCGAATATTTGGGAGGTACGGTTATATGGGGGCTATACGAAGACGAGGAACTGCACAAACAATTTTCTGTCTTAGGGTGTAGTATCCATTTCGAACTTCAAATACCAAATTTTAAACAATTCCGTTGAATAATGTCGCTAAAATCAAAATCAAAATACCGAATATAGGGAGGAACCGTCATATGGAAGCTATACAAAGACGAGGACCTGCACAAACAATTTTCTGTCTTAGGCTGTAGTATCGATTTCGAACTTCAAATACCAAATTTGAAACAATTCCGGTGAATAATGTCGCTTAAATCATCAAAATACCGAACATCGGAAGGAACCGTTATGTGGGGGCTATATGAAAACGTGGACCTACATGACCCATTTACGAACTTAACCTGCCTACTGAGAAAATAAACATATGTGCAAAATTTTAGCCATTTATCTCAATTCATTCGAAAGATAGCGTAATTACAACAGACAGACGGACAGACAGACCGACAGACATCTCTAAATCGACTTAGAATTTTATGCTGATCAAGAATATATATACTTTGTTGGGTCTGACATGAGAATTTTCGAGGAGTTACAAACGGAATGACAAAGTTAAAATACCCTCCATAGTATGGTGGAAGGTATAAAAATTTTGGAAATAACATCAAATTTTAGAATAAATTTAGATTTGTTCGAATTGGCCATCTTTGGCATGAATTATGGCCTTCAAACGGCCAATGAAACCGTCACATGCTGCCTGAATGTTGCTCTGCGGTATTTTGGCCATTGCCGGCGAAGCGCTTGCTTGAGGTGATCGACACTTTGGTATTTTTTAGTGCCAACCTTGCTTTCCAAAATACTCCCGACACAATAGTCCAACGAATTGGTATCCGGAGATTTTGGTGGCCTTTGTGCGCTGGAAATGAAGCGAGGAACCTCATTTTGTAACCATTCTTGGGTGGCGTGTGCTGAGTGCGATGGTGCTGAGTCCTGTTGGAATGTCCAGAGTCTGCGGCCAAAATGTTTGCGTGCCCAAGGCTTTAATACACCCTCCAGAATATTTTCGTGATAATATTCGGCATTTATTCAGATGCCACGGTCGATTAATACGAGCGGAGAGCGGCAATCGGTTGTTATGGCGGCTCACACCATCACCATGGCCGTCACTTGAGTTCTGGTGGTCAACCGGAGGTGCACATTTTCAGCTGACCTCTTTGGCAATTAAACACGATCATTTTGTTTGTTAACAAACTACTGGACAACGAATGTTTTCTCATCGTAGGAAACCAAATTCGACAGTTCACCACTTTCGGCCAAGCGAAGCAAATCTTTAGCTCTTTTGAGTCTATTTTCTTTCTGTTGAGGTGTAAGTTTTTGCACTTTTTGGAATTTCAATGGCTTTATCCCGAACTCATTGTTCAATATTTGCCGAATGGAATATTGCGATATGTTCAGCTCACAAGCCATTTTTCGGCCACTGCGACGTGGGTTTCGATCAAGTCGAACCATTTCTGCTAATGTTGTTGTTTTCTTCCGTCCACTTCCTTGACGTCGGGCTACGCTGCCGGTATCACGGTAACAAGCGATGGTACGAGGTACAAAAGATTTATTCACATTTAAATGCTGGAGTGCTCTAACGATAGCCACCTGTGGTTTTCCAGCCAAATATAAAAAAATTACACTATCACGCTTGAATTCCATCACGAATAACTTTTTTTTTCTGGAAAAAAATAAATGTCATTCAAACACCCCTCCCAAAAACACTGTGCCACCCATCTCCCAGCGAATTCGCTCTGAAATGAAAAATTATGGATTTCATGGGGACACATCGAACGAATGAATGGTCGCACTTTTACTAGCTGCTGCAGCAATGAATTGGAGAAGTGATGAAGATGTTTGCAGTGATTTGGAAGGTAATAAATTTTGTGGTTTAATGGGGAGGCGTTGGGCTGATATTTATGCTCCCGATGTTGCCGCTGCATCTCATGCAAGTTGTTGTTGTCGTTGTTGCTGCTGCTGTTGAACATATTCCATTTTCCCTTTGATTTTTTCCGCCCATTAAGTAAATGTAACAAAACAAATCGCTTAAATAGTTCTCGACACATGTACGGAGGCCCATATCGCAGCAGATTGCCGCCGAACCCCATAACACCCTGTCTCTTCGTCTGTCGTTTACAATATCCAATGTCATTTTGTTGCCTGGTGTTGGGTGTTTGTTGTTTTTTTTTTTTTTTGTTGCTGTTGTTTGGTTGTTTTACAATAAATCTTACACTTTCCACGGCCTGCCGCCGATTTATGTGTGTTGCCTGTTTGGTTATCCGTTGGACTCTTAACAAGCCATTAATGGTTTTCAAGTGTATCTCCGTGAGGGAGTGAGTCAGAGAGTGTGTGTGTGTGGGGAGAGGGGTTCGGTTTGGTGTTTTTTTACGAGAAGATCCATTACGATCTCTAATTGACAAAGTGACAAAAGTGTTAATAAAACTTTGCATATGACATTTTGAGGATCTCGTCGACAACGAAGATGTCTAAATGTTGGCAGCTGATCGTATTTTGGTGCGCTGAATGTTATGACATTTATGGCAGATCCATATGTTGAGGGGGAGAATGTTTTTTTTTTTTTTGGGAGAGGGAGCATTTCAAAAACTGATGTCATAATTAGGTGGAATATTGGCCAGGAAGTGGGAATATGAGGGTATTTTTTTTATTAAGAAACTGAAATATTAAGTCACAAAAATGAATTAAATAAACAAATTTAGGACCTTCAGGTATTAATCGAAATATCGTCAAGTGAGAGTAAAACAAGAAAAATACTCACACTCTCTACTCTAAGCGTATGGGTGTTATAAGAAAACGTGCAACTGTGTAGAGAATTTCCGTCCAACATAGATAAAATTCCGTTTGGAAAAATCATTCAAATAGTTTAAATCGGAAATTATCATTTTATGGGGCTATACTATAGTTTGCAGCTATATTTATAATTGTTCTGCACAATGTAAAGTCTTAAACCCGAATTTCGGTGAAGTTAATTCTTGCCATTTTGTAGTCATAATACATAGTCATAATCATAATACATTTGTAGGGATGCATCGGTCGAAGTGAGTCGGTGCAATCCTACAAGAGGTTAATATTATTTTTTGCCTGTTGCTAGGGAAGTTACAAGGAGGGCTGGAAATTCTCTCACCTGGTAAAACAAGTTAAAAATCAGTAAGTTCGGCCGGGCCGAAATTTGAATATCCTCCACCATTTGGAACGAATTAAGAAATTTTCAAAGAATAAAATCCTTAAAAAATGTTGTTAAAATTTAAAAAAAACCGAATATTGCCGTTATATTGGGGTCTATTCGACGTGGACCTACAAAGGTATTGCTTGTCATAAGTCATTACCATATTCAAATTCGAAACTTAAAAAAATGGTGACTAATGTAGTTAAAATCATCAAAATATCGTATGTAGGGAGGTACCGTTATATCGGAGCTGTGCGAAGACCTGGACCTGCATAGACAATATTCTGTCGTAAGCTGTAGCATCCATTACAAACTTCAAATACGACATCTCAAACAATTTCGATGGGTATTGTACCTAACCTCGCCAAAATACCGAATATAGGGACGTACTGGTATATGGGGCCTATACGAAGACCTGTACCGGCATAGACAATTTTCTGTCACAGACTTTAGTTCCCATAACGAACTCTAAATACGTAATTTGTAACAATGCTGGTGAATAATGACGCTAAAATCATCAAAATACCGAATATTGGGAGGTACCGTTATATGGGGGCTATACGAAGACGTGAACCTGCACAGACAATTTTCTGTCTTAGGCTGTAGTATCCATTGCGAACTTCAAATACTAAATTTTGAACAATTCCGATTAATAATGTCGCTAAAATTATCAAAATACCGAATATTGGGAGGTACCTTTATATGGGGGCTATATGAAAACGTGGACTTACATGGCCCATTTACGAACTTAACCTGCCTACTGGCAAAATAAACATTTATGCAAAATTTTAGCCTTCTATCTCCATTTGTTCGAAAGATAGCGTGATTACAACAGACAGACAGTCGGACATCGCGGAATTTTACAAGGAAGTGGACGGAAGAAACCAGCAACATCAACAGAAATGGTTCGAAAAGTAAAGAAGTGACTTGATCGAAATCCGCGTCGCAGTGGCCGAAATATGGCTCGTGAGCTGAACATATCGCAATATTCCATTCGGCAAATATTGAAAATTGAACTCGGGGTAAAGCCTTGAAATTCCAAAAAGTTCAAACACTTACACCGCAACAGAAAGAAAATAGATTCAAAAGAGCTAAAGCGTTGCTTCGCTTTGTCGAAAGTGGTGAACTGCCAAATTTGGTTTTCTCCGTGGAAAAAACATTCGTTGTCCAGCAGTTTGTAAACAAACAAAATGATCGTATTTACTTGCCAAAGAGGTCAGCTGAAAAATTCGCACCTTCGGTTGGCCACCAGAAATCAAGCGCCGGCCATGGTGATGGTGTGGGTTGCCATAACAGCTGATGGTCGCTCTCCGCTCGTATTAATCGACCGTGTCATTAGAATAAATGCCGAATCTTAAGGGCGGGTGTATTAAAATCTTGGTCACGAAAACGTTTTGGCCGCAAACCTGGGACATTCCAACAGGACGCAACACCATCGCATTCAGCACGCGCCACCCAAGAATGGTTGCAAAATGAGGTTAATCGCTTCATTTTCAGCGCTCAATGGCCACCAAAATCTCCGGACACCAATCCGTTAAACTATTGTGTCTGGAGTATGTTGAAAAGCAAGTTTGGCACTAAAAAATACCAAAGTGTCGATCACCTCAAACAAGCGCTTCGCCGGGAATGGGCCTAAATACCGCAGAGCAACATTTGGGCATCGTGTGACGGTTTCATTGGTCGTTTGAAGGCCATAATTCGTGCCAAAGGTGACTAATTCAAACAAATCTAAACTTATTCTAAAATCTGATGCTATTTCCTATTTTTTTTTTGTTTTTTGTAAAAATAATGGCTTTTGACTTTGTTGCAGTTTTTTTTCTCACCCTGTATATGATATGTTGGTCCAACTTTAAAAAGCGTATACCTAAATAAATGGTCAACGGCTGCGGATATAACATTTCTAACTGCCACCCATTGGCTCTTTATATCTTGCAGCAGTGTTTGGCGCTATAATTATGGACACCAAAAACTAAGCCTTTCGCCCAAATGACAAGAGACAAGCTCCAGACAACAGAAAAAATATTCCAATCTGAAATATTACACATAAATACTCACAATGAGGCTACCCATGAACAGCAACAAGATGTTGTGTTTGCCACCCAACTACAACCCACAAACATTTCATCTGAAGATCCCGTAGCCAGCCATTTCAAAAAATACCCCAACAAATAAACACTAAATGAAAATGTCAGCAAAAGAATTTAAAAAGATTTGTTTGTACTTTAGTCGGACTAAAGTACCATACTTAGTTGTCTTCATTTTTAATTACAACGACACTAATGTTGTTGCTACTGTTGTTGTGGTACTTGACTGCTCTCATTGTCTAGCCGCTTAAGGTAAAGGCCACATCTTGCATTTCTCTTTGTCTGCTCCATGTCTGCTTTAGTTTTCCGCTGTTGCAGCAGTTGTTTGACTTCAAAGCAATCGTTGCTTGAGCTCAGCGGCAACAGCAGCATCAACCACAACAACACCAGTGTCAGATAATGGAAGTGATCTTGCTGCAATTGCTCCAAGTGAGTGTATGTTTGTCTGCATGTGTCACAATGCAGTGTCTGGCCACTCACTCCTCGTGTCGCTGTGCATTTGAGCGAATTAGTGTCTCTGGGGGGATGCCATAAACGTATTTGCTTGTCCAGATTAATTAGAAATGCTCATGTGCTAATCGCTTAGATGCCTTGACCATAGCCGGGGTAGTCATTTCAAGGTATTTAATTGATATGTTCGAGCGGTATGATGTCGGCCATACGAATGCGAAAGGCAGACATACATTCATAGATACTTACATCGGATGATGGTTAATCGTAAGAGATCAATGGAGATTATCGCATTTGGTGAATGGGTATTGATTATCGGTTTAATCTCTTCAGCAGCAGCAGATTAATGGGGATATTAATTTTATTGTTTCGAACAATGTCTTTATTTGCGGAGGAAAGATGAAATGGTCAAAAGAAAGATTTTGAGACAAATATTTTAAAAGTGATATAAAAACAAGTTCAAAAGTATCTCTCGGTTTAACCGACAGATGTATACCCTCAATATGATTATTCATATTGTTGACCTTCTATGCAGTAGGTTTTGAAGTAATGGGCCAATATTGTTTATTATATATTCAAAATTTCGACCTTTTGTGGGGGAGGTACCAGATGGATTGGACCGACATATTCCACCTTTACATCCCAGATATTGGGATGTGTGAAATTTGAAGACAATCGCACTCTTATCACTCAAGAAGGAGTGGACCGATATCGTCCATTTTCGCACCAGACCTAGCACTGACGCAAATATTAGGATTTGCAAAGTAGGTGCAAAATCGGATTATAGTTTCTCTATCTGTGCAAAATATATATTTATTTGAAAACTTCGAACTTTTGTGGGGGAGGTACCAGAAGAAGTATCGGATATTTACATTTGCATTGAAGACAATTCGGTATTGTCCATTTTCACACCTGACCTAGCACTGACGCAAATATTAGGATTTTCAAAGTTAAAGCAAAATCGGATTATCCTTACTCTTTCTGTGCAAAAAATATATTTTGTAAAAATGTCGACCTTTTCGGATAAATCGGATACTCTCTTTGAGAGTTATCGTGTGCACCAGCCAGCCATACAGACAGACAGACGGACGGAGATCGCTAAATCGATTCCAAATGTTCTGAAACGGATTTGGTCCAAAGAGACCTAGGATCTAAAACAGTTATTTCGACTAAGCAAGTTTTGACCGTATCAAATGATATATACCCTCTGTAGCCATATGGCTTAGGGTATAATAATTTGAATTGAAAATATCAATGTCAGATATATTTCTTTCTTGGGTAAAATATTATATATTATATTATTTTATTATTTAATATTATCTATATTATAAAAATATATTAGTAAAAATATTGGAATGGGCGAAATTTAGAATGAATCAGATGCTCATTTCGAATTTCATGAACAGTTTAGTTATTCAAAATTTTAGCCCATTGTTGGGGGAGATACCCAAAGGAGTGGGCCGATATATCCCATCTTCACATCCTATCTTTTGTTAATAAAAATATTTGGATGTGAAAAATTTTAAGAGAATTTTGTTCTTATTTCGCATTTTATGAGATATATAATTATTCAAAATTTTGATCCTTTGGGGAGGTACCAGAAGGAGTGGTCCCATATATTACATGTTCATACCAGATTTTGTCTTGGTAAAAATATTGAAATGCATGAAATTTGAAGACAATAAAACTTGTTTATTACATTTTTAAAAGTTATAAAAAAATCAAAATTTTGACCATTTGTGGGGGAGGTACCGAGTGGGCCGATGTTGTCTATTTTCGCACCTGGCCTAGCACTGATACGAATATTGCAATTTGCAAAGTTTGAACAAAATTGGATTATGCTTTCTCTTTCGACGAGGTAATTTATTTTCTTTGAGAATTGTGACCTTATGTGAGGGTTGTACTAGAAGGAGTGCACCGACGTTGTCCATCTCCGAACATATCGTTCACACTTAGGACTTCGTAATGTTTAGATAAAACTTTGGGTGAAGTTGTGAAAATCGGTCACATTAGCCTAAACATATCTCAAATTTGAAATTGAAATTTTTTCACATCCAAATTTTTTGGATTATTTTAAAGTTACGTAGGCTAGACTTTCCAATACATCCCCCATAAAATATTAAATATTTCAGAAAAAAAATATCCATGTGTATATCTCATATGAAACGAATCGAGTTTCCAATATAGTCCATTGATATCCGACATAGATCAGGAGCGAAAATGTAAAGTATTGGCCAACTGCTTCTCAAAAATCACATGTCAATTAAAATAATTTTCAAACACAAATCAGTTTTGCATATCCTAATTAGTTCTGTCTATAGGCTATCTCTTGTATCCCTAGTTCAAGCAGGTCCGTCCTGACATGCCTGGGTAAGGTTTTTCTGTTTATCTAATAATTGTTATGATTACTCACACGGTAACTTCGAGAGCGTATAATTATAATTATAAACTTCATCTCACCATGTAAATGAATCACTGTAGTTATGAGGATGCAACCTATTTGAATTCTATGGTCGTAATTCTGGCAGGTCTGAATACTTTTCCATCGCTTTGCACTCTTATTCGCAGAAATCAAAGTTAACCACCGATCGAATTAACGCTTTATAAGAGGTCAACAAGGCGGCTTAGCTGTGGCTTGCGCGGATGACTTGAACATGCTGTCGAATGTGATATCACGGATTTTGAGGTAGTTTGTAGTCGGAATTATGTGCCGCTCGACCTGCACATTGATCTGTATTCACATCTACGCAGTCCATGTGGTAAATAGTGCGGCCGTTGATTTGTTAGTGCGGCCGGATATTGTCATATTCCTAGAATAGAAGATTGATAGAAGCTTCTCGAGAAAAGTGTTCACCCTGACATATATGTTATCAATAACAGGACCCGACGCCATGATCGTACAGTCATCGGTATAGGTTACGTTCTCCATGCCGTCTGAAGGGCGCAGTTTTCCGGAAAATTAAAGGTAAAACTATTACGGATATATTACTTCATGTTTTAATGTACGAGGTTTGAATTCCTTGTTCCAGAATTTTACGTACGACTGGCGTCCTACATGTGTTGACGATTATCCAACGTTTCAGACCTGGCTGGAGGGTAGTTCTCTCTATATCCTCAAACTGTTTGGTGTGGTTGACTCTATCAAATGCCTTTGTAGGTTAAGGGCTACCAAGTCTATTCTATGCTTGTTCTGGGTTAATACGTGTGGATATGGCGTATATTGCTGCACCACAACGTGGTCAGGGTATTATTTTTGATACTGGGGAGGAGTAAAGCCTCCAGAGTCTTTGCTACGGGCGACAAACGCGAAATTGGTCTGCTTTTAAAAATAAAAATAAAAAAATCACTTTTTGTCTCACCCTGTACACAGGAAAGAGCTGCCATTCCTCATCAGATCCCTTGGTTTTTGTCTGGGGATATTCTCCCCAGGATTTATTTTAAAAAGACTCCAATAAAAAAAAACTTTTTTATTCAAGTGACGAGATCATTAGCTGTCATTTCTTCTAAATCTTACATACATTGTCATATATCTCCACTTGTAATGTATTAATGTAATTCTTTTGTTCCTCTTCTATTGAGCTGACGATCTTCTTACTTGGTTAAACAAGTTTTTGTCATAGGTTTTTTTTAAATAACTACGAGGGATAACTCGGCACATCCATATAGTTATATAGTTATAATAAGAATAAGAAATATATCGAACCACTCCTTTTTGCACCTCCCCCCACAAAGGGTCAACATTTTGGTTACTTATAACCCTTATAACATACGAAACAAGCCAGCGATTCTCTTTCTCAAGTTTTGACTAAACTCGAAATCTAATGCAAATATAAACCCTCTCTTTTTGATACCTCCCCACCTTGAAGAATAGTAACTGTTATAAAATGTGAAATGAAAGTACGATTACCTTCGAATTTCGCCCATCTCAATAGTTCTACTAAACAAGGTCTAATGTGAAGATAATAGATATCGGCCCACTTCTTCTATAACCTCCCCCACAACGGGTCAACATTTCGAATAACCATGGCGCTCATAAAACGGGAAATGAGCATCCGATTATATTTAAACCCGGCATATACCAATAGTTATATCAATTAAAGGTCTTGAACCGATGTGGGGTTTATATCTTGAACCGATGTGGGGTTTATTGTATGGCCAATATAAGAAGATCGGTTCAGATTTGTTCTTTAAGATCCTCCAATTGTTATATGAATTCGACAACAATGATATTTGGTACCAGATATCTGGTATAGAGCTCGGAAATACCTTTGCAAAATTTTATCGAGATTGGCTAAGATTGAAACCGGATTCAGAATATATATAAGAGCTATATCCAAACTCTCATTTATATTCTGAATCCGGTTTCAGTTTTATTGTGCAAATAATGGCTAATATCAGCCCAAATGGAGTGAATTTCGGCATGTATGTTTCCATTTGGTGGAACACGGCTCCGATATATATTTTTATACCCTACATCACATAGTGGAAAGGGTATTATGTCTTTGTGCATTTGTTTGTAACAGGCAAAAGGAAACGAGATGGACTCATAGTTCCTTTTGATGATCTGCATAGAATCACTTTCTGAGTCGATTTATGCATGTCCGTCCGTCTGTCCATGTACTTTTGGACGAACCCTATTGAAATTGGTGGAACACGGTTCCGATATATATTTTTAAACCCTACGCCACATAGTGGTAAGGGTATTATGTCTTTGCGCTTTTTTTTGTAACATGGAAAAGGAAGCGAGAGTTACTTTTGAGGATCTCCATAGAATCGCTTTCTGAGTTGATTTATGCATGTCTGTCCGTCGCTCCGTCTGTCCATGCATTCTTGTGAAGAAAATGCTGGTCGCATTTATTATCCGATTGAGATGAAATTTTCCAAACATCATTTGTTTGGCCCAAGGACGAACCCTATTCAAGTTGGAGACATTCGGTAAAAATTTAGGTATAGCTCCCATATATATCTTCGTCCGATTTGCCTTTTATTGTGCACCAAACGTCCAATTGGAATGGAATTTGGCACATACGACCGAATAAGTCTATAAGGTGGTATGCCAAATTTGGTGAAGATCGGTTCAGATATAGCTATAGCACCCATATATATGTATTGTTCATCCGATTTGTTATTTTTGTCCTCCTCGCCGTAATATGCACTCTGTAACAACAATATTTGGGGAAATATATTAAATACATCTCAGAAAGACATTTGATAAATTTTATCGAGATCGGTTCCGATTTGGATATAGCTCCTATATATAACTTCGTCCGATTTGCCTTTTATTGTGCATCAAAAGTCTAATATTTGCCGAAATGGGATGGGATTTGGCACATACGGCCGAATTGAGTCTATATGGTAGTATGCCAAATTTGATCGAGATCGGTTCAGATATAGCTATAGACCTATATATATTGTTCATCCGATTTGTTATTTTTGTTCTCCGCAGCCGTAATATGCACTCTGTAGCAACAATATTTGGGGAAATATATCAAATACAGTTCAGAAAGACATTTGATAAATTTTATCGAGATCGGTTCAGATTTGGATATAGCTCCCATATATAATTTCGTCCGATTTGCTTTTTATTGTGCACCAAGAGTTTAATATTTGCCCAAATGGGATGGAATGTGGCACATACGACCGAATTAAGTCTAGAAGGTGGTATGCCAAATTTGGTGAAGATCTGATCAGATATAGCCATAGCTCCCATATATATTGTTCATCCGATTTGTTTCCGAATTGGATATATCTCCCATACATTAGTTTCCTTTGATACCAAATTATAACTGCTCTAAAGCCAAAGGTTGATAGGTGGTTTGATCTACTTCAAATAAATTATTTTGTTACGGGAGCTCTACTAAATATGAATTGTGGTGTAGGGTATCATATAGTCGGATATCACTCATCGTGACGTTCATCACCCCCATTCGCTAGTCCTGCTGTAAAGTTTGGAGAACTCTCTTAATTACGTCCAGTGAGCTTTCTTATGGAAAGTTCGGTGTTCTGGGGTAATATATGTTCGTGTTGAAATTGTTGTTGGAGTAATTGTTTTTAGCAACTTCTTTCTGCGTCAACAAACTCAAAATATTTATTTTTTTGTTTTTTTTTTTGCTGTCGTGAAAATTTGTTGCTTTTTATTAGGTTAAAGGTAATGGGTCTCTTTATTTCAGGCTTACGTCTTTTTATTTCAGGCTTACGGAAAATGGCAAATTTTTGCTGAGAGCCGATACTTTTATTTACATTCTCATACCGTAAATTTACTTCTCTTGGTTTCACATTGTTATATCAGATTAGTAATACCCATACACATGCACATACACATTTGTGTCCCGCAAACAACAATTTATGTAGCATTTAATGACTATCATTGTCTACTACTTTGGGAAAAAACTAAAAGATTCATCAGCTAATCAGACATCATCGCTCGATGACATTTCAATGAATATTAAAATTAATAATTTTCAATTAAGGCGAATAGCAAAGTGAACTAAACGAACAGGAGAAAACGATTATTCAAAACGAAAAGAGAGAGAAACGAAAAAAAACTGAAATGTGGACAAAACGAGTGAAATCAATTTTGTCTGATCAGCACCATAAAAGGACATCTCTGTTTGTGTCGTACAACTGCAGGAACTACCATGGACCATGAGTTAGAGGAATTTATTTATTTATTTATATGAACAACAATGATATCCTATGGATCCCTGTATCTGTGTAATTGTGTTAGCGGATTGTGTTTGTGTTGGTAGACTTATTCACAGAAAATGTTGAATGGCCAAGCACAAGTATTTGTAGAGCTGATAGCAGTGTAGCAAGAGTAGGAGGCGGGCATTGTAACAATGCAATAACAATTTATACCAAACTCAACCCTCGCCCCCCTATCTCTTCCCCTCAACAAAAGAAAAAAAACTGATCAATAACCAGCAGAAGAAACACAGTCAGACGACAGCAATTATAATAAATAAAGTCGATGGAATTTTCATGTTTGAGATCATGTACATAAAAATGGAAATTGTATTGGAGAAGAATCCAATAAACAGCAGTAGTAACAGCAACAGCAAAAAAAAAAAAAAAAACTCCAAACAATATTGCTGACAGCCAGCAATAATAACAAAAACGACAACAGCAACTACACCATCTGAAGCGATGTGACAATGCTTCTGCGCTTGTTAGGCACTTATGCCATTTTTGAACAATTGGACATTTTACACTTTACACAATGCCCGAACGATCGTACAAACCCCTTGCACTCCCCAGTATAGCTGGGGTGCAAAAGCAGCAACAACAGCAGCATCAACCAACAACATCAATTCCATCCAATTGTAATTCCAATAGTCGCACCTCGCCGTGTGTCAAACAACTTCGGGCATTTTGTGTGATTATTGTTAGCTTCTTGTTGTTGGTTGGCTGACTGGCTGGCCAGCCGGCTTGATTGTTTACCGGCTGCTTGGTGTAAATTTCTTTTTTGCTAAAAAATACCAAAAGTTATAATCATCATATGTGTGGGGAAAAGGGTGTTGATAATATGAGTGGCACATATTTTTAGCGGTGCCATATCATAAACCCCATGGACATAATCCCCATTACAATTATCTGGATTACGGAATGTGGATTATGTCCAAGACGATTGCGGACATAGACGACACTATGGCTTATGTATTGGCGGAAAATACCTAATTACCGGATATTCGACCCGAAAGTTCAGATACAAAATCCGGATTACATCCGATTCTACAAAATAAGTATAATTTAAAAACATATGGAAATATCTACATAAGAATGATGGGGTTGCTTGAACCGGTTTCGGATTAATACAAGAAAATTGGCTTTTTGTACCGGAACTTTTAGAAAATCCCCTAAAACCCACTTGTGTGGTATTAAGAACTAAACAATACATTACTGCCTGCATTCTTGCCGTTCCGAAGTCTGCAAAATTTAGTAAGATGCATGAAGTTTTGATTGAAAAAATGATGAACAAATGCTAAAAAAATTGTGCATTTTGAGTACTAACAAGTTCGGCCGGGCCGAACTTTGAATACCCTCCATCATTTGAAACGAATTTGGCAATTCTCAAAAACAATAAAATCCGTTGAAATTTTTAAAATCTTAAACATATCGAATGTACCTATTATATTAAGGTCTATACGACGACATGAACCTGCGTAGGTAACATTTGCCATAAGCCATTACAATATTCAAATGCAAAGCTTAAAAAAATCGGTTACAATGTCGATAAAATCAAGACACCGAATATCGGGAGGTACCGTTATATGGAAGCTATACGAAGACGTGGACCTGCACAGACAATTTTCCGTCGTAGGCTGTAGTATCCATTACGAACTTCAAATATCAAATTTAAAACAATTCTGGTGAAAAATGTCCCTAAAATCATTAAAATGCCGAATATCGGGAGGTACCGTTACATGGGGGCTTTACGAAGAGGTGGACCTGCACAGACAATTTTCTATCTTAGGCTGTAGTATTCATTTCGAACTTCAAATAGCAAATTTGAAACGATTTCGGTGAATAAATTCGCTAAAATCATCAAAATACCGAGTATCGGGAGGTACCGTTATATGGGGGCTATACGAAGAGGTGGACCTGCACAGACAATTTTCTGTCTTAGGCTGTGGTATTCATTTCGAACTTCAAATGCGAAATTTGAATCAATTCCGGTGAATAATGTCGTTAAAATCATCAAAATACCGAATACCGTTATATGGGGGTATAAAAAATACATTATAGCCTGCACTCTTGCCTTTCCGAAGTCTGCAAAATTTATTAAGATGCATGAAGTTTTGATTACATTTTGAGTACTACAAAGCCTAACATTAACAGTTGGAACGAAATATTTAAGATGGAATTTTCGCTGACGAAGTAGCAGTAATTTTCAAGTCTCGTTATAAAGCAGTGTCCCATATATACAGGCCATACCGAAGCATTGACCATTTTATACTAAAGTTTAAAAACCCAAACAAAACAAAAAAATCACCAAAAAGCCGAATGTCAGGGAAATCCGCTATATAGGAGCTATACCGGCACTTGGACTTAATTGACCATTTTATGCAATATAAAATACTATTTTTCCGCCATTTTTAGAACAGATGGTTCAGCTGAGTCAATTGTGGTTTGGATTCTGGAATATATGCATTTTCTTACCATACTGGTACTGCACAATTGTTGTAGTTGTCATTATTTTTGGCCCAATTGTGGCGAAAGCGATGCATGTGTTTTCCACATAGTTGCTATGAATATAGATTCGAAACAGTTAGAAAACATGACAATTGCTCATGCTCATGAAGCTACTATTACCTTCTATCTATGCAAGACCTGTTGCAAGTTTTGCTTCTACAGAAGATCTATTAAAGGTCTTATATTTACAAAATATCTATCCTCTATCTAAGAAGAAGTGTTGAATGTCGAAAGTTGACATATAGTTTTGATATGCCCTAGCAGAGGCAGCCTGGACATAATTCCCACGGACATAACCCCATTGCAATTATAAGTTATACAGTTTAGAAAGAACTATAAATCGCTTTGCCGGTGTTGAACATACCTTAGATAAGAAAACTTCAAGCCCAGTAACGAATGACGTTCGGCTTCTTGAACAAGTTTAACATTTCTCCCCAGAATTGTCAAAATCGTTCATCTTTGAAGTTATCGAGGAGGATATTAGTAAAACCATTGCATAATGGACCCACATCTCTATATGAAACCCTGAAAACCAACAAATGCAAATCGTTATATTTGCATCAGTGCTAAGTCAGGTGCGAAAATAGACAATATCGTCCACTCCATCGCGAAAATATTCTGGAGGGTGTATTAAAGCATTGGGCACGCAAACATTGTGGCCGCAGACCTTGGACATTCCAACAGGACTCAGCTCCATCGCACTCAGTACGCGCCACCCAAGAATGGTTACAAAATGAGTTTCCTCGCTTCATTTCCAGCGCACAATGGTCACCAAAATCTCCGCATATCAATCCGTTGGACTATTGTGTCTGGAGTATTTTGGAAAGCAAGGTTGGCACTAGAAAATACCAAAGTGTCGATTACCTCAAGCAAGCGCTTCGCAGGGAATGGACCAAAATACCGCAGAGTAACATTCGGGCAACGTGTGACGGTTTCATTGACTCGTTCGAAGGCCATAATTCGTGCCAAAGTTGACCAATTCCAACAAATCTAAACTCATTCTAAAATTTGATGCTATTTCCGACATTTTTTGCTTTCATTCAATAAAATTTAAAACATAAATGTAAAAATTATGGCTCTTGACTTTGTTGCAGTTTTTTTATCTCATACTGTGTTGTTAGGATTTTCAAGAAACCCTTTAGTTCAAAGACTCTCACTCCAAATTTCAGTTTTTTAGCTCTCTTCTTTTCCCAAATACCAAAGTTAATACTATTTAGTACTTCTCATACCTTTTAATACGCATGTTGTCCCCCTCCATGTAGCAACCAAACCGCGCAAAAAGGTGACCCTAATGCCAAATTTCAGACTTCCAACTCAATCCCTTACCCACATACAACATTTGGTGCCAATAAATACCTTTCGTACGCTTGCTGAACGCATATCCAAAACCAACTTTTTCTCATTCATATCAATATGTGCAGCTAAACCCAAACTTAATTTTTATACCAAATATTAATATTTTAATGTTGTAGCCGTTCAAAAAATAACTAATATTACCAAATTTAGTGCTTTTTAGTACTTTTAGTACACCTTTAGTACGAATATACATAAGATTAGCCTTACTTCACCTACCCATCAACATTGACCCATATGAATCAGTCAATCACCAATTATACCCTCAGCTATATGGCTGCAGAGAGTATATATCATTTAATATGACCAAAACATGTCTCGTCGAAATAACGGTTTTCGATCCTAGGTCTCTTTGGTTTTTCATCAGGGGGGTCCGTCCGTCCGTTTGCCTATCTGGCTGGCAGGTGTTCACGATAGCTCTCGAAGGAAGTATCCTATTTGAACTAAACTAGATATAACGTAATATTATTGTTAATATGGGCAATATCGGACCACTCCTTTTGGTACTTCCCCCACGAAGGGTCAAAATTCGCAAAGAAAATAATTTAACTCATAGAAGGAGAAAGCATCATTTGATTTCGTTTAAACTTTGTAAATCTTGACATTTCAATCAGTCTTAGATAATGGCTTAACATGGGTAATATCGGCTTAATCCTTCTAATACTTCCCTTTCGGAAGGCCAACACTTGAATCATCGCAATGTTTATAAAAAGTGAAGAAGGAGAGTCCAATTGCCTTTAAATTTCACATATCCCAAAAATTTTTAGCAATCCTAGGTCTGGAATGAAGATACTTCATGAAGATACTCCACTCCTTCTGGTACCTCCCTTACAAAGGGTCAAAAATGCAAATTATCGTAACCCTTATACAATGTGAAAGAAGAGTTCGATTGCCTTCAAATGTCGCATCTCCCAGTATTTCTAACAACCCTAGGTCTAATATGAAGATGGAATAGATCCTTCTGGCAGCTACCTCACAAAGGTCAACATTTTGAATCCTCATAAAATGCAAAATAGACATCCGATTCTTTTCAAACTCCAAATTTTTATCGACCCCAAAATTTTAATCAACACAAAATCTGTTGTAAATTCGCCCAAGGGGTTAAATTTTGTAATAATAATGTGTCTTATTTCATTCGAAAGGGATCAGTGATTTACTTCAAACTTCGTGTATCTCAATATTTCTATCAACCATAGATCCAATGTGTCGGTTTTTCATATTTCGAAATATATAAATATATACATTGTTTTAGAAATGTTATCACACCAAATCTGCCATTTCCGTTTGGGTAGGCGAGTAAATAATCCTGTGTGTGTGTGTGCGAGTTAAATTCCAATGTGGGCAATGTTTACACAGCCATCAAATATAGCATAAATTGCAATTGCTATTTTATAGGCCCATTGGTGCTGCTGCTGATCGGTGGCAATTCACCTTGTTTGTTGTTGTTGCTGTTGTCATTGTTGTTTGCATTTGATGTGGTTGTTAGCAGTAGCTGATGCTGCTGCTGCTACCGTTGGCCGCTGAGACGAAAATAAAAATTGGCAAAATTCAGGCAATTTCAATAATTGTTTCTGTTGTTGCATAGCAAAACGCTGGTGATAAAGAGGACAAAAAATCCTCATTGTTATTGTTCAATTGGCTGGAGGGATTCTTATTTGACTTTTCAGATTTCGATATTTATTTATTTTCTTTTAAACATCATTGGTGTGCGAGCGAGCGAGTAGGTGTGCGGGCTAAAGGATGACGATGATGATGAGGATGACTGGCCGTTGGCAAAGTGTGTTTTAACGTCGTATTACATACCGCCGCTCACTCTCAGTACTTGTTAAGAATTTACGAGCAATTTTTATCACTTTAAGGATCATTGACAAATCCAGGTCTCCAAACAATGCCCAAGAAACGCATACTAAGTTTTTGGTCATAAGCGTCCGATCGAATGTGTGTGGTATCATTCCATTCTTCCGTTCATCAGCAATATTGTCATCAGTTATTTGCCTGGATCTCCCCCTTTTTGGATGGGACCGTTGTATGGTCAGTCCATAGTATGGCCCCGAGCTACCCCATGTAAACATGGTAGGAAAAATAAAAAAAAAAAACTAAACCTCCTATCGTATCTCAGCGACGAATTGCCAACGTTTTGGGGTTTAAGTAGTAGTCATTGCTCTGTTCGCCAGCCAGAAAGATTTATCATCTGTGATCTGTGTGGCAGCACAGCACAGCTCTGCTCAACTGAGCCACCGAGTCTGCTTCTTTAGGTGGCCTTTTTATTTATTTGGTGCTGGCTGCTGGTGCAGCATGTTGTTTATGGCCCGATAGTGTCTGCGCTGTGCAGTCGTATGTGATGATTTCTTTCCAATTTATTTGGTGACATATTGATTTTAAATTGATGATAGTCCCATCATGGTAATGGCCATAAAATGCAATTCCCTTTGCTATTTATTTCGATTTTGCAAAAAAAAAAACAAAAGTTGCAAAGTTTCGTTTCAGTCGAACACTTGTACAATGTTGTGGCTATTTGGGGTTGCGTACACCATTTCTAAGTAAATAAAAAATAAAACAAATTGCACTGAACTGCAAAATGTGATGTGATGAAATCTATGTTTTGAAATCCAAAGCGTAAATAGACATTATGAATTGTTATAAAGCTCCAAATGAAAAGAGAAGGAATGCTGATTTATCTGTGTCTGGAAAAATAAATAAAATTCAATATTTTTGTTTAATAAGAAATGGAACAGTTGAAAATTGGAAAGGAGTCTCTCTTTATGGATGAGCTTAAGAGAGTCTCTATAGACCAGCAGAAGGAAGTGTTACAGATGAGCCGTAGGGAGTCTGTATTGACAAGCCCATGGGAATCTCTATCGACGAGCCGAAGGGAGTCTCTCGATGGGCCGAAGGGTGCCTCTATTGACGAGCTAAAGGAAGTCTCTGTATATGCTGTAGGGAATCTCTACAGACGAGGTAAAATGTGACGTGTCTTAGAGATGAGCTGAAGAATTTCTCTCTCTATTCCTCTCTCTCTCTCTCTCTCTCTCTCTCTCTCTCTATGGATGATGGTGTTAATGATAGTTATCAAAGGACGAGCTGAATAATTTGCCATAGACTTGATACAAATTAGTATACCAAATACCAAGCTCTCGATAAGAGTGTTTCCAAATAATAAAACAGAGTTACTAAAATAATATACCCTGTTTAATTGTACAGGGTATAAAAACAAAGTAAATAAAATGCCGGTCTAAAATATGCTTAAGGGCCCTTGTATATTTGGACGGTCTATAATTTCGTCTTTGGGGAGCACGAAAACTCTCGAAAGTATTATCCGATTTATATCAATTTGGGCACGGCGTAATATGTTTTCAATTCATAGAATAAATTCAAATATTGTATATATTAGCGTACTTTTTTCGGTACCATTTTGTATAAACACAAAAGGTTAACATATGAAAAAAGGGAGTGCACTATAAATACGTTCTGCCTAGTTTAGACCATTTTGAAGCAGCGTAATATTTCATCAATTCTAAAGGCAGATGAAAAGATAAACAATACTTGTTCAATATTTTTAATTCTTATCCATACTCCACCAAACTAGTGTATTTTTTCATTTTATATAGGGTGAATATATGATGAACTTGTCCCTTCATTTGGCAAACCCCTCCCCTAATATAAAAAATAGAAAAGTATTAAATCACATATAAAGTAAACGAAGGCCCCTACAGTTTTTAAACATTGTATAGAGGATAAATTATATTAAGTTTAGGTCAGGCACGAAAACGATTCAACTTGGTATATCGTAATCGACAATAATCCAAATTAGATCGAGTTCCAATATGGACAATATCGGCCCACTCCTTCTGAAAAAAGGTCGACATTTTCAAAGAAAATATTTTACTTCTTAGAAGGAGAAAGGCTCATCCGACTTCGTAAATTCTTATATTTCTATCTAGATCAGATGCGAAAATGGAGAATTTCGCCTCAAATCATCAACTACCTCCCCCACAAAAAGTCAAAATTTTTAATAATTATTGTCAGATTATCTTTAAATTGTACACATTCTTATATGTTTATCAGCGCCCCCATAAAATTTGGGTCGACATTTTAAACAATTATAACTCTCATAAAACGTGAAATGAGCATCCGATTTTTTGTCGGAAATGTCGGAAATAGCATAAAATTTTAGAATAAATTTAGATTTGTTCGAATTGGTCACTTTTGTCACGAATTATGGCCTTCAAACGGCCAGTGAAACCGTCACAGGCTTCCCGAATGTTGCTCTGCGGTATTTTGGCCCATTCCCGGCGAAGCGCTTGCTTGAGGTGATCGACACTTTGGTATTTTTTAGTGCCAACCTTGCTTTCCAATTTTCTTCAGACACAATAGTCCAACGGATTGGTATCCGAAGATTTTTGTGGTCATTCTGCGCTGGAAATGAAGCGAGGATCCTAATTTTGTAGCTATTCTTGGGTGGCGCGTGCTGAGTGCGATGATGCCGGGTTCTGTTGGAATGTCCAAGGTCTGCGGCCAAAGTGTTTGCGTGCCCAAGGCTTTAATACACCCTCCAGAATATTTTCGATAATATTCGGATTTTATTCTGATGCCACGGCCACGTTTGATTAATACGAGCGGAGAACGACCATCGGCTGTTATGGGTGCCCACACCATCACCATGACCGGCGCTTGAGTTCTGGTGGCCAACAGAAGGTGCACATTTTCAGCTGACCACTTTGGCAAGTAAGAATATTTTCTCATCGGAGAAAATCAAATTCGGCAGTTCACCATTTTCGGCCAAGCAAAGCAACTCTTCAGATCTTTTGAGTCTATTTTCTTTCTGTTGCGTTGAAAGTTTTTGCACCTTTCGAAATTTACATTTTACGGCCACTTCGACGCGGATTTCGATCAAGTCGCTTCTTTACTTTTTGAACCGTTTCTGCTGATGTTGGTGTTTTCCTCCGTCTACATCCTTGACGTCGGGCTACGCTACCAGTACCAGTATCACGGTAACGAGCGATGGTACGAGACACAAAAGATTTTTTCACATTTAAATGCTAGAGTGCTCTAACGATAGTCACTTGTGGTTTTCCAGCCAAATATAAAGAAATCACACTATCACGCTTGAATTCCATCACGAATAACTTCTTTTTTGGAAAATTCTCACCAAAATGCTTCTGTACGCTTGTAAACAATACAAATAGCTTTCACTGGAATAATATTAACAGCTGTCGGACGAGTGGCTTTGATATGACAGCAGTCTGAAGTTGGCTGCAGTTTTTTTCATCTCACCCTGTATATCGGTTTCAATTATTGTTTACGACTTATACACTAACATATAGTTAAAATAAATTCACTTTCACACGTCCGGTTAGCTAATAAAAGGAATGTATTCGGTGTCGAGTTTTCTTCACGACTCCAACTTTAGAACCAGTAAAGAAAGTCTCAAAGTCGGGCGGGGCCGACTTTATGATACCCTACACCACTTTGCTAATATTGTAGAGCTCCGCATAACAATTAAAAGTTTTTTATGGTAGAATTCAATCATACACGCTATGATTATAATTATAATTGAAAAATCAAAAGACTAAATATGCCGAAGCATTTGTACCTTTTAAATTCGGAATTGTATTGTCCATTTGGTGCACAATTAATTTGAAATCGGATAAAAATATATATGGGAGCTGTATCCAAATCTGACCCGATCTCGATAAAATTTGTCAAAGATATTTCTGAGCTGTATTTGATATATTTTCCTGAATATCGTTGTTACGGAGTGCATATTACGGCTTTGGGTAACAAATACGACAAATCTGATGAACAGTATATATGGGAGCTATAGCTATATCTGAACCGATCTTTACCAAATTTGACATACTAGCTTCTAGACTCAATTCGGCCGTAAGTGCCAAATTCCATCCTAGTTGGGCAAATATTAGACGTTTGGTGCACAATAAAAGGTAAATCGGACGAAGTTATATGTGGGAGCTTTATCCAAATCTAAACCGGTCTCGATAAAATTTAGCAAATGTATTTCTGAGCTGTATTTTATATATTTCCCCAAATATTATTGTTACAGAGTGCATATTACGGCTGCGGAGGACAAAAATAACAAATCGGATGAACAATATTTATTGGAGCTATAGCTATATCTGAACCGATTTCGATCAAATTTTGCATACTTACTTTTTGTGGTCCAATCTAATCGTACCTGAGGTCCAATCTGATCGTATTCGGAATGATATTACACGTTTGGTGCACAATAAAAGGCAAATCGGACGAAGATATATATGGGAGCTATATCTAAATTTTGACCGATTATCTCCAATTTCAATAGGGTTCGTCCTTGGGCCAAACAAATGATTTGTGCAAAATTTCATCTGGATAGGGCAATAAATGCGAACTGTACTTTGTTTACAAAAATACATGGGCAGACGGACGGACGGACGGACATGCATAAATCGACTCAGAATGTGACACGATGCAGATCATCAAAAGGAACTATGGGTCTATCTCGTTTCCTTTTGCCTGTTACAAAAAATGCACAAAGACATAATACCCTGACCACCTTGTGGTGTAGGGTATAGAAATAGCTTAACTCCGTAAACCTGCCTTGGACAATAGTTAAATTTTTGAAACTTTCCAAGCCATTTGATGCAAAGATTTAGAGATCTCACAAAGTGATTTAAATTTGTACCTATCACGCCATTTCAACTCTAATTCTGAAGTTTTTAAGAAATGCAATTTGAAATAAAAAAATGTATGCAAATTTAAGTTTGCTCGCCGTTCAAGGTTTTTTATTGAATTTTTCTTCTTTGTTCTGTTTGCTGTTAAGACTGAGATTAAAAGTCCATAAAAGTTAACCCAAAACCAACTTAACAAACAATAATACAACAGGAAGCCCACATGACCCCGACAATCTATGTCCATCAAATGTTTATTTTTATAGAATAAAAAAGTTCGACAACCCACCAAATGAATATTAAACTTCCACTAACATATGACTCTTTTTTTATCGTTCACTCACTTCACTGCTGTTCCTTCCTAGGAGTTCGTTCCCTCCATATGGGAAGTTCCATTTCTTTCTCTTTTATTGATTTCTAAACATTTCTTTCTTTAATTAACGCATTAAATAAATGCATAATTAGGCAGTAATTTAAAATAAAATACAAGAGACCCAGAAACAACAACAAAATCAACTCGGACAGTAGCAGCAATTGAATCGCCAATAACAGTATAAATAATGTTGATGGTTTGCGATAATGACGCTGATGACGATCGCAATGGCCGGCCGGCCATTCGAATAGAATAAATTTTACGACGAGTTTTCTAAGTTCACAAAAGTCACAAGGAAAAATAAATCAATAAATGCAAAACGCAACCATCGAAAAGAAGTGGAAAGAAAAGCGCTTGAAAAGAAAATCGCCAGAAAGGAAAAAAAGTCAAGTGGAGGCTGTCTCACTGTCCGACTGAATGGTGGCTCCAGTGAACTCAAAGGCCTCGAGTTGAAGTGAAACGGCAAATGAATTAATTTTATGTGCCACTAAACATTGGCGAACATGTTGTTGCAGCTGATGGTGTTGTTGCTACAAAAACAGCATATTGCTGTTTTGGGGCCAGAGGAAACCCTATGGAACGGACACTATGACGACAACAATAACAGCAACAACACCACCATACAAAAAATGCAATTAGACATTTGATTTGTCAGTAATTGGATAAATTTACACTTTTAATAATGTTTGAAAAGCAACAGAGTAATGTTGTTGTTGCTCTGTTGTTGTTGTTGTTGCTACTGCTGTCATTGATGTTATTGCTCTCGCTCTCCTGTTTGGTATTTGAAGAGTTGTTGTCGTCGTTTGTAACACAAAAATGTTGCATGATGCATGAATGCACAACTGCGTTTGTTGCATTTTTAATGAGTTCACAGATCGACGAGGCATCAACGGGTTTAGCCTCAAAGCTTCGGTTGGGGCCAGCAGATGATACAACTTTTTGCAACTTCTTCTTGGCTGCTGCTGATGTTGTTGTGGTTCTCAGCAATAATGCCAATAATTACTTTCTATATTTGATAAGACGATGCTTCGAATTATACCCTATACAGTTTTACTTTGCTAATTTGCATAACGAGCTGAAGACTTTGATATTAAGAACAGTTTACAGATTTCACAACAGATTAAAATAATATTAAAAAAATAATTGATTGCTAAACCAGTAAAGAAAGTCTTAAAGTCTGGCGGGGCCGACTTTATGATACCCTACACCACTTTGCTAATTTAGTAGAGCTCCGCACAACAATTAAAAGTTCATACACGCTATGATTATAATTTAATGTTCAAAGGACTAAATATGCCGAAGCATTTGTATCTATTAAATTCGGACTTGTATTACCCATTTGGCGCACAATTAACTTGAAATCGGATAAAGATATCTGTGGGAGCTATATCCAAATCGGAACCGATCTCGATAAAATTTGGCAAAGATATTTCTGAGCTGTATTTCATATATTTCCCTGAAAATCGTCGTTACGGTGTGCATATTACAGCTGTGGGTAACAAATATAACAAATCGGATGAAGAGTATATATGGGAGCTATAGCTATATCTGAACCGATCTTCACCAAATTTGGCATACTATCTTCTAGACTCAATTCGGTCGTAAGTGCCAAATTCCATCCCATTTGGACAAATATTAGACGTTTGGTACACAATAAAAGGTAAATCGGACGAAGTTAGATGTGGGAGCTATATCCAAATCTGATAAAATTTAGCAAATGTATTTCTGAGTTGTATTTGATATATTTCCTCAAATATTGTTGTTACAGAGTGCATATTACGGCTGCGGAGGACAAAAGTAACAAATCGGATGAACAATATATATGGGAGCTATAGCTATATCTGAACCGATTTCGATAAAATTTGGCATACTTATTTTCAGGCCTAATCTGGTTGTATGTGCAAAATTCCATACCATTCGGCCTGATATTACACGTTTGGTGCACAATAAAAGACAAATCGGACGAAGTTATATATGGGAGCTATATCTAAATTTTGACCGATTATCTCTAATTTCAATAGGGTTCGTCCTTGGGTCAAACTAATGATTTGTGTAAAATTTCATCTGGATAGGTCAATAAATGCGAACTGTACTTTGTTAACGAAAATACATGGACAGACGGACGGACATGCATAAATCGACTGAGAATGTGATTCTATGCAGATCATCAAAAGGAACTATGGGTCTATCTCGTTTCCTTTTGCCTGTTACAAACAAATGCACAACGACATAATAAAAATTACGAAGAACCAGTAAATAAAGTGCAAAAGCCGGGGGGCGCTAACATTATGAAGAAATTCTTTGGCTGGAAGCTCGAATATAACAACAGTGAGTCCTTAAAGAATGTTAGAGGCTGAAGGATATGGTTTTGGAAATGTGAACTAGAAGTGCAGGAAAATTACTAAATAGTACTATATTTGGTACAATTGGGTATTTGCTGAACAGATAGTGCTTGAAAACTGAAATTTGGTGTTAAGGTCGTTGTTCATGTGTAGCCTGGACATATGGGGGTGGTTTCAGAAATGTGTACTATAATTGTACAAAAAGTACTAAATGGTACTTTATTTGGTATTGGGATAGATAAAATTCTTAAATTTGATATTTAGATCACTGATGTGAGATTTGGCGGTTGTTTATAAATGCGTTCAATATTCGTACGAAAATGGTACTAAATTGGGTAGGATACAGCTAGAATCTGCGAACTTCATTTTGAGGTCTTTGTTGGTATCTGGAATATAGATTTGGAGGTGGTTTCGCAAATGTGTACTATATTTGTACGAAAAGTACTAACTGGTACTAAAGTTCTTATTGTGTGACGGGATAGATTATGAATTCATAAATTAGACACATCCGTATTTTGGTTTGGTGGTTTTGAAAACGAGTTCTATAATTGTTCGAAAAGTACTAAATGCTACTAATTTTGTTATCAGGCGAAAGGGTTAGATCTGGGATTTTGAAATTTGATTTGGACTTCGCTGCAGATGCCTGCGGTTGTCAGAAGGTGCTAGCTTTGAATTATACCCTATACAGTTTCTCTGCTAATTTCCATAACGAGCTGATGGCTTTGATTTTAAGAACAGTTTCCAGATTTCAAAACAGATTAAAATAAAATTGGAAAAGTTAATTACATGCAAAATATGTACGAAGAAAAAATAACTTTTGGTATTCTTGCCTAACCTTACGGCGCAGGGTTTTTCAAAATTCACTTTTCCAGACAGCAAAGAATTGTTTTTTCCAGGTTAGAATTCTGTAATTTTCGAATGAATGTAGATATTTTCATATGACTAGAGTGAGTACATGTCATTTGATACGGCCAAAACGTGCCTCATCGAAATAACGGTTTAAGACCCTGGGTCTCTTTCCGGATCAAATCCGTCCGCCCGTCTTTTTGTCTGGCTGTCGCGCGGTAACTCTCAAAGCGAGTATACGATTTGATCCAAATTTGGTAAATCGTAATATTATTATGAAACTTAGATACCGTTCGGAGACGGGCAGTATCGGTCCATTAAGTACCTCCCCACACTTTTGAAATTATTTTAACTCTTATAAAATGTGATGTAAGTGTCCGATTGCTTTCAAATTACACAAATCACAATATTTTTACTAGCCCAAGGTCTGGTGTGAAGGGCAAATATATCTTCATATGGCTAGATTCACTCTATGCCATTTGATACGGGCAAAACGTGCCTCATCGAAATAACGGTTTAAAACCCTTGGTCCCTCTGGACCAAATCCGTTTCAGGGCATTTGGAGTCGAGCTGTCTGGCTGGCTGTCGCGCACGGTAACTCCCAAAGGGAGTATCCGATTTGGTCCAAATTTGTTAAATCGTAATATTATTGTGAAACTTAGATCGAGTTCGAAGATGGGTAATATCGGTCCACTCCTTCTGGTACCTCACCCACAAAAGGTCCAATTTTTCATAGAAAATAATTTAATTTCCTAGAACAAGATAGGATAATCGGATTTTGTTCAAACTTGATAAATCCTAATATTTTTATCAGTGCTAGGACCGGTACTAAAATGGACAGTATCGGTAAACTCCACCAAGTACCTTACCCACAAAGGGTCTACATTTTGAATAATTATAACTTCTATAAAATGTGATGTAAGAGTCCGATTGTCTCCAAATTACACACTTCGCAATATTATTATTAAGCCAAAATCTGCTGTGAAGATGGATTCTATCGGTCCACCCATTCTGGTACCTCCCCCACAAAGGATTACAATTTTGAATATCCATGAAGCTCATAAAACGCGAAATTAACATTCGATTTCATTAAGACTTGGCACATCTCAATATTTTTATCAACAAAAGATCTGTTATAAATATGGTAGAGATCTGACCATTACTTCTGGTAACTCCCCCTTACAGGGTCAAAGTTTTGAATAAGCAAAACGATTATAACATCTGAAATAAGCATCCGGACCTTTTTATATTTCAGACATCCCTTTTGTGATTGGCATCGCCAAGTTAAGGAGATTTATTAGACATTTGCGGTAAACGGCATATTTTCCGAAGCTTAATTAGCAATGACACTGTCAATAATTACTGGGGTTGTTATTTGATGCTGCCCTCATTGCTATCATCACAAGTTTTTTTGGGGGTTTTGCTGTTGTCGTTGTTGTTGGTGGTGAAACATGTGTCTGTACCTTATGATACTTGAATTGATGTAGTCGGACGACGGTTTTTGCTTTATTTCATTAAATTATTTATTAATTAACTGTAATTGTATTTGTTAAAATTAAAAAAAATGATTCTACTAAAAACCTCCCCTGTTAAGGCTTTGATTTCATAAAATCCTACAAAGGGATTGTAGGGAGTTAAAAGAACATTATAAATTCATAAAAGTGAAATTTTCTAAAAAAGATCTATTTCATTGATAATTGAAATATCCATGCTTAAAATTCTATTATTTATTTTCTAAATTGTTTAAAAAAATTTTAGGTAAAACTTTTCCGATTTCAGGTGCTACTTTTCAATAGCATGTACTTTAACATGGCACATTTTCGAGATTAGTGACAATCCTTCTCACATCCTTCAAAACCACTCGTCGTCAAGTGGATGTCATTGATGAGTAAAGTGGCTAAAGAAGATTAGCTCAGCTTGACTTTCATTCACACTAAGCGGATTTTCAAGTGTTTGTGTGAGAAATCGGATTTTGCAGATTTTTCTCTTACATTTCAAAAAACACCAACGGTGCCATTGTTGTTCATATACACACATACAAATGTAAATGTATGTATGCTATTGTTATTCTCAATGCAGGTGCATTCGTTGCGAACTTCTTTGTTGTGTTTGTTTTAAACACCAAATGATGATGACTGGCGGTTTTCTTGTTTTGGCCAAACATTTAACAAAAGCCAACCAGCCAACCATCGGCATCATGTCACCGATAATTGTTAATTGTTTTTTCGTTGCTTCTAATTTAAAATTAGCATTAAATTCATTGAAAAGATTGCCAAATGCAATGAACGATTGTTCATCAAAATAATTCATAAAATTGTAAAAAAAATGCTTATCACGATTTTTGTAGACGTATCTATGGATTCTTCTTAGAGTGTTAGTTGAAAGGGTTTTAGGTATCCAGTAGAGTTATTCTTGTCTTTTTAGAGTGTGCTATGTGACAAAACTATTTGCTATGTTTTGCAATGTCATTTGATATATTAATATTGAGATTTTTGGACATATTTTTCTGCTATTTTTTCATAATTGGAAATTTTACAGTAATTATGGGTGTAAAGAAACGGTGAAAAACATTTAAAGATAAAGAAATATCGTTCTTCAAAAAAAAAAAAAAAAAAAAAACAGGTTTATGAATGTGACAATCCTTTAAATCTTTAAAAAAATTCACATTTACGGAGGCGATTGCCCTTTAAGAAATCCATGTGTAGTCCTTAAACATTTTTAAAAATCCAGGATTATTATTGTTCCCAAGAAGTCCTATTTTTGTCATTTTTTTTAAACCAAGGCGAAAGTCCCCCCCAAAAATCCTAGTTAAGTCATTAATTTTTGTTTAAATACACGTTTCTGGAGGCGATAGCACTTAAAAAAGTCCTTTAAAAAATTTAAAAAAATTTACATTTTTAAATTTTTCTTTTTAAGTAGTCCTTTAAACTATCTAGGTTCATTCAGATTTATGAGCCAATTGTCCTTTAAAGAATCGACGATTATAGAGGCAATAGTCCTGTATTTTTTTAATTCACGTGTATGTGGCCAATAGCCCCTTAACACTTTTATAACAAGTTTATGCGGGCTATAGTCCTTTAATAAGCCAAATTTGGAGAGATATTAAAATATCCACGCTTATCAGAGCGATAGTCCTTTAAAAAATACATGTTTATGGAGGCGATAGTCCTTTAAAAAATCGATGCTTATGGAGGCGATAGTCTTTTAAAAAAATCCATGTTTATGGAGGCGATAGTCCTTTAAAGAATCCACGTTTATGGTACTGATAGTCATTTAGAAAAATTATTTAAAAAATCAACGTTTATGACATTGATGGTCTCTTTATGAAATAAAAATGCTTTAAAAATCCACGTTTATGGCATTGATGTTCCCTTAGAATTTTATTTTTAAAAATCCACGTTTATGGCATTGATGGTACTTTAGAAATATTCTTAAAAAATCCACATTTATGGCATTGATGTTCCCTTAGAATTTTTTCTTTTAAATCCACATTTATGGCATTGATGGTCCTTTAGAAAAATTCTTAAAAAAATCCACGTTTATGACATTGATGGTACTTTAGAAAAATTCTTTAAAAAATCCACGTTTGGCATTGATGGTACTTTAGAAAAATTCTTTAAAAAATCCACGTTTGGCATTGATGGTACTTTAGAAAATTCTTTAAAAAATCCACGTTTATGGCATTGATGGTACTTTAGAAAAATTCTTAAAAAAATCCACGTTTATGGCATTGATGGTCCTTTAGAAAAATTATTTAAAAAATCCACGTTTATGGCATTGATAGTACTTTAGAAAAATTCTTTAAAAAATCCACGTTTGGCATTGATGGTACTTTAGAAAAATTCTTTAAAAAATCCACGTTTGGCATTGATGGTACTTTAGAAAAATTCTTTAAAAAATCCACGTTTGGCATTGATGGTACTTTAGAAAATTCTTTAAAAAATCCACGTTTATGGCAGTGATAGTCATTTAGAAAAATTCTTTAAAAAATCCACGTTTATGGCGGTGATAGTCATTTAGAAAAATTCTTAAAAAAATCCACGTTTATGGCAGTGATAGTCATTTAGAAAAATTCTTTAAAAAATCCACGTTTATGGCGGTGATAGTCATTTAGAAAAATTCTTAAAAAAATCCACGTTTATGGCATTGATGGTCCTTTAGAAAAATTCTTTAAAAATCCACGTTTATGGCACTGATGGTCTCTCCAAAAAAATTCTTTAAAAAATCCAAGTTTATGACAGTTATAGTCCTTTAGAAAAATTCTTTAAAAAATCCACGTTTATGGCATTGATGTCCTCTCCAAAAAATTCTTTAAAAAATCCACGTTTATGGCAGTGATAGTCCATTAGAAAAATTCTTTAAAAAATCCACGTTTATGGCAGTGATTTTCCTTTAAAAAAATCTATAAAAAATACACGTTTATGGAGACGATAGTTCTCAAAAATCTTTAAAAATCCACGTTTGTGGAGAAAACTTTTTTATGGAGAGCAATATCCTTTAAAAAATCTTTGAAAATTCCACAGTTTATGGAAGGCAATAGTCCTTAAAATTTTTTTTGAAAAGCCCACGTTTATAGAGGCTGTAGTCCATTGAAAATTCTTTAAGAAGCCCACGTTTATGGACGCAATAGTCCTATTAAAAAACCTTTAAAAATTTATGTATGCAAAACTATTGCCTCTTTAAAAAATTTTAAAAATTAAGGTCAGAAGATGATTATCCTCTAAAAACCCCACGTTTATGGCAGCGATACTCCTATAGAAATCCATGATTGCTGTAGATTCAAATATTTTCTCATTATGAATTCTACACTTAAGTCGAAATGAAAGCCGTTGTACCTCATATTTTATGTCATTGTTCTTGTCAGAATAAAGCAAACTACAAACGAAATTCTAGCAAAAAGACTGAGTATTTTAAAATCCAATAATGTCACATTAATCCATTCATGTTCAACAGTGTGAGAGTATGGTAACTTCATTAAATCCATATAGGTATGTGCGTAAAAGGCCTTTTGTCAAAAAACCTGATACAAAAACAAACAAATTTGGTCACAAAATAATACAGTGACAGCTCCCAAAAACACTTGCCATGGAGAAAATTAAAATGTTATAATGAAATTGAGAAAAATTCGCACGGCCAGCCAGCCACTCCCATCTACTTAAGAGAAGAACAGCACAACGGGTATGGGACTCATCTAACCAAACTGGGAAAATGAACAACACCATTGCCATGATCATCATGGCTTTATTTCGTTTTACCATTTTTCCATTGAGTACCTTTTCAACTACCATTCATTCCTTCATTTTTTTGTTTTCAGACCATTCATTAATTTCTCTTAGTTCATTCATGCTTGAGTGGATGAATGGATCAGCGGCATTGTTGGGAATTTTTCACAATGTGCCAACTGAAGTGGTACTTGACTTGGAAAATGCGCACCAGCCACACCACCAATACCACCACCACCACTCGAAGTGGTGCTGTGTGACAATGGCCCAGCAGGAGTACAGCACCAACCCATCTATCCGCAAATGTGCGCATGCGCAAAATCCATGCTCGAATCTACCTGCATTGCGACACGCATGCTGTGGTAGTCCTTAATCGGTAGTTTGTTTGATGAAATCTTGAAAGGTGAGAAAAGGATTTGTGGGAATTGGCTTAGAGACAGGTTTCCCACTTAAGATACCAGATAGTCTTACCTTTTCGAGTTTCGACGATGTTTTCTTCTGTGATTGGGGGGAAATTCATGTTTCCTTTGATTTTTAACGCTTGTCATTATTTAATTGTAGTTTTTTTATTAGATCGAAGAGAAACATGATTTCAATAGGTAATTGTTAAGCAACCATTAATAATTAGGAAAAATTAGGACAATAAAGCTATGGATGTAATATATAATTGATAATGACTCTGAATGTCCCATTCGATACAAATCAAATCTAGAAGACAAATGGTTTTAGAAAGGAATTGACATTAAGATTGGATAGAATAGAGAGGAGGTCAGTGATGGTCCTTTTGAGAAATTCTTTAAAAAATCCACGTTTATGGCTGTGATTGTCTCTCCGAAAAATTCTTTAAAAAATCCACGTTTATGGCAGTGTCTCTCCGAAAAATTCTTTAAAAAATCCACGTTTATGGCAGTGTCTCTCCGAAAATTCTTTAAAAAATCCACGTTTATGGCAGTGTCTCTCCGAAAAATTCTTTAAAAAATCCACGTTTATGGCAGTGTCTCTCCGAAAAATTCTTTAAAAAATCCACGTTTATGGCAGTGTCTCTCCGAAAAATTCTTTAAAAAATCCACGTTTATGGCAGTGTCTCTCCGAAAAATTCTTTAAAAAATCCACGTTTATGGCAGTGTCTCTCCGAAAAATTCTTTAAAAAATCCACGTTTATGGCAGTGTCTCTCCGAAAAATTCTTTAAAAAATCCACGTTTATGGCAGTGTCTCTCCGAAAAATTCTTTAAAAAATCCACGTTTATGGCAGTGTCTCTCCGAAAAATTCTTTAAAAAATCCACGTTTATGGCAGTGTCTCTCCGAAAAATTCTTTAAAAAATCCACGTTTATGGCAGTGATTGTCTCTCCGAAAAATTCTTAAAAAATGCACGTTTATGGCAGTGATTGTCTCTCCGAAAAATTCTTTAAAAAATGCACGTTTATGGCAGTGATTGTCTCTCCGAAAAATTCTTTAAAAAATTCTTTAAAAAATCCACGTTTATGGCGGCGATAGTCCTTCAGAAAAATTCTTTAAAAAATCCACGTTTATGGCAGTGATAGTCCTTTAGAAAAATTCTTTAAAAAAACCACGTTATGGCAGTCATAGTCCTTCAGAAAAATTATTTTAAAAATCCACGTTTATGGCAGTGATAGTCCTTTAGAAAAATTCTTTAAAAATTCCACCTTTATGGCAGTGATGGTCCTTTTGAGAAATTGTTTAAAAAATCCACGTTTGTGGCAGTGATGGTCCTTTTGAGACGTTTATGGCAGTGATTGTCTCTCCGAAAAATTCTTTAAAAAATCCACGTTTATGGCAGTGATTGTCTCTCCGAAAAATTCTTTAAAAAATCCACGTTTATGGCAGTGATTGTCTCTCCGAAAAATTCTTTAAAAAATCCACGTTTATGGCAGTGATTGTCTCTCCGAAAAATTCTTTAAAAAATCCACGTTTATGGCAGTGATTGTCTCTCCGAAAAATTCTTTAAAAAATCCACGTTTATGGCAGTGATTGTCTCTCCGAAAAATTCTTTAAAAAATCCACGTTTATGGCAGTGATTGTCTCTCCGAAAAATTCTTTAAAAAATCCACGTTTATGGCAGTGATTGTCTCTCCGAAAAATTCTTTAAAAAATCCACGTTTATGGCAGTGATTGTCTCTCCGAAAAATTCTTTAAAAAATCCACGTTTATGGCAGTGATTGTCTCTCCGAAAAATTCTTTAAAAAATCCACGTTTATGGCAGTGATTGTCTCTCCGAAAAATTCTTTAAAAAATCCACGTTTATGGCAGTGATTGTCTCTCCGAAAAATTCTTTAAAAAATCCACGTTTATGGCAGTGATTGTCTCTCCGAAAAATTCTTTAAAAAATCCACGTTTATGGCAGTGATTGTCTCTCCGAAAAATTCTTTAAAAAATCCACGTTTATGGCAGTGATTGTCTCTCCGAAAAATTCTTTAAAAAATCCACGTTTATGGCAGTGATTGTCTCTCCGAAAATTCTTTAAAAAATCCACGTTTATGGCAGTGATTGTCTCTCCGAAAAATTCTTTAAAAAATCCACGTTTATGGCAGTGATTGTCTCTCCGAAAAATTCTTTAAAAAATCCACGTTTATGGCAGTGATTGTCTCTCCGAAAAATTCTTTAAAAAATCCACGTTTATGGCAGTGATTGTCTCTCCGAAAATTCTTTAAAAAATCCACGTTTATGGCAGTGATTGTCTCTCCGAAAAATTCTTTAAAAAATCCACGTTTATGGCAGTGATTGTCTCTCCGAAAAATTCTTTAAAAATCCACGTTTATGGCAGTGATTGTCTCTCCGAAAAATTCTTTAAAAAATCCACGTTTATGGCAGTGATTGTCTCTCCGAAAAATTCTTTAAAAAATCCACGTTTATGGCAGTGATTGTCTCTCCGAAAAATTCTTTAAAAAATCCACGTTTATGGCAGTGATTGTCTCTCCGAAAAATTCTTTAAAAAATCCACGTTTATGGCAGTGATTGTCTCTCCGAAAAATTCTTTAAAAAATCCACGTTTATGGCAGTGATTGTCTCTCCGAAAAATTCTTTAAAAAATCCACGTTTATGGCAGTGATTGTCTCTCCGAAAAATTCTTTAAAAAATCCACGTTTATGGCAGTGATTGTCTCTCCGAAAAATTCTTTAAAAAATCCACGTTTATGGCAAGTGATTGTCTCTCCGAAAAATTCTTTAAAAAATCCACGTTTATGGCAGTGATTGTCTCTCCGAAAAATTCTTTAAAAAATCCACGTTTATGGCAGTGATTGTCTCTCCGAAAAATTCTTAAAAAATCCACGTTTATGGCAGTGATTGTCTCTCCGAAAAATTCTTTAAAAATCCACGTTATGGCAGTGATTGTCTCTCCGAAAAATTCTTTAAAAAATCCACGTTTATGGCAGTGATTGTCTCTCCGAAAAATTCTTTAAAAATCCACGTTTATTGGCAGTGATTGTCTCTCCGAAAAATTCTTTAAAAAATCCACGTTTATGGCAGTGATTGTCTCTCCGAAAAATTCTTTAAAAATCCACGTTTATGGCAGTGATTGTCTCTCCGAAAAATTCTTTAAAAAATCCACGTTTATGGCAGTGATTGTCTCTCCGAAAAATTCTTTAAAAAATCCACGTTTATGGCAGTGATTGTCTCTCCGAAAATTCTTTAAAAAATCCACGTTTATGGCAGTGATTGTCTCTCCGAAAAATTCTTTAAAAAATCCACGTTTATGGCAGTGATTGTCTCTCCGAAAAATTCTTTAAAAAATCCACGTTTATGGCAGTGATTGTCTCTCCGAAAAATTCTTTAAAAATCCACGTTTATGGCAGTGATTGTCTCTCCGAAAAATTCTTTAAAAAATCCACGTTTATGGCAGTGATTGTCCTCTCCGAAAAATTCTTTAAAAAAACCACGTTTATGGCAGTGATTGTCTCTCCGAAAAATTCTTTAAAAAATCCACGTTTATGGCAGTGATTGTCTCTCCGAAAAATTCTTTAAAAAATCCACGTTTATGGCAGTGATTGTCTCTCCGAAAAATTCTTTAAAAAATCCACGTTTATGGCAGTGATTGTCTCTCCGAAAAATTCTTTAAAAAATCCACGTTTATGGCAGTGATTGTCTCTCCGAAAAATTCTTTAAAAAATCCACGTTTATGGCAGTGATTGTCTCTCCGAAAAATTCTTTAAAAAATCCACGTTTATGGCAGTGATTGTCTCTCCGAAAAATTCTTTAAAAAATCCACGTTATGGCAGTGATTGTCTCTCCGAAAAATTCTTTAAAAAATCCACGTTTATGGCAGTGATTGTCTCTCCGAAAATTCTTTAAAAAATCCACGTTTATGGCAGTGATTGTCTCTCCGAAAAATTCTTTAAAAAATCCACGTTTATGGCAGTGATTGTCTCTCCGAAAAATTCTTTAAAAAATCCACGTTTATGGCAGTGATTGTCTCTCCGAAAAATTCTTTAAAAAATCCACGTTTATGGCAGTGATTGTCTCTCCGAAAAATTCTTTAAAAAATCCACGCTTATGGCAGTGATTGTCTCTCCGAAAAATTCTTTAAAAAATCCACGTTTATGGCAGTGATTGTCTCTCCGAAAAATTCTTTAAAAAATCCACGTTTATGCAGTGATTGTCTCTCCGAAAAATTCTTTAAAAAATCCACGTTTATGGCAGTGATTGTCTCTCCGAAAAATTCTTTAAAAATCCACGTTTATGGCAGTGATTGTCTCTCCGAAAAATTCTTTAAAAAATCCACGTTTATGGCAGTGATTGTCTCTCCGAAAAATTCTTTAAAAAATCCACGTTTATGGCAGTGATTGTCTCTCCGAAAAATTCTTTAAAAAATCCACGTTTATGGCAGTGATTGTCTCTCCGAAAAATTCTTTAAAAAATCCACGTTTATGGCAGTGATTGTCTCTCCGAAAAATTCTTTAAAAAATCCACGTTTATGGCAGTGATTGTCTCTCCGAAAAATTCTTTAAAAAATCCACGTTTATGGCAGTGATTGTCTCTCCGAAAAATTCTTTAAAAAATCCACGTTTATGGCAGTGATTGTCTCTCCGAAAAATTCTTTAAAAAATCCACGTTTGTGGCAGTGATGGTCCTTTTGAGAAATTCTTTAAAAAATCCACGTTTGTGGCAGTGATGGTCCTTTGAGAAATTCTTTAAAAAATCCACGTTTGTGGCAGTGATGGTCCTTTTGAGAAATTCTTTAAAAAATCCACGTTTGTGGCAGTGATGGTCCTTTTGAGAAATTCTTTAAAAAATCCACGTTTGTGGCAGTGATGGTCCTTTTGAGAAATTCTTTAAAAAATCCACGTTTGTGGCAGTGATGGTCCTTTTGAGAAATTCTTTAAAAAATCCACGTTTGTGGCAGTGATGGTCCTTTTGAGAAATTCTTTAAAAAATCCACGTTTGTGGCAGTGATGGTCCTTTTGAAAAATTCTTTAAAAAATCCACGTTTATGGCAGTGATTGTCTCTCCGAAAAATTCTTTAAAAAATCCACGTTTATGGCAGTGATTGTCTCTCCGAAAAATTCTTTAAAAAATCCACGTTTATGGCAGTGATTGTCTCTCCGAAAAATTCTTTAAAAAATCCACGTTTATGGCAGTGATTGTCTCTCCGAAAAATTCTTTAAAAAATCCACGTTTATGGCAGTGATTGTCTCTCCGAAAAATTCTTTAAAAAATCCACGTTTATGGCAGTGATTGTCTCTCCGAAAAATTCTTTAAAAAATCCACGTTTATGGCAGTGATTGTCTCTCCGAAAAATTCTTTAAAAATCCACGTTTATGGCAGTGATTGTCTCTCCGAAAAATTCTTTAAAAAATCCACGTTTATGGCAGTGATTGTCTCTCCGAAAAATTCTTTAAAAAATCCACGTTTATGGCAGTGATTGTCTCTCCGAAAAATTCTTTAAAAAATCCACGTTTATGGCAGTGATTGTCTCTCCGAAAAATTCTTTAAAAAATCCACGTTTATGGCAGTGATTGTCTCTCCGAAAAATTCTTTAAAAAATCCACGTTTATGGCAGTGATTGTCTCTCCGAAAAATTCTTTAAAAAATCCACGTTTATGGCAGTGATTGTCATCTCCGAAAAATTCTTTAAAAAATCCACGTTTATGGCAGTGATTGTCTCTCCGAAAAATTCTTTAAAAAATCCACGTTTATGGCAGTGATTGTCTCTCCGAAAAATTCTTTAAAAAATCCACGTTTATGGCAGTGATTGTCTCTCCGAAAAATTCTTTAAAAAATCCACGTTTATGGCAGTGATTGTCTCTCCGAAAATTCTTTAAAAAATCCACGTTTATGGCAGTGATTGTCTCTCCGAAAATTCTTTAAAAAATCCACGTTTATGGCAGTGATTGTCTCTCCGAAAAATTCTTTAAAAAATCCACGTTTATGGCAGTGATTGTCTCTCCGAAAAATTCTTTAAAAAATCCACGTTTATGGCAGTGATTGTCCTCTCCGAAAAATTCTTTAAAAAATCCACGTTTATGGCAGTGATTGTCTCTCCGAAAAATTCTTTAAAAAATCCACGTTTATGGCAGTGATTGTCTCTCCGAAAAATTCTTTAAAAAATCCACGTTTATGGCAGTGATTGTCTCTCCGAAAAATTCTTTAAAAAATCCACGTTTATGGCAGTGATTGTCTCTCCGAAAATTCTTTAAAAAATCCACGTTTATGGCAGTGATTGTCTCTCCGAAAAATTCTTTAAAAAATCCACGTTTATGGCAGTGATTGTCTCTCCGAAAAATTCTTTAAAAAATCCACGTTTATGGCAGTGATTGTCTCTCCGAAAAATTCTTTAAAAATCCACGTTTATGGCAGTGATTGTCTCTCCGAAAAATTCTTTAAAAATCCACGTTTATGGCAGTGATTGTCTCTCCGAAAAATTCTTTAAAAAATCCACGTTTATGGCAGTGATTGTCTCTCCGAAAAATTCTTTAAAAAATCCACGTTTATGGCAGTGATTGTCTCTCCGAAAAATTCTTTAAAAATCCACGTTTATGGCAGTGATTGTCTCTCCGAAAATTCTTTAAAAAATCCACGTTTATGGCAGTGATTGTCTCTCCGAAAAATTCTTTAAAAATCCACGTTTATGGCAGTGATTGTCTCTCCGAAAAATTCTTTAAAAAATCCACGTTTATGGCAGTGATTGTCTCTCCGAAAAATTCTTTAAAAAATCCACGTTTATGGCAGTGATTGTCTCTCCGAAAAATTCTTTAAAAAATCCACGTTTATGGCAGTGATTGTCTCTCCGAAAAATTCTTTAAAAAATCCACGTTTATGGCAGTGATTGTCTCTCCGAAAAATTCTTTAAAAATCCACGTTTATGGCAGTGATTGTCTCTCCGAAAAATTCTTTAAAAAATCCACGTTTATGGCAGTGATTGTCTCTCCGAAAAATTCTTTAAAAAATCCACGTTTATGGCAGTGATTGTCTCTCCGAAAAATTCTTTAAAAAATCCACGTTTATGGCAGTGATTGTCTCTCCGAAAAATTCTTTAAAAAATCCACGTTTATGGCAGTGATTGTCTCTCCGAAAAATTCTTTAAAAAATCCACGTTTATGGCAGTGATTGTCTCTCCGAAAAATTCTTTAAAAAATCCACGTTTATGGCAGTGATTGTCTCTCCGAAAAATTCTTTAAAAAATCCACGTTTATGGCAGTGATTGTCTCTCCGAAAATTCTTTAAAAAATCCACGTTTATGGCAGTGATTGTCTCTCCGAAAAATTCTTTAAAAATCCACGTTATGCAGTGATTGTCTCTCCGAAAAATTCTTTAAAAAATCCACGTTTATGGCAGTGATTGTCTCTCCGAAAAATTCTTTAAAAAATCCACGTTTATGACAGTGATTGTCTCTCCGAAAATTCTTTAAAAAATCCACGTTTATGGCAGTGATTGTCCTCTCCGAAAAATTCTTTAAAAAATCCACGTTTATGGCAGTGATTGTCTCTCGGAAAAATTCTTTAAAAAATCCACGTTTATGGCAGTGATTGTCTCTCCGAAAAATTCTTTAAAAAATCCACGTTTATGGCAGTGATTGTCTCTCCGAAAAATTCTTTAAAAAATCCACGTTTATGGCAGTGATTGTCTCTCCGAAAAAATTCTTTAAAAAATCCACGTTTATGGCAGTGATTGTCTCTCCGAAAAATTCTTTAAAAAATCCACGTTTATGGCAGTGATTGTCTCTCCGAAAAATTCTTTAAAAATCCACGTTTATGGCAGTGATTGTCTCTCCGAAAAATTCTTTAAAAAATCCACGTTTATGGCAGTGATTGTCTCTCCGAAAAATTCTTTAAAAAATCCACGTTTATGGCAGTGATTGTCTCTCCGAAAAATTCTTTAAAAAATCCACGTTTATGGCAGTGATTGTCTCTCCGAAAAATTCTTTAAAAAATCCACGTTTATGGCAGTGATTGTCTCTCCGAAAAATTCTTTAAAAAATCCACATTTATGGCAGTGATTGTCTCTCCGAAAAAATCTTTAAAAAATCCACGTTTATGGCAGTGATTGTCTCTCCGAAAAATTCTTTAAAAATCCACGTTTATGGCAGTGATTGTCTCTCCGAAAAATTCTTTAAAAAATCCACGTTTATGGCAGTGATTGTCTCTCCGAAAAATTCTTTAAAAAATCCACGTTTGTGGCAGTGATGGTCCTTTTGAGAAATTCTATAAAAATCCACATTTGTGACAGTGATGGTTCTTTTGAGAAACTCTTTAAAAATCCACGTTTGTGGCAGTGATGGTCCTTTTGAGAAATTGTGATAGTGATAGTCCTTAAAAAAAAAACCACGTTTATGGCAGTGATGGTCCTTTTGAGAAATTCTTTAAAAAATCCACGTTTGTGGCAGTGATGGTCCTTTTGAGAAATTCTATAAAAAATCCACATTTGTGACAGTGATGGTTCTTTTGAGAAACTCTTTAAAAATCCACGTTTGTGGCAGTGATGGTCCTTTTGAGAAATTGTGATAGTCCTTAAAAAAAAACCACGTTTATGGCAGTGATGGTCCTTTTGAGAAATTCTTTAAAAAATCCACGTTTGTGGCAGTCATGGTCCTTTTGAGAAATTCTTTAAAAAATCCACGTTTGTGGCAGTGATGGTCCTTTTGAGAAATTCTTTAAAAAATCCACGTTTGTGGCAGTGATGGTCCTTTTGAGAAATTCTTTAAAAAATCCACGTTTGTGGCAGTGATGGTCCTTTTGAAAAATTCTTTAAAAAATCCACGTTTGTGGCAGTGATGGTCCTTTTGAGAAATTCTTTAAAAAATCCACGTTTGTGGCAGTGATGGTCCTTTTGAGAAATTCTTTAAAAAATCCACGTTTGTGGCAGTGATTGTCTCTCCGAAAAATTCTTTAAAAAATCCACGTTTGTGGCAGTGATGGTCCTTTTGAGAAATTCTTTAAAAAATCCACGTTTATGGCAGTGATAGTTCTTTAGAAAAATTCTTTAAAAAATCCACGTTTATGGCAGTGATAGTAATTTTGAAAAATTCTTTTAAAAAATCCACGTTTATGGCAGTTATAGTAATTTTGAAAAATTCTTTTAAAAAATCCACATTTATGGCAGAGATAGTCGTTTAGAAAAATTCTTTAAAAAAATCCACGTTTGTGGCAGTGATAGTCCTTAAAAAAAACCACGTTTATGGCAGTGATAATCCTTTAGAAAAATTCTTTAAAAAATCTACGTTTATGGCAGTGATAGTCCTTTAGAAAAATTCTTTAAAAAATCCACGTTTGTGGCAGTGATGGTCTTTTTAAGAAATTCTTTAAAAAATCCACGTCTATGGCAGTGTTAGTCCTTTAGAAAAATTCTTTAAAAAATCCACGTCTATGGCAGTGTTAGTCCTTTAGAAAAATTCTTTAAAAAATCCACGTTTATGGCAGTGATAGTTCTTTAGAAAAATTCTTTAAAAAATCCACGTTTATGGCAGTGATAGTTCTTTAGAAAAATTCTTTAAAAAATCCACGTTTATGGCAGTGATAGTAATTTTGAAAAATTCTTTTAAAAAATCCACGTTTGTGGCAGTGATGGTCCTTTTGAGAAATTCTTTAAAAAATCCACGTTTGTGGCAGTGATGGTCCTTTTGAGAAATTCTTTAAAAAATCCACGTTTGTGGCAATGATGGTCCTTTCGAGAAATTCTTGAAAAAATCCACGTTTATGGCAGTGATAGTTCTTTAGAAAAATTCTTTAAAAAATCCACGTTTATGGCAGTGATAGTTCTTTAGAAAAATTCTTTAAAAAATCCACGTTTATGGCAGTGATTGTCTCTCCGAAAAATTCTTTAAAAAATCCACGTTTGTGGCAGTGATGGTCCTTTTGAGAAATTCTTTAAAAAATCCACGTTTATGGCAGTGATAGTTCTTTAGAAAAATTCTTTAAAAAATCCACGTTTATGGCAGTGATAGTAATTTTGAAAAATTCTTTTAAAAAATCCACGTTTATGGCAGTTATAGTAATTTTGAAAAATTCTTTTAAAAAATCCACATTTATGGCAGAGATAGTCGTTTAGAAAAATTCTTTAAAAAAATCCACGTTTGTGGCAGTGATAGTCCTTAAAAAAAACCACGTTTATGGCAGTGATAATCCTTTAGAAAAATTCTTTAAAAAATCTACGTTTATGGCAGTGATAGTCCTTTAGAAAAATTCTTTAAAAAATCCACGTTTGTGGCAGTGATGGTCTTTTTAAGAAATTCTTTAAAAAATCCACGTCTATGGCAGTGTTAGTCCTTTAGAAAAATTCTTTAAAAAATCCACGTTTGTGGCAGTCATGGTCCTTTTGAGAAATTCTTTAAAAAATCCACGTTTGTGGCAGTGATGGTCCTTTTGAGAAATTCTTTAAAAAATCCACGTTTGTGGCAGTGATGGTCCTTTTGAGAAATTCTTTAAAAAATCCACGTTTGTGGCAGTGATGGTCCTTTTGAAAAATTCTTTAAAAAATCCACGTTTGTGGCAGTGATGGTCCTTTTGAGAAATTCTTTAAAAAATCCACGTTTGTGGCAGTGATGGTCCTTTTGAGAAATTCTTTAAAAAATCCACGTTTGTGGCAATGATGGTCCTTTCGAGAAATTCTTGAAAAAATCCACGTTTATGGCAGTGATAGTTCTTTAGAAAAATTCTTTAAAAAATCCACGTTTATGGCAGTGATAGTTCTTTAGAAAAATTCTTTAAAAAATCCACGTTTATGGCAGTGATAGTAATTTTGAAAAATTCTTTTAAAAAATCCACGTTTATGGCAGTTATAGTAATTTTGAAAAATTCTTTTAAAAAATCCACATTTATGGCAGAGATAGTCGTTTAGAAAAATTCTTTAAAAAAATCCACGTTTGTGGCAGTGATAGTCCTTAAAAAAAACCACGTTTATGGCAGTGATAATCCTTTAGAAAAATTCTTTAAAAAATCTACGTTTATGGCAGTGATAGTCCTTTAGAAAAATTCTTTAAAAAATCCACGTTTGTGGCAGTGATGGTCTTTTTAAGAAATTCTTTAAAAAATCCACGTCTATGGCAGTGTTAGTCCTTTAGAAAAATTCTTTAAAAAATCCACGTCTATGGCAGTGTTAGTCCTTTAGAAAAATTCTTTAAAAAATCCACGTCTATGGCAGTGTTAGTCCTTTAGAAAAATTCTTTAAAAAATCCACGTCTATGGCAGTGTTAGTCCTTTAGAAAAATTCTTTAAAAAATCCACGTTTATGGCAGTGATAGTCTCTTGTCGAAATTCTTTAAAAAGTCCACGTTTATGGCAGTGATTTTCTATCCGAAAAATTCTTTAAAAAATCCAAGTTTTTGGCAGTGATAGTCCTTTAGAAAAATTCTTTAAAAAATCTTCGTTTATGGCAGTGATAGTCCTTTAAAAAGTCCTCGTTTATGGCAGTGATTGTCCTTTAGAAAAATTCTTTAAAAAATCCTCGTTTGGAAAAATTCTTTAAAAAATCCTCGTTTATGGCAGTGATAGTCCTTTAGAAAAAATCTTTAAAAATCCACGTTTATGGCAGTGATTGTCCTTTAGAAAAATTCTTTAAAAAATCCTCGTTTGGAAAAATTCTTTAAAAAATCCTCGTTTATGGCAGTGATTGTCCTTTAGAAAAATTCTTTAAAAAATCCTCGTTTGGAAAAATTCTATAAAAAATCCTCGTTTATGGTAGTGATAGTCCTTTAGAAAAAATCTTTAAAAATCCACGTTTATGGCAGTGATTGTCCTTTAGAAAAATTCTTTTAAAAAATCCACGTTTATGTCATTGGTAGTCCTTAAGAAAAATTCTTTAAAAAATCCTCGTTTATGGCAGTGATATTCCTTTAGAAAAAAATACAGTAGTAATAGTAATTTAGAAGCAGTGATAGTCCTTTAGAAAAATTCTTTAAAAAATCCATAGTTAGTCCTTCAGAAAATGTTTAAAATAAAACACAGAAACATTCTTTTAAAAATCCAGTGATGGTCTTTCAAAAAAATTCTTTAAAAACCCAAGTTTATGGCAGTGATGGTCTCTCCAAAAAATTCTTTAAAAAATCAACTTTAATTGCGGTGATGATCTCTCCAAAAAATCGTAAAAAAAATTCATGTTTATGTCCTTCCAAAAATATTAAAAATCTACAATATCGGTCTAGATACCCTTGAAATTTTTTTTAAATCTTTAAAAAATCTTCATCGTCTCGGCACATATCTGGGTGGTGTATGCGTCCAGTGTCAACCATGCTCACCAGAGTTTATTGTTTGTGACACTCCAAAGAAGTAACCATCGTTACCTCATTCCATGTTCTGGCGTTGCATGCAAACCAATGAGAATCATACAGAATCATGTTGCGTTTTTAATCGAATATGAATTTGTACGTCATTCATTCGGATGACGTGCATTCATTTCCTGCCTCAATCCGGTTTCTCCGCACCATGATTGCATGTCGTTGGGCAGAGGGTATTAAAAATGGTAAAAATATGTATACAAATCATAATTGCTTTCATTACTTACAAAATACATGTTGCGGGGTATGGATGGTTGAGATTCGGGTAGTTCACACAACAACGAGCATTTGCCAATTATGAATGAATGAATTTTGTAAATTAAGATTTTCATGAAAACGACAATGAATTAGAGTTTTTATTTTTTGTGGGACATTGCAATAATTATTTGTTTTTATTTTCAGGGTTTTATTGCGCAAGAAGTGTAATGACGAAATTATTGTGGAAATGAAATTGCATGACGTTTTGGCGCCACTTATAATTTATGATATGAAGGTAAGGGACTTCATTTTGAATTTATTTTTGTGATTTTTTTTAGTCATGAATATGTTTATTGTCGTAAACATAATTATCCGAAATGCATTTCCATGGCTGTAAACACGAATCATTTTATTTTTCTTTTAATCAGAGACTTAAATGCATTCGCAATTTTTAGTTGAACTGAGTTCTAGGCGTCTGCACAATCCTAAAACCGGAATTAAGAATTTAGGAATTACAAGTCGGTTTGCATACAGATATATACGCCAACTTAAAAAAATATTTTTTTCATTTTTAGATATTGAAAAGTTTCCGTGGAATTTATTAGATATTTATAGACACAGCCATATGTCTATATACCCTCTATATATCATTTGATACTGCCAAAACTGTATTGAGGCAAAAATCTTGAGTTTTTTTAAACTGTTTTTCGAGAACCTCCTAATCGAAAATGAAAAATTGTTTAACAATCTCCATGAGAAAAATCGTGGAAAATATATGAAAAAACGTTCAAGAATCTCTTTGAAGGACCTCTCGTAAATCTTTTAAGTAACTTCTGGGCAGTGCTTTGGTTTCTTAAGTCAATTTTATATTAAACACTTTTTTCGAATTTGAGGTGAAGGAAAATTAAATTAGAAAATTCGATTCAAAAAAATTTTTTAATGAACGTCCAGACCAAAAAGTGGTAAGTAGGAAAATTATTTCAAGTATTTTTTATTTTAAGGAAAATTTTGTTTAAAAAAAAAATACCGAACACTCTCTTAGCAGAAATCAAATTATCTACGAAAAGTGTACGGACAAAAATCGGAGGGTTTTAAGATTTTTCGTTTTGACAAAAAAACAAAATCGAAACAAAAATAGTGGAATTTTCAAATTAAAAAAAAAAATATTATCCTGACCAAAAATCGCTGATTTTCATAGATATTATTTATTAAGCAAAAATCGTAAAAAGTTGCACAAAATGTCAAGGATCTCTTGAGATTCTGGAAATATTTCCAAAAAGCATAGTCTCAAGGCTAAAAAAACTCTTAACCTATGCTCATGGAACATTTTACAAAAACTTCCTGACCAAAACACTTACATTTTAAGAACCATTTTTTCTAGGATTTTCTGACCAGAGCTTGGCGGTTTACAAACAAAAGGTTTTTGGAATATAATAAAAATGCCAAAGATTCTCAAAATCTTGCGATCTTCGCAACAATCATGGAGATTTAGAAAATGAAAGACTAAGACATCGGGATCAAAATATTTTTACAACATTTTTGAATGAAATCTTTTATATTCAAAGACGGAGAATAAATAAAAATTGTAATTTTTAAGAATATGTTTTAAATGTCTTTTCAATGACCTGAAGAACAACGACAAGTAAAAAAGCAGCTAAGTTCGGCCGGTCTGAACTTGTAATACCCTCTATTTGAAAGGAATTTGAAAAAAATTAAAAAAAAAAATCGGAAACTATCATTATATGGGAACCGTTATATGGGAAAGATAGCGTAATTACAACAGACAAACGGTCAGAATTTTACGCTGATCCAGAATGATCTATTATGAATATTTCGAGGAGTTACAAACGGAATTACATAGCTAATGTATCCTCCATAGGAGGATATATATAACAACTATACATTTAAGTATAATTAACTGTTTTCCCTCATTTATGACCGCAACAATGACTAAGCTTACCTCAGCCCCTGGGAAAAACTCACGTTATAACCTGAAAAAAAAAAAAAAAAAAAAAATCGTCGAGATTTAAAGAACAAAGGTAACTAGTTTTCGACAACATTTTTCATGGATCTCCGAAAAAACTAATTTTCGACAACATTTTTCATGGATCTCCGAAAAAATCGAAAATCACATTGAAAAGGGGGTATATATCCTTTATCATTCCCTTTGTAACATCCAGTCTGTTAAAATTACGATATAGCCCCCATATAACGGTACTTCCCGACATTCGGTATTTTGATAATTTTTGCCACATTTTTTCACGGATTTGTCTAAAATTTAAACCTATTTGTAGTTCATAATGGGTTTTAGCTCCGGTGTCGGAACATGGTATATATAGGTCCACGATTTCGTATAGCCCCTATATAATGATACCTCCCAATAGTCGGTGTTTTGATGATTTTTGCAAAATTTTTCCACGGATTTGTTCAAAAATTGGTATTTGTAGCTCGTAATGGGTTCTTGCTACGGTGGCAGAACATTGTAAATTTAGGTCCACGTTTTCCTATAGCGCCCGTACAACAATACCCACCGATACTCGATATTTTGATAATCCTAGTCACATTTACCCACGAAATTGTTTTAAATTTGGTTTTTAGAAAGATTTGGTAGATGACAATCCTTGAAATATAGAATCTATGGAGATTGGCGTTTTGCTATGGTCCCATGTTGTTGTAAAAGAATATCCTTTGAATGACTTTCCCTCAATAAGGTTTGATAAAAGAACTCACCATTCCTATGTATATTCATGTGTATACAAGTGCATAGGCTGAGGGAGTATGTCCGCCAGTAAACTGAATTTCATATTTTGGATACCGGCCGATTTGGGTGCTCTTAAGATCCTGAAGTTATTTTTCAACCGAGGTGGCTGTGATTTGATATTTTGAAATCTTCGTGAGTATAAATTGCCCAATTAGAGTCCTGAAGGTCCTTAAAGCATTTTACAACTGAATGAACTACAATTTAAAATTTTGTGGGTTTAACCTCCAACTCCAAATTTTAGCGATTATAGACAACAGATTTCACCACAATTTTAGTTTTCACTTCGTAGAGTTGAAAGTGTTTCGAATTACTTTTGAAACGAGTATATTAAGAATTCGTGGTAGGACCTCACAGATATTTATCCCCCATGAAAATATTCGTTTAGATTCGACATATTTTCCATGCTTTACCCAAACTTATTTCAAATTTCTAGGCCCCAACGAAAAAATAAATTCATTTTCTTAAAACATTGATTTGTTTACAAAGTCGCTAGTCGCTATCATCCAACTGCAATGCCTGTCCACCAGACTCCGACAAACTTGTCATGGCATTTATGTTTCTTTTATCCGTTTTGACCGTTTTTAGGTATTCATCGAAATCGAAAATTACAAATTAAATCTTGTCGACATGTTGTCTTCCAAAGCCAAAGCAACAGACAATGGCTGATGTTTTCAATATATGTGCCTCAATGTGGCTTTAATGGCCGACCATAGTTTCTATTGCCTAATGCGTGGCTCGATCCATTCATTGTGGTATCCACCGCCAGTATCTGAGAGTAATCTTGGGAAAGATATTTGAATTGTGTGTGTGTGTGTGTGTGTGCGTGGCTGTGTGGTATGAAATGACCATTTGAAAAGCGGGGTTGAAGCTTCGCTCCCCCCTGATGTGGATCTCCCCCCGCGCTCTCCTTGCCTTTGGATAGTTATTGCCTTTACAATCTCGAGAAATTTTGAAATAATTTACGATTTCTGTAATCAGATACTATTTTTGGATGGCAATTATTTTCATTTGACACTTGTCTTTGGCCGTTATTTAATGAGTTGTTGTGAGATGTGTTGTAAACAACATAACGTTTGGTTGGAGCGTTTTTGACTTAGCTTGAATTTTTTTGAGGTTTGTGTTGTTTTTAATTGTTAATTTGTTTTTTGGTTTTATTATATCTTGTTGCCTTTTTTATAGTTTTCAGGTGTCAATTCTTTAAATATTTTATATATTTCTTATTAATTTACAATCGACAAACTGCTGGTGTGTCATTTACCAAACGTTGGCCTGCCTGGTGGGCCACTATTAGTTTATTGGATTCATCCATTCATGGCAATTTTATTTGGAAGATCTGTGTAAACAAATTAGCATTTTTATTAAAACGTGTGTTAACAGGTTGCCGATGTGTCTGTCCGCCCAAGATAAATTGCCTTTGTCTAGATTTTATTGGAAATCATTTAAATTTGCATAGTTATTTGAATTTTGATTGTTGAAATCATGAAAATATTCACTACAAAAACTTCATCACTGTATGGAAGTATACTACATATCGTAAGTCGTCTCAGATTCTCAATATAGACCATTTTTTCCACCTGATGTAAGTCTTATAAAGATATTTCGATAATTTGTATAAAAATATAAGTATGTGGAAAAAATATGACTACGACTCTGAAATGCTTGAAAAGTTGTTGTCGAGAAATGTACGATATTTATTACTTTCTGACAATGTTGCTATTACTTTCTGACAATCATTATCAAAATGCATGTTTCGCACGCTTCTTTCAGTTCTTTTTTGGTTAATGGGTCGATTTTGGTGTGAAGATCACAAACATTGCACAGGTTTGCAATGCATCTAGAAAACGTTACAGTTTGATCCGGTTCATTGGCTGGACGCATAATTTGAGCATACCTCCACAAAGATGTTGCGAATTGAAACCTAACTGTAAATCGTGAGCACTACAGTGAGATGAAGCCCAACTTATTCCCAAAATGCAAGAGCATGGCTTGTCTGACTTGTGGTTGCAACAAGACGGTGCCACATGCCAACCAACCAGCCCGGTGCACGCTAGAACCCGGGTAATTGGCCGCGGAGATCGTGCAGTTTAACTCCTTTAGAATATTTTTTGCGAATGGAACATTTGAAGCTCTATCGCGTTCTATTATATTTTTTTAATATCCTTTCTATTCAAATAAAGAATTTATGATAGTTTTTAAATTTTGTGCGTCCTCTTCGAGAAGCTTTTCTATAGTTCATAAAAAGTCACCCTATATTAGGAAGCTCTTGGAGATAATCCACGATTTAAAGCAGACGTTCTTGAAACAATTTTCTAACAAAGCTGAGATTTTTGATTTAAAAGTCACTGCATTTTTTCTTCTTAAAATATCCATTATTTTTATTCAGAATATCTTTTCTTAAAAAACATATCTTCTTAAAAATTCCAAAATTTCAGCTGACCTCTTTGCAGGAACAACAAACTGCTGAACAACAAATGTTTTCTCATCGGAGAAAACCAAATTCGGCAGTTCACAACTTTCGGCCAAGCGAAGCAACTCTTTAGCTCTTTTGAGTCTATTTTCTTTCTGTTACGGTGTAAGTTCTGGCAGTTTTTGGAATTTCAATGGTTTTACCCCGAGCTCATTTTTCAATATTTGCCGAATGGAATATTGCTCTCGGGCCATTTTTCGGCCACTGCGACGCGGGTTTCGATCAAGTCGCTTCTTCACTTTTCAAACCATTTCTGCTGATGTTGCTGTTTTCTTCCGTCCACTTCCTTAACGTCGAGCTATGCTCCCAGTATCACGGTAACGAGCGATGATACGAGACATTTATTCACATTTAAATGCTGGAGTTCTCTAACCATAGCCACTTGTGGTTTTCCAGCCATATATAAAGAAATCACACTTGAATCACGATTAAATTCCATCATGAATATCTTTTTTTCAGAAAATTCTCACCAAAATGCGTTTGTACGCTTGTAAAAAATATAATGAGCTGTCACTGGAATAATTTTAACAGCTCTCGGGCAAGTGGCTTAGAAATGATAGCAGTCTGAAGGTGGTTGCAGTTTTTTCATTCCACTCTACATTGTTATTGGTTTTCGCATGTGACCTGAGTCTTTTCTAAATATTACGATAGACCAAGTTTGAACTATATGGAGTACTAACTTCGTACAAAATTCCTAGACTTTTGAACATTTGCCCATCTCTGAACTTGATTTAAGCTAGAAAATAATATTACGATGTGTCAAGTTTGGGCCAAATAGGATACTCCCTTCGAGAGTGATCGTTAGCACCAGCTGACTGGACATTTGTATGGACGGGAAGACAGGGATGGCAAGATCGATTCCAAATATCCTGAGTCCAACTTGTTAGTTATTATGTAAAGTTTGCAGTATAAGTCTGGACGGAAGTTTTTTACACCCCAAAATTAAAACCTAACTTATAAGAAAAAGTCCTTAAAACTATTGAATTGCCTCTCATTCAGCTTGTCGATATATGAATATAAAAGTCAGGATTTATGTGCAGGTGGAAAACATACAAAAAATAATATAAAATTAAAAAAAATTTGTTGAAACGCACTATTTTAGGTGGAGAACCTTGAATATATATTTTTTAAATATCCATGAATTTCCATCAGGATATCTTTTTTGGTCCAACCTTTTTTCAGTAGGCATTTAAAATTGATTTAAAAATGCAGTATTTTTTTGTCGAGAGATCCTTAATTATTTTCCTTAAATTTAACGATTTTTGTTCCGTTTGCCTTTAAAAAATATCTACGTAAATCAATGTTCAAGAAGGTGGTCCTTGGATTTTTTAACTGAAAAATGCAAGATTTTTGGTCCAAAGTCCATTTCCATTTTTTCGATTTTTTTTCTTTGGAGATTCCTCTTTTTAAATCAATGAATGTTGATCAGAAGGTCCTTGAAAAAAAAAAAAACTTAAAAAACAACAATATTGGGCCGTGAGGTCATTAAAAGATTTTTTTTCGGAAAAAATACGATTTTTGTTTAGATAATATTTGACCTATTTTTAATGACGAGACGTTTGGCAGTTTTTAAAAACATCTTCTTTGGCAAACTGGCCAAACTGACCTTGAAAAAATCACGAGATCCTTAAACACGATTTCTTGAGGTTTTAGTAACGATTTTCTAAAATTATCCAAGAGCACTAATCAGAAAGTCCTTGAAAAAAAGCTCAAGAGTTTGGGTCAGGAGGTCTTTACAAAGCATTACTCAAAAATTAAGAATTTTTTTCTTTAACAGTCAATGAATTTGATCCGTGACTCCTACGATTTTCAGCCAAGATGTCATCAAAATAATTTCGCAAAAAATGCAAATACTGTTCCAAGAACACCTAAAACAGGTTTGGAGATCCTTTCTGAAATGTTTTTAAAAAATCCTCGTGCCTCGCATAGGGGTCCTTGGAAACTGTTCTTTAAATCCAAAAGTTTTTGACAGGAGGTCCTTGAAAACCTCGCTTTAAGAAATCCACAAATTTTGGTCAGGAGGTCTTCGATGACATTGTGTTACAAGTCCATGTGAGCATTGGGGTTTTTGAAGAAATGTTCTAAAGGAGTCCACAAGTCTCACTCAGGATGTCCTCGAATTAATTTTCTCAAAAATCCACGAGCATTGATTAGGAGGTCCTTTAAACAAATTTCATATAAAATGTTCCTGGACACAGTTTTGGTAAGGAAGCCATTGACAGATTTTACTTTATAATCCACAAGTCATAATGCCATTAAAAATATGTTCTTAAAAATCCAATTGTCAGGATGTCCTTGAGATGATGGCTTAAAGAAGAAGTTCTGAAGAAAAGAAAACAAACTTTTTTTCTTCAAAAAAAAAAACTATCTTTCATAGTTTTTGGTCAGAATGTCCTTGGAAAAATGTGTTAAAAAAAAAATTTTGTCGGGATGTCTTTAAAAAATTTCTTTAAAATAATTCAAACTTTTTGATCCATAGGCTCTTAAAATATTTTTCTTTAGAAATCCAAGTTCCTTGAAAAAATTAAAAAAATAATGATTTTCGGTCTGAATGTTGTTGGAAAAAAAATCAAAAACCAGTGGTTTTTGAAAAAAAATCCTCCAAAAACCTTTAAAGCTTCTTAACCTTATGAGCAATTTCTTCTGTTGTCTTGGGTTTTTGAGAGAATAATGTCCGTCAAGTCCACTTTAAAATTTTAGCTGCGTTCTAACAGTTCGTATTAGGTCTTTTAATACTCAAAATGCATAATTCGTAGCTTGGCAAATATTTTCCTTTAAATTATTATTCTTTCCTTTTTCGGAAAGAATAATAGGAAACTGTTTGCTTTTACACCAAAAAGTATTCTAAGTCTTTCTTTTGGAAGTTCACCTAGGTGAATATTTGTAAAATCATTGCACAATGGACCAACATCCAATTTTTCTATCCAAAACTATTTCAACGTCTTCATATGTAAGCCGTAGAAAACAACAGGGACCTCAATATCAAATACATCAAAGAATCTGAGCTCTATCCCTTCTCCCAACATTGAATTTACGCAAATCCAACATAATCTACATGTCTATACTCTAGACACAAACAGTGATCTAGAATTAGTACTATTTAGTACTGTTTGTATAATTTTAACATTCTCTTGCAAAACCGCTCCATATCTTAATCCTAGAACCCAAATAATTATCGCAATGTAAAATTTCACGTTTTCAGCTATTGTACCCAATACCAAATTTAGTTCAATTTAGTACTTTTCCTTTACCCGATACCAGATTTAGTACCACTTAGTACTTTTCGAACAATTATGGTACATATATCCAAAACCATGTCCATATCTTAACCAGAGATACCAACAGTGGCATTAACAGTGTGAGATGAAAAAACTCCAACCAACTTCAGACTGCTGTAATTTCTAAGCCACTTCCGATTTCCTTAAAAAAAAGTCTTAAAAAAAATACGATTTTTGGAAAGAAAATCCTCCAAAAAAACGTTGAACCTTCTTAACTTTATGCGGAATTTCTTCCTTCATCTTCGGTTTTTGAGAAACAAATGTCCGTTTTTTTTTGTGAATGACATTTTTAGTATTTCCACCGTCTTCTAATTTTTTTCTAATTCTCAATTTTAGTTTTTACTCAATTTTTCTTCGAATTTTATTTTCTTAAAGCAATTTAAGCCTTCTATTAAAAAACAAGTAAAAAAGCTGTAAGTTCGGCCGGGCCGAACTTTTAATACCCTCCACCATTTGGTACCAATTTGGCAATTTCCAAAAATAATAATAAAATCCGTTGAAAATTCTGTTAAAATCTTAAAATTACCGAATGCCTATACGACGACGTAGACCTGCATAGGCAACTTTTGTCATAAGTTATTACAATATTCAAATGCGAAACTTGAAGAAAAATCTGTTTATAATGTAGCTAAAATCATCAAAATACCGAATATAGGGGGTACCGTTATATGGGGGCTATACGAAGACGTGGACCTGCACAGATAATTTTCTGTCTTAGGCTGTAGTATCTATTACGAACTTCAAATGCCAAATTTGAAACAATTCCGTTGAATAATGTCGCTAAAATCATCAAAATACCGAATGTCGGGAGGTACCGTTATATGGGGGCTATATGAAGACGGGGATCAACATGGCTCATTTTTTGACTTAGGATGTAGTATCCATTACGAACTTCAAATACCAAATTTAAAAGGATTCCGGTAAATAATGTCGCTAAAATCATCAAAATACCGAATATCGGGGGTTCCGTTATATGGGGGCTATACGAAGACGTGGATCTGCACAGATAATTTTCTGTCTTAGGCTGTAGTATCTATTACGAACTTCAAATGCCAAATTTGAAACAATTCCGTTAAATAATGTCGATAAAATCATCAAAATACCGAATATCGGGAGGGGGCTATATGATAACTTGGACCTACATGGCCCATTTACGAACTTAACCTGCTTACTTGCAAAATATACATGCGTGCAAAATGTTAGCCTTGTATCTCAATTTGTTTGAAAGATAGACGGACAGACAGACAGACACACAGACAGACAGACGGACATGGCTAAATCGTCTTAGAATTTTACGCTGATCAAGAATATATATACTTTGTTGGGTCTGACATGAGTATTTCGAGGAGTTACAAACGGAATGACAAAATTAATATATCCTCCATAGTATGGTGGAGGGTATAAAAACACATTTCAAATTAGTCCAACAAAATAAAGGACTTCCTCGACATTAACTCACTGTGTCTCAAGGCATTCATTCCCAGGTCATAACTCTCATTTATGGGACAGCTTAACTGTCCATTAAATACGAAAATTATACTCCTTTGTACTCCTTTTGTTCTTCGAGACGTTATACCAATTTATGATGAATCAAAAAAAAAAAACAGCCTTTCAAAAATATTTATTAAAAAAATCAAACACAATATTGAATAAAAACGATCGATTGAACAACAAATACATAATCATGCCATAAATATGATAAAAGAGAACGATAACAACAACAATTAAAAAAAAATATTAAAAACATACGGCTGATAATGATGATGAGAATATTGAATGAAGCCAATGAAAGAATGGCCCCAATACTTTTTTTAATTATCTTCACAAGTATTTTTATGGCCATAATCCGCCATAATGGTCAATTCGGCCAGAGTGGGATTGTTGTGTGCGTGTGTGTTTCTCTGTCGAATCAAAAGGCCGACCCATTTGTGTTGGCCATTCATATTTGGTTTTTTGTTGTTCCTGTTGTCTTTTCAAACAATCCAGCGATTTAGCCAACAAGCGATTGAAAATCATTTGAACATGTTTATATCTCAATCTCCAGGTTATTGTTTGGTGTGTTTTTGTATTTCGATTTGTATTCAAACCATTTTTAATAGAAAAATATTTCCAATTTCCACCAGCCACCATTGGCCATCAATAACAACAACAAAAAGTCACAATTTTTTCGTTTTTTGTTCATTTCAAGATTTATGATGGAAATATGAATGGGTTTTCAAAATGATTTGTAGTCATCTGGTTTTTTGTGTGTGTGTGCGATGTTGTTGTTTTTCATAGTTTTCTTGATCATATTTTTTTTGGTTCTTGTTGTTATTGTTCCTGTTGTTAATAGTTTAAGCGTCTTATGGAACGAACCAAGCATTCATGCGTGGTGGTTATTTTCAGATTTTGTTCCGACTTCATTAATTCCTTTGGTCTGTTTTGTGTTTAAAGTCATAAAATTTGTTCTAATCTGAGTTTAATTTTTATTATTTATCGTATCGAATACAAAGTGTCAAAAAACAAAGGGCCTAAACTGGCAGCATTAAATCTAATTTACAGCTTTTTAACCCGATCTCATAGTTTGAGATAAGTTTTGTGGCCTGTTTTCTATTTCGATTTTCATTGGCGATAAAACATTTGGAAGACATATTTCAGTGAGATATTTGAACGGGGGATTGGTATGTCGCATTTGTGGAGTTCTACTCAATTCGATACGCTTTTGCATATTTTCCTCGGGTTTACCGCATATTTATTGATTTATTTATTATACCCTCCACCATAGTACGGAGGGTATATTAAGTTTGTCATTCCGTTTGTAACACCTCGCAAAATACATTTTAGACCCCTCAAAGTATAAATATTCCTGATCAGCATAAAATTCTATGTCGATTTAGCGAGTTCAGTCCGTATATGCGTTAGTAATGGATACTTGTCTGTACAGGTTCACGTCTTCGTATAGCCCCCATATAACGGTACCACCCGATATTCGGTATTTTGATGATTTTTGCGACAATATTCATCGGAATTCTTTAAAATTTGGTATTTGAAGTTCGTAATGGATACTACAGCCTATGACAGAAATTTGTCTGTGCAGGTCCATGTCTTCGTATAGCCCCCATGTAACGACACCTCCCGATATTCGGTATTTTGATGATTTTAGCGAGATTATTCACCGGAATTCTTTCAAATTTGGTATTTGATGTTCGTAGTGGATACTACAGCCTATGACATTGAATTGTCTGTGCAGGTCCACGTCTTCGTATAGCGGTAACACCCGATATTAGGTGCTTTGATGATTTTAGCGACATTATTCATCAGAATTGTTTGAAATTTGGTATTTGAAGTTCGCAATGGATACCTCAGCCTATGACAGAAAATTGTGTGTGCTGGTTCACGTCTTCCTATAGCCCTCATATAACTGTACCTCCCGATATTAGGTGCTTTGATGATTTTAGCGACATTATTCATCGGGATTCTTTCGAATTTGGTATTTGATGTTCGTAATGGATACTACAGCCTATGACAGAATCTTGTCTGTGCAGGTCCACGTCTTCGTATAGCCTCCATATAACGGTACCTCCCGATATTCGGTATTTTGATGATTTTAGCGACATTATTCATGGGAATTGTTTGAAATTTGGTGTTTGAAGTTCGTAAAGGATTCACAGCCAAAGACAGAAAATTGTCTGTGCAGATCCACGTCTTCGTATAGCCCCAATATAACAGTACCTGCCTATATTCGGTACTTTGTTGATATTAGCGACATTATTAACCGGAATTCTTTCAAATTTGGTAATTGATGTTCGTAGTGGACACTACAGCCTGTGACAGAAAATTGTCTGTGCAGGTTCATGTCTTCGTATAGCCCCCATATAACTGTACCTCCCTATATTCGGTACTTTGTTGATTTTAGCGACATTATGCATTGGAATTCTTTCAAATTTGGTATTTGAAGTTCGTAATGGATACTACAGCCTATGACAGAAAATTGTCTGTGCAAGTCCATGTCCTCGTATAGCCCCCATATAGCAGTACCTCCCGATACTCGGTATTTTGATGATTTCAGCTACATTATTCACCGATTTTTTTTTTTTTTTTTGTTAAGTTTCGCATTTGAATATTGTAATGGCTTATGACAAAAGTAAGATATGCAATGCAGGTCCATGTCGTCGTATAGACCCTAATGTAACAGCTACATTCGGTATTTTTAAGATTTTAACAGAATTTTTAACGGATTTTATTGTTTTTGAGAATTGCCAAATTCGTTCCAAATGGTGGAGGGTATTCAAAGTTCGGTCCGGCCGAACTTACAGCTTTTTTAATTGTTTTTTTTTTTTTTTTTATCATACCCTCAACCTTGGAAAGGAGGGTAACGATAACGATATCCGTCTGTCTGTCTGTTGAAATCATGATACAGCCCAAATAATTTTTCAGAGTAATTTGTATTGTTTTAGAATGGTTGGTATTGAAAGTGATATATATCGGACCACGTTTCGGTATAGCCCCCATATAACGCTACCTCCCGATATTCGGTATTATGATGATTTTTGCCACATTTTTTTCACGAATTTGTCTAAAAATTGGTATTTGTGGGTCATAATGGGTTCTAGTCTCTTGGCAGAACATTGAATATTTAATTCTACATTTTCCTATAGCGCACATATAACGATACCTACCGATATTCGGTATTTTAACGATTTTTGCCACATTTTTTCACGAATTTGTCTAAAAATTGGTATTTGTGGGTCATATTGGGTCCTAGCCCGGTGGCAGAACATTGAATATTTAGTTCCATGTTTTCCTATGGCGCACATATAAAGACACCCTCCGATATTCAGTATTTTGATAATCCCAGTCACATTTACCCACATAAAAGTTTCAAATTTGGTATTTTAGAAGATTTGTTTGATGACAATTCTTGAAATATAAAATTGTCCATAGAGGTTCCGCTTTTTGGTATGGCCCCATATAACGGCCTCACTTATGATCAGACTTTCTAGGGTTTATATATTTATCAAGAATAAAAGAACAATCGGAAAATATTTATATTTTAATGTAAAAACTCTTCAAAATCTTTCACTTTGAAGTTCACCCAGGAGGATATTTGTTAAATCATTGCACAATAGGCCCATATCTAATTTTTCTAACCAAAACTACTTCAAAGTCTTCATATGTAGGCCGTAGAAAACAACAGGGACCTCAATATCAAATATAGCAAAGAAACTCAGTTCTACCCATTTTCCCAATACTAAATTTACGCACATCCAAAACAATCTACACCTAGACACAAACGGAGTTCTAGAATTAGTACTATTTAGTACTTTTTGTATAATTTTAGCATTCACTTGCAAAACCGTTCCATATCTCAATCCTAGAATCCAAACAATTATCGCAATGTAAAATTTCACGTTTTCAGCTCTTTTCCCTTTTCCTTCACCCAAAACCACATTTAGTTTCACTTAGTACGTTTCGAACAATTATAGTACATATTTTCTAAACTTTATACATATCATAACCAGAGTCAACAACAGTGGCATTTATATAAAATTTAAGGATTTCAGTCCATACCAATTTTAGTATTTTTCGTACAATTATAGTTCACGATTCTAAAACCAAATGTAAGACGCGTTTCCAAACCACAGCCAGAACTAAAACACATGCATAAACAGTTATCTGAGTATCAAATTTCAGATTTTTATCTCTATACTTTTCTAACTAAATGTTTCCGAAACCACCTACATATGTCCAGATTACACAGGGTACAAACAGCGACCATAATACCAAATTTAAGATTTCAAGCACTATTTATTCTCCCAGTACCAAATTGTACAAAATTTAATACTACTTAGTACTTTTCGTTGTGGTTTGCAAGAATCACAAACCTACACCGATAGGGACCTGAATACAAAATTTTTAATTTCAAATTTTCGAATTAGATCGAACCCAAATATCCTAGAACGAATTTCGTTCAAAGAGACCTAGGGTCCAAAACTATTATTACGAAGAGGCCCGGGATATACTATTATTATATATTGGCGGATTTTTATGTGCCATCTTAACACAGGATGTATGGATGTGAAAAATATAGAAGTTTTGCATGAATCTGCATTTTACGAAAATAATTAGAAAAACTCAGTCTATTATAAAATTAGATCTAAGAATAGGAGACATGTGTATTGCCATTAAAAAAAAAATAAAACCCCTAGAGATTTTCGTGTTTTGAGACCAAACTTTTTTAAGGCCTTTGCATAAATTTGACCGTATACAAAGATACCTCAACATTTTGAAATGTATTTCGCAAAATTTAGTATAGAACTTAGAAAATGTATAGAGAGATTTCATTTACTTCGAGAATCATTGCAAGTAAAAAAGCTGTAAGTTCGACCGGCCCGAACTTTGAATACCCTCCACTATTTGGAACGAATTTGGCAATTATAAAAAGATAAAATCCGTTTAAAGTTTTGTTAAAATCTTAGAAAAACCGATTGTAGCCCTTATATTAGTTCTATACGAAGGCGTGGACCTGCATAGGTAACTTTTGTCATAAGACATTGCAATATTCAAATACGAAACTTAGTCGGGCGGGGCCGACTTTATGATACCCTACACCACTTTGCTAATTTAGTAGAGCTGCGCATATGATTCTCGATCAAATTTGGCAAAGATATATCTGAGCTGTATTTGATATATTTCCCTGGATATCGTTGTTACGGAGTGCATATTACGGCTGTGTAACAACAAATCGGATGAACAGTATATATGGAAGCTATAGCTATATCTGAACCGATCTTCACAAAATTTGACATACTAGATTCTAGACTCATTTTGGTCGTAAGTGCCAAATTTCATCCAATTCGGGCAAATATTAGACGTTTGGTGCACAATCAAAGGTATATCGGACGAAGTTATATATGGGAGCTATATCCAAATCTGAACCGATCTCGATAAAATTTAGCAAATGTATTTCTGAGCTGTATTTGATGTATTTCCCCAAATATTGTTGTTACAGAGTGCATATTACGGCTGCTGAGGACAAAAATAACAAATCGGATGAACAATATATATGGGAGCTATAGCTATATCTGAACCGATTTCGATCAAATTTGGCATACTTATTTTCAGGTCCAATTTGATCGAAAATGCAAAATTCCATACTATTCGGATTGATATTACACGTTTGGTGTACAATAAAAGGTAAATCGGAAGAAGATATATATGGGACCTATATCTAAATTTTGACAGATTCTCTCCAATTTCAATAGGGTTCGTCCTTGGGTCAAACAAATGATTTGTGCAAAATTTCATCTGGATAGGGCAATAAATGCGAACTGTACTTTGTTTACAAAAATACCTGGACAGACGGACGGACGGACATGCATAAATCGACTCAGAATGTGATTCTATGCAGATCATCAAAAGGAACTTTGGGTCTATCTCGTTTCCTTTTGCCTGTTACAAACAAATGCACAAATACATAATACCCTGACCACCTTGTGGTGTAGGGTATAAAAATCGGTGAATAATGTAGCTAAAATCATCAAAATACCGCATCGGGAGGTACCGCTATACGAAGACGTGGACCTGCACAGACAATTTTCTGTCATAGGCTGTACTATCCATTACGAACATCATATACCAAATTTGAAACAATTCCGGTGCATAATATCGCTAAAATCATCGAAATACCGAATGTCGGGAGGTATCGTTATTTGGGGGCTATACCAAAACGTAGACCTACATGGCCCATTTTCAATATCAAATGTCCTGCAGACATAATATACATTTGAGTAAGATTTTATCAATCTAATTCATTTCGTTCGGAAGCTAAAGTGATTTCCACAAAAGGACAGATGGACGGACATAGCTAAATCGACATATTTTATGCTGATCAAGAATATATATACTTTGTGGGGTCTGAATTGTATATTTCGAGGTGTTACAAACGGAATGACATACTTAATATACCCTCCATACTATGGTCGAGGGTAAAATAATAGATAAAAGAAATTGGTCAACATTCATTTGTTTACCTCTGATTTGATGTGAAGGATAGGCAGACCGACCAATCCACATTTGTCCAATTAGTTTGAAGTCAGCTCAAATTGGAAATAGTTTAACTCCAATATATTCTTTAAACTGATTTCATATGTACGGGTCATGAGATGCTCTCTATGGAAAGGATATGTAATACCAGATCTCACATACTACATAAAAATCGGAGGTAAGTTTATACCCTCAGTCATATTGCAACAGAGAGACTAAATCATTAGATACGGGCAACACGTGGCTCATCAGCATAACTGTTTTAGACACTATGTCTCTTTGGACCGAACACGTCTGGCTGGTCAGTCTGCACGATATTTCTCGACGAGGAGTATCCGAGTTCGTTCAATTTGGTACATTCATAATATTGTTATCCAACTTAAATCGAGTTCGGCAATTGGCAACAACGGTTCGCTCCTTCGGGTACCTCCTCCACAAAAGGTCAAAATGCAAACTTTTCGTCAGCGCTAGGCCAAGGGCGAAAATGTATAATATCGGCCGACTCCAATAAGTACCACGGCAAATTTTTAAATTACAAGGACCGTCATAAAATGTGATTTGAGCATCCACTTCTTTTAAAATGTCACATAACCCAATATTTCCAATATACAGGGCCACACCTTGTTGTATTTTCTAAAATGTAAGTATCCGATTATTTCCAAGCTGCACACATTCTAATAATATTCTATCAACACAATATCTGGTGTTAAGATGGTATATGTCGGACCATTCCTTCTGGTATCTCCCCTCACAATGGGTCGAAATATATACTATATACACTTATATCTCCTATAACTTGCGAAACAAGTTTTTAAAATTGGTCGGACTTGAATATAGAATTTATCGGCTCACTCCTTCTCGTTCCTCCCTCACAAAAGTTCAGATTTTTAGTTAATACCATAAAATTGGTAATATCAGTATTAGTCTACTTTAACTGGTACCTTTTATCACTGATATCTTTTAACTTATTAGTACTATTTTTATAAAAAAAAAATCACTAGCACCAAATTCTGGAGAGATTTTAGTTTTCCTTCGAGTTATATATTTAAGAGCCATTAATTCATTCTGAGAACACAGAAATGACATTTGACTCATACTTCTGAAGCCATGCTCATATCCCATATAAAATGTATCTCCATTTTCCTATAGTAATATTTCCGTCTACAGACCTAGTCCGAATTTCATCATTCAAGCCCATGCAGCTCATTAAGAGCTGACAATTTTCTTTAAATTCTTGAAATTCCCCTGTCCCGTGGATACGATTGCTGCGCTTTTGTTTCCTATCACATCATAAATCTTTTGCATGAGTTAGTCGCCATAAATCCATCAAAAAAATGTTTTGAAATTAATTTCATGTTTTCTTGGAAAAATGTAACCAACAGCAAAAAAAAAAACTTTTCAAAACGACCGCATTCATTAAATTGCTCTTCAGAATTAGGCCGCCCTGGGCTCTAAGCTAAATGCTTGCATAAATATTTTTTTAGTCAAGTTATTTCATGTTTAGCAGGCCCATAATTTGTTTGAACCTCCTCGAAAGCCATGTTAAGTTAAAATTCCTCAAAACAAACTGCATTCAAACATTAGATCTACCCATTCTCCCCTCATGTGTGCTATGCAAAAACGCAGATGTGTTGGGCAAAGAGGAAAACGAGCATGTGTTGTTCTCCAGCAGGCAAGCAGACACACCATATGAACATGAACTTCATGTGATATTGGCCACAAATGTCTTGGAACGAGTGAGGAAGACTTCCTTGCGCTACCCATCCAAAACATTCCATCCAGCCTAGAGACAGGCAAAGACTAATGCCATGCTCAGTGCTAATGGGGCAATTCTAGCGTGTAATTGTTGCAATGTTTTTTTTTGTTGGTGTTTTGTTTATTTGTTTATTATTAGTTAGTGATAAACATTGCAACAACTACAACGACCAACAACTACAACAATTGCCAATTGTTAGTTGGCAATTTAGCCAATAACAAGTACAACAAACATGCAGCAAAATTGTTTTCAAAGTCAGTATGTAGAAACGAAACAAAGAGAGGGGGAGTGGGGGGGAGGAGGATAAACAAGCAACGTCATTAACATCAGACCCCAACAACTACAACAAATACTAAGCAGAGGACACACAAACATGGCGTGGCAGCCAATTCATGACTTGAAATAAATGAAAATACTAACGAGAGGTTACCTTCTATTGGGATGATCCTCTACTACTCTACAATTGGAGTCCACTGAGGGTGGTGATGGTGCTGGTGATGGTCTTCTTCCTCTGGCTCTTGTTTGCTGCATTTGGAGCAGCACTCCACTCCACTCCACACCGAATTGCAGTTGGAAAAAATGCTAATTTATGGCATTAAAACATTTCTATTAGTTTTGGTTCCGTAACAATTACTATAGGCGCTTATCAAATTGCCAACATCTTGACACGGGTGTCGTGTTTTAAATTATTTTCTGCATTTGTTATTCGTGTTTGTTTTTCTCGAAACGCGTCCACCTTGTTATTTTTGTTGTTGTTTGGGCTACTCTGCTCTATTCTGGTTCTTGCGGCCATAGAATCGAAGTGTATGGTTTTTGGGGGCTGTATTGCAATTGACAATAAAGGCTACAAAGTAGGCAAGTATTCGGAAAGAACTTAAAATTAAGAAAACTGCAGCAGAATCGAACTCTATTAAATGGCAATTATGAGACAAATTTTTAATAAAATTTGTGTTGAACAGAAGAAAAATGTATCCCCCAGTGATCTATAGAGATCCTTGATATTATGTATTGAAGAAGAGCAATAAGAGGCTCGGATCTACAGTAAGAACATAATTTTATAGCCCCATAAACAAAATTTGGGACTCTGGAATGGTAACACTGTCTAACATAAAAAAATTAAGGGGAAAATCCAGCAGATTATGGATGCAGAGCTAAAAAAGTTAAAAAACAATAAATTCGGCCGGGCAGAACTATGAATACCCTCCACCATTTGGAACGAATTTGGAAATTTTCAAAAAATGAAATCCTTAAAAAATTCTGTTAAAATTTTAAAAATACCGAATATAGCCGTTGTATTGGGGTCTATACGACGTGGACCTACATAGGCATTATTTGTCATAAGCCAGTACCATATTTAAATTCGACACTTGAAATAAACGGTGAATAATGTAACTAAAATCATCAAAATACCGAATATAGGGAGGCACCGTTATATAAGGGCCTCTACGAAGACCTGGACCAGCATAGACAAATTTCTGTCATAGGCTGTAGCATCCATTACGAAGTTCAAATACGACATCTCAAATAATTTCGGTGGGTATTGTACCTAAAAACGTCAAAATGCCGAATTTAGGGACGTACTGATATATGGGGCCTATACGAATACCTGGAAAATTTTCTGTCTGTAGTTCCCATAACAAACTTTAAATACGTAATTTGAAACAATTCCGGTGAATAATGTGTCAAAATACCGAATATCGGGAAGACGTGGACCTACATTACCCATTTTCTGTCTTAGACTGTAACATTCATTTCAAACTTCAAATACCAAATTTGAAACAATTTCGGTGAATAATGTCGCTAAAATCACCAAAATACCAAATATCGGGTGGCTACCGTTATATGGTGGCTATATGAAAACGTCGACCTGCATAGCCCATTTACGAACTTAACCTGCCTATTGGAAAAATAAACATGTATGCAAAATTTTAGCCTTCCATCTCAATTCGTTGGGTCAGACATGAGTATTTCGAGGAGCTACAAAAGGAATGACAAAGTTAATATACCCTCCGTAGTATGGTGGAGGATATAAAAAAAGAAGACATGTTTACATCGAAAAGTAACTAAAATAGGGGCTGCTCCTTCCTTTCTACAGTTGTGGAAATTTTCGGATTAAGATTTATCGGAATCTGTGAATTTTAAATAAGTGTCTTCGGCAAAGTTGCTGATAAAAATACGAAGAATATTTTGGACTAGAATTTTAACCCCCAAGCGAGTGAACAAATGGGTCTCTTTTTTGGTCCTTTTTTGAAAATATGGTTTAAAACGGGATCGTAGCAAATCAAAATGTTCTAAAAAATTATTTGTCATAAAATTCCAATGTTGGATCTAGCAGATGTCAGGGGTCTATATCTTACATAAATGATAGGAATTCTTATATGTTAAAAACACACAAAAGTACAACCAACTTCAGGCTACTGCCATTTCCGAGCCACTCGTCCGACAACTGTTAAAATTATTCCAGTGACAGTTCATTATACTGTTTACAAGCGTAGAAAAGCAATTTATTGAGAATTTTCCAGAAAAAAAGTCATTCGGGCTGGAAATCAAGCGTGATAGTGTGGTTTCTTTATATTTGGCTGGAAAACCACAAGTGGCTGTCGTTAGTGCATTCCAGCATTTAAATGTAAATAAATCTTTTGTATCTCGTACCATCGCTCTTTATCGTGATACTGGTAGCGTAGCCCGACATCAAGGAAGTGGACGGAAGAAAACAACAACATCAGCAGAAATGGTTCGAAAAGTAAAACAGCGACTTGAATAGAAACCCGCGTCACAGTGGTCGAAAAATGGCTCGTGAGCTGAACATATCGCAATAATCCATTCGGCAAATATTGAAAAATGAACTCGGGGTAAAGCCATTGAAATCCCAAAAAGTGCAAGAACTTATACTGCAACAGAAAGAAAATAGATTCAAAAGAGCTAAAGAGTTGCTTCACTTGGCCGAAAGTGGTGAACTGCCGAATTTGGTTATCTCCGATGAGAAATCATTCGGACAAGGAGCAGCAGTTTGTTAACTAATAAAATTATCGTGTTTACTTGCCAAAGAGGTCAGTTGAAAATGTGCAAATGTCCGGTTGGCCATCAGATTTCAAGCGCCGGCCATGGTGATGGTGTTGGCCGCCATAACAGCCGATGGTCGCTTTTCGCTCGTATTAATCCTACCGTGGCATCACAATAAATGACGAATATTGTCCTGAAAATATTCTGGTGGGTGTATTAAAGCCTTGGGCATGCAAACATTTTGGCCTCAGACCTTGGACATGCCAACAGGAATCAGCACCATCGCGCTTAGCAAGCGCCACCCAAGAATGGTTACAAAATGAGGTTCCTCGCTTCATTTTCAGCGCACAAAAATCTCCGTATACCAATCCGTTGGACTATGGTGTCTGGAGTATTTTGGAAAGCAAAGTTGGCACTAAAAAATACCAAAGTGTCGATCACCTTAAGCAAGCGCTTCGCCGGGAATGGGCCAAAATACCGCAGATCAACAATCGGGCAGCGTGTGATTGTTTCATTGGCGGTTTGAAGGCCATAATTCGTGCCAAAGGTGAAAAATTCGAACAAATCTAAACTTATTCCAAAATTTGATGCTATTTCCGACATTTTTTGCTTTCATTCAGAAGGCATTCAGGGCTTAGCAGGTTCTTAAAGACTTCAATATTTTGTATTGCGATCTCCATCTCCGAACCCGACTTATGTTTGATAATAATATTGCGATAGACGAAGGTTGAACCAAATCGCACCAGCCAGCCAGACAGACAGACAGATATACAAATAAAAAACCCAACAGTCTCCTAGATAGATCGCCACCAAATGTCCTTAAACATATTTCGTCCAAAGAGACGTAGGGTCTCCCTTATTCCGGTAAGGTACGTTTTGGCCCTGTGAAACGATATATACCCTCTGTAGCCATGTTGATGAGGGTAGACAAAACGACGTATTTGTAATTGGAAATTTCATATTCTCATAGGTTATAATCCTTCTTACTATATGTAGACCGTTCATATAGCGGTTAAAAGTTTGATCAAAGGGGAATTTTTCCTTTCTGGTTCTTAAAATAGTTCTCAAAGACTTCAATATTTTGTATTGCCATCTCCATCTCCGAACCCGATTTATGTTTGATAATAATATTGCCATAGACGAAGTCTGAACCAAATCGCACCAACCAGCCAGACAGACAGATATGCAAATAAACAAACCGACGGTCTCCTAGATAGATCGCCTCCAAATGTCCTTAAACAAATATCGCCCTAGGGTCTGCGTTATTTCAATAAGGCACAATTTGGCCATATCAAATGATGTATACCCTCGTAGCCGTATTGCTGAGGGTAAAAAAAAACGACTTATTTGTAATTGGACGTTTCATATTCTCATAGGTTATAATCCTTCTCACTATTTGTAGACCGTCCATATAACGGTAAAAAGTTCGATCAACGGGGATTTTTTCCTTTCTGGATCTTAAAATAGTTCTCAAAGACTTCGATTTTTCGTCTAGTGTTTTTGTAAGATCGTGCATTATTTATATCGTGCATAATAGTAGGGCCACAAATGCTTGGGACACACCATTATAGAATATGGGAGTTCTATCAAATTACATTTGCGAATCTTTGAAATCTTCCTTCACTCACATACTTCCTTTTGACTCAGGCAGTCATATGCTTGCCATATATAACATACCTACCGTAAGAACCAATAATACTGCATCAGTATATTATATAGTCGCAACAAGGTAGATACCAACACAATTGAACCCAACATCTGTGTGTGGGCAGGTGTGGTGTCAGCATAACACAGCCTGGCAGAAAGAACTATGCCAGGTCATGTCTTGGCTTTTGCAACTCAAACTTGGAACAATCCGACAGTTGGAACAACGGTGACGATTGCGTGTTTACTTCGAGTCTAATGACACTGCCATGGAAGTTGAATATGAAATATTTTTGAGTTTTAGCGAATGTCTGTCTGTCTGCAGTCAACTTTGTTTTCATGATTTTCTGTTTTTCTTTAGCGTCATTTGATATTTGCCAGAGAAGTATGTATAAATAAATACGAATGTTTGTGAGTGTGTGTTTGCAATATAAATATGTTTGCATTAATTAATTAATTAATTTGCAGCACAAATGAATTCGTAATTATCATTTTCTGTCATTCTTTGTGGTTCGTTTGCCAAACGATTGTGGTTGTCTGTCTGTCTGTCTGTCTTCGGTCGTCGTCATTATTTTATCATCATCATTTTGTTAACTACTGTTTTTTCAATTTCATTATGGGTTGTTTGCGGCAATGGAAAGAAATACAGATAACCATCTGAAAATTCGGAAAATTAATAGAATAGAAGACCATTGGGTCCTTCTCTAGAATAGAAGAAGACCCAATGGGTCCTTCTCTAGAATAGAAGAAGACCCAATGGGTCCTTCTCTAGAATAGAAGAAGACCCAATGGGTCCTTCTCTAGAATAGAAGAAGACCCAATGGGTCCTTCTCTGGAATAGAAGAAGACCCAATAGGTCCTTCTCTGGAATAGAAGAAGACCCAATGGGTCCTTCTCTAGAATAGAAGAAGACCCAATGGGTCCTTCTCTAGTATATAAGAAGACCCTTGGGTATAGAAGAAGACCCAATGGGTCTTCTCCAGTATAGCAGAAGACCCAATGGGTCTTCTCCAGTATAGCAGAAGACCCAATGGGTCTTCTCCAGTATAGCAGAAGACCCAATGGGTCTTCTCCAGTATAGCAGAAGACCCAATGGGTCTTCTCCAGTATAGCAGAAGACCCAATGGGTCTTCTCCAGTATAGCAGAAGACCCAATGGGTCTTCTCCAGTATAGCAGAAGACCCAATGGGTCTTCTCCAGTATAGCAGAAGACCCAATGGGTCTTCTCCAGTATAGCAGAAGACCCAATGGGTCTTCTCCAGTATAGCAGAAGACCCAATGGGTCTTCTCCAGTATAGCAGAAGACCCAATGGGTCTTCTCCAGTATACAGGCTTCTCCAGTATAGCAGAAGACCCAATGGGTCTTCTCCAGTATAGCAGAAGACCCAATGGGTCTTCTCCAGTATAGCAGAAGACCCAATGGGTCTTCTCCAGTATAGCAGAAGACCCAATGGGTCTTCTCCAGTATAGCAGAAGACCCAATGGGTCTTCTCCAGTATAGCAGAAGACCCAATGGGTCTTCTCCAGTATAGCAGAAGACCCAATGGGTCTTCTCCAGTATAGCAGAAGACCCAATGGGTCTTCTCCAGTATAGCAGAAGACCCAATGGGTCTTCTCCAGTATAGCAGAAGACCCAATGGGTCTTCTCCAGTATAGCAGAAGACCCAATGGGTCTTCTCCAGTATAGCAGAAGACCCAATGGGTCTTCTCCAGTATAGCAGAAGACCCAATGGGTCTTCTCCAGTATAGCAGAAGACCCAATGGGTCTTCTCCAGTATAGCAGAAGACCCAATGGGTCTTCTCCAGTATAGCAGAAGACCCAATGGGTCTTCTCCAGTATAGCAGAAGACCCAATGGGTCTTCTCCAGTATAGCAGAAGACCCAATGGGTCTTCTCCAGTATAGCAGAAGACCCAATGGGTCTTCTCCAGTAGAGCAGAAGACCCAATGGGTCTTCTCCAGTAGAGCAGAAGACCCAATGGGTCTTCTCCAGTAGAGCAGAAGACCCAATGGGTCTTCTCCAGTATAGCAGAAGACCCAATGGGTCTTCTCCAGTATAGCAGAAGACCCAATGGGTCTTCTCCAGTATAGCAGAAGACCCAATGGGTCTACTCCAGTATAGCAGAAGACCCAATGGGTCTACTCCAGTATAGCAGAAGACCCAATGGGTCTTCTCCAGTATAGCAGAAGACCCTTAGGTCTTCTCCAGTATAGCAGAAGACCCTTGGGTCTTCTCCAGTATAGAAGAAGACCCTTGGGTATAGAAGAAGACCCTTGGGTCTTCTCTAGTATAGAAGAAGACCCTTGGGTCTTCTCTAGTATAGAAGAAGACCCTTGGGTCTTCTCTAGTATAGAAGAAGACCCTTGGGTCTTCTCTAGTATAGAAGAAGACCCTTGGGTCTTCTCTAGTATAGAAGAAGACCCTTGGGTCTTCTCTAGTATAGAAGAAGACCCTTGGGTCTTCTCTAGTATAGAAGAAGACCCTTGGGTCTTCTCTAGTATAGAAGAAGACCCTTGGGTCTTCTCTAGTATAGAAGAAGACCCTTGGGTCTTCTCTAGTATAGAAGAAGACCCTTGGACCAAAGGGTCTTCTACATGGTCCAAGGGTCACTAAAGGGTCTTTTATATGAAATAGAAGACCATTGGATCTACTGCATTCTGCGTCATCCACCCGTTTCTTTTGCCTTCCTCGCTTCCTCGGTTATCTCATTTGAAGTGCAGCAGCTATAAAACAAATGAACACTGTTGTCGTCTGACATTATTTGACATTTCACGTAACAACACTCACACGCAGTGTAACATGCAATGTTTTCCTTAAGTCTGTCGTTTTGTTCGTTTCGTCGTCGCAGTCGTCAGTCTCATACAGTGGCGTTGTCCCTTAGTTTGTTTTTTTGTCGTCTCCTCATTTGCGTTGTTTTTGGGTAAATTTGTCGTGCCTTAAACTTTTGCTGAAAAAAAGCTTGCACTCTAAGACTCAATAGGCAGTGGCTGTGGCATGTCACGCCAAAGAGTGCAGTGGCACACAACAACAACACTTATATCAACGTAATATGTTGTTATTGCTTTTGTTGTTGTTGTTGATTTTTATGTTAAAAGTATGTTAATTTAGCTAAAGGGTTAATTTTCATACAAGTTGATCGTTTGTTAGCCTAAAATACGTTGATATTCGGAAAACTCATTAGTCAAAAAGTTGAATGTTCCTCTTTGGAAGGTGTTCGAAAATAACTGTTTTATAGTACGTTTAAAAAATTGTGGGAGAAAATATTTTGGGATGACTAGACTAATCCGTTTTTATAAAAAGATTAGTAGTTAGGACGGTGCATATCGAATCTGAATCCATTTTTAGTCATCATCGATTTCTTAATTGTTTCAGAAAATTTTAATGATGACGGGTTAATTCATTTTCTTTTAAGCTCTTGTTATTGTTGTGACAGTGTCATTTTGTTCAGTCGGAAGTCGAGGATATGTAGGCTGATAAGGTTTAATTCTACCAAAATATAGTACCTGAGGGAAAAGATTGATTAACCACAACCTGACATATTGCCTACGGCAAACGAAGTTTCTTTATCAGCTGATGGAGAGGATGACTCAATGAACACAGAGTAAATCGATTTACTGGTTAAGCGGCTCATAAGGCATACTTGGTGTGGATGATGAGGGGTTGTTTTTTTTAGAAACAAGTGTCTATTTAGAATAAACCGACCGGTGTTGCCGATAGATGTATACCCTCAGCCAATGTTTAATTATTTAAATATATTTTGACTTCTGTTATGATTATTCAAATTGTTGACCCTCTATGGAGTAGGCTCCGAAGGAATGGACCAATATTTTTCATTTCGTATTGAACCTAAATAAATATGATATAAATATTAGGATGTGCCAGGTTTAGACTATATCGATTACTGCCTTCAATTTATATGAGATATGTGATAATTTCTAGAAAATGTACGTGAAGTACCAGATATAGTCGATCGAAGTATTCCTTTTTCATACTTCATCTAATACAGATAAAAATATTGGTATGGGCAAAATTCCAAGAAAATCAAACATCTATATCCAATTTTATGCGAAATCAAAAAAATTCCATATCCATCTCTGGCTTCTAATTGAGAGAACTATTCAGATATAGCAAGTTCTGAAGAATCGGCGAATCGGTAAGTTATGACAAATATATGTATTATAAATTGTGATCCTTTGTGCGTGAGGTACCAGAAGGGGATGACAAATATCTATCATCTTCACATATCATATTTATCATTTCGATGTGTGAAATTTGAAGAGAGTTGGATGTTCATTTCGCGTTTTGTTTTTGAAATGTTTGAACCCTTTGTGGGGGTGGTACCAAAAGAAATGGTCCGATCTCTGCCATCTTTATAACAGAGAAATACTGAGATGTGTCAAGTCTGAATGGAATCGGTTTTTAATTTCGCGTGTTGAGAGCTTCATTGTAATTCCAAATTTTGAACCTTTGTAGGGGAGGTATCAGAAGGAGTGGACCGATATATGCCATCTTCATAGCAAATCTTGTGTTAGTATAAATAATAGGATGAGTGAAATATGAAGAGAACCGGATGCTTTATTTTATAATCGTTTTTCTTATTCAAAATCTTGAAACCTATGTAGGGAAGGTACCAGCAGAATTGGCCGATCTCTATCAACTTTATAACAGATCTTGTGTTGCTAGAAATATTGAGATGTGCCAAGTCTGAATGGAATCGGATGTTAATTTCGCGTTTTATGAGCTTCATGGATATTCACAGTTTTCACCTTTTGTGGGGAAGATACCAGAAGGAGTGGACCGATGTATTCCATCTTCACACCAGACCTTGGGTTAATACAAAATATTGTGATGTCTGAAATATGATCTGAACCGGATGAATATTTCGGCTTTTATAATTGTTTTGTTTATTCAAAACGTTGACCCTTTGTGGAGTAGGTACCAGAAGAAATAGTCCGATCTTTACAATCTTTATAACAGATCTCGTGTTCATAGAAATACTAAGATTTGTCAAGTCTGAATGGAATCGGTTGTAAATTTCACGATTTATGAGCTTAATGGTTATTCCAAATTTTGATCCTTTGTGGGGAGGTACCAGAAGGAGTGGACCGATGGAGATACCAGAAGGAGCTTGGGATAATAAAAATATTGTGAGGTGTGTATCTTGAAGACAATCGGACTCTTACATCACATTTTATAAAAGTTAATATTATTCAAAATGTTGACTCTTTGTGGGGCAGGTACTTGTTGGAGTGATGCGAATATTGAGATTAGCAAAGTTGGAGCAAAATCGGATTATCCTTTCTCTTTCTGGGCAGATTTTTTGCGATTTCAACCTTTTTACGATATTGCCCATATCCGATCTCGATCTAAGTTTGATAATAATATTACGATGTACCAAGTTTGGATCAAATCGGACCTTCACGTTTGGACCTTCGAGAGTTATCGTGCGCATTAACCAGGCAGACAGACAGATAGACGGACGGACATCGGTAGATCGACTCCATGTCCTGAAACGGATTTCAATTGATTATTTCAATGAGGCCAGCCGTATCAAATAATATACAATCTATAGCCATACGGCTAAGGGTAGAAAAACAGATATTGGCCTCAAAACCGACTGATACTTTTTTATACTCTTCACCATAGTATGGAGGGTATATTAAGTTTGTCATTCCGTTTGAACAACCTCGAAATGTACATTTGAGACCCCACAAAGTATATATATTCTTATTCAGCATAAAATTCTATATCGATTTAGCGATGTCCATACGTCTGTGGAAATCACTCTAGCTTCCGATCGAATTGAAGTTGATTGATAAAATTTTGATCAAATGTATATTGTGTCTGCAGGACTTACTTTGTTTATTTTAGCGACATTATTCATCGGAATTCTCTCAAATTTGGTATTTGATGTTCGTAGTGGATACTACAGCCTATGACAGAAACTTGTCTGTGCAGGTCTACGTCTTCGTATAGCCCCCATATAACTGTACCTTCCGATATTCGGTATTTTTATGATTTTAGCAATATTATTCACCGATTTTCTCTAATAAACCAGCTACATTCGGTATTTTTAAGATTTCAAGAGCATTTTTAACCGATTTTATTGTTTTTGAGAATTGCTAAATTCGTTCCAAATGGTGAAGGGTATTCAAATGCGGCTCGGCCGAACATACAGCTTTTTAACTTGTTACTTGTTAAATTAGGATCTGATAGAACATTTTAGCTTTATTGGAACAATATTTATTTTCGAAGTGGCTCTTAAAACTCCTCATTTTTTTGGACCAGCTTGTCAAAGTCGAAAACTTTATTTTATGTCTGACTTCAATACGGGCAATTTTTCGACTTTTTCCAAGATCGAGGAATACATAATTAAAAATTCAGTTTTTAATTTGTGTATAAATGTTGTCACTTGTGGAACAAAATTTTTTTGCACTTTTGGTACCAATGTATACAGTTCTAGATATGAGTGTGAACATTTTCGGCATAATTTTGAAAATTAAATTCTTTCAATTTCAATTTAATTTAAAAAATGTCAAATTTTTACCTATAACTACAGTATATATAAGCTCTTAGAATTCCCTTTTCTTCAGCATTATTTGCATTATACTGTTCTTATCTAGGGCATTCCTTGCCACTCTCAAACTTTTTTCCATAATATTGAAAAATGAAAAAAAATGAAGGAAAAATATTTCAGTTACATATACAGGGTGAGATAAAAAAGCTGCAACAAAGTAAAACACCCTAATTTTTTTTTTATTTTTTTTTTTAAATTTTTCTGAATGAAAGCAAAAATATGTCGGAAATAGCATCAAATTTTAGAAAAAGTTTAGATTTGTTCGAATTGGTCACCTTTAGCATGAATTATGGCCTTCAAACGGCCAGCGAAACCGTCACGCGCTGCTCGAATGTTGCTCTGCGGTATTTTGGCGCATTCCCGGTGAAGCGCTTGCTTGAGGTGATCGACACTTTGGTATTTTTTAGTGGCAAACTTGCTTTCCAAAATACTCTAGACACAATAGCCCAACAGATTGGTATCCGGAGATTATGGTGGCCCGCGAGGAACCTCATTTTGTAACCATTATTGTGTGGCGCGTGCTGTTGCGATGGTGCTGAGTCCTGTTGGAATGTTCACGGTCTGCTGCCAAAATGTTTGCGTGCCCATGGCTTTAATAAACCCTTCAGAATATTTTCGCTATAATCTTCGGCATTTATTCTGATGCCACGGTCGATTAATACGAGTGGAGAGCAACCATCGGCTGTTTTGGTGCCCCACTTGAGTTCTGGTGGCCAACCGAAGGTACACATTTTCATCTGACCTCTTTGGCAAGTAAACACGATAATATTGTTTGTTTACAAATTCGGCAGTTCACCACATTCGGCCAACCGAAGCAACTCTTTAGCTCTTTTGAGTCTATTTTCTTTCAGTTGCGGTGTAAGTTCCTGAACTTTTTGAAATTTCATTTTTCAATATTTGCCGAATGGAATATTGCGATATGTTCAGCTCACGAGCCATTTTTCGGCCACTGCGACGCGGGTTTCGATCAAGCCGCTTCTTTACTTTTCGAACCATTAAAGCTGATGTTGCTGTTTTCTTCCGTCCACTTTCTTGACGTCGGGCTACGCTACCAGTATCACGGTAACGAGATGTAAAACATTTATTCGAATTTAAATGCTGGAGTGCTCTAACGGTAGTCACTTGTGGTTTTTCAGCCAAATATAAAGAAATCACACTATCACGCTTGAATTCCATCACGAATAACTTTTTTTCTGGAAAAATCTCGCCAAAATGCTTTTGAATGCTTGTAAACAATATAATTAGCTGTTACTGGAATAATTTTGTCGTATATGAATGGCTTAGAAATGACAGCAGTTGGAAGTTTGTTGCAGTTTTTTCATCTCACCCTGTATATGTATTTTTGTGGTCCCTACTCGTGTTTCAAAATGTCGCTTAATCCTTAAAATATAGAGTTATCTTTATATGGAGACATGCTAAACAATGGAACTTTATTGAGAATTATTTGCAAGAGAGTATGTTTTCTTTTCAGAAACCAAATACCCAAAATCGATTAAAATACGGTAATAAACCTTCCAAAAAAATTAAAATCGGAGTTGGGATTCGATGGGAGCTATATCAAATTGTGGACTTACATATTCTTTTTCAAGGACATCTGGTACCTATTAAGAACACCAAATTTTATAAAAAAATATCCTAAAATTTTCGAATTTCTTCAAATTTTTAGCAAGAAAGTAATGTCGCCCATTTTAATCGTAAACATGACCTCCATACACATATATTTACTTATTCTGTATAGATTGTAATCTTGAATGAAACAAAAAACTCCTACCTTGAAGAGGGAGAAATACAATTTATTGTTCAATATATTCATATTATTTCCAACCATAAATCCTTGTTTCAAACCTTAACTGACTCTCGAAAAAAAAAAACAATCCCACTCCTTTTTTTTCAAACAATGCCGCCAATAATAAAGCACTTTCTAACCATTTTAGCAAATTATATCGTCGAATTAACAAAAATTTGTTCATTTGTCATTATGCCAGTTCATATTGACATACTTTCTCGCTCCTCGTTAAGTGCCAAGTTGGGCACCGCAACAAAAACCGTTTCACCAGCAGCGGCCGGCAGGCAGGCTTTCCATATATACACACACACACACGCTCAAAGTACATATGAAAAAAGCATTACAATGCCCCCGTTGATGGCCGCAGGAGTTAAGGAAAATGGCAACGGACCACGAAGAGAAAAAATCGACAACAACAACAAATGGCAAACGTTTTTGGCAAATGTGCCAATGTATTAGTAGAAAGGTGACAACAAAAAATGGCCCACAGCATGGAACTTTTGGAAATCATACCAAATACAATATCACCGAACAACCAACCAGCCAACCAGTAGACCAATAAAGTTGCCAAGACCCACATAGAGCTATAGCCGAGATGATGATGATGGCATGACCAACAGACCGCCGGACGGACAAAGCGTTATACGCAACCACATCGGCCCATAGATGGATATGCGAATATGTTGTGCTATTAGTAAAAACCTTAAAGTGGCCGCATTCCATGACTTTGCGGGGAGAACAAAACACAAAAAAACTAACCTACTCGAAACATGTATGCCTCACTTTGACCAAAAGAAACCAAAAGTAATTTCAACAAAATTATAAAAGAAGTAAAAACAAAATAAACTCAAACAGTAGCTGCCATGGAAAAGTGACATGGAGAGTAAGGCGCACAATGGGAATGTACTTGGGAACATTTGGATTACGATAAAATATAGATATAATAATCCATGATTGTAGCTCAGGAAAAATAATAATTTAAAATTTATGGGGTGTTTCACACTGCCTAGGAAATATATATTCCTTGAAAAAGTAATATCTTATTATCGTGAAAATTCAGGATTGTTGCCCTGGCCTACAAGGATAAATATTTTTAAAAATATGAACGATAGTAAATAACGATAGTAAATAACACAATCCCAGAAAAAGTATTAAAAATTCTTAATATTCTTTACAAAAAAATCAATTAAAAAATTAATATTGCACCTCTAAAAGTTCTACAGATAAAGATATTTCAAACAAGTAAAAAGGTATCGGTCGGGTTTTCCGACAGATGTATACCCTCAGCCAATGTTCGATTATTTACAAATATTTTGACTTCTGTTATGAATTTTCAAACTCTTGACCCTCTATGGAGTGGGTTTTGAAAAAATGTGTCAATATTGTCCATTTCGTATCGGACCTAAATAAATATGATATAAATTTTATTATAAATATATAAGAAAATCGAACATTTATATCCAATTTATGGGAAATCATAAATTCCATATTCATCTCAGGATTTGGTTTGATAGTTTCGTAATTTATGACAGTTAAAAGTATTGAAAATTGTGTCCCTTTGTGAGTAAGGTACCAGAAGGGGTTCGCAGATATATAGCATCTTCACAACATATTTCGTGATCGCAAAAACGTCTGTATGTGTGAAATTTGAAGAGAGTTGATAGAGTCGACCGAGGTCCCTGATGGAGTGGGCCGATATTGTCCATTCTCCCACCTTACCCAGCACTGATGAAAATACTAGCATTTGCAAAGTTCGAGCAAAATCGGATTATCGTTTCTCTTTGTGTGCAAAAAATATTTTTTGAAATTTCGACCTTTTGTGGGGGAGGTACCAGAAATAGTGGACCGATACATTCCATTTGCGCACCAAACCTTGTGCTAATAAAATTATTGCGATGTGTGAAATTCGAAGACTATCGGGCTCTTACATCACATTTTATAAGAGTTGTAATTATTCAAAATTTTCACCCTTTGTGGGGGAGGTCCCTGATAGAGTGGACCGATATTGTCCATTTTCGCACCTGAACTAGAACTGATGAAAATATTAGGATTCGCAAAGTTCGAGGAAAATCGGATTATCCTTTCTCTTTCTGTGCAATAAATTATTTTCTTTGAAAATATTGACATTTTGTGTGGGAGGTACCAGAAGGAGTGGACCGATATTGCCCATCTCCGAACTCGATCTAAGTTTGACAAAAATATTGCGATGTACCAAGTTTGGACCAAATCGGATACTCCCTTCGAGAGTTATCGTGCGCACCAGCCAGACAGACAGACAGACGGATGGACGGACATCACTAGATCGACTCCAAATGTTCTGAAACGGATTTGGTCCAAAGAGACCTAGGGTCTAAAACCGTTATTTCGACTAGGCACGTTTTGACCGTATGAAATGATATATACCCTCTGTAGCCATATGGCTGAGGGTATAATTAATGAAGCCTTTCGCCGGAATAAAATTTAATTTAAAACTAAAGAAAATGCCTGAAAAATTCACGAAAGGCTCAGTCTCCAAAAAAAAACATTTTTCCGGTAATATAGACGATAGCAATAAAGAAAGTGAAGTGAAATTTTTCTTACAATCCCAAAAATTTTTTTTCTGAAAATCCTTGGGTAAATTCCTTCGTAATCAGTCAATAAATACAATCCTTGAAAAATATTGGAAAGTCCTTGATAAGAATACCTCTATTATCCACGGCTGTGCAACAGAAACTGTAAGAAATTGAAATTTAGTTGGCCTGGTATACTTTGTAAAAATATTACTCGAATATCCATGATGGTAGTTCCGATAGTCTTTATTGACTTTTGCATCGCTGACAAAACTAGATAAGAAGCTAATCCTTGAAAAAGTGTCACATAAAGAGTTCCCTACAGTAGCTCCTACAGTCTAGGAGTCTTTCAAAAATATTTGCTAATATCAACCATTGGTTATCCTCAAAAACGTAAATTGTAGATAGCCCTTGAAAAATATTCCCAAAAAAATCAAGCAAAAATCGAAGTTAGGAAAATAAATCGTTAAAAACGCTATTTTGTTGCTGATAAACTTTAAAATTATTCGTTGAAATCCTCGATTGTTGGAAGACCTGGATTATTGGAAATTATTCCATAAATACTACTGCTGGAAATGTCACTGAAGGAACTTTGGTAGTCTTAAAAAACAAAGTGCATTTTATGTTATTCATTTTTTATTGTTAACAAGTAAGCAAAGGCTATGGTCGTGCCTAGGGTATGTGATACCCTACAGCACTACAATATGTCGGAAGCCCGCTTATGTGCAAATCCATTTTGGAAGATTCCGCTTTTGAAATTATGTCATAGAGCACTGCCCAGATATTACCCTTAGCTTTTTGACCAGGTATAATTACAGGTAGGTAGGTACAATACCCACGGTAGGTACAATACCCACGGTAGGTACAATATCCACTGAATTTTTTTGAGATGTCGTATTTGACGTTCGTAATGGATGCTATAACCTGTGACAGAAAATTGTCTATGCTGGTCCAGGCGTTCGCACAGCTCCGATATAACGATACCTCCCTATATACAATATTTTGATGATTTTAGCCAAGGTAGATGTACTAGGTAATCGCATCAGCCCAGCTGACGGCACCATTAAATGTCAAAACAAATTGTTGTAATGAAGAATTCGCCCTAAATGAATGCAACAACAAATTTGTTTATGTTGTCTTCCCTAAAAGTACCTTTTTATAATATTTTAAATAATTTAAGAGCAAGTTTAGAGTGAAACCAGTAAAAAAATTAAAAGAAAATGAAGGAAGGACGTTAGATTGGAGTGCAGCTTTAAGAATTAAGTTAGCCTCAACATATAAGATTCCCAAAGCACATCACGGGAAGTAGTGCAAGAATTCGACTCTTGCCATTTGCAGTTCCGGGAAACTTTCGGTTTAAACCAGTAAAATATAGTCATTATAAGTTTCTTGGTTTAAAAAATATCGCAATACCACAATCAATACTTATTTTACTCTTATTTGTTTTACAATAAAAACTTTTATTGCGACGTTCGTTTACGACGAGACCTTTAAATGTCATGGAGAATCTATGTTTTTTCGCCTTAGTTGCCAATTTTGACATTTGAGGGGACCACAAAATTTGCTTTGTTGTAGCAATTCGCCGATGCGGTTACCTGTTAGATCTACCTTGATTTTAGCTACATTATTCACCATTTATTTCAAGTTTCGAATTTGAATATGGTAATGGCTTATGACAAACAAGGCCTATGTAGGTCCACGTCGTATAGACCCCAATATAACGGCTATATTCGGTATTTTTAAAATTTTACCAGAATTTTTTGAGGTCTTTATTTTTTGAAAATTTCAAAATTCGTTCCAAATGGTGGAGGGTATTCAAAGTTCGGCCCGGCCGAAGTTACTGCTTTTTAACTTGTTTTTTCCTAATCTAGACTCTGTGAGTATGGTACACGATGGAGTGGGTCGATATTGTCCTTTTGATAATGTTGACCTTTTGTGGGAGGAACCGTCTCCGTACTCGATCTGAGTTTGGCAATAAAGTGACGATGTATCAAGCTTGGTCTTAATCGGATACTCCCTTAAAGAGTTATCTCAACAGCCAGCCAGACAGACGGATGGACGAACTCTAGATCGACTCCAAACGTCCAATAACAAGATTTGGTCCCAAGAGATCTAGGGTCTAAAACCGTTATTTCGATAAGGTTTGTTTTGATATATACCTTCTATTACTGTATAGCTGAGGGCATAAAAATACCAAATTGGCCGGTCCGAACTTTTAAATTAAAGAAATTAAAGCCTTTATATGAGGGCAATACGAAGACGTCGATCGGCGTGGACAATTTTCTGTCATAGATTTTAGTACTCATTATGAACTTCAAATACGAAATTTTCAACAGTTCCGGTGAAAAAGATTGCTAAAATCATCAAAATACTGAATATCGGAAGGTACCGTTATATTTTTTATTACAAATTTTTTTGTCACAAATTGTAGTAGCTATTCAAACTATGAATACGAAATTTGAAATGATTACGGTGACTAATGTCGCTAAAATAATCAAAAATTTCGAATATCAGGAGATACCGTTATATGGAGGCTATACGAACCCACCTACCAGAAAAATACAAAATTTTGCATTCTATCTCAATTCGTTCCAAAGATAGCGTGATTACAACAAACCGACATCGCTAAATCGAATTAGAATTTCACACTGATTATAAATATTTATATATATTTTATTGGGTTTGACATGAGTATTTCGAGGAGTGACAAATACTTTAAATTGGCGTTCCATTTATAAGGGCTCCTACATAGCAGTAGCTCCAGATTTCCTGTATTTTGAATTTAACTTTTTAGGGTTGCATCACATAAGATTTCTCCCTTGCATATCTTTTCAATATAAGCTTGCATTTTAACAAAATCCAGTCCACCTCTAGGGCTTTTTCAGGCCCTTGCTGATGTTTTCAGTCGGTGTGCCTGTAATTTCAAAATGTCATTTTAAAACCTTATGATTGGGATGCTACTTAAATATTTTTACACGTATAGTAGATCTGCTCGAGTAACGGAAGCTATTATTTGCAAGGATTGTGAAACCAATCGACTTGACCAACAATAATGCCACGGCGGTCGGTTCTATATACCGGATTGACTGGAAGGAACAAATCTTCGAACAGGGGCCGCCAACCCAGCAAATGCATGTTCGTGTTCTTCCATTTTTCTGATGTGGGAGCAAAATTACCCGGCATATTTGCTCCGTATTCTCTTGGTCCGAGCCGGAATCGAGACTAACCTCGGGCCATGGTTCTGCGCCGTTTGTCGTAATCGCATCCGCCACAGATCGGACTCGGTGAGATGCAACGGTTATATGGAGTGGGTGCATTTCCGGAATTGCTCCGGCTTAAACCGGATACAGGAGTATAGCGATAGTGACTACATTGCTTCCTGCTGCGCCAATGTAGACCCCAATGAGTCTTCATCTTCTACGTCCACATCTTCGGCGGAGTATGAAACTTCCCCGCAATCTTCACAACATCAAGTCGTGCAGCAGTTGACGCCAAGAATTGCTGTTCAAGTTCCGGACAATGTATCCAGGGAACGAAGCTGAGTACCACCTGCAGATTTCAAAGTTGTGATGGATACAACGTATTGAGGAAGGATTGCACCAGAGGTGGAGGATTAGCCTGTCTATTGCACCACTCTATACAGTACAGACCTATCTCGCCTGTGATTGACTCTGGTGACCCGTATATGGAATTTATTTTAATGTATGGGGTAAATCAACCCCCACACTTTTCACCACATGGACTGCGGAGATGGGGTTGTCTTTGAATGTGCAGGTCGATGGTGTTGTAATTCCGACCACCAACTACCTCAATGTCTTAGGGGTCACATTTGATAGCATTTTCAAGTCGTCCTCGCATACCACAGCAATCTGCGACAAGATTAGAAGTAGGAACAAGGTTCTAAAGAGTCTGGTCGGCAGCACTTAGGGAGCTGATAAGGAAGCCTTGTTGACTTCTTACAATACGATAGGCCGGTATGTGCTAAACTATGAGTCTCCTGTGTGGACCGCTAACGATAGTGCTACTCAGTGGAAAAATATTCAGCCCTACCAGAATGCCGCACTTAGAAACGCAACAGGGTGCCTCCTCATAACACCTGTCGACCTCCCATATAAGGAGGCGAAAATCTTACCGTTCCGACAGCACAATGTCAATGCAATACTTGCTTGGGTGTTACAGACAGAGCCATCCAAATTACCAACACCATCTATCAAGCGGGACTGAATAGTATTCACTCAAACGCGGTCTCAGAAGTCATGGAAGGATATAGAGTGAATGCTGTACCAGGAGACCATCCCCCTCCCATCGCAGCTAAAGAGCGAGAGCTGCCCCGACAAACCCAAGTAGTTTTGACCCAGTTAAGATCCGGACGGTGCAGCCACCTCGATTACTATTGGGTCCGGATTGACAGCGATGTGCAGAACATCAGCCCAGCTTGTGGCACAGGTTCACATGACAACTGCTGCACCTATTTCGCTGCCCAGCCAAGTCGTTGTGAACCCAACCCCAACACAGGCAGAACCCGATTGAAAGGAATCAGTTCGAACACAGCAGTGTGAGCTGATACAACATCAACCAAAATTTAAGTTTTCCTATGCTGGGGATATAAAAGTTGATCTGACATGAGGTATTTTGACCTGGGACTGAAAATAGAGTCATAGGCGAAATGCTGACTGTGGAATCTAGGTGTATATATGTAGATAGAGATATATGGGCTCTTCGGATTAGAAAGAGCTTTACCAGTCGAAAATTTTTCGTATAAACGCTTAATGCTAGGAACACAATTGGAGTGAACGACGAATTTTTTCGCGGCGTATGTTCGTCGTCAAAAATAAAACACATATGTGTATATGGAAGTGCACACAATCACGGCACCGGCGAAAATTTCGTCGGTCGCCGCGAACTCAATTAGCTTTATTTCTATTTCATACGCCGGCGACCGGCGAACAAAACAGTACAAGGTGGCCATACTTGTACGAATTTTATGTGTTTTAGTAAATAAAGTTACTTTTTACTTTAAAATTTGTTATGGTCACTCTACTATCTGTTACTCGTATAAAAAAACATAATTAATTTGTTTATTTATTTGTGTACTTGCGCCTGAGTGAAGATGGATATCAGTGAATTTATAATAGAGAAGATGGACATAAGTGAAATTATAATAGAGAACGTAAAGAATTATGTGTTCTTGTATAATTCATTGTAGTCAACAAATGAGCAAAAAGTAAACAACTTCATCAGGTGTTTTATAATTTCGTCGGTATTGTGTTCCATACGACGAATTTTCGCGGCTCATTTTGTCGCCGCGTAGGGCAAAATTCGTCGTTCGCTCCAATTGTGTTCCTAGCATAATGGTGTTCTTAGAAGGCGCACTTCTCACATTTTTTTTCACAATTGACTTCTTCTGTTGAATGTAAATTTGAACTATTTCAGAGCGCTCGCGTGTCGTGTATTGGTTCATGGTAAAAATCAGCTTGGACTGACGCTTCAAACGGGGTATGTCATTAAGCGATGTGACATCTCTGTCAAAAGTTATGGCGTTGCCTGATGGGTCCGTCGAATATGGGCAACCCTGTATATGCCACATATAATGGCACCTCCCTTTTTCAGTATTTTGATGATATTAGCGACATTATTCAATGGAATTTAAATTTCGTATTTGAATTAGGAATACTACAGCCTATTGCAAAAATTGCGTATCGTCTTCGCATAGCTATCATATAACGGATTTCAGCGAAATTTTCTTTAAGTTTTTCTAGTTCCTTCCGAATGGTGGAGATTATTAAAAGTGATTTTAATTTGATTTGACTTAGGTGATTTTTTTTTTTTTCAAATAAATTCACTGAAGATTTTGCCATTCAGCTCATCCCTATCAAATACTTAACGTACTATTTTCTATCTTAATCCCACGGTGCCACTAACATGATGTTACAAATATAAAAAAAGCCAACAAAAACAGCGCAGAAAAACATATTTTAAAAGAAATGAAATCCAAATAATAACAATAAAAACGAAAACTTAACGAAATGAGGCAAAAAACCAAAATGGTCACACACATGTCAATGCGCAAATTGTTGTTATGTTGCAGCTTGCAACATACACTTGCAACAAGTAAGAAACAGTGGCCACAGCAGCACCACCAGCAACAAATAGCGAAAGACATGATGGAACAGAGAAAAAAAAACGAACCGAAAAAACAACAGAAAACACAGAAAAAAGTTGCTTTTAGCCATTTATGGCAACGCAATTAATTATTTTTTAACTGTTTTGTCATTTCGGAATGCCATCATCTCTTGCAGCCCAAACAGCCAGGCATGGTCTGGTCAACACAAAAGAAACAAATATCTTACATGACTTGTGGAGGGAGGGGGAGGGAGGAGCAACGGGTAAGCATCGGAGCGACTAATGGCGGTAGTGCTGAAGGCAAAGTGATTGCCATCCTTTTTTTTATTATTTCAGCCTTATCTAAAGCTGTTGTCGTCCATTCCATCGATCGAGCGATCAATCGCTTGGTTTGTGTCAAGGCGTATTTTTTTTGGTTGCAGCCGTTTTTCTTTTTTTGTTTCTGCTCTCCACCGTCCATCAGATCACATCAGAGTTGGATTGATCGATTGATTGTCGCCGATATTCGATCAAAAACAACCAATTGCGGTAATTTCCTGCTGATTTGCTACCAAATTGTTGCGTTGATTGCTGGTATGTTTGGCAGTTTCTGGTTTCTCCATTTGTTTTTACCTCTCCATCATCATTTATTTCATTTGTTGACTGCTGCCAATTGCTGCTGTTGGCTACTGTTGTTGCTGCTACTGCTGTCTGCCATTGATCGTTTTGGCCGTGCTGTAGCTGTTACCAGCTTTTCGTCTTTTTTCTTCTGTGTTTCTTAACAATCTTTTTGGGTCACGTTTCTGTTGTTACAATAAAGCAATAAGCTCGAATTTTGTTTATGCGACATCATCAGCCTTTTTTGTGAGCTAGTCTTTGGTGGTGTTTTTTTTTTCTGTGCAGCGTTTGTGCAGCTCCTTATTTTGGTATTGTCCACATTGGTTTTTATTGCTGTTAATTTTTATTATTTCTACACTCAAAAATAAATTTGACAGTTGTGAAAATTTGTTGCGTGAATTTGACTTTAATTGAAATGATTGGATTTATGTCTGGATTTGCCTAAATATGGCAGTGTTATTAGTTAAACTAAATTCGTTGCTTCGTTTCATTTGCTCGATGGCTGGCCAATTTGTTGTGCAATGCAAGTTGACAATTTGAAATGCTATGGTGCGAAGAGGGGGTTTGCACAAGTGATCAAACAGAAACACCTGTTTCGCAATTGAATATTTTTTTCTTATATTTTTTCCACCATAAGCAAGAGGTTTTGGTTAATGTCACTGATCTTTTACACACAGGTACACAAGGTATTTGGGGGATGGATTTTTCGATTATAGCTCTATAGTGAGTGAGAAAAGAATATCACATTTATACCCTACAACACTATGTGTTGGGGGTATTATAAGTTTGATTGGCCCAAAAATTATGTAACACCTCGAAATATTGGTTTCCCACATAGGAAAGTATATGTGGATCTTCCTAACTCGCCGAGCTGAGTCGATCTAGCTATGTATGTCGGTCCGTCTGTCCATGTAAATTTGTAATCACTCTACAGGTTGCAATTATGGCCCCACCTTCGCAAAAATGAAAATGAAGGTGAGTTTATGGTCAGAATAGAAACCTAATGCTTTTGGAGACGAGCGCATAATATTTAGGGGTTAAAATGGACCAAAACTGAACAATTTCCTGATATTATAAAGGGTATATTAAGTTTTGTCATTCCGTTTGTAACACCTCGAAATATTCATTTTAGACTCCACAAAGTATATATATTCTTGATCACCACAAAATTCTATTTCGGTTTAGCGTTGTCCGTCTGTGGAAACCACTCTAACTTCCGAACGCATTGAAGTAGATTGATAAAATTTTACTCAAATGTATATTATATCTGCAGGACTATTGGTATTGAAAATTGGCCATGTAGGTTTACGTCTTCGTATAGCCCCCATAAAACGGTACCTCCCAATATTCCGTATTTTGATGATTTTAACGACATTATTCACCGGAATCGTTTCAAATTTGGTATTTGAAGTTCGAAATGAATACTACAGCCTAAGACAGAAAATTGTCTATGCAGGTCCACGTCTTCGAATAGCCCCAATATAATGGTATCTCCCGATATTCCGTATTTTGATGATTTTAACGAAATTATTCACTGGAATTGTTTCAAATTTGGTATTTGAAGTTCCAATACTACAGCCTAAAACAGAAAATTGTCTGTGAATTCACTGTTCTTTTTTTTAAGTTTCGCATTTGAATATTGTAATGGCTTATGACAAAAGTTAACTATGCAGTTCCATGTCGTCGTATTGACCCTAATATAACAGCTACATTCGGTATTTTTAAGATTTTGACAGAATTTTTGACGTATTGTATTGTTTTTGAGAATTTCCAAATTCACTCCAAATATTGGAGGGTATTCAAAGTTCGGCCCGGCCGAACTTACAGCTTTTTTACATGTTTTTTTTCACAATTTTTTTCGCATGCGATTTTTTCAAATTTGAGTTATAATATTGAAGTGTACATTATGTAATATTTTTTCAACTTACTATGCAGGTTGGGGTTATCATATACAGATTGCAATTTTTGTCCGATTCCCGAACGGGACAAAAATTCCTGATCAGAAAATTGAGACCAATCGACACGGAATTTTGCACGAGAAGAGAGTTAGAGGTAGGGAAGAAGTCTAGCATTTAGGAGGACCATTGGATTATATTTAGCTGTAAAATGGACCACAACAACTAATAGTACGACCGAGTACATAAATATTGGGCAATGGTCCCTGGTCCCACTTTGCAAACCCTAATATTTGCATCAGTGCTAGGTCAAATGTGAAAATGGACAATGTGGGTCTACTCCAGCAAGTACCTCCCCCTCAAATGGTCAACATTTTGAATAATTATATTTTTATAAAATGTGAAGTAAGGATCCAATTGTCTTCAAATTATACACATCCTATATTTTTATTAACTCAAGGTCCACTCCTTCTGGTACCTCCTCCATAAAAGGTCAAAATATTGAATATACATGAAGCTCATAAAACGCGAAATTATCATTCGATTCCATCCAGATTCCAAAGATGGTATGTGAAATGGTCGATCGACCATATCTGGTAAAATTTCAATTTAAAAAAATTATCACATATTTCATATACAGGGTGAGATAAAAAACTGCAACAAAGTCAAACGCCACAATTTTCACATTTTTTTTAATTTATTGAATGAAAGCAAAAAAATTCGGAAATAGCATGAAATTTTAAAAGAAGTTCAGATTTGTTCGAATTGGTCACCTTTGGCACGAATTATGGCCTTCAAACGGCCAATGAAACCGACACACGCTGCCCAAATGTTGTTCTGCGGTATTTTGGCCCATTCCCGGCGAAGAGCTTGCTACTTTGGTATTTTTTAGTGACAACCTTGCTTTCCAAAAGTACTTCAGACACAATAGTCCAACAGATTGGTATCCGGAGATTTTGGTGTTCATTGTGCGCTGGAAATGAAGCGAGGACCCTTAATTTGGAACCATTCTTGGGTGGCGCATGCTGAGTGCGATGGTGCTGAGTCCTGCTGAAATGTTCAAGGTCTGCGACCAAAATGTTTGCGTTCCCAAGGCTTTTATACATCCTTCAAAATATTTTCGCGATAATATTTGGCATTTATTCTGACGCCACGTCGATTAATACGAGCAAAGAGCGACCATCGGCTGTTATGGCAGCCACATCATCTCCATTGCCGGCTCTTGAGTTCTGGTGACCAACCGAAGGCGCACATTTTCAGCTGACCTCTTTGGCGAGTAAACACTACCGTTTTGTTTCTTTACAAACTGCTGGACAACGAATGTTTTCTCATCGGAGAAAACCAAACTCGGCAGTTCACCACTTTCGGCCAAACGAAGCAACTCTTTAGCTCTTTTGATTCTATTTTCTTTCTGTTGCTATGTAAGTTCTTGCACTTTTTGGAATTTCAATGGCTTTACCCCGAGCTCATTTTTCAATATTTGCCGAACGGAATATTGCGAAATGTTCAGTTCATGAGCCATTTTTCGGCCACTGCGACGTGGATTTCGATCAAGTCACTTTTTTACTTTTCGAACTATTTCTGCTGATGTTGGTGTTTTCTTCCGCCCACTTCCTTGGTGTCGGGCTACGCTACCAGTATCACGGTAACGAGACACAAAAGATTTATTCACATTTAAATGCTGGAGTGTTCTAACTATAGCCACTTGTGGTTTTCGAGCCAAATATAAAGAAATCATTCATGCGTGATGAATTCCATCACGAATAACTTTTTTTTCTGGAAAATGCTGACCTAAATGCTTTTGTACGCTTGTAAACAATATAATGAGCTATCAGTGGAATAATTTTAACAGCTGTCGGACAAGTGGCTCAGAAATGGCAGCAGTCTGAAGTTGGTTGCGGTTTTTATACACTCCACCATTCTATGGATGGTATATTAAATTTGTCATTCCGTTTGTAACTCCTCGAAATATTTATAATAGACCCTACAAGTTACATATATTCTGGATCAGCGCAAAATTCTAAGATGATCTAGCGATAATTGAAATAGAAGGCTAAGATTTTGCATACATGCATAGTTTACCAGTAGGCTGGTTATGTTCGTAAATGGGTCATGTCGGTCTACGTTTTCCTATATCCCCTATTTAACGGTACCTCCCGATATTCGGTATTTTGATGATTTTAGCGACATTATTCACCGTAATTGTTTCAAATTTGGTATTAGAAGTTCGTAATGGATACTACAGCCTATAACAAATTTTTTTTAAGCAGGTCCAGTCTAAAGTCTAAATAAAACAGTTTTCATTTAAGTGGTAGTTTCCGGAAGTTTTTTTAGATTTTCAAGTTTCTTCCAAACGATGGAGGGTATTAAAAGTTCGGCCCGGCCGAATCAATTGTTATGAATAATCATAACAAAAGTCAAAATATATTTAAATAATCGAACATTAGCTGAGGACATACATCTGTCGGAAAAACCGACTGATACTTCTTAACTTGTTTTTTTTTTTTGATTCGGGAAGTCAAATTTCAATCGAAATACGTTGTAGTTGTTTCCTTAATACCACCACTGCCACAAATATTTCTTCAAGTGTATTAAAGATGTAAAACTCTTAAGTTTTTTTCTTTTGCTTCTTATCATCTGAACAGAATGTAAGTTGAAAAATTAATTGAATATAATTCGATTACGATTCAGTTTTTTCCTCTCCCTCTCATTCGCGTTCACATTCATTACAGAAATTTACGATCATCTGCTGATCACATTATTGCAACGTTATTATTAACCTGCAACATGCAACTAAATCACAAATCACACGAATGCAGTTAAGGTTGTTGTTGTCGTTGGTAGCTGGCTTTCTCTCCAGGACAGATTGCTGCTGACCATTCTGCCGACCAGTAGCAGCAGCAGTGTTGCAGAGAGAGCATAATTTGTCAACTATTTAATTGGAGCTCAGACATTTATTTGGCCACTGTTTTTAGAGTTTTTCGTATTTTTTTTTTTTTTCATTAAAAATCCTGGGCCTTTAGAGCTGTCGATTTTTTGTGGCCAATCTTGACTTTTCGTTGGCGGCAATGCCTGTGACTCATAAGTGTATGAGTGTGTCTGATGGATGTTCGTGTCGCGAAAAGGAAGATATATTCGCACACAACAACCACTTCTGAATCTTCTGATATATTTCGTCTTTTTTTTTTTTTGTTATTTTTGATTTGGATTTTTAATTTCTTACGGTGCTACAGCATTCCTCATGTCTTATGCTTTTGTGATAAAGGAATTTTAACAAGCTGTGCAGATTTTTATAATGTTTCAGGGTTTTTTCAACACTCTTCAATGCGGTCTTCATTCTGGGCCATTGCCATTGCCGTGGAAATGAAACTGTCCCACAATTTCGCAGTAGCGATCAAAAAAAAGGCCAAACCAGTCAAAAAAATTGTGATTGTGGTATGCCCCAGCAATTAAGAAATACTTTTCGGGATGACATTGACGAAGTGTGGCGGTGATTTGTGTTGCATTTGTTGCGAATTCCAGTCGCATGAAAATAGCGGAGGCGTACCGCTGTTGTCATCATTGGCTTGTGAAAAATTGTGGCAAATATTTGAAAGAAAGCTGGAGACATCCTGATTCCGAGCATTTATTTTTATTTGGTTCATAAAAAAAACAAAATAAATATAGTTTCCAGTTTTACACTTTAGATATTCGGCTAAAACCATGATTTTTTTGGCTAATTCATGGTAGTATAAATATATTATAACCGCAAAATTGATGACATTATTACATATTAGGTATAAAAATGTATTTTCTTCAGAGACTCACATTGAAATTTGATTTAGAATATTTCTTCCTTTATCCTTTTCTCCAAAAAACGAAGTATTAAGATAAATTTTGGCTTAGAATGGAAACGTTTTAAATTAACGTAAAAACGTAAACAAATAAATCTTTTATTTTTTAAGATCTACTTTCATAATCTTCCCGATACGAAGCACATGTATTTTTAAGGGACATTTTTATAGATTCAAGCAAATTTTTGGAATATTTAAAAAGGATTTTTAAGGACTTTCTTAAAAAAATTGAAATAATAATTGTTAAAGAAAGAATCGTTGATTTTTTGGACGACTTCCGGACAAGTCGATAGGATTTAGATTAAGACTTTCTGAGGAGTAATAATTTTACAAGAAAACATTTTACAAAAAAAAAAAAAAAATAATAATAATAATAAATAAAAAAAAATAAATAAATCGTGCAATTCAATTATGTATAAATATATTCAGAATAAAAATTTTGGATTGCATAAAATTTAATTTTAATGGACTTCCTAATAAAAACATTGCGATTTTTTTCAGAATTTAGATCAAACATTTTGGATTTTTAAAGTAATTCTGAAGAACTCCTTGGGCTTAATAGTAATTTTGAAAAACCATTCTAAGGATTTTTAGAAATTTTGAAAAGCTTTTTTAAAAAAAAAAAATAATTTTATAAAATTAATTTTCAATGGCTTTCTGAGCAAAAATCGTGAATATTTCGAAAAAAAATATCGTAATTTTTCAAAGACTTTAACACAGTAATCATGGATGAATAAAACAATTTCAAGAACTTCCGGAACAATAATGTAGATTTTTTTAAAAATAAATTTCAAGGTCTTCCTCACAAAAAATAGTGATAATTTTGAAAAAAAAAAAAAAAAAAAACATTTTAAGTTACTCAAACCAATTTATCTCTTTCCCAAAAAAATTATGTATTTTTTTAAAATTTCCCAGACCTTTTTGTGAAAAGTCTTGGAAAATATTTTTAAAGGACTTTGCGATTAGCAATCGTGCATATTTTTCAAAATTTCTTTAAAGATTTCCTATGAATAAAAACGCAAGTTTTTTAAAATAATTTTCAAATACTTCCAGAATAAATGTTGTGAATTTAAAAAAAAAATGATTGATTTGAATTTTTTTTACAAAAAGTCGGGGTTTTTTTGTACGTCATTTTCAAGGTTTAAAAATTAAAAATAGTGGAGTTTTTTGATAACTATCAAAGCAAAAATGTTAGATTATTTAAAAAAAATATATCAAGGATTTCCGGAGGAAATATTGCGAATATTTTTAAAAAATAATTTCTAAGGACTTATTAATCAAAAATCGTAACTTCCTGAGAAAAAATTCGGGCAGTGTTAATAAATATATAGATCATCGACTTCCTAAACTCAAATCGTTAGATTTGAAAAAATTATTTGTAAGAATCTCTTGACGAAAAATTTTATTAGGTTGGGCATTTCTAATACCTCGAAATATATTGCATAAAACTCTATGTCGATTAAGCGATGTCCGTGGAAATCACCCTAACTTCCAACCGAAATAAAGTAGGTTGATACAATTTTATTCAAATGTGTTTTAGGTCAGCAGGTCTTTTGGTATTAAAATGGGCAATATAGGTCCACGTTTAGTCCCTAGGCGGTTTGAACGTTTTGAAACATCCTTGCAGTGAACTGTACCACCCTATATTCTTATCATGAAATCATGAAAATAGATTTTAGCGGCATTTTTCAACGGAATCATCTCAAAATGTATATTTGGAGTCCGCAATGGAAGATAATTACCTTACAGGTTCACGTTTTCGTATAGCCCCCATATAACTGTACCTCCCTAAATTTGTATTTTGATGATTTGTGTTACACTTTTCACCGGAATTGTTCGTTCACAATGGGTACAAACTCTTTTGACAGGAAATCTCCTATACAAATCCCCGCCTTCGTATAGCCCCCTATATTACGGTACCTCCCTATATTCGGAATTTTGATAATTTTAGCTAAACTTTTTAACAGAATTATCTCAAACAAGGTATTTTGAATTCGTAATAATAGCCATCTTCTCTGGCAGATAATTGCCTGTAGAGATCTGAGGTTTCATGCGTTATGTCACAGTTTTCGACTGTAATCATAACAGCTCCCTCTGACAAAAAATTACCTATGAAGATCAATTTTTAAATATTTTTAGGGAATTTTTCTTAAAATCAACTTTTTTGGTGGTTGGGGCCCGAAATTTTTTGGAAATACTATTTCTGCACCTTCCGATAGTCAGCATCTTTCTGATTTTACCCAAATTTTTCAACCCAAATTTGTATTCGTAGACCTGTGGCAGATAATTGGCAATAGTCGTCCACGCTTTCATATAGCACCATATAACTGTAACACCTGATATTTTAATAATTTTAGAGGCCCGGCCGCACTTTGCGGAATTTTGGTGAAATATTCGTGGATTTCTTATAAAAAAAATTAAGGACTTCCTGTGCAATATTTATTCAAATATTGCAAAGGTAAAGATTCATAGGAGATATTTCGAAGAAGACAGATTAGAACGTCCTCTTTAAACCTGCATATTCCACGCGTTAATTCCCCTTTTTATGCCCTCCACCATAATATGGAGGGTATATTAACTTTGTCATTCCGTTTGTAACTCCTCGAAATACTCATGTCAGACCCAACAAAATATATATATTCTTGATCAGCGTAAAATTCTAAGTCGATTTAGCGATGTCCGTCTGTCTGTTGTCTGTTCTTTCGAACAAATTGTTTTTTATTTTTCCAGTAGCCCGGTTAAGTTCGTAAATGGGCAATGTACACATCTTATCCCATATCGCTCCTATATAACGGTCCTCCGATATTCGGTATTTTGATGATTTTAGCCACATTATTCGCCGGAATTGTTTCAAATCTGATATTTGAAGTTCCAAAGGGATAGTACAGCCTAAGACAGAAAATTTACTGTGCAGGTCCACGTCTTCGTATAGCCCCCATATAACGGTACCTCCCTATATTCGGTATTTTGATGATTTTAGCGACATTATTAATCGGAATTGTTTCAAATTACGATTTTAGAATTCGTAATAGGATCTACAGTCTGATACAGAAAATTGTCTATGCAGGTCCAAGTCTTCGTATATACCCCATATATCAGTACCTCAATATATTCGGTATTTTGACTAGTTTATGTACAATACCCACCGAAATTGTTTGAGATGTCGTCTTTGAACTTCGTAATGGATGCTACAGCCTATGAGGTCCACACTTGGGCCGTGGAAGTCCACACTTGTCTGACAAAAATATTCTCCGGGGTTTTGTCAATAATACAAAATTCCATATAATCGTACACATGCCATTTATCTAAAACGTGTGGGTCCCAAGGAATCTTAGCTCGAATATTTTCCTGTTTTAACTAAATCTCGATGTAAACTTTAAAAATGTCAATACAAGTGTCTCATATTTACAGCTCCTTTTTGGATTTTTCTGTAATTTTGTACAAAAATGAATTTGTCGCACCGTATATTTAGGATGCCAATTAAACTTTAAAATGTGTCAGAAATTCGATTGGTTCTGAATCACTGTACATTTTTAAATTGACTAATGCTTACTTCCGTTATCAGCTTTGCAAAATTTATATACGAGTGGTGTTTAAGACGCCAATTCCAAATGTCTCTTAATATCACAAAAATCTCTTTTAAGCCTCCTGGGAGGTTCATGGACACATGTTATGGTTTTCTTTGTATTGCAGTTTCGTGCAAACCCTCTACATTGGGTGCAGCTGCCCTCCTCCCAGCCTCCTCCTTCAACGATTCATTTTAATTAATTGAAAATTTGTCAAGGCAACATTGTTCCATGCCCAAATGAGACAAAATTTTAAATTCACTGAGAATATTCGTTTAGCGAAAATCTGAAAACGCACGAACGCCAAACCATATTAACATTCCTTATTTGCCGAAAAATAAAGAGTTTTGTGCCAAAAAATTAAACATTTACAAAACTGTTTAAGACCAAAGATGGCAACTAGCTATTTGCACTCGCGTCGAACTAAAAAATACACAGAGACATACAAATGCTATAAGGCCATAAAACACACCTCAGACGATACCATAAACGAATGGCGTAATGTTGCCAGCAAAAGTATTATTATGGCCATGTTTGTGTCTGTATGAATTACTTAAAAAACAGACACACACAATGAAAAAAAAAACGAACATGCAACGAGCCAAAATTGCTAAGAGAAACTGAAATCGAAAATGCAACAACACCCAGTATATGGAATTACCAGCAACTCTGATATATCCAACCACCCATAATCTTTTGGCAACATTCACCACCAGTCCGGCGATCGGCAGCAGTGAAACACACCACCACCACCCCATTTTGCATTTAAACCAAATAGCGCTGGCCCCCACCCCTGACCAAAAAAAACCAACAAGTATTAAGCAATTACAAATTAACTTAATTGCCAACATTTTATTTGCTATTTTCTAATGCAAAATATTTTAATTTAGACTCGATCGTGACATTAATTGTTTCCAACAGCAATGCTCCGCCGAAGCAACAATGGAAACTAGCCGAGACTGTTTGTGGTTTTGTACTAACGTCTGTAGATGTCGACACTCAAACGCGTACCCCCGCTCGTTTCATGGGAGTGAGGGGGGTAAGTCTTAGTGGCCTGCAATCAGCATCGCCAGGCACCCAAAGTAACCAAAAACAATTTAAAATACTCCAAAGTTTTTGCTGTTGTTGTTGTTTCTGTTTCTTTGTCTTAATATTCGCATTCATTGGTAAGTTAGTGCCTGTTACACATGCGCATTGGCCATAGTATTTTCGCTAAAATACTTCCACGAATAGTATTTTAGACAATTGTAGTCGTATTTTGCCGTGTTGCAAATAAAAAGACGAGAGAACATGGGATTTGCAGCTATGTTGGGGAGTGGGCGAGGAGGAGAAAATGTAAAACGGTTTTGGAGAATCCGTAATGAAGTGTCTTGAGAACACTGTGAGAAATCAAATCTTCTCAATCTCTATCGAAAGGGTAGTGAAATAACTGACTATCGGACGGAGAATCAACGCCCAGATAAAACGCCTGAAGCTAGAATCTGGAAATTTTGCACGAGGGCCAGTCCTGGTGCGTAGGGGTGTAATAAGGCTGGGTTTTTAGAAATTCGTACTAAAAGGGTACGGAAAGTACTTAAATGTACTACACATTTAATATTTTAGAAAGTTGGATTGCGATTCGCTTGTGGAATGCAGGATAGATGTACAAAAGGTTTTTTTAGAGATTCGAACTTTAAGGTTACAAAAAGTTCTAAAATGGTACTAAATTTTGAAAATGGTACCACTTGGTATTATGTGATCGGATGGAGCTAAAAACTTGAAATTTGGTATGAAAATCAAGGTTAGAAATAGTACTAAATGCTTCTAAATTTGGAGCAGATAGGTTTAGGGTGAACGTATGAAGCTTACATTTTGAAATTTTATATTTGGATCCCTGTTGGTGGTAGGTTTGCAATAAAGGCGTGGTTTTGAAAAAAATATACTACAAGTGCACGAAAAGTACTAAATAGTACTATATTGGTATAATTTGGGATTTGGTAAACATATAGTGCTTAAAATTTGAAAATCGATATTGGGTCTTTGTGTAGCCTGGACATATGGAGGTGGATTCGGAAATTAGTACTATAATTGTACGAAAAGTACTGAATGTTACTATTTTTTTTTGGTATTGGGTTAAGGGATAAAGATAAAATACGGAGATTTGATATTTAGGTAACTGTTGATATCTGGGGCTGAAATTTGGTGGTGGGTTTGGAAATGCGTCCTATATTTGTACGAAAAGTACTAATGGTACTAATTTTGGTATTAGGTGAAGGGTAGGGCTCGAATCCTCAAATTTGATTTTGAAGTCTCTATTGGTATTTGAAATTTAGGAGGTAGTAGAAATGTGTTACATAACTGTAAAATTGGATATTGATAAAAAGCTAGAGTTTGAATCCCGAAGTCTTACATTGAGATTTTTCTTGATATATAAGATTGAGATATTGAGGTGGCTTCGGGAATATGTGGCATAATTATATGAAAAGTACCTAATGGTACTTTTTTTTTAAATTAAGTGAAGGGATAGAGATACATTTTTGAAGTCGAAAGGGTGTAGATTTCATAGCGACAATGGAGTTATGTGAGTAGGTTTGGTTGGACAGTTGAAGAGGTACAAGCTGGGCTTGTAATCTGCGCACCGCGAGGCAGCTGCACTATTTTCTTACTTGCCTGGGCGGAGATGCCCATCCACCACTAAATGGTGATTGCGATAATTGGGGTTTTAACACCCAAGCATCTATAGAATCGGCAGCGCACAGGGTGAGATGAAAAAAATGCAACCAACTTCAGACTGCTGTCATTTCTAAGCCACTCGTCCGACAGCTGTTAAAATTATCCCAACGATAGCTCATTATATTTTTTACAAGCGTACAAAAGCATTTTGGTGAGAATTTTCCAAAAAAAAAGTTATTCGTGATGGAATTCAGACGTGATAGTGTGATTTCCTAATATTTGGCTGGAAAACCACAAGTGGCTATCGTTAGAGCACTCCAGCTGAAAATGTGCAACTTCGGCCACCAAAATCTCAGGATACCAATCCGTTGGACTATTGTGTCTGGAGTATTTTGGAAAGCAAGGTTGGCACTAAAAAATACCAAAGTGTCGATCACCTCATGCAACCGCTTTGCCGGTAATGGGCCAAAGTACCGTAGAGCAACAATCGGGCAGCGTGTGACGGTTTCATTTACCGTTTGAAGGCCATATTTCGTGCCAAAGGTGACTAATTCGGACAAATCTAAATTCTAAATCTAAAATTTGATACTATTTCCGACATTTTTTGCTTTAATTCAATAACATTAAAAAAAATTAAAATTTATGACGTTGGACTTTGATGCAGTTTTTTTATCTCACCCTGTTATTATATGAAAAGTACTGAACGATACCAAATTTGATATTGGGTGAAGGAATAGAGATAAAATACGAAAATTTGATATTTATAAAACTGTTGATATCTGTGTTTTAGATTTGGCGGTGGTTTGGAAATGCGACCTTTATCTATACGAATTGTATTAAATGTAACCAAATTTGGTTTAAAAGGTGAAGGATAGATATCCTCAGATTTGATTCTGAAGTCACTGTTGATATCTGAAATTGAGACATGTAGTTGGCTTTGTGAATGTGTACTATAAGTGTACGAAAAGTACTAAATGGTACTAAGTTTGGAATTTTATGAGGGAATATGGCTGGAATCTTCAAATTTGGTCTCTTATGGTATCTGGAATCGAGATATGAAGGTGGTTTTGGAAATGTGAGCTAAAATTGTACAAATAGTGCTAAAAAGTACTATATTTGGCACAATTTGGTAGTGAGTGAATACATTGTGCTTGAAATCGGACATTTGACATTAGGGTCGCTGTTTATGTGAAGCCTAGACAGACGAAGGTGTTTTCGGAAATGTATACTATAATTGGACGAAAAGTACTAAAGATTGTATTGGGTGAAGAAATACAGTTGAAATGAGATTTGATATAGATAACACTGCTGGTGTCTGAATTGAGATATGGAGGGAGTTTTCAAAATGCGTTATATTTGCACGAAAAGTGCTTAAAGGTACTAAATGTGGTATTGGGTAAAGGCATAGAACTAGAATCACAAAATGTGATATTAAAGTCTATGTTGGGTACGTGATGTTGAGATCTGATGGTGGTTTTGCAAATCCGTATTGTTCGAAAAGTACCAAATTTGGATATGTGGTGGTAGTATTTAGTAAATGTACTAAAACTACTAAAATGTACTCAAAATTGAATCCATTATTTTGGTCAAACGGATAGAGGTAGAATTCTGAAATTTGGAGTTGATGGGGTGTAATATAGATGTACTAAAGTTTTTTTTTTTTGTAATTCGAACTAAATGTGTACTAAATGACACTAAATTTGGTACAATTTTAATTTGGGTAATCGGATGAGACTGGATATATAAAATACTGATATTGGGGTCACTTTTGCAGTGTGAGTTTGAGATTTGAAGCTGAAGATCAAAAAGTACTAAATGGTACCAAATTTGATAAAAAAAAAGGATAGTGGTAGAGTTGATATAAGGAGGTGGCTTTGGATTATTAGAAAAAGGTGATTAAAATCTAGTATAGAAAGAGGTCTTTCTGGAAATGTGTACAGCAAGTGTACGAAACGTATAAATGATACTAAATTTAGCATGAAGCCTGGGAATGGAAGTGGTACTATTAATTTTTGTTTTATGATAATTGTTGTTGTTGTTCTTGATATCTTCTCAAATCTGGCTCTGCTTTTATCTCCAAGTTCAAAATATATTGGTTGGGCCCATAGGGACAATGAAGTTACGTGAATAGGTTTGGCTGGGAAGTTGAAGAAGTGTAGCGTGTCATGTAGGCCTGTACCACACGCTGGCCAGCTGTTCTGCGCACCGCTGTCAATTTGATCCCAATACAACTTGAGACAGCTGTACCATCCAGATTCCAGCTGTGTCAAAGTGAATACTATACTGTCTTGCTTGATAGCACTGTTTATCTAGAGGTATTGCCTTATATCTCTGTACTTCTCTCCCTATATTATTGTATGGACACCACCAGCTCATAAACCACACCCGACTGTGACTTTTTCTGGGTTAATTTGTATTTTTTGCAATGCTTCTGGCTTACACTCCAAAATCTGCTCCAAATTCTACTTATTTACGTACCTTTTGAGTCTTTGCTGAACACACTTTTTATATCCTCCACCATAGTATGGAGGGTATATTATGTTTGTCATTCCGTTTGTAACATCTCGAAATATACATTTTAGACCCCATAAAGTATATATATTCTTGATCAGCATAAAATTCTATGTCGATTTAGCGAAGTCCTTCCGTATGTGGAAATCACTATCTTCCGAACAAAATTAAGTAGATTGATAAAATTTTACTCAAATGTATACTATATCTGTAGGACTTATTGTAGTGAAAATAAGTCATGTAGGTTCACGTTTTGGTATAGCCATATAACGGTACCTCCCTATTTTCGGTATTTTGGTGATGGTGAGGCGACATTATTCACCGGGATTGTTTCAAATTTGGTATTTGAAGTTCGTAATGAATGCTATAGCCTAAGACCGAAATTTGTCTGTACAGGTTCACATCTTCGTATAGCCCCCATATATTGATTCTTTCCGATATTCGGTATTTTGATGATTTTAGGGACATTATTCAACGGAATTGTTTCAAATTTGGTATTTGAAGTTAGTAATGGATACTACATCCTTTGACAGAAAAGTGTATGTCTATCTCCCTATATTCGGTATTTTGATGATTTTAGCTACATTATTCACCGATTTTTTTCAAGTTTCGCAATTGAATATTGTAATGGCTTATGACAAAATTGGCGTATGCAGGTCCACGTCATCGTATAGACTCAAATATAACGGCTACATTCGGTATTTTTAAGATTTTAACAGAATTTTTAACGGATTTTATTTTTTGAAAAATTGCAAATTCGTTCCCAATGATGGAGGGAATTCAAAGTTCGGCCAAGCCGAACTTAAAGATTTTATACTTGTTTTATAAAAAAGTTCATGTCTTGTCAACTTTCCAAGGTCCCATTCACCAAAAATTCGGCGTTACGGTTGGTCGTTGCACCAGCTGTATTTTGAAAGGCTTAACACCTAAATCCTTCCATAAAATTTTCCACGTTGTTTGTAATCACTTCGAACGGCGACGAATCGATAATTGATGACTATCATTAACACTATCAGTTTTTGTTCCATACAACTCGGGACTGGCCACCAAAAATCAGAAAGGCTCGATCATGGAATAGCACGAGCTCAACACAAAATGACCACCCTCATGGTCCAGTCTAATCACTACGTTTACATGGACGTAGCTTCCTCACTGCATTGGGCGAGGTGACCTATAGTTTGAAAGTGCCCAGGTAAAAATTGTAAAGATCTGTTATCCCAGATTCCCTGGGATTTCATCCCCATCTGCGTTACTAGAAAAAGCCATATGGTCAGATCTCATAAGCGAGTCCCATGCGACTGAGGTAACCCCCCCCCCCCCCCCACCTCTAAAGATGTGCAGCAAAAGGGCGAGCTCTTCCTGCAAATTATTTAAGAGTAGCATGAATCCAGGTTCCTGTGATCCACATGCAGACTTCTAATAGGACGGCCCGGGTGCAATTATGTCAAATTTGGTAAGCTTCCATATATTTCTTTCAGCCAATTTGATATTTCGATAATATGCACTGTATAACAATGATATTCTGTTCAAGATGTCAGATGCAGCCTAAAAATGCCTGTGCCAAATCTTGTCAAGATCAATTCAGATTATAGCTACCATAAACGTTTATATGTTACATGTTACTCTACTAAATATGCATAGTTGTTAAGGATATCAAAAATTCCTATTCTTAATTGTTTTAAACATAATTTCAGGAATTTTAAGGGGAAAGATTTGGAAATCTATAAGCATTTTTCAGAGACATTTTTTATAAAGACTTTAAGACATTCAATGAGGAAGCTAAGCTTTACATAATTGACAATGTATCAGGACTTAAAACATCAAGGGCATTTCTGAGTTGGTCGAAATTGTATACATAGTAATATCCTTCTGCATTCGAATCTCCATAAAATGCCAAAATTCTAATAAAATGTCTCTATTTTTTTTTGCAGTGTACTTGATTACTTGTAGAAAGGTATGGTTTTAAGACAGAGCTCAGGGAAAAAACAACAATAAAAACAACAACAGACATAAATGTGTATATTTAAAGTTTACGAGTATTGGATTGCTTGCAAATTTGAATAAATTGCACGTGATTTGTAGACATTGCAACAAATTCAACTGCCAACGGAGAGCAGCAGTGGTAACAGCAGCAGCAACAACAACATGCCACAAATATTCGCCACGACGACGACGACGACTACGACGATGTTGATGACGATGTTATGGCATCATTAATTTCCAACAATACAACAACTGTGGCAACAAACATCACCAACAACAACATTGCTAACTGCCACATTTGCCCACAACTTATGACTACATTTGTATAACAATAAACTAATTAAACGCTTTAATTTAGCAAAATCCAACAACGCAAAAAAAAATGCAACGAAAAGCTACAAAGTGATCAATTTATTTATGCTCTGCTTTTTCGCATGAACTTCAAATTCACATGGGAGTCGAAATGGAAATGAAAATAAAAATGGTAACTCAATGCGCTCCGAATCCGAGTGGTAACAGAGACATCATTTGGAGTGGCGCTCCAGTGAGTTGGCCCCCCGGCAGGGCACAGCTTTCGAATAAATGACATGAATTTGAACAAATTTGTTAATCCAACTTTACCGTGAAGTGGAGCGTAGGATATGAAAAGGTAAGTTAAAAAATTCTGTTATCAAAGTAATATGAGTTGATATCGTGCTCAGCGACCATTCACAAATAAAAATATTTTGAATAAAAATAACAAAAAGTTCACAGAACTCATATCCTCATATCCTAGTAAAATCCACAATAATTGGATATGATGCTTTTGAAAAAAACCTTAATTAAAACTTATATTTAATTTCTGACTTTCTACTAGGAAGTCCTTGAATACATTTTTAAGATATCCCTGATTTCGGAACATAAGGTACTTGAAAATGTTTTTTTTTTTTTTCAAATTCAAAATGTTTATCCAGCAAAAAGTTGTCTTCCGAAATTTACGGTTTTAAACCATGATTACTTCTCTAAAACCGCGATTATTTGCCAGAATTGAAAAAATGCTACCACTGAAAAAAGTGATTAAAATATCACATCATTGGTCATTGGGCTTTCAATTTTTTTCTTAAAAGTCACGAATTTAAGTTAAGACACTTATTAAAATCTACTTTTTAATTCTACTGCTTTTTAACAAAAAGTTGTTGATGTTTTTATTTATTTACTTTTATTATTTATTTTTTTTTTTTTTGTGAAGCTATGTGGCAATTTTTGGTAGGAGAACCTTCTTTTAGTAAAAAATCCCTGATTTTGGTGCAAAAAGACCTGGTAAAATAGATTAAGATATTTCAATGTGTTTATGAAAAATTATAAAAAACAAGTTAACAAACAGTTAGTTCGACCGGGCCGAACTTTTAATACCCTCGACGATTTGGAACGAAATTGGAAATTTTCAAAAAATAAAATCCGTTAAAAATTCTGTTAAATTCTTAAAAATAGCCGTTATATTGGGGTCTATACGACGTGGACCTACATAGGCCTTGTTTGCGATAAGCCATTACCATATTCAAATTCGAAACTTGAAATAAAGGGTGAATAATGTAGCTAAATTCATCAAAATACCGAGGAGGACGGAGGTATACGAAGACCTGGACCTGCATAGACAATTTTCTGTCACAGGTTGTAGCATCTATTACGAACTTCGAATACGCCATCTCAATCAATTTCGGTGAATATTGTACCTAAAATCGTGTAAATACCGAATATAGGGAGGTACTGATATATGGGGCCTATTCGAAGACCTGAACCTGGATAGAGAATTTTCTGTCACAGACTGTAGTTCCCATTACGAACTCTAAATACGTAATTTGAAACTACTCCGGTGAATAACGACGCTAAAATTATCAAAATACCGAATATTGGGAGGTACCGTTATATGGGGACTATACGAAGATGTGGACCTGCATAGACAATTTTCTGTCTTAGACTGTAGTACCCATTTCGACCTTCAAATACCAAATTTGAAACATTTTCGGTGAATAATGTCGCTAAAATCATCAAAATACCGAATATAGGGAGGTGCTGCTGTATGGGGGCTGTATGAAAACGTGGACCTACATGGCCCATTTACGAACCTAACCTACCTACTGGCAAAATAAACATGTGTGCAAAATTTTAGCTTTCTACTTCTGGATTTGTCAACATTGATGGACCACAACAACTCACACCATGACGGAGTGCTTAAATATGGGCAAATGTCCCTGGTCAAAATGCTAAATGCGAAGTCTTCTAAAATGGATTTGGACATATGAGGGTTCTAACATATTGTAGTGTTGAAGTGTAGGCCCCGCACGACTATAGCCTTTGCTTACGGACGGACGAACGGGTACCCTTAGATCGACTCCAAATGTCCTGAAACGGATTTGGTCCAGGGTCTAAAATCTTTATTTCAATGAACCACGTTTAGGCCGTATCAAATAATATGTACCCTCTGTAGCCATATGGCTGCGCCGAACCTGTAATACCCTCCAGCATTTGAAAGAATCATGTAGCATTTTAAATAATTGCGATGAAAAATGAAATTATTAAAATACCGAAAATCGGGATATAGGGGAATTATACGAAAACGTGTTCTAGCATATGCAGATTTTCTGTTATTTGACGTAGTCAGTATCCATTGCGAATATAAAAATTCTAAATTTAAAACAATTCCGATGAAAAATAGGATAAAATGGTGAATATACCGAATGTATAGAGGTTCAGGTATATAGCGGTTAAACGAAGAAGTGGACCTGTTTCTGTCATAGCAGGTAGTACATATCACGAACAAAGAATTCCCTTGAAAATGCTGCTAAAATCGTGCAATAGGTGCAGTAATATGGGAACACTTGGACCTATGTATGCAATTTTCTGTCATAGAAAGGATAACCCATTACAAAACCCAACTATCAAATTTAAAACAATTCCAGTGGAAAATGTGGCTGTCGGTACAGAAAAATTAGTTTCAGGAATTTCGTACGAAAAGAACATAAAGGTACTAAATTTTTGTACCAATGGTCTTGAGCCTTCGGTTTTAAAATTTTATAATTGTATTGAAAGAATTATAAATCAGGAGAAGTTCTCCATACTGAATTTAAAATTTCAGATTATTCTATTAAAAATATTTATAATTCTCAAATTCTACATTATATTAAATTTGCAAAACTTTTGTCAATTTCGAAAAAAGGGAACAGAGCTGACACATCTACGAGAACTAGCTACACATTTTTTTTTTGAATTTTTTACCGAATACCAGGTATACCTTAATCTGACATCGCGTAATTTTAATTTTTGCGGCATTTTGCACATTAACATGAAATTCATTATTTTTAACATGAAATTCATTATTACCCACTTCGAACGTTGGGTATCACTAAATGAAAACTCAGTTAAACTGAAGTACCAAAATCCCTCAAGAAAATGACTTAATATATCGCCAGGATTAACTCGCTATATCGACTATTCGGGTTCTAAAGAACTTGGGTTTTTCACCCTATTTTGTTTAAATCTAATATTCATGTTTTATTGTTTCGTTTGCCATCTTTGCTATTTTATTTTTGCACTGCCATAAGAAAACTCATTTAACCAACAGCCATACATATTTGCGTTCAGACACATTTGCTGCCACACAACATACGTTCGTACAACCAACATTACGTAGGCTTATCTGGCGTCTGCATCGGTGTGTGTAACTCGCTTTCAATGGTGCCATTAAATCGTAGTTTTTGTTTTCATCTACTCGACTACAGTAGCTCGCTTTTTTTACTCACTTTAAACTTTCCTAGCTGCAATTGCAGTTCGCTTCGTATATTTGGTCTATATCTAACAATGAACTCATTCATGTTCCATGTTTGGAAAATGGTTGTAGTAGTTGCATTTACCTTCACTATGGCTGACTGCTGCAGTGTGCTACGACGTTATGGCCGTTCCACGGTCTAGGGGTATGCAGATTATCGTCGAGCACTTGTTGTAGTGCACCTAACCGAAGGTGTCAACACCTCTTTCTCACAAATCTGTTAAATTAATTTGTTGCTTGTTTGGCAGCCATTAATTGAGCGTAATATGTGTACGTGTGTGTGATCATACACACACACACACACAATTTGTTATCAATATCAAGTGGTAATAGACAATTTTTTCAGCACTAATGGATGTTGTTTCGGACAGCCACAATTTGTTGCAATATTCTATAGAGTATCTTTTTTGTGTAATGGAGGAAGCTGTGAAGAGTAAATTTTTAAAGAATTAGATAGAAAGAAGAATAAGGAAGTTCCTACGGACTCCGAGGAGATTGTATTTATATACTCCATTAGAGGCTCGTTGTAAACTACATTCTGAAACTTTATAGACTTTCGTGAAGGACGTTTAATAGAGCGATTCTTCGATTCTTGCGATTCTTTAAAGAATACTAGAAGACAATCTATATAGACCCATTGAAAGAGTCTTTATTATAATATATGACTTCCAAGACTCCATATTAGGAACCTTTATAAACTCTCTTGGATAATATTCCTTTACAATCATGTAACAATAGACTCCCAGCCGGAGTAGCCATTCTACACCGTCAGGAGAAAGCCTGTAAAAATCTCACGAATAAATCTTTATAACCTTTTTTTATACCCTACACCACATAGTGGTAAGGGTATTTTGTCTTTGTGCATTTGTTTGTAACATGGAGAAGGAAGCGAGATAGACCCATAGTTACTTTTGAGGATCTCCATAAAATCACTTTCTGAGTTGATTTATGCATGTCAGTCCGTCTGTCTATGTATTCTTGTGAACAAAATGCAGGTCGCATTTATTATCCGATTGAGATGAAATTTTCCAAACAACATTTCTTTGGCCCAAGGACAAACCTTATTAAAATTGGAGATAATCGGTAAAAAATTAGATATTGCACCAATCGTGTAATATCAGCTTGATATTAGATTGTGCACCAATCATGTAATATCAGCCCGAATAGTATGGAATTTTGCAACCAATCTAGGCTTGAAAATAAGTATGCCAAATTTGATCGAAATCGGTTCAGATATAGTTATAGCTCCCATACATATTGTTCTTCCGATGTGTTATTTTTGTCCTCCGCAGCCGTAATATGCACTCTGTAACAACAATATTTGGGGAAATATATCAAATGCAGCTCAGAAATAGCTTTGCTAAATTTTATCGAGATCCGTTCAGATTTGGATATAGCTCCTATATATAACTTCGTTCGATTTACTTTTTATTGTACACCAAACGTCTAATATTTGCCCAAATGGGATGGAATTTGGCACATGCCACCGAATTAAGTCTAGAAGCTAATATGCCAAATTTAGTGAAGATCGGTTCAGATATACCTATAGCTCCCATATATATTGTTCATCCGATTTGTTGTATTTGTTACCCACAGCCGTAATATGCACTCCGTAACAACGATATTCAGGGAAATATATCAAATACAGCTCAGAAATATCTTTGCCAAATTTTATCGAGATCAGTTCCGATTTGGATATAGCTCCCATATAAATCTTTATCCGATTTCAAATTAATTGTGCACCAAATGGGCAATACAAGTCCGAATTTAAAAGATACAAATGCTTCGGCATATTTAGTCCTTTGAACTTTAAATTATAATTATAATCATAGCGTGTATGATTGAATTCTCTCATAAAAACTTTTAATTGTTATGTGGAGCTCTACTAAATTAGCAAAGTGGTGTAGGGTATCATAAAGTCGGTCCCGCCCGACTTTAGGACTTTCTTTACTGGTTTTTTGGATTGCCTTAGTCCCATAGGGGAACTCCAATCTTTTTTGGTAGAGTTTTGTAGACTTCAACAAGGGTGTTATTTTGTTATAGAAATTTTTGATAAACTCACATAATATACGGCTTTAACCATAAACTGGGTTATTATTATGTTTAAACTTTTGAAGTATTCTGGACTTCTAGTAGAATTTTATGACAAAAAAAGTTGTAGAATATTGTGAATTTTCTCGATCTCAGTTTTAATCATATTTCGAAAAATAGACGAGAGACCTCTTCAGTAATACTACCGAAGAGACTTGACTTGACACGGTTTCGAAGGAATCTTAAGGTGAATGTGCCAAAAAAAAAATAAAATATATAAGAGGGGGAACTTATCTCCTCTTTATGATACGGCCAAAGCGCATAATTTATTTGGAACAGATCAATTAGATATCTTTGAACCAAATCCGTTTCGGGGCATATTAAATTGATCGAGTTGTCCCTCCATCCGTCTCTCTGTATGTTTAACTGGTGCTCATGTATCGAATCGTGCTCTGTGTATCGTAGTATTATTACCAAACTTAGATAGAGTTCGGAGATGGACTATATAGATTCACTTCTTCTGGTAGCACCCCATAAAAGGTATATTATTTAAAGAAAATATTTTACCTCATAGAAAGAGAAGGGTTAATTCGATTTTGTGCATAATTTGCAAATCCCAATATTTTTGGCAGTGGTAGGTCAGGTGCAAAAAGGAACAATATCAGCCCTCTCCATCAAGTCCCTTCCCCACAAAGGGTTAAAATTTGGAATAATTATAAATCTTTTAAAATATAAGAGTCCGATTGTCTAAAAATTTCATACATTCCAATACTTTTATTAACACAAGATATGCTGTGTAGATGGAATATATCGGTCCACTTCTTCTGCTACCTCCCCCACAAGGGGTCAACATTTTGAACACTAATGGAGCTCATAAAACACGAAATTATTATCCGATTCCATTCAGACTTGGTACATCTCAATATTTCCCTTAACACAAGATCTGTTGTAAAGATGGTAGAGATCCGACAATTCTTTCTGGTACCTCCCCCACAAAGGGTCAACGTTTTGAATGACCAAAGTGAGCGTAAAATCCGAAATAAGCATCCAGTTCTTCTCATTTTTCACACATCCCATAATTTCTACTAGCAAAATATATGCTGTGAAGATGGGATATATCGGTCCACATCTTCTGGTACCTCCTCCACAAAGGGTCAAAATTTTGAATATCCATGAAGTTCAAAAACGCGTAATTAACATCCGATTGCACTCAGACTTGGTGCATATTTTCATCAACACAAGATCTGTTGTAAAGATGGTAGAGATTGGGCTATTTCTTCTGATACGTTGTTGGGTCTGACATGAGTATTTCGAGGAATTACAAACGGAATGACAAATTTAATATACCCTCCATAGTATGGTGGAGGGTACAAAAAACATTTAAATAGTCGAATATTAGCTAATGATTTACATTTTTCGACAAAATCTAATAAGACTTTTTCTTTGACCGATATTACCCATCTCTCAAGTCGATCTAACTTTGATAATAATATTATGAGGCACCAAGTTTGGATCAAATAGGATTCTCCCTAGAGTTATCGTTCGCACCAGCCAGCCAAACATACGGATGGAAAACACTAGATCGACTTCAAATACCCTGGAACGCTTTTCATTCAAAGAGACCTAGGGTCTTAAACCGATACACTTTGTAGCCATATTTTCGTCTGTAAAGAGTAGGAGAGTCTCTTCTCCACTGCGCTTTATATTTTAAACTATATTTTATTTGTCTAAAAATATTTAAATTTACTTCCTTTGTTTGACATTTCCTCAGTCATACATAGTATTATAATATTAATACTCCCTGTTTCTACAAAGATATTACAAAACTCTTGATACACAAAGACACACACACATTCATACTCATTTAAATAATTAAACGCAAACCAAAAAAGAAAAAAACCAAAGACAAATGAAATGCATCACGAAAAACAATTAAGAAAATTCTTAACTTGTTATTAATTAGGAATAACAGTTTGAGAACCAAACAACAACAGCAACAACTCTTTCCGCCAAATAAAGGGATTTCAGATAAAAACGACAACGAAGAATGAGAAGAAGACCTTAAACCTTTTGTGGCAAAGGCAAATTGAATTAAACGCAGCCACACAAAACAGTAGCTGCCTGTTGTAGCCACCAAATAAATGAACGATACACACGCCCCGATATCAACGACCAAAAAGAAACCAAAAAAAGTAAAGATGATCGTTCAACTAATTTGGTAATATTTATGTTTGAATCTTATTTATAATTCAGTCCATCCGTCCGTACGCTCTTAGCTCTTGGCTGTCTGTCGGTCTGAATGTCTCCCTGGCCCCTACATCCGTTTTCTTGTACAGTCATTTATCCATCCAAACTGTCTCTGCTTATCGCCTGAATTTGTCGTGGTTGTCTGACTTAGTATCTGTCCGTGTGTCGCGGTTTGTCTTCAGCCGTTTGAGTGATAAACTTTGATTTTATGCCTCTGTCTCTTCATTTTATTGAGCGAACATGAGATTTTTCTTCCGAAAGAATGTCGTTCAGTGTTAATCGTCTGTTTGGTTTTATTATTTTTTTAGTTTTTCTGTTTTAATTATCCAACATTCTTTGTGTCAAACATAGAGAAGGCAGATACTTAGAGAAGAAAATAGGCGGAAGTTGACCAAGGGCTGGGAGGACTTTTAAGAGATTGCTATAACAGGTTGCAAGAGTTTGGAAGACGAACAAATCGGTGCAAATTTTGTAGACAACAAGGAAAGAGGGGTGGTCAGGTTGAAAAGAGCAATTGCGATGACTAGAAGAACGAATTTCCAAATCCAAATCAAAATCTTGAACCCTCTTTGGGGGAGGTACCAGAAGAAATGGTCCGATCTCTGCCATCTTTGTAGCAGATCTTTTGTTGATGGAAATATAGACATGTACCAAGTCTGAATGGAATGGGAAGTTTATTTCGCGTTTAATGAGCTTCATGGATATTCACAATTTTGACCCTTTAAGGGGGAGGTACCAGCAGGTGGTTACCGATATATCCCATCTTCACAGCAGATCTTGTGTTAGTAGAAATAATGGGATGTGTGAAATTGGAAGAACATTTGGTGCTCCTTTCGGATTTTATAACCGTTTTGGCTATTCAAACGATAACCCTTTGTGGTGGAGGTACCAGAAGGAATGGTCCGATCTCTACCTTATTTATTATACTAAGATGTGCCAAGTCTGAATGGAATCGATTGTTAATTTTGCGTTTTATGATCTTCATGGATTTTCAAAATGGTGACTGTTTGTGGGTGAGCTACCTGTAGGCGTGGACCGATATATTCAATCTTCACAGCAGATCTTGTGTTAGTAGAAATAATGAGATGTGTGAAATTGGAAGAACATTTGGTGCTTATTTCGTATTTTATAATCGTTTTGGCTATTCAAAACGTTGACCCTTTGTGGAGGAGGTACCAAAAGGAATGGTCCGATCTCAACCGTATTTAATACAGATATTGTGTTGATAGAAATACTAAGATGTGCCAAGTCTGAATGGAATCGATTGTTAATTTTGCGTTTTATGATCTTCATGGATTTTCAAAATTTTGACCCTGTGTATGGGAGGTACCAGTAGGAGTGGGCCGATATATTCCATCTTCACACCAGACCTTGGGTTGATAAAAATATTGTGATATATAATTTGAAGACAAACTGACTCTTAGGTCGGATTTTATAAGACTTATAATAATTAAAAATTTTAACCCTTTGTGGGGGAGGTACTTGATGGAGTGGGCCGATATTGCCCATGTTCGCACCTGACCTAGTACTCTTGCAAATATTAGGATTTGCAAAGTTGGAGCAAAATTGGATAATCGTTCCTCTTTCTGTGCAGTAAAATGTATCTTTTGAAAATTTCGACCATTTGTGGGGGAGGTACCAGAATATTATTTTCTACATTTGATAATAATATTACGATGCACCAATTTTGAGACAAATTGGATACTACCTTCGAGAGTTATCGTGTGCACCAGGCAGACAGACAGGTGGACAAACAGTGCTAGATTTCACTACAAATGTCCTGATTTTAACCAGAGACCTAACGGTCTTAAGGCTTATAAAGCCTAGTTAACACAAATTAACGATCACAAGAATTTTTTGTATCTTTGCATGAAAATGATCCAGAATTCCATCGAAAATCATCTTCTCTTGGCGCCAATTTCTGATGGCGGCTTCGTCTGGGAGTTATTGTTAAGAAGCCTCCCATCCTTAAAGTTTGACTTTGTCTCGTGGCATCGGCAGGGCCTTTAGAATTATTTATTCGGGAATAAGGTTAAATCAACAGTAGAATTGAATGGATTGCGCTGATGTTTAATGGTCGATCAACATTATCTTTTACGTGCCACACAAGCAACTCAACTGCTGCATTACTGTTTTACAGGAGAAGTTTCTAGTCCGTATTATCTCTTGAAGAGGTGACACAATTGGCCACCAAGATCTTATGATTTAACATATTACGGCTTCTGTCTTTTGGTCCTGCGTGGAAGATAAGTTGTATAGAGGATATGGGGTAGCTACTTTAGCTATTATTGGAAAACCTTTTGAGTTTGACCTCCAAAAGTTAGAGTGGATAATAAATTCTTGTCATCGCCTAATAAAGTGTAAAATTGTTTGTTTTGCAAAAACGGCATTTACCCAAAGCTTCTGCACTAACTAACGCGGTACATATTAAAATGTACCTTTTTTACGATTTCCAAAAGAAGGCCATTCACCATGCAAATTTCCATTTATAGCCTATGGCGATTTTTGCTATAATTTCCGAGTATATATTTATTCATGGTTGCCCTCATTATTTGTTTTTTTTTTTTTTTTTTTTTTTTTGACTTGAGAGTTTACGAATAATCATTTTTTTATGATCTTTTTTTTTTCAAAATTTTTATTTTTATTTAATGTTTTACACACGCCAGTCATTATGGCAATTTATATTCAAATTTCGTTGGTGTTTTGATTGGCTGTAGAAAAGCATTTCAAATATCTGCGTCTGTTATCGCATCAATTCATCTGCAATGGCATTCCAATAGCATAGACGAACTTTGGAATAAATTCCAAATAACCGTGTTTATTAATAATAATATTAATAAAATAATAAAATCACAGAACTGGCTGATAAGAGATTATTACTTTTTTATAATTTTATTGCTTATGCAAATTGAGATGAATGGTGGTTTTGAGGTGAGTTTTCGTATTCCGAAGATTCCCCTCAACCCATCTGCAAAATTCATGGGAATATATTATCAATGGCATTGTAAAAAATTGTGGTCACTTGATTCTTTTGTTATTTAAATGAAAAAAATAAAATACAAAAAATATAACAACAAATCAAATTGTCAGAAAATTATAATGTCTGCTAATTAATTTCGTTTGTAATTTGCATTTGAAATGACAGTGAATTAATTTAAATTGGAAACAAATCAGACAAATGGTGACTTGAATTTAAATTGATTTACCTATAATATTTAATGGGAAGAATGACTGAAACTGTTGATGTCTGTTACGAATTGAAGCTGAGGTTGATAAATTAGATGTGATTTTTTTGTAATTTTGCGGTTGTCTCATAACGTTTGTATTCATCACTTGAGATGAGGCAGGTCCGGACACATCAACAAGAAATCTTTGAATAATTGTAACGCAAGTTGACAAAATATATCCAAATAAACCGACATTGGCTGAGGGTATACATCTGTTGGGAAAGTAGGATTCTACCTTCGAGAGTTATCGTGCGCACAAAAGACGGAAAAGGCTAAATCGACTTCAAATTGATTTCGTCAAAAGCGAGATAGAGGGTTAAAACGTTATTTCGAGGAGAAACGCAGGGTGAGATAAAAAACGGCAGCAAAGTCAAACGCCAAAATTTTTATTTTTTTTTTTTTTCGAATCGGCCACCTTTGGCACAAATTATTGCCTTCAAACGGACAAAGAAAGCGTCACACGCTGCCCGAATGTTGCTATGCCGTGTTTTGGTCCATTCGTGGCGAAGCATTGCTTGAGGTGATCGACACTTTGGTATATTTTAGTGCCAACGTTGCTTTCCAAAATACTCCAGACACATAGTCCAACGGATTGGTGGCCGGAGATTTTGGTGGTCATCGTGCGCTGGAAATGAAGTGAGGAACCTCATTTTGAACCCATTCTTGGGTGGCGCGTGCTGAGTGCGATGACGCTGAGTCCTGTTGGAATGACCAAGGTCTGCGGCCAAAATGTTTGCGTGCCCAAGACTTTAATATACCCTCCAGAATATTTTCGCGGTAATATTCGGCATTTATTTTGATGCAACGATTGATCAATACGAGCGGAGGGCGACCATAGGCTGTAATGGCGGCCCATACCATCACCATGGCCGGCGCTTGAGTTCTGGTGGCCAACCGAAGGAGCCCATTTTCAGCTGATCTCTTTGGCAAGTAAAAACGATCATTTTGATTTTTTACAAATTGCTGGACAAAGAATGTTTTCTCATCGGAGAAAACCAAATTCGGCAGTTGACCCCTTTCGGCCCAGCGAAGCAACTCCTTAGCTCTTTTGAGTCTATTTACTTTCTATAGTGGTGTAAGTTCTTGCACTTTTTGGAATTTCAATGGCTTTACCCCGAGGTCATTTTGAATATTTGCCGAATGGCAATATGTTTAGTTCACCCACCATTTTTCGGCCACTGCAACACGGGTCTCGATCAAGTCGCTTATTTACACTTCGAACCATTTATGCTGATGTTGCTGTTTTTTTTTTTCGTCCACTTCCTTGACGGCGCTACTACTCTACCAGTATCACGGTAACAAGCGATGGTACGAGACAAAAAGGATTTATTCACATTTCTTTGGTAATATGCAACTGTAACTTGGACAATAGTTAAATCAACAGAAGGATCTATTATCAACTCTCCGACATCAAATTTTAAATTTTGTTTAATTGTGAGGGAGCCAGCAGGAAAAATGGACTTATAATTTCCATTTTGTTACAATTGCAAGGCTTTTCTGAGTCGATTCATGCATATTTGCCCTTTCGACTTTACGTCCGTGACTTAAGTCTTCCGAAGCCTTAATGCAATGATATTCGGCTAAGATGGACAAAAAAAAAGCTGAGCGGCCTTTTTTTAAATAAATAAACAAGTTTTCTAACCCAAACAATATTTTAACAATGTTTCGGACTCATTTTTTCAAGAATCCATGGGCCAAAAATATTATTTAACTGGCAATGAAGCATTGACAACAATCTGTTCCCAGACAAATTCAAACACATACAAAATATTACAAATTTGTCCATATCGATTAACACTAAGTGTCCCGGTGAATCTTACACTTTTATATATTAAAAAGAGATAGAAGATATATGAAACTCGCATTAATACATTAATTCAATATTCATTAGGTTTGCTAATTTTAAATGAAATCAACTAAAAATCGTTTCATAACGAAAATCCTCATATTCACAACAAATTAAGATATGAATCTATTTCGGGAACTCGAACTGAACCTGTGTATGGGAGGCCCACAAGTTGTTTCAAATCTCAGCAGAATCTTTAAATTGATAATTTGAATAAAATATTTTGACATTTTAGCCGTAAAGAAAGAGAAAAAAAAAACAAAACAAATGCCCCAATGCAAAACAATTTGTCTCACCAGGACAAACGAGCTTAATTGAATATCAATGCGGAGAAGGTGATCAGCGATTTTAATCGATGAGAAACTTTTTTCGATTTTGAAACACATGCAGAGTTCTTGGGAAAAAATGTTCCAAAACAAAAAAAAAAAACATTATCATATAGTTAGCCTACCATTTCGGCAGCATTTCTTAAATTAAGAAATAAAGGTTAATGTTGTGACAAAATCTCAACAAAAAATTGAAGCCATAATCATAAGTTTTTGGGTTATTGTTATTCTTATCTGTCTAACCATCATCTTCGGTCAAATGTTCATTTTTCAAATCGTCCAAAGCAAAATTAATTATCAACAACCAATTTTTGAAATTCAAAAACATTCAAATCAACTAATTATTAATAAAGTTATCAATTCATAATGATCTTTGAATTTCAAAACTCGGTTTGGTTATGCTTTGGAGCAGAATTGAGAAAGAGACAATATTTTTAAACAGAAGTGGTTTCTATTGGCGTCATTTATAATCACCCATAATGAATGGACATCACAATGTATGACAAATTATTAAAATTATGGAATATGTCAATTATTAAAGAAAAAATCTTATTTTGACGAGATACGTTTTAGAGGCTGACGATTAAAAAATAAAATTAATGTATAAGAATATTTGAATAGGAATGCCATTTTTCGGAGTCGCATTGAATATTATTCGATAACTTCGATAAGAATAATATTAAATAAGTAAAAAAGCTGTAAGTTTGGCCGGGCCGCACTTTAAACACCCTCCACCATTTGGAACGAATTTTGCAAATTTCAAAAAAAAAAAACTATAAAAAAGTATAGGTCGGTTTTGCCGACAGATGTATACCCTCAGCCAATGTTCGATTATTTTAAAATATTTTGTTTTCTGTTATGGTCCGATTTCTACCAACTTTAAAACAGATCTTGTGTTGATGGAAATATTGAGATGTACCATTCCTGGAATGGAATCGGATGTTGAATTCGCTTTTTATGAACTTCATGGATATTCAAAATTTTGAGCGTTTGTGGGGGAGGTACCAGAAGGAGTGGACTGATATATTCCGTCTACTACCAAATCTTGGGTTCATAAAAATGGTAGGATGTGTGAAATTTAAAGACAATCGGACTCTTACATCATATTTTACAAGAGTTGTAATTATTCAAAATGTTGACCATTTGTGGGGGAGGCACTTAATGGAGTGGACCGATATTGTCCATTTTCACACCTGATCTAGCACTGACGCAAATAATATAATATGCAAAGTTGGAGCAAAATCGGATTATATTTTCTCGTTTTGTGCAAAAAACATGTTTTTTTTTTTTTTCAAAATTTCGACCTTTTGTGTAGGGGAGGTACCAAAAGGAGAGGACCGATGCTGCCCATCTCCGAACTCTACTAAGTTTGACAATAATATTACGATGTACCAAATTTGAATCAAATCAGATACTCCCTTCGAGAGTTATCTCGCGCACCAACCAGACGAACGGACGGAAGGACGGACATCGCTAGATCTTCTCCAAATGTCCTGAAACGGATTTGGTCCAAAGAGACCTACGGTCTAAAACCGTTATTTCGATGAAGCACGTTTTGCCGTATCAAATGATATATACCCTCTGTAGCCATATGGCTGTGGGTATAAAAATATTTATTGGAGCAACAGATATACCGAACCGAGTTTCACAAAACGGAAAAATCTATCTAAATTGGGCTGATATTAGATATGATATTAGACGTGAGCGATAACCGTAAAATCGGATGAAGATGTATATGGAAGCTATATAAAAATCTAAACCGATCTAGAGGTATTTTCAAGAGGTATCTACGGTCTGGTATTAAATATTTTTGTTGTGGAGTGCATATTATGCGTGTGAGGTACTTAAACACCACATCGGACAAAACATGTATAAGGAGCTATAGCTAATCCTATGTCTGAACTGATTTTCACCAAATTTGAAGTACTCGTTTCTAGGCTGAACTCCGTCGAAAGTGTCTATTTGGGCTGATACTAGCCATTTGGTGAACAATAAACCTGTAATCGGATAAAGGTTTATATGGGAGCTATATCCAAATCTGACCCGATTTTGACAAAATTTTAGGCACTTATTTCTGAGCTGTATGTGAGATCTGATACCAAATATCATTGGTGTGGAGTGCATATTACGCATGTGAGGGACTTAAAACATCAAATCATATGAAACATATATATGGGAGCTAGTGCTATATCTGAACCGATTTTCACCAAATTTGAAGTACTTGTTTCTGTGACGATTTCGGTCGGATACGCCAAAATTAAGGTCATTTTGATTGATATTGGCCATATGCTGAAAAATAAACCTGAAATCGGAGAAATATTATGGAAGCTATAGCCAAATCTGAATCGATCTTGACAAAATTTTAGACACTCATTCCTGAGCGCTATATGTTATCTAGTATCAAATATCATTCTTGTGGAGTGATTTTGGATGGGAAGAGCTATAGCTATTTCTTTACTGACTTTCCCCAAATTTCTAGACTGAATTCGGTATGGTTTTCCAAAATTTAGTTCATTTGGACTGATATTAGCCATTTAGTGCACAATAAACTATATATCGAATAAGGATATATATGAGAGCTATATTTAAATTTTAACCGATTCTCACCGATTTTAATAGGGTTCGTTCTTGGGCCAAATAAATATTGTTTGGAAAATTTCATGTCAATCGGATAATAAATGCGACCTGTATTTTGTTCAGAAAAATACATGGACAGACGGACTGAAATGCATAAATCGACCCAGAAAGTGATTTATTGAAGACGTTTTCATATGGCCCCCATATAAGGGTACCTCCCTATATTCGGTATTTTCATGATTTTAGCGTCATTATTCAGTCTGTGACAGAAAATTGTCTATGCAGTCCAGGTCTTCGTATAGGCCCCATATATCAGTACCTCCCTATATTCGGTATTTTGATGAGTTTAGATACAATACCCACCGAAATTGTTTGAGATGTCGTATTTGAAGTTCGTAATGGACGCTACAGCCTGTGTCAGAAAATTGTCTATGCTGGTCCAGGTCTTCGGACAGCTCCGATATTACGGGTCCTCCCTATGTACGATATTTTGATGATTTTAGCTACATTATTAACAGTTTATTTCAAGTTTCGAATTTCAATATGGTAATGGCTTATGACAAACAATGTCTATGTAGGTCCACGTCGTATAGACCCCAATATAACGGCTATATTCGGTATTTTAATATTTTAACAGATTTTTTTAAGGATTTTATTTTTTGAAAATTTCCAAATTCGTTCCAAATTTTGGAGGGTATTCAAAGTTTGACCAGGCCGAACTTACTGCTTTTTAACTTTTTTTTAAATCTAAGATAGATTTGAGTAATTGTTATCAATCTTCTTCATTCTATTTGGAATTTATAATGGATGGGATAAATTAAAATACTTTGTGAAATATTTTTTTTTGTTCTATGCGCCTATTAAAATTATAATATATTCTTATCGATAATAACTTATGATTAAAAAAATGTCCTGCATTAAAGTTTCAACCATAATTTTACTTTCCAAAACTAAATTGAAAACAAATCATTCCCCCTTTCTTGCTACTAATTAAAACGTTTCTTGGAAATCACCAAAACAATGCTATGTCGGCCCACCATGAAGTGAATTATGGGATTGTCGTTTTGGGCACCTTAAAAGGGATCACAGCTCATTAGCACTGCATGGACAGGGCGAACAAAATATGTATATACGACTGTTTCTTTAAAATACTTTCCTTTTTGTTTTCGATTTTCATTATAAAGAATACGGGACAATAATCAACTCCGTGTGTCATTGGCTATTTAATTGGATTCAATCAGATGCTTCGTTTGTTTTTTTGTTTTATGTTGTTGTCATGTCTCCTCAACTATTAATTGCCCAGCTACCGAATATCTAAAAAAAATAAATAAATTTCTTCAAATTAACATATTTTGTCACTGCAGTTTAAAATAAAACAGCACCAAACGACTCGATAAAATATTCTTTAATTAAATGTTTAGATTTAGGATTAAATTGATTTGAATTGTTAATTATCGTTAATATTGCACTTTTAAACATTTTTTATTCCCATTTTTTTTTTTTTTTTTCATTAACATTATGTTTTCGTATAATGAACTTCAGACTAAGTGTCATTAGAGTTATGTTGAAGTTTAATTATGAAAAGAAATTCTACACATAAATTCTTATACTTACAAGTATCGGATATATTCCGATTTTTTTTATTTGTTGGACTTCCGGTTAAAATAATTCCAAATATGCAAAATTCAAAAAAGATTGGCGTTGTTCAACAATAATGCAACTATACGACCAAAATACGAGATACGATAATCCGATCTAAAAATCCTTAAAAATATCTCCCTCCCTCTTAAAAATACCACGTCCCGCTCGAATGAATATATAAAAAAAATAAAAAGCAAGCAAGCATGATTTTATATATATGTAAACTTGACAGTTCGAAATTTCGAACACTGGTGTCTGGAAAAATGAAAAATCAGAAAATTTTTCTGAGTAAAATTTTGATAGCCCTTGGCCCAAAAAAGACCAAAACTTTTGTTTGTTATACTCTCAGACATGAAAAGGTATATATCATTTGTTACGGCCAAAGCGTGCCTCATCGAAAAAACGGCTTTATACCCTAGGTCACTTTAGGCAAAATCCGTTTCAGGACATTTGGAGTCGATTTAAGGGGGTCAGTTTGTGTGTCTGTTTGGTGTGCACGAAAACTCTCGAAAATAGTATTCGATTGGGTCCAAATTTGGTAAATCTTAATATTATGGTCAAACTTAGATCGAGTTTGCAGATGGGCAACAACAGCCCACTTCTTCTGAAACCTCCTTCATAAAATGTCTACATTTTCCAAGCAAATAACATACCTCATAGAAAAAGAAAGGACCATCCATTGGCAGACTTTGCTTTGAAAAAGATCTGCCAATAGAACTTGAGTCGAACCTGGAGAGTTTCTAGTGTATAATTCGCATATGCTAATTTGCAATAAGTTCGAAATATATACTATTTTCCAGAGAACGGCCCTTGTAAGCCATCATCCACACTAAATATGCCTGATGAGCCGCTTAACCAACGGCGAAACGCGTCGCATAGTAGTGAGTGTGTGATAGTGTCTATCTGGCTTTCCTTTTCACTACAAATTCCTGATCATTAAGCTCGTCTCGAAAGAGAAAACAAACACAAAAATCAGAGATTCTTGGACTATCTAAATATTTCCCTCAACCAGAGATTTGATGTGAATATGAGATACATCGGCCACTACTTCTGGTTCCTCCCCCACAAATTTTTAAATTTTTGATTAACAACTATTCGCATAAAATTGAAAATAAATGTTCGATTTTCTTCAAATTTTTATTAGAATTAAAAGAAGAGAAATGCAGGGCGAGATAAAAAACAAGGTCAATTGCCATATTTTTTTCATATTTTTAAATGTTATTTAATGAAAGCAAAAAATGTCGGAAATAGCATCAAATTTTAGAATACGGTTAGATTTATCCGAATTGGTCACCTTTGGCACAAATTATGGCCTTCAAACGGCCAATGAAACCGTCACACGCTGCCCGAATGTTGGTCTGTGGTATTTTGGCCTATTCCGGCGAAGCGCTTTCTTGAGGTGATCGACACTTTAGTATTTTTTAGTGCCAACCTTGCTTTCCAAAATACTCCAGACACAATAGTCCAACGGATTGGTATCCGGAGATTTTGGTGGCCACTGCGCGCCGGAAATGAAGCGAGAAAACTCATTTTGCGCTGAGTGCGATGGTGCTGAGTCCTGTTGGAATGTCCAAGGTCAAAATGTTTGCGTGTCCAAGGCTTTAATACATCCTCCAGAATATTTTTGCGATAATATTCCGCATTTATTCTGATGCCACGATTAATACGAGCGGAGAGCGAACATCGACTGTTATGGCGGTCCACACCATCGCCATGGCAGGTGCTTGAATTCTGGTGGCCAACCTAAGGTGCACATTTTCAGCTGACCTCTTTGGCAAGTAAATACGATCATTTTGTTTCTTTACAAAATGCTGGACAACGAATGTTTTCTCATCGGAGATAACCAAATTCGGCAGTTCTCCACTTTCGGGTGGATCTATCTCGCTTCCTTCGGGTCGGGAAAATTTCATCTGGATAGGGCAATAAATGCGAACTTTACTTTGTTTACAAAAATACATGGACAGACGGACAGACATGCATAAATCGACTCAGAATGTGATTCTGTGCAGATCATCAAAAGGAACTATGGGTCTATTTCGTTTCCTTTTGCCTGTTACAGACAAATTCACATGCAGACATAATACCCTGACCACCTTGTGGTGTAGGGTATAAAAAAAGTTTTAAGTTGTAATATCTCTACCTTCACATAACACCAAATAATATCATTGTAGAAGTTTAGTACCATTTTAGAGCTTTACGTTACCTTAAAGTTCAAAATTCCAAAAACCCTTTGGTATATCTATCCTGTACCCCATCTGTGACTCTAATGCCAAATACAAGGTATTAATAAATTGTTGTATTTTTCTTACCTTTTTGGTAGGCATTTTCAAAAAACCTGGGCTTATCACACGGCTAGGCATCAAGACTGACCCTCATGCGAAATATCATAATTCTAGCTTTAGATTGAGGACACCGTAACTCAGTATTCGTAAATTCAGGAAAATTAATATTCGAAGATCTTCAAATGACTCTAAGCTAAGGTTTGCAGATGTTGATGATACTTATGGGTGCAAGGGCATTGGATTACCTTGCGAAACCTACAGAAGCTAAAAGAAACATATCACTGGCTTCCTTGATTTTAATTCATACTCATTAAGCCCTCCAACCAAAAAATGAAATCCTTCAACATTTCGGCAAATTAACAAATGAATTAGACCACCATACGGCTAGGAACTCTTCCGAAGGAATAATATGGCATGAATTTCCCAAAGTACATTTGTAGCCTCTCGTGAACAAAAGAGTCAAAATAGTCTCCTGATTAGTCCGCCAAAACTGTTGCCCCTTTCAGCTAGTTACATTTTTATTTCATTTTTCAAAACATCAAAATGCTTCCATCCATTCTCTTAACACAAACCTTTTAATGACTTCCCATGAATTCGTTCCTTTTCATCTCCATTCCTCTCCGAATTTTCCCCCATAGAATAAACAGAGCTTATCTTTTAATGGTCAGAAATCAAATTCGTTTATGCGGCATAACATAATTTAGAGGTGAGAATTAATATTAGTCCGAACATTTCACAGTAATTATGGGGAAAATTTATGAATTCCATAAAAGACTGGGCCAGCCAGCCAGGCAGCCAGTCGAATCAAACCAAATTGATTCTATGGGATATTCACACGACATTTACAAGACACTGATGTTTTTGGATTTTGGATTTTATACACACATGCATTGGAGATCGTACACCATAGACAGCCATGGATGATATGAGGATGAGCGAGCCAGGGGACTCACCTTATCATCGTCCTCATCACCGCCATCCAAACTGGTAGTTTAAAAAATGTTTATAGAGCTGCCAATGTTGTCATATGCTAATTTAGGCACCTACCCAGTATTGTTGTTGTTGTTTTTGTCGTCTGTCGTCTGTCGAATGACATTCTCAGTTTCATTAGCGTCCCCGGGTCTGTGTTGTGTTTTGTTGAATTTTATTGACAGCCAGACGAGGGATACCACCATCATCGTTTGTATTTCTGGATGAAATAGAGAAAGATTATCCGAGATTGTCGTCAGTGTTGTTGGGTATATTTCGATGTTGTTGTTGTTGTTTTTCTTTAGCCAGATATATTTGTAAGTTTTTAGTTACGTTTGTCAACATCATTGTATCGATTGATCTGCATGTTGTGGCACATATATAGGGAAATACTTTTTTTTTGGATTTTCTAATTATGAATTGTTTAAAATGTTGAGATTTCTGAAATGCGTTGAAGGTGAATTTTTTCGAGTGGATTTAATACCCAGCAAACTATTTGGTACAGGTTTCATTTTAATTTTTTTACTTTGTTTGATATTTTGTAGTGTTTTGATACCATTCCTCTGAGATACGTTTAGCATGAAGAATACATAGTTACTAATCTTTCCATTTATATTGAGAAATCTTACAATCCCCACCATGAGATTTTTATCCCGTTTTCCCAATACAAAATATAGTAGTTGGCTACATAGGAACAACACTATAAACGTGAAATCATATGAAGATATATGGGAGCTAAACCTAAATCTGAACCGATCTCGATTGAATTTGGGCTGTATTTTATATTTTTTTTCGAATATAGTTGTTTTGGAGTTCATATTACTCCTGTAAGGGACAAAAAAAAAAAAAAAAAACAAATTGGTTGAAAATATATATAGAACTATATCTAAACTTTTTTCATAAAATATATATAATTTCTTCCAAGCAAACACACATCGGACGAAGATATACAAAGTGAGTTAAAAAAACTGTAAAAAAGTCAAATGCCATAATTTTTACATTTTTTATACCCTACACCACAAGATGGTCAGGGTATTATGTCTTTGTGCATTTGTTTGTAACAGGCAAAAGGAAACGAGGTAGACCCATAGTTCCTTTTGATGATCTGCATAGAATCACATTCTGAGTCGATTTATGCATGTCCGCCCGTCCGTCCGTCTGTCCATGTATTTTTGTAAACAAAGTACAGTTCACAATTATTGCCCGATTCAGATGAAATTTTGCTCAAATCATTTGTTTGGTCCAAGGACGAACCCTATTGAAATAGGATATAATCGGTCAAAATTTAGATATAGCTCCCATATATATCTTCGTCCGATTTACCTTTTATTGTGCACCAAACGTGTAATATCAGCCCGAATAGTATGGAATTTTGCACATACAACCAAATAACAACCTGAAAATAAGTATGCCAAATTTGATCGAAATCGAAATCCGATTTGTTATTTTTGTCCTTCGCAGCCGTAATATGCATTCTGTAAAAATAATATTAGGGGGAATATATCAAATACAGCCCAGAAATACATGTGCCATATTTTATCGACATCGGTTCAGATTTGGATATAGCTCCCATATATAACCTCGTCCGATTTACCTTATATTGTGCACCAAACGTGTAATATTTGTCCAAATGGGATGGAATTTGGCACTTAGGACCGAATTCAGTCTAGAGGCTAGTATGTCAAATTTGGTGAAGATCGGTTCAGATATAGCTATAGCTCCTATATATATTGTTCATCCGATTTGTTATATTTGTTACCCACAGCCGTAATATGCACTCCGTAACAACGATATTCAGGGAAATATATCAAATACAGCTCAGAAATATCTTTGCCAAATTTTATCGAGATCGGTTCCGATCTGGATATAGCTCCCATATATAAGTTAACACACAATAAGTTGTTTATCCAATAAAGTATAGTTTCTTTTATTAATAATTATTCCAAAGCAATCAATTCTCATGAATCTGCATTGCAGACGTTTGTCTGCTCCAAATATTTTCCCAACATCAAATTCCGATTAATTTTAATGAACCCAAAAATGCATTTCCGGTAGTTGACTTCGTCAACCCATGCAATGCTTTACGCGTGTAGACGAAATTAATAAGAATTGTTTTTGGTAACAGCAACTAAATTTTAAACAACAGAGTGGCATGATTTCATGGAAAATAATTTTGTTAAATAGGCAAATTAATTTTAAAATTTAATTCTTACTCGAATATTGTAATGTAGTTTTTAAGACACTCTTTGATCAGCAGCCAACCAATAAAGTTGATTTTAATAAATAGAAAAATCGTGGTTTTAATAATAAAAGCTGCAGTAAGTTCAATTTCGATAATTGCAACTTACAGGATCAAAAGTAGTCCGCGATCCTTTTTGATAAAGTGACGCGTAATAAAAGACAGCGGTAAGTGCAATTTCGATAATTGCAACTTACAGGATAACATTAAATCGCGAGCCCTTTTTGACAAAGTGTCGCGTAAGGATCACGTTGATCCAAATTTTTTTTGATACCTTATCACGTAAGGATCTAACTTATATTTTTATCCGATTTCAAATTAATTGTGCAGCAAATGGCCAATACAAGTCCGAATTTAAAAGATACAAATGCTTCGGCATATTTAGTCCTTTGAACTTTAAATTATAATTATAATCATAGTGTGTATGATTGAATTCTCCCATAAAAACTTTTAATTGTTATGCGCAGCTCTACTAAATTAGCAAAGTGGTGTAGGGTATCATAAAGTCGGCCCCGCCCGACCTTAAGACTTTCCTTACTGGTTTTTAATTACTGTTGGTTTCTAGGATGGACCCCCTCGGTAAGCTTCAAAATGAAAGATTTTGAAGACTTTTTGGTGTAAATGGTAACAGTTTTCCTATTTTTCTTCCTGAACAGGGAGAAGTGTTAATAATATATATAAAAGCTTGAACATACAAGATAAAAAATATAAGTTGGACTAATATGAAAAGGTCGTACTAAATGGGACAAATGAGGTATAGCAAATCCTAATGGGTATATTCTCCACTCTCCATCAGCAACTTGCTATAAAGCCAACAACCAAAGTTGTAGCTAAAAAACAAATCAACAAATGAATGAAACAAAACAGTCCCATTCGAAGAAGCCTTCCCAACAACAACAAAAATCAACAATCAATACGAAATGGACAAGACAAAAACAAAACTAAACAAAATTGTTCTTTTCGTTGTCTACAACTCTACTAAGAAAGACGGGCTGTAGAATCAAAAAAAAAAAAAAAAAAAAAAAACAAAAACAAAAACATTTGGCACTGAAGAACCGGTGGCAACAACCAGGCAGTCATCAGCCAGCAGCCACTGACTTGGTTCGGGACTTGGTTCGCATTGTGTCATTGTGATTCGACCAAAACGATACACTATGTTTCGACTAATTAGCATTTCTACTAAAATTCCACGAGGCCAATTAAAAAATACATTGGAAGTAACAAAAACGGCAACAACAACAGCAGCTAAAAACAGTGGTAGCCAAACAATGGTGGTAACACAAACAGCAACAACAACAACGCCAGCAGCACCACCACCACCAATAAAACCCCGAATGGCGATAATTTACCTACATCATCTCAATGGGTTTGTGTTTTTTATTTACATGCAGATGTTTATCTTTTTGAATGAATTGTGATTGAGAAGGAGTTGTGTGGCACCAGCAGCACCAATACCAACACAACCACCAACAACTACTACGGTCTTGGAGTTTTGGGGGATACGAGTAGAGTTGTAGGCCCTATAACATCTGCCGAGGGGACATTGGTTTTTTTTGTGCTGCTACCGCTGCCGGAGTAACCCCATCATCAATGGTTCTGATTTCACAGCAGGTATGATATACATTTAAGGCGATCACAACACCACCAACTACTGTTCGATGGATGACACTGTGTGTCCGTGTGTGTGTGTGCGTATAGGCCAAGGATTGTGTGTCCCGTGAAAATTTTAAGAAGATTTTAATTTAATATATTTATTAGATAATCTGATAATGATTTTTGAAAATTAATGAGATAAATATAAATAAATAAGGTGACAAATTTGGAGATACGGAAAATAATTTCTTTGTGGAAAGGGAAAAAATGAGTTATACAAATCATAATATGTATATAAAACTAAGATAGAGTTTGAAGTTAGGAATAAAGCAGCACCTTTTGGTACCGCCACACTTTCTGGTAACATTTAAAGGGAAACCAGTCAATTGACATCAGTATTCCCACTCTGCTATCCCATACAATATTTCGGTAGCAAGTCCTACCAAATGAGGGGTAATATTACAATGTGATATTTCAGCTTTGTAACAAGGTCAATATCGACCCGAACTTAATATTTAACAATTCACATCAATCGAAATGAAATTCATTTAATTTTTCTAAAAGTATGACATTTCTGCAGTTCACCACTTTCGCCCAAGCAAAGCAACTCTTTAGCTCTTTGAGTCTATTTTCTTTCTGTTGCGGTGTATGTTCTTGCACTTTTTGGAATTTCAATGACTTTGCCCCGAGCTCATTTTTTAATATTTGCCGAATTTGGCCATTTTTCGGCCACTGCGACGCGTGTTTCGATGAAGTCACTTCTTTACTTTTCGAACCATTTCTGCTGATGTTGCTGTTGTCTGCCGTCCACTTCCTTGACGTCAGGTTACGCTACTAGTATCACGGTAACGTAACTGTAAATGATGGAGTGGTCTAACGATAGCCACTTGTGGTTTTCCAGCCAAATATAAAGAAATCACACTATCACGCTTGAATTCCATCACAAAACCCTTTTGAGAAAAACCCAGGGTGAAAAAAAAAAACTGCAACCATCTTCCGACTGCTGCCATTTCCAAGCCACTCGTCCAACAGTTGTTAAAATTATTCCAGTGACAGCTCATTATATTGTTTACAAGCGTACAAAAGCATTTTGGTGGGAATTTTTCAGAAAAAAAAAAAATATTCGTTATGGAATTCAAGCGCGATGGTAGCTCTCCGCTCGTATTAATCGACCGTGGCATCAGAATAAGTGCAGTATATTATCGCGAAAATATTCCGGAGGGTGTATTAAAGCCTTGGGCATGCAAACATTTTGGCCGCAGACCTTGGACATTCCAACAGGAATCAGCACCATCGCACTCAGCACGCGCCAAATAATAATGGTTACAAAATGAGGTTCCTCACTTCATTTTCCGCGCACAATGGCCACCAAAATCTCCGGATGCCAATCCGTTGGACTATTGTGTCCGGAGTATTTTGGAAAGCTAGGTTGGCACTAAAAACTACCAAAGTGTCGATCACCTCAAGCAAGCGCTTCGCCGGGAATGGGCCAAAATACCGCAGAGCAACATTCGGGCAGCGTGTGAGGGTTTCAGTGGCCGTTTGAAGGCCATAATTCGTGCCAAAGGTGATAAATTCGAATAAATCTAAACTTATTCTAAAATTTGATGCTATTTCAGACATTTTTTGCTTACATTCAATAACATTTAAAAACAAAAAAAACAGTAAAATTTAATTATGGCGTTCATCTTTGTTGTTTTTTTATCTCGCTCTGCGTGTTTTTACTTGATATAACTTTTTTTGTGCACCAAATGGTTAATATAAGTCAGAATCAATTTTATTTTGGCACATACGATCGAATTTAGCCTGGAAGAAAGTGCATCAAATTTTCTGAAAATCGATTAAGATATAGCTGTAGGTTCCATTTATATGTTTCATCCGATTTTGTATTTTACTCTCGCACCCGTAAAATACTCTCCACAACAACAATATGTGGTGCTTATTATTGAACACAGCATAGAAATACCTATGCTAAATATTATAGAGACCGGTTCCGATATAGCTCCCATATTTATCTTCATTCGATTTCATGTTTATTGTGCCCAAGAAGTGTAATATCATCTCAAGTAGGATGGATTTTGATGAATATATGTCCAAACACAACTACCTCGCCAATGGTAGTAGAATACGATAGCAGCATGCCATATATTAGGTCATGTCAGCTTTAAATTATAACTGCTCTAAATCTGCAATTCGCATTATTTAATTATCATAAATTCCTACTGTTACTACTATATATGAAAAGTGGTGTAGGGTATTATAAAGTCGGCCCAGCCCACTTTGTTCTTCTTTAACAGTTTTTATTACTTCATGTTTAAATATCACTTGGACCGTAAATCCCGGTGACACAATGTGGTGTAGGGTATAATTATGCCGATATAAGTTCCAATTGTTTCAAGAATAAAATACCGAAGATCGACGGTAAATTCTTATTTTTGCAGTTAAATTCCTCATTTCACCCTCTTTTTACAAAATTTCCTGTTTGTATTTCTGGCATGTTTTTTCAACTCAATCTTGAAATTAAATGAACATTTAAAAATTTAAGCACTAAAACCCAAAATTATAATAGTTACCTCATATCTAACCTTAATTCCAGGAAATCCCGTTGATTAGAATATTTATCCAAGTGCCCCAGTGTCTACTAAGGCTAAACACATAAATGCATCTGTTTATTAGGACAACATTTATAGACATTTAGTTACATTCCAGCCAATCGATTGTAACGCCACTATGACTAGTTAATTAATTTCTGTTCGACATGTCTCTCATAATTTTTACAAATTTCTAGGAACTAACCAACAAAGGTTATGGACACAAGTTGTGGTGATAAGAAGAAAGCGATGCTGCCGCAAACAAATCTCCATTTCCATTGGGACCAACACAAAAAACATTCTTCGGGGCTAGTTACTTTGATTTGATTTCCCATTGATTGTTATCAATGAATCTCCACTCATCCGATGGGGATTTCACTTTGCTCGTACGCTTCTCTAGTTTAGCTGATTCGAATATTGACAAAGTAGAAACAAGAAAAAAAAATAAAATCTCATAAAATTTTAAAAAAATCGAAAAAAAAAAATATATTTTGTTCGATTTGTAGATTTGTAAATGTGGAAGCATTTAAATGCTGTTAATTTTCTATAGTTTAGTTTCTTATCGATCGTTGACAATCTTTTCTGAATGTTGTCGTTCTTTGTTTTTTTTCGTAGCTCTTTTTGTTAGGTTATGTTTTGGCCGATGACTGTTGACTATCTCTTTGGGTTCATCTGTTTTATTGTTCGGCAAGTGATTTACGGCGCTCACCGCAATGAGATGCTTAAATTTTATTTTAATTTGTCTTTGGTCTCCGATATTGAGTTACTGAAATCGATAGTGAAATTGATTTTTATTTTATTAGAAGACTGAATTATGGCGGTGATCGAACCGAAACTGAAAAGATCAATATCTATTGTTGCACGGATTTGAATATAAATTCAAATATTGGGCAATAGTTTCGAATGGTGGTGGTCTCATCAAATCATTTGTTGTAGATTTGTTTCAAAACTCCTACAAGGGCAATAAAAATGTTTTGTTTTGTTGTAATTTATCGGCCAAAATAAGAGCGTGTATGTAGCATATTTGTAGCTCCAAAGTGGAGCATGTGACATCATAAATTTTTGATGTCATTTCCATTCAAGTTCCCTGGTGGGGGTGCCCATAACTTTCTAACAACCTGGGCTATAGGCAATCTAATGTGAGACATGTCTGTGAATATAAAGTTCGAAATTAGAGGCTAGAATTGTGGCAAAGACCATAGAAGACCTCAAGGTCTTCTATAGACCATAGGAAGACCTCAAGGTCTGCTATAGACATAGGAAAATCTCAAGGTCTTCTATAGACATAGGCAGACCTCAAGGTCTTCTACAGACCTTAAAAGACCTCAAAGTCTTCTATGGACCGTAGAAGACCTTAAAGTCTTCTATAGACCGTAGAAGACCTTAAAGTCTTCTATAGACCAAAGATGACCTCAAGGTCTTCTATAGACCAAAGAAGACCTCAAGATCTTCTATAGACCGTCGCAGATCTCAAGGTCTTCTATAGACCGTAGAAGATCTCAAGGTCTTCTATAGACCATAGAAGACCTCAAGGTCTTCTATAGAGCGTAGAAGACCTCAAGGTCTTCTATAGAGCGTAGAAGACCTCAAGGTCTTCTATAGAGCGTAAAAGACCTCAAGGTCTTCTATAGAGCATAGAAGACCTCAAGGCCTTTTATAGACCGTAGAAGATCTCAAGGTCTTCTAAAGACCGAAGAAGGCCTCAATGTCTTCTATAGCCCATAGAAGACCTCAAGGTCTTCTAAAGAGACCTTAAGGTCTTCTATAGACCGTAAGAGACCTTAAGGTCTTCTATAGACCGTAAGAGACCTTAAGGTCTTCTATAGACCGTAGGAGACCTTAAGGTCTTCTATAGACCGTAGGTCTATAGACCCTAGGAGACCTTAAGGTCTTCTACAGACCGTAGGAGACCTTAAGGTCTTCTATAGACCCTAGGAGACCTTAAGGTCTTCTATAGACCGTAGGAGACCTCAAGGTCTTCTACAGACCGTAGGAGACCTCAAGGTCTTCTATAGACTGAAAAAGACCTCAAGGTCTTCTATAGACTGAAAAAGACCTCAAGGTCTTCTATGGACACTAGAAGACCTCCAAGTTTTCTATGGACCATAGAAGACCTTCAAGTTTTTTTATGGACCATAAGAAGACCTCCAAGCTTTCCATGGACCATAGAAGACCTTCAAGTCCTCTATGGACCATAAGAAGACCTCCATGTCGTCTATGGACAATAGAAGACCTCCATGTCGTCTATGGACCATAAAAAGTCCTCCATGTCGTCTATGGACCATAAAAAGACCTCCATGTCGTCTATGGACCATAGAAGACCTCCAGCTCTTCTATGGACAATAGAAGACCGCCAGCTCTTTTATGGACAATAGAAGACCGCCAGCTCTTCTATGGACAATAGAAGACCTCCAGTTCTTCTAAAGACAACAGAAGACCTCCAGCTCTTCTATGGACCATAAGAAGACCTCCAGCTCTTCTATGGACCATAAGAAGACCTCCAGCTCTTCTATGGACCATAAGAAGACTTCCAGCTCTTCTATGGACCATAAGAAGACCTCCAGCTCTTCTATGGACCATAAGAAGACCTCCAGCTCTTCTATGGACCATAAGAAGACCTCCAGCTCTTCTATGGACCATAAGAAGACCTCCAGCTCTTCTATGGACCATAAGAAGACCTCCAGCTCTTCTATGGACCATAAGAAGACCTCCAGCTCTTCTATGGACCATAAGAAGACCTCCAGCTCTTCTATGGACCATAAGAAGACCTCCAGCTCTTCTATGGACAGTAGAAGACCTCCAGCTCTTCTATGGACAGTAGAAGACCTCCAGCTCTTCTATAGGCACTAGAAGACCTCCAGCTCTTCTATAGGCACTAGAAGACCTCCAGCTCTTCTATAGGCACTAGAAGACCTCCAGCTCTTCTATAGGCACTAGAAGACCTCCAGCTCTTCTATAGGCACTAGAAGACCTCCAGCTCTTCTATGGACAATAGAAGACCTCCAGCTCTTCTATGGACAATAGAAGACCTCCAGCTCTTCTATGGACAATAGAAGACCTCCAGCTCTTCTATGGACAATAGAAGACCTCCAGTTCTTCTATGGACAATAGAAGACCTCCGGCTCGTCTATGGGCAATAGAAGACCGACAAGCTATTCTATGTATAGTAGAAGACCTCCAGCGCTTCTATGGGCAATAGAAGACCTTCAGCTCATATATGGACAATATAAAAGCTCTTCTATGGACCTCCAAGTCTTCTATGGCCAACAATAGGTTTCAAAGTCCTCTATCGGCATTAGAAGAACTTCAAGTCTACTATGGACAATAAAACGTTTCAGTGTCCTCTATGGACATGCTCTTATGTATATGGATAATAGAACACCTCTTAGTCTTCCATGTAATGAAATTAAGATCTCCAAGTATTGTATTTCATGCGGGTTCTTTAAATGTATTTCTGAAAATTGACACACTCCACCCTTCTCGATTTTGAAGTCGAACAAACGGAAACCTAATTATAATTTCCCGAAATTTGCCAATTTTGTTGCTGCGGTATCATTTTTTATCAAGACATCTCTATTGTTTGTTAAGCAAATTTCGAAAAACATGATATTCTTAAGCTTCTTAGCTACAGCGAAATGCTTTTGCCTACCAACACCAGCTAGCAGCCTTGGAAACTAACGGAAATCTACGCAATTAATCATAAGTTCTTAGCATTATTTCCATAATTATGAATAATTTCCGTTTAGAAATAATTGCTTGCAAAACCATTGCTGTTCGAAATGAATTATTTAAAAGGATTGTTGTGACAACAACAATTAATCAACAACAACATGTTGAGGGGGAGAATGAACATTGTTGTTGTTGTTCTAGCAGCCAGCCATTGAATTGTTATTAATTATGGTTATAATGGAAACAACATTTACATACAATACATACAACATTGTTTAAAGTGGCTACAAAGTTTTGAACTGAAGACTTGTTGGATTAATTTCAATTTGAATTAATTTCAAAAGAAGTGGATCGGAACAAGTGGGAATGCTAAGGAATGTGACTAATTAGTTCTCTCAATGGATTGCAGTTTAAAGGGTCTTACCTCTAGAGAGGATCATTGAAATATTTTATATTATATATTTTATTAGTAAAAAAAACTGTAAGTTCGGCCGGGCCGAACATTGAATACCCTCCACAATTTGGTACAAATTTAGCAATTTTCAAAAAATTAAAATCCATTAAAAATTCTGTTAAAATCTACATCCGGTATGTAGCCGTATCTTAGGGTCTATACGACGACGTGGAGCTGCTTACGCAACTTTTGGCATAAGCCTGCACAGAAAATTTTCTGGCATAGGCTGTAGTATCCATTACGAACTTCAAATACAAAATTTGAAATAATTCCGGTAAATAATGTCGCTTAAATCATCAAAATACCAAATATCGGGGTGCACCGTTATATGGGGGCTATACGAAGGACCTGGACCTGCACGGACAATTTTCTGTCATAGGCTGTAGTATTCTTTACGAACTTCAAATACCAATTTTGTAACAATTCCGGTAAATAATGTCGCTAAAATCATCAAAATACCGCGTACCGGGAGGTATCGTGATATGGGGGCTATACGAAGATATAGACCCACATGGCCCATTTTTAATACCAATAGTCCTGCAGACATAATACACATTTGAGTAAATTTTTATACCCTCCACCTTGGACAGCATAAAATTCTAAGTCGATTTAAGGATGTCCGTCTGTCTGTCTGTCCGTCTGTCTGTTGAAATCACGATACAGCCCACATTATTTGACGTAGAGCGCTAAAATTTAGCAGAGCAATTTGTATTGTGTCTAGGATGGTTGATATTGAAAATGAGATATATCGGTCCACGTTCTGGTATAGTCCCCATATAACGGTACCTCCCGATATTCGGTATTTTGTTGATTTATGCCACATTTTTTCACTGATTTGTTTGAAAATTGGTATTTGTAGGTCACAACGGGTCCCTGTGCATGCGGCAAAACATGGCGTGTATAAGTCTACGTTTTGGTATGGCTCCCATATAAAGCTACCTCCCAATATTCGGTATTTTGATTATTTTTGCCACAATTTTTCACGGATTTGTCTAAAAATAGGTATTTGTTGGTCATAATGGGTTCCAGCTTCGGTGGCGCAACATTGCATGTATGGGTCCACGATTTGGTATAGCCCCCATATAACGGTACCTCCCGATATTCGGTATTTTGATGGTTTTTGCCACAATTTTTCACTGATTTGTCTAAAAATTGGTATTTGTGGGTCATAATGGGTCCTAGTTCGTGTGGTGAAACATTGTATGTATAGATCCACGTTTTGGTATAGTCCCCATATAACGCTACCTCCCAATATTCGGTATTTTGGTGATTTTTGACACATTTTTTTCACGAATTTCTCTGAAAATTGGTAGTTGTAGATCATAATGGGTCCCAGTTCGTGTGTCGAGTGGTGAAACATTGTATGTATAGATCCACGTTTTGGTATAGTCCCCATATAACGCTACCTCCCAATATTCGGTATTTTGGTGATTTTTGACACATTTTTTTCACGAATTTCTCTGAAAATTGGTAGTTGTAGATCATAATGGGTCCCAGTTCGTGTGTCGAGTCATTGAAATTATAGGTCCACGTTTTGGTATAGCCCCCATATAATGGTACCTCCCGATATTCGGTAATTTGATGATTTTTGCCACATTTTTTCACGGATTTGTCTGAAAGTTGGTATGTCTAGGTCATAATGGGTCAAAGCTTCTTTGGCTAAACATTGCATGTGTAGGTCCACGATTTGGTATAGCCCCCATATAACGACACCTCCCGATATTCGGCATTTTAATGGTTTTTGCCACATTTCTTCTAATGTTTCCTTTACCCCAAGGTGGAGGGTATTAAAAGTTTGGCCCGGCCGAACTTAATGTTTTTTTACTTGTTATTAACTTACTTCATTTCGTTCGGAAGCTAGAGTGATTTCCACAGACGGACAGACGCATAGACGGACGGACATTGCTAAATCGGCATAGAATTTTATGCTGATCAAGAATATATATACTTTGTGGGGTCTAAAATGTATATTTCGAGGTGTTAGAAACGGAATGACAAACTTAATATACCCTCCATACTATGGTGGAGGGTATAAAAAATAATGTTAAAATTCCTCCTCTTACCATTGCGTTCTATAGGGAACATTTCGAAAGAATTTTTTCGGAGAATCTCTATAGAAAATCTATAAAATATCTTGCAAAATATATTCTTTCTTTTCTTCCTTTTTTTACAACTGTTTCTCTCCCATTTGCTGTTACATTCTCTCACTCAACTCTCTTTATTTGCCAACAAAAAAAGCCGATTAATAACTCGTTCGAAATTTATCTATTCCAATTATTGTGTTGAACATTAATAATTACATTTTAACAAGTCTCGAGAAAAACCAATAAAAGCTCATTTGACAAGACTTCGAACACAGACAGCAACAGCCAGCCCCATTGATGGTTAAAAGGGATTTTCTTCGATTTTTCAAAGTAACCACAGCTTCAATTTCATTACTTTCCCATGCTTGGCAACCGAGCTGACCAAAATGGTAATGGACGATCCACGATGAAGACGACGTCGACGAAGATCCCCATTATGCCTGACCAGTGGCCATATCATCATCTGCAGCGATTTAATTTAATGCATTCATGTTCACAACACAAATCGCAAAGACTAGTTTTTAATATCCAAGTTAATTGTGAATTGCCATCATTGTGCGCAGCTGTAAAGGAAACTCATCTGTCTGCAACAACAACATTGTATGGAATGGCAGCAATAGAGAGACCACTTGTGGACAATTGCTTCTTCTTCCTTGGCAACATCACATTCCCAGGCAGAGATTTTTTTCGATGCAATACTTCTGTGTGGATTCTTGTTTTGCGTAGCTTGAAGCGTTATTTCTGTCCACTGTTGTTATCAATATCATAACATTTTAATATCAATGATCATAGACTTTTCGTCATATTCCTATTTTGTTTTCTTTTTGGTTTATTTAGATGTTTTGTTTTATGTTTTGCAAATTTTACATGGTTATATATTAAAAAGTTATTTACGAAAACAATTTAAAGTTTTTATAAAATATTTAAGTACTCAGATTATTTAGTCTAAGTCCTAATGTCTCTACAGGAAAGGTTCGCAAAAGTTTAATTCATTCTGAATGTCACCCAAAATTAGATTAAAACAAGTAAGCAAAGGCTACAGTCGAGCGGGGCCGACCGTTGAATACCCTACAACACTATAATAAACGATACAGTTTATATAGGCGAGATACTCGAAAGAATTCCACAAGATATTGTGACAAATTATAAAAGAAAACCATCAGGTTTCGTTCTCTAATTTTCGAATAATTGCAACTTAAGCTAATTTGCTCATTTCCAATTTATTGGTAGATGTTGCACGTAAATGGTCTTCCTAGATCTGGAACCAATATTTCCCAAAGACCTATAATCACTCAGAAGTGGGAAAAGCTTAACATTTATTATTGGTTTTTGACTGAAACCCATCTATATGAGATACAGACATTTGACTATATTCTTGAACGAAATCAGCGTTAACGAAATAGTCAGAAGTGCTGTATTTGTGAATTCTCCAAAAAGTCACTGGAATGGACATTTTCGTATTTTGTCTACAAAAGTTGGCAAACTATTTCACACATTGAATATTTTTGGAAACTGCTTGGCTTTTTGCAATGCCCGTAACCCCCATTCAAATGTGCGTGAGGATCGGGCAATAATTACGACCTGCTGACAATTTTGCAGTTTTTTTGGTCCATTTCAACTCCTAAATATATGGCGATTATCTCCAATAAGAGTAGGCTTCTATTCTGACCCTCATCTGATCTCCATGCAAAATTTCGTTAGGATAAATGCGATCTGTTTATGATATCCTGATATCCTAACTACTTAGTTTTGTTAGCTGTAGAAATATTACCAAATGTTTAATTCAAAATGAAAATATGCCAAAATGTGACAAAATTGAAAAAAATATAAGAAAATGTTACAAAATCAATATTTTCATCTTTAGAGAAATATTTTTATTCGATTTTTTAGACGTTGTTTCTTTCCTGCCAAGAGGCCATTCTGAATTAATGAAAACTGTCGAAATCAGTTCAGCCGTTCTCGACATATAAGAGATCTTTCAAGCATATCTTCTTTGATAGACATATATATCGCTATATATCCGTTTTGTTGGATGTAAACATCAATGTAAAGATCAGGAGTAACCTTGTCATGGCTTTGTGATTTCGCCGGGATTTAAAATATTCGCGGTTTAATGAAAAATTTTGAAATTTTTCAACCAAAAAGATATGGTCTATTTTACCCGCTAAATATTATCCGATGACCCAAGTTGGTAGGCATCTTCCCCGCCCTAAACTCTAGCAACATGCTAAGTTCCGCGTCGATTGGTCTATATTTGCGACCTGTAGAGCAACTGCAAAATCAGGATTTTTTTTCAGTTTTTGGTCCATTTCAACCCCTAAATATTATGCGATCATCTCCAAAAGAAATAGGGTTCTATTCTGACCCTAGCCCCACTTCCATTCTAATTTTCATGAAAATCGGGCCATAATTGCGACCTGTAGAGTGATTAAAAATTAAAATGGACAGACGGACGGACGGATATACATAGCTAGATCTACTCAGCTCGGCGAGATAGGAAGATCCATATATATTTTCCTATGTGGGAAACCAATATTTCGAGGTGTTACATAATTTTTGGACCAATCAAACTTATAATACCCCCAACACATAGTGTTGTAGGGTATAAAAATTAGAAAGGAAATTAAAACAGGAATAAAAAAGAAAATGTTAAAACTATTCTTTATGGAAATAGGATATACACGATTAGGCCTATTTTGAAGCAATATATGTAATGGTTAATGGCGATCACAGATCTGGTTTATATAAGGGGTACAATTTTTATACCTTACAAATTATGTAACACCACGAAATATTGATTTCCCACATAGGAAAGTATATATGGATCTTCCTATCTCGCCGAGCTGAGTCGATCTAGCTATGTATGTCCGTCCGTCCGTCTGTCCGTCTGTCCATTCACGTCCGTCCGTCTTCACGAAATTCAGAATGAAGGTGGGGATAGGGTCAGAATAGAACCCTATTTCTTTTGGAGATGATCGCATAATATTTAGGGGTTGAAATGGACCAAAAACTGAAAAAATTCCTGAGTTTGCAGTTGCTCTACAGGTCGCAATTATAGATCAATCGACGCGGAAGTTAGCATGGGGCTAGTGCTTAGGGCTGGACAGAAGCCTTCCAATTTTGATGGTCATCGGGTAATATTTAGTGGGTGAAAAAGGCTATGACATTTGAGTTAAATAAAATCAAATGTTCCATTAAACCGCGCATATTTTTAATCCTGGCGAAATCACAAATAGACGAACAGGTCAACTCTGACGGTTACGTAGATGCCGATCGTAAATTTATCGGATGTTTATAGCGAAATATATACAATGTGTATACACAAAGAAAGGGGATGTTAGTTAGAATGCTTATATCTCAAGAATGGCTTAACCGATTTCGACAAATTTTGTCAATTCAGAATGCCCTCTTGGCATAAAAGTATATAGTCTAAAAAATCACATAAAAAGATGCCAATAATGATGTTAATATAGATTTTGTAGTATTTTGTGAGAATTTTTTATTTATTTTTTTTTTCATATTTTTATCGCATGCTATTTTTTTTCAATTTGACTTATAATATTGAAGTATACATTTTGCAATATTTTTTCACCTTACAACACAGGTTGGGGTTATTATAGACAGATTCCAATTATCCTCACGAAAAAGAATAGGGTTAGGGCCCTTCTGGGCCTATTGGTCTATTGTTTTCAAAGAGGTCCGCAATATATTTAGGGGTTGAAATCGAATAACAACTAGAAACCAAAGGACACGAAATCTCGCATGAAGTGAGAGTTTAGGACAGCGGGTAGAATGGACCACTACTTTTGTGTGAATAAAGACCAGCATTACTTATAGGCGATGTCCGAAATAGACAACGGCGAAATTCTTCCGCACGACTGTAGCCTTTGCTTACGTTTTTTTAATATTATTGAATGAAAGCAAATTATGTCGAAAATAGCATCAAATTTTAGAATAAGTTTAGATTTATTCGTATTGGTCACCTTTGGTACGAATAATAGCCTTCAAACGGCCAATGAAACCGTCACACGCTGCCCGAATGTTACTCTGCGGTATTTTGGTCCATTTTCGGCGAACCGCTCGCTTGAGGTGATCGACACTTTGGTCTTTTTTAGTGCCAACCTTGCTTTCCAAAATACTCCAGACACAATAGTCCAACCGATTGGTATCCGGAGATTTTGGTGGCCAATCTGCGCTGGAAATGAAGCAAGCAACCTCATTTTGTAACCATTCTTGGGTGGCGCGTGCTGAGTGCGATGGTGCTGAGTCCTGTTGGAATGTCCAAGGTCTGCGGCCAAAATTATTGCGTGCCCAAGACCAGAATATTTTCGCGATAATATTCGGTATTTATTCTGATGCCACGGTCGATTAATACGAGCGGATAACGACCATCGACTGTTATGGCGGCCAACACCATCACCATGGCCGACGCTTGAGTTCTGGTGGCAAACCGAAGATGCACATTTTCAGCTGACCTCTTTGGAAAGTAAATACGGTCATTTTGTTTGTTTACAAACTGCTGGACAACGAATGTTTTCTCATCGGAGAAAACCAAATTCGGCAGTTCCCCACTTTCAGATAACCGAATAAACTCTATTTCAAGGGCTTTACCCTGAACTCATTTTTCAACATTTGCAGAATTGAATATTGCGATATGTTCAGCTGACGAGCCATTTTTCGGCCACTGCGAAGCGGGTTTCGATCAAGTCGCTTCTTTACTTTTCGAACCATTTCTGCTGATGCTGGAGTTTTCTTTCGGCCATTTTATTGACGTCGGACTACGCTACCAGTATCACGGTAACGAGTGATGGTATGAGACATAAAATATTTATTCACATTTAAATGCTGGAGTGCTCTAACGATAGCCACTTGAGGTTTTCCAGCCAAATATAAAGATATCACACTATCACGCTTAAATTCCATCACGAATAATTTTTTTCTGGAAAAATCTTGCCAAAATGCTTTTGTACTCTTGTGAACAATATAATGAGCTGCCACTGCAATAATTTTAACAGCTGTCGGGGGAGTGGCATAGATATGACGGCAGTCTGAAGTTAGTTGCAGTTTTTCCATCTCGCCCTGTATATATTTCATCCGATTTGGTATTTATGTCCCTCACATTCGCATATGCATTTCATAAGAATGATATTTGGTACCAGATATCAGATAAAGCTCAAAAATACCTTTTCAAATTTTATCGAGATCGGTTCAAATTTGAATATAGCTCACATATATATATCTTTATCCGATATCAAGTTTATTGTACACCAAATGGCTAATATTAGTGAAAATGGATTGAATGTTTGTACTTTCAACCGATATGGCATATGGGAGTTACATCTAATTTTAGGATGATATATTAAAAATTTAATCTCAATTAGACAATAAATGTGACCTGCTCATGTACAGATGGACATGTATAAATCGACTCATAATGTGATTCTATCGAGATCTTCAAAAGGAACTATTAGTCAATCTCGCTTTTTTCTCCATGCACAAATACATAATATCCTGAACCACAGTATGGCGTAAGGTATATATTCTATAGCACCAACCTGCAACACCTGACTAAAAACGCATATTGTTATTTCAAGAAGGTTTGTTTTCCGCTTTTCGATTGATAGTTGTTAGAGCTACAATCTATAAATATGACAAATATTGATTTCTATTAATATTTTTAAAGACATACAAAGAGCTAAAAACATAAATTTTAAAAATATGTTTCAAATGCCTATCAAAAGATACAGACGTGATTTCTAATAAAATATTTTTGAAGACCCATCTAGAACTTAAAACGTGTTTTTTTATAAATGTTTTGGAGGTCTTTCCAAAACATTCAAGAGCTACAAACTGGTATTTTAAGATTATTCTTATTCTGATATTATTCTTAAAATTCATGTATGTAGCTTAATATATACATCAACGAAATGATCATGAATGTAAAGATTAGAAGTCTATTTCCAATCCAATTTCTTCCACTAAATATTATGCGATGACCATCCACAATTGTGGACTACTGCCCTGTTCTAAAAAATAGTACGTTTCTGCGCTGTCTCATGCAAACAATATACTGCATCGATTGGCCGATATTCTGTTTTAGGCCCATGGATGGCGATATAGAGGTCGTTAACAATATTTTGAGGCATTGCACACTTTTTGACCCAATCAACATAGTCATATAGAGTATACTGAAAATTTGAAAAACGTTTCTTTGTATCGTATCGTATTGTATGTGATCCCTTGATTTTCAATTACTGTATTTGTATTGCATCAGTCCAATACGGCATAGAATCACATACGAAACACCCGTTAGTTTTCTCTTAAAGCTAGCTCAAATTTAAATTGATATAATTTTTAATATTCTTTCTCAAGCTTATGTACATGTTTACTTTTCCGACGGTATATAATAACGAAAAATTACTACAGACTTCATGGCTCGATACAAAATAGACGCTAGTAATTTTAGCCGTATTGCGATCATTTGGTAACAAGCTAAACAGCTGTTGAGCTTCACAATAATAACTGACAATACAACCCTAGGCCATGCTGCTAACAAGTACCATTCGAAGCACGTTTCGCGTTTGCTCTCTGTCGTACATGAGAAGCATTTATGAATGGTGGTCGATTTGGTTATCTCAATTACAACTCTATGAAATGGTGTTGGTATTGGTTTTGGCCAACTCTCATTAAACAGCTAACAATAAAATTCTCCCACTGTTTTTCAGAAAATTCAACTTTTTCTCTCGTTCTCATTCGATACTTGTGTCTTATATTTCCCCTCTTTTTAGAGGCAATCAAAAGAAAACCAGTTTTGAAATTAAACAATTTTTTAAGACATGGCTAAGCTTATTTGGTTGTGGTAGTAAAACAAGTTTTGTTTTTTGTGAAACGGTTATCGCCAACCATTTAGGCAGCAACACCTTTGTGCAACGCCTCTGTTTCAGAGGAGGAGCTTAGGTGCCACATTTTTTTTTTTTTTTTTTTTTTTTTTTTGGATAATCATGTTTTGGTATGAAATTTATGGTTTTTGGCCAACACCAACACATCAGCAACAACAGCAAGAGAGAAAAAAATTAAACGCGTGTTTTATGGATAATCACGTTTTTGTTTCGTTTGCGTTTTTATTTGCCAAGATGGTGTCAAATGCCCGCAAAAATGGTGGTCAGAGTTTGGTTGATTGTTTTGTAGAAGGGAGACTTAAATTGAATTGTCTTGGATTGGTTTAACTGGACGTGAGGCATTTGTGATTGGTTTGCTTTTGCAGAATTTACAATGATATGAACGGAGGTCCGGAGTGCCTTTTGTATGCGAAAAGGAATTATTTCTCATGATCGAAATTCTAGGAAATTCAATGTTGACTGACGGCTAATAGGTTTTATCGTGAGATCACAAAGATACAGTGGGATAAGAGAATTTAGGTCTACAAACGTGGATTTTTAAAAATATTTTTTTAAGACCCATCAAGACCTACAAACGTGTATTTTTCAAAATATTTTTTAAAAACCCATCAAGGCCTACAAACGTGGATTTTTAAAAATATTTTTTAAAGACCCTTAAAAGACCTACAAACGTGGATTTTTAAAAATATTTTTTAAAGACCCATCAAGACCTACAAACGTGGATTTTTAAAAATATTTTTTAAAGACATGTCAAGACCTACAAACGTGGATTTTTAAAAATATTTTTTAAAGACCTGTCAAGACCTACAAACGTGGATTTTTAAAAATATTTTTGAAGACCCATCAAAGCCTACAAACGTGGATTTTTAAAAATATTTTTTAAAGACCTGTCAAGACCTACAAACGTGGATTTTTAAAAATATTTTTTAAAGATCTGTCAAGACCTACAAACGTGGATTTTTAAAAATATTTTTGAAGACCCATCAAAGCCTACAAACGTGGATTTTTAAAAATATTTTTTAAAGACCTGTCAAGACCTACAAACGTGGATTTTTAAAAATATTTTTTAAAGATCTGTCAAGACCTACAAACGTTTATATTTAAAAATATTTTTTAAAGATCTGTCAAGACCTACAAACGTGAAGTTTTAAGAATATTTTTTAAAGACCCATCAATACCTACAAACGTGGATTTTTAAAAATATTTTTTAAAGACCCATCAAGGCCTACAAATGTGGATTTTTAAAAATATTTTTTGAAGACCCATCAAGACCTACAAACGTGGATTTTTAAAAATATTTTTTGAAGACACATCAAGACCTACAAACGTGGATTTTTAAAAATAGTTTTTAAAGACCCATCAAGACCTACAAACGTGGATTTTTAAAAATATTTTTTAAAGACCCATCAAGACCTATAAACGTGGACATTTAAAAATATTTTTTAAGGACCTGTCAAGACCTATTAACGTGGATTTTTAAAAATATTTTTTAAAGACCCATTAAGACCTACAAACGTCGATTTTTAAAAATATTTTTTGAAGACCCATCAAGACCTACAAACGTCGATTTTTAAGAATATTTTTAAAGACCCATCAAGACCTACACACGTCGATTTTTAAGAATATTTTTAAAGACCCATCAAGACCCACAAACGTGGATTTTTAAAAATATTTTTTAAAGACCCATCAAGACCTACAAACGTGGATTTTTAAAAATATTTTTTTAAGACCCATTAAGACCTACAAACGTGGATTTTTAAAAATATTTTTTAAAGACCCATCAAGACCTACAAACGTGGATTTTTAAAAATATTTTTTAAAGACTTGTCAAGACCTACAAACGTGGATTTTTAAAAATATTTTTTAAAGACCTGTCAAGACCTACAAACGTGGATTTTTAAAAATATTTTTTGAAGACCCATCAAAGCCTACAAACGTGGATTTTTAAAAATATTTTTTGAAGACCCATCAAAGCCTACAAACGTGGATTTTTAAAAATATTTTTTGAAGACCTGTCAAGACCTACAAATGTGGATTTTTAAAAATATTTTTTAAAGACTTGTCAAGACCTACAAACGTGGATTTTTAAAAATATTTTTTAAAGACCTGTCAAGACCTACAAACGTGGATTTTTAAAAATATTTTTTGAAGACCCATCAAAGCCTACAAACGTGGATTTTTAAAAATATTTTTTGAAGACCCATCAAAGCCTACAAACGTGGATTTTTAAAAATATTTTTTGAAGACCCATCAAAGCCTACAAACGTGGATTTTTAAAAATATTTTTTGAAGACCTGTCAAGACCTACAAACGTGGATTTTTAAAAATATTTTTCAAAGATCTGTCAAGACCTACAATCGTGGATTTAAAAAAAAAATTAAAGACCCATCAAGACCTACAAACGTGGATTTTTAAAAATATTTTTTAAAGACCTGTCAAGACCTACAAACGTGGATTTTTAAAAATATTTTTTAAAGACCTGTCAAGACCTACAAACGTGGATTTTTAAAAATATTTTTTAAAGACCTGTCAAGACCTACAAACGTGGATTTTTAAAAATATTTTTTAAAGACCTGTCAAGACCTACAAACGTGGATTTTTAAAAATATTTTTTTAAGACCCATTAATACCTACAAACGTGGATTTTTAAAAATATTTTTAAAGACCTGTCAAGACTTACAAACGTGGATTTTTAAAAATATTTTTTAAAGACCTGTCAAGACCTACAAACGTGGATTTTTAAAAATATTTTTTAAAGACCTGTCAAGACCTACAAACGTGGATTTTTAAAAATATTTTTTAAAGACCTGTCAAGACCTACAAACGTGGATTTTTAAAAATATTTTTTAAAGACCTGTCAAGACCTACAAACGTGGATTTTTAAAAATATTTTTTAAAGACCTGTCAAGACCTACAAACGTGGATTTTTAAAAATATTTTTTGAAGACCCATCAAGACCTACAAACGTGGATTTTTAAAAATATTTTTTGAAGACCCGTCAAAAGCTACAAACGTGGATTTTTGTAAATGTTTTTTGAAGACCCATCCAGAGCTACAAACGTGGATTTTTAAAAATATTTTTGAAGGCCCATCCAGAGCTACAAACGTGGATTTTTAAAAATATTTTTGAAGACCCATCAAGACCTTCAAACGTGTATTTTTAAAAATATTTTTTGAAGACCCATCCAGAGCTACAAACGTGGATTTTTAAAAATATTTTTGAAGACCCATCAAGACCTTCAAACGTGGATTTTTAAAAATATTTTTTAAAGACCCATCAAGACCTACAATCGTGGATTTTTAAAAATATTTTTTAAAGACCCATCAATACCTACAAACTTGGATTTTTAAAAATATTTTTTTAAGACCCATCAAGACCTACAAACGTGGATTTTTAAAAATATTTTTTAAAGACCCATCAATACCTGCAATCGTGGATTTTTAAAAATATTTTTTGAAGACCCATCAAGACCTACAAACGTGGGATTTTAAAAATATTTTGTGAAGACCCATCAAGACCTACAAACGTGGATTTTTAAAAATATTTTTTGAAGACCCATCAAGACCTACAAACGTGGATTTTTAAAAATATTTTTTGAAGACCCATCAAGACCTACAAACGTGGATTTTTAAAAATATTTTGTGAAGACCCATCAAGACCTACAAACGTGGATTTTTAAAAATATTTTTTAAAGACCCATCAAGACCTACAAACGTGGATTTTTAAAAATATTTTTTAAAGACCCATCAAGACCTACAAACGTGGATTTTTTAGAATATTTTTTTAAAGATCTGTCAAGACCTACAAACGTGGATTTTTAAAAATATTTTTTAAAGATCTGTCAAGACCTACAAGCGTGGATTTTTAAAAGTATTTTTTAAAAACCTGTCAAGACCTACAAACGTGGATTTTTAAAAATATTTTTTGAAGACCCAACAAGATATACAAACGTGGATTTTTAAAAATATTTTTTAAAGACACATCAAGACCTAAAAATGTAAAAAACAATTTAAAAACCCATCAAGTCCCCTACAAAGGTGGGTTTTTAAAAATACTCTTTGAAGACCGGGTCTTCGATGAGAAGACCTTCTAGTCTTCTATGAGAATACCTTCTCGTCTTCTATGAGAAGACCTTCTAGTCTTCCATGAGAATACCTTCTCGTCTTCTATGAGATGACCTTCTAGTCTTCTATGAGAATACCTTCTCGTCTTCTATGAGAAGACCTTCTCGTCTTCTATGAGAAGACCTTCTCGTCTTCTATGAGAAGACCTTCTCGTCTTCTTTGAGAAGACCTTCTGGTCTTCTATAAAAATACCATCTGGCTCTTCTATAAAAGACCATCTGGCTCTTCTATTAGAAGACCCTCTGGACTTCTATGAGAAGACCTACTGGTCTTTTTTGAGAAGACCCTCTGGACTTCTATGAGAAGACCTACTGGTCTTCTATGAGAATACCATCTCGACTTCTATGAGAAGATACTATGGACTTCTCTGAGAAGACCCTATGGACTTCTATGAGAAAACCCTCTGGACTTCTATGAGAAGACCCTTTGAACTTCTTTGAAATGTCCTTTTGGTCTTCTTTAAGAAGACCATCTGGACTTCTTTGAGAAGAACCTCCGTTCATTTAGAAAAACACCTACTGCTTTTCTATGAGAAAACCCTCCGTTTATCTAGGAAAATACCTTCTGCTTTTCTATGTGAAAACCCTCTGCTCTTCTATGAGAAGAACTTCCGGTCTTCTATGAAAAGACATTCTGTGAGAAGATCTTCCGTTCTTCTATGAGAAGACCTTCTGGTCTTCTGTGAGATGACCCTCTGGTCTATGAGAAGACCTTTTGTTCTTCTATGAGAAGACCATCTAGTCTTCTATATGAGAAGATCTTCATGCCTTTTGTGGCAAACTGCAACGAATTTTGGGTGACATATTGACGTGAAGGATTAGGAGTTTGATTGTGGAGTCTAATATCAAACTTCCATCCCACTGTTCCCGCAAACTATGAATAAAAAATATGCTGCCAATAACTGATTTATAAACATTTTGTATTAACGCTACCAAAAATTTATCATGAAATTCGCAGAACCGGCTCTCTCTCCCTGTGTCATGACTGTCCGACCATTTGTGCAAAATACCTGAAAAAGAAGAAACAACAAAAAGCAGACTCTTTACAATTGGCCAACAGCAAAAGCGAGAAAATCAAATCGCATAAATCCAAGAAAAAGGGTTTGCCATTATTTTTTGAGATGGTGTTGTTGGTTTTTTTTTGTGTGTATTAAAGTATGGCTTTAGCTGCTGTTCTCATTTTGGAATTTTATGGCTGTCACTATAAAACGAAAGAAATATGTCAATATTTGACAGCTTCATTAGTAGCCGAAAAAAAAGAATTGAATTTTGTATTGGTTGTTGTGGTTAATGTTTCGATCATGGCAACAAACGAAGCTGCCTCGTCCAACCAGATTGATGATCATAAATGATGGGCTGGTTGCTGTTGCCTCTTTCGATCGTCGTTTCCCACATAATTAACATTTTTCAAAGGAGATCTCAGAAAACGGGAAGAACCTAAACTGAAGCTTAATTAGTTTCCATTTTTAGAAGGCAATTAAATTGACGAGTTTTATAACGAAAAATAACAGATGTTTTTTCAAACTGACTTTTATTTTAAGTTTATAACTTTATCAAAACACATAATCCAAGATTGAAAAAAAGATGTTGATAACATAAAATATCGAGCCAAATTAAATAGAAGAAAGATCCAGTCCTATGATCAAACATAAAAAAAATATTAAATATTAAAACAGCATCCTTAGGAAATTTACTTTTTCAGATTACCGAAAACATTGATCTTGTTCTCTGGATAAGTTTCCTTGCATAGCAAATCAGCAGCTTGATCAGCATTAAATTGTATGTCGATTTATCAATTTCTTTCCGTCTATCTGTCTGTGGAAATCACTCTAGCTTCTGAACGAAATGAAGTAGGTTGATAACACTTTACTCATTTTTTTTGTCTGCAGGACTTTTGGTATTGCCCCCATATAACAGTACCCCCAATGTTTGGCATTTTGATGATTTTAGAAACCTTATTTGCCGGACTTCTTTAAATTTTGGTATTAGAAGTTCGTAATGGATACTACATCTTAAGACAGAAAATGAGCCATGTAGGTCCACGTCTTCGTATAGCCTCCATGTAACAGTACCTCTCGATATTGGGTATTTTGATGATTTTGGAGACATTATTTATCGGAACTATTTGAAATTTTGCATTTAAAGTTCGTAATGAATACTACAGCCTAATTGTCTGTGCAGGTCCACGTCTTCGTATAGCACCCATATAACGGTACCACCGATATTCGGTATTTTGATGATTTTAGCGACATTATTTACCGGCACTATCTAGTATGTCAAATTTGGTGAAGATCGGTTCAGATATAGCTATAGCTCCCATATGTACTGTTCATCCGATTTGTTATATTTGTTACCCACAACCGTAATATGCACTTCGTAACAACGATATTCAGGGAAATATATGAAATACAGCTCAGAAATATCTTTGCCAAATTTTATCGAGATCGGTTCCGATTTGGATATAGCTCCCATATATATTTTTAGCCGAATTCATATTAATTTTGCACCAAATGGGCAATACAAGATACAAATGTTTCGGCATATTTAGTCCTTTGATCTTTAAATTATAATTATAATCATAGCGTGCATGATAGAATTCTCCCATAAAAACATTTAATTGTTATGTGGAGCTCTTCTAAATTAGAAAAGTGGTGTAGGTTATCATAAAGTCGGCCCTGTCCGACTTTAAGACTTTCTTTACTGGTTTATTTTTATCTGCATTTAAAATCTAATCTTAACACCGCTCCTGCTGCCGACCAATAATCAGTGTTATGGCCAAACTTATTGCCTTCGGCTTGTTACTGCCGTTCGCTAACCGAGAGTAATAAATTGCAAAAACGTTTGCCACGGTTGATGGTTGGTCATTAAATGCGTTTTAAAAATAAAATTATCTCGTTAAAATTACAAATAAGACATGAACATGAGAGATCATAAAAATGTTTATAGTCAAGTATTTTTTGTTTGTTAGCTAAAATGCCATGAAATGAAGGCAGAATACAGTGGTTTCGAAACTAGTACATTTCTCTCTCGCATACATATAATCCAAAAATTGGCACATTGCATCACTCTAATTAAAATAAAATAATAATTTCGATCCACAGCTGTCATGTTCGCTATACTTTGAGAAGATGTTACGATTTTATTAAGAATATCCTGTGAAGAAATTCATAAAAGTTATTGGAATATAAAATTTATTAGTTGAAGGACTTTCAAAGACTTTTCGGATGTCAATCCTGCATTTTTTTTAAATATTTACCAAAGGATTTATTCCTAGAAAGTCCTTTGACATGTTTTTTTTTAAATATCACAATTTAGAGCTGGAAAGTCCGAGGAATATTCCATGATCCGTAGCCGGGAATTCTTAAAAATATTTTAAAATACATTCAAGGTCTTTGCCTTGATATTTTTAACAATAGTTGTCTAAGGACTTTCTTAGCTATTATCTATAATTTTTTAATATTTTCAAAGAAGTTTCAAATTGGATTTAACTTTTTTTTGCAAATAGTTTAAAAGGCCATTTAGTATCTTATGGACTATAAATCCTGATTTTTTTTTCAAGGATATGTCAAAGTACTTTCTGATACTTCCCGATTATAAATAGTATATGTTGTAAAAATATTTTTAAAGTTATTTCCCAGCTTTAAATAGTTAATTCTTTTATTAATAGTGGATTTCATTTGTTGAACAAATGAAAAAGCAGTAAATTCGGCCAGGCCAAACATTGAATGCCCTCCAATATTTGGAAAAAACTAGCAAATGTTCAAAAAATTAATAAACAAATAAATAAAAAATAAAATGATTGAGTGAAAAATGCTGCTAAAATTATAAAAATAGCGAATATAAGATGTTGCCGTTATATTGGGGCGTATACGAACGCATGGAGAAAATTTTCGGTCGGAGACTGTAGTACTCATTACGAAAGTACAATACGAAATTTAAAGCAATTCCGTTGGATAATGTCGCAGAAATCATTATAGTAAAGTACCGGTATATGAAGGCTATACGAAGGCGTGTACCTGCATAGGCAATGCACCCATTAGGAACTTTAAATTCCAAATTTGAAATATGTCCTACGAAAATCTGAAAAAAAAAAAAAAATCTGACACAAATCATCAAAATACCTAGAGTTATAGTTATATGAAACCTCTACCAAAATCTAGACCTATCTTGACAGTTCTATGTAAGAAAATTTCTTACATAAAGGGACTACATGCCATCAATTAACTGCAAATTCGGGTAAAATTGTGACTTAAATATCCTTTAAACCTGTCGTTACAGTTATATGACATCTATACCAAAACGTGGACCTGTATAGCCAATTTTCAGTACTAAACGTCGTTCAGAAGCTACAGAGATTTTCGCAGATGGACGGGGGAACATCGCTAAATCGATGTAAATGAATATTTACTCTTTGTTGGGTCTAAGATTTATATTTCGGGCTGTTGCAAACGGAATGACAAACTTATTTTAGTGGGAAAGCCCTTGGTGGATGGTATGTAAACTCGGCTAAGGTATTTCATGATAGTCTCTGATATCTATTGCAGAAAATTATTCTCATGAAGGGGATATTACGGTTTTGGGGGACTAAGATATAAAGTCGGATGAAACTAATGTATGGGATTTTCTTCTTCTTAACCGATTTTCAACCAATTCGTTAAAATTGATTCAAGTTTACATTTGGTAGCCTCTCTCAAAATTCCCATCATATATGGTCTAACATTACACATTTGTTGAACTAAAAAATCGGTGAAATAAAAAACTACAACAAAGTCAAAAGCCATAATTTTTATATATTTTTATTTATTTATTTTTTTTTTTTTTTTTTGAGTGAAAGCAAAAAATGTCGGAAATAGCGTCAAATTTCAGAATAAGTTTAGATTTTATCGAATCGGTCAACTTTGGCACGAACTATGGCCTTCAAACGGCCAATGAAACTGTTACACGCTGCCCGAATGTTGCTCTGCGGTATTTTGGCCCATTCCCGGCGAAGCGTTTGCCTGAGCTGGTCGATACTTTGGTATTTTTTAGTGCCAACCTTGCTTTCCTAAATACTTCAGACACAATAGTCCAACGGATTAGTATCCGGAGATTTTGATACCCATTGTGCGCTGGAAATGAAGCGAGGAACCTCATTTTGTAACCATTCTTGGGCGGCTCGTGCTGAGTCCTGTTGGAATGTCCAAGTTCTGCAGCCAAAATCTTTAGGTGCCAAAGGCTTTAATACACCCTCCAGAATATTTTCGCGATAATATTCAGCATTTATTCTGATGCCACGGTCGGTTAATACGAGCTGAGAGCGACCATCGGCTGTTATGGCGGTCCGCGCCATCAACAGGGTTTTTGTGGCCAACCAAAGGTTCACATTTTCAGCTGACCTCTTTGGCAAGTAAACACGATCATTTTGTTTGTTTACAAAATGCTGGACAATGTTTTCTCATCGGAGAAAACCAAATTCGACAGTTCAACACTTTCGGCCAAGCGAAGCAACTCTCTAGTTCTTTAGAGTCTATTTTCTTTCTGCTGCGGTGTAAGTTATTGCACTTTTTGGAATTTCAATGGCTTTACCCCGAGCTCATTTTTCAATGTTTGTCAAAAGGAATATTGCGATATGTTCAGCTCACGAGCCATTTTTCGGCCACTGTGAAGAGGGTTTCTATCAAGTCGTTTCTTTATTCTTCGAACCATTTCTGGCTGTTTTCTTCCGTCCACTTCCTTGACGTCGGGCTACCCTAACAGTATCACGGCAACAAGCGATGGTACGAGACACAAAAAAGATTTATTCACATTTAAATGCTCGAGTGCTCTAACGATAGTCACTTGTGGTTTTCCAGCCAAATATAAAGAAATCACACTATGACGCTTGAATTCCATCACGAACAACTTTTTTCTGGGAAATTCTCACCAAAATGCTTTTGTACCCTTGTAAACAATATAATGAGATATCACTGGAATAATTTACATAAATAGCAGCAGTCTAAAATTTGTTGCAGTTTTTTCATCTCACCCTGTATATACCAAAATTCGTAGGTCCATTAAATCAAATATTTAGGAACTGTTAAAGAAATTACTCGGATTTTTAAAGCAAATGTGAGGTTTTAAGGTATTTTTATACCCTACACCACAAGGTGGTCAGGGTATTATGTCTTTGTGCATTTGTTTGTAACAGGCAAAAGGAAGCGAGATAGACCCATCCTTCCTTTTCCTTTTGATGATCTGCATAGAATCACATTCTGAGTCGATTTATGCATGTCCGTCTGTCCATGTATTTTGTATACAAAGTACAGTTCGCATTTATTGAAGTTTCCAGATGAAATTTTGCACAAATCATTTGTTTGGCCCAAGGACGAACCCTATTGAAATTGGAGATAATCGGTCAAAATTTAGATGTAGCTCCCATATATATATTTGTCCGAGTTGCTTTTTATTGTACACCAAACGTGTAATATCAGCCCGAATAGTATGGAATTTTGCACGTACGATCAGATTGGAAATAAGTATGCCAAATTTGATCGAAATCGGTTCAGATATAGCTCCCGTATATATTGTTCATCCGATTTGTTATTTTTGTCCTCCGCAGCCGTAATATGCACTCTGTAACAACAATATTTGGAGAAATATATCGAATACAGCTCAGAAATTCATTTGCTAAATTTTATCGAGATCGGTTCAGATTTGGATATAGCTCCCATATATAACTTCGTCCGATTTACCTTTAATTGTGCACCAAACGTCTAATATTTGCCCAAATGGGATGAAATTTGGCACTTACGACCGAATTGAGTCTAGAAGCTAGTTTGTCAAATTTGGTTCAGATATAGCTATAGCTCCCATATATATTGTTCATCCTATTTGTTATATTTGTTACCCACAGCCAATTATAATCATAGCGTGTATGATTGAATTCTCCCATAAAATCTTTTAATTCTTATGCGGAGCTCTACTAAATTAGCAAAGTGGTGTAGGGTATCATAAAGTCGGCCCCGACCGACTTTAAGACTTTCTTTACTGGTTTAGATTTAAAATAGTTTTTCTATGGCCTCCTTAGCAAACATCTAGGAAATTAGAAAGAAAAATTTTTAAAATAATTGTAAATCCAAATTTCAAAATTGTGAACCTTTTTGAATTTCGATGACCGCGGATTTTCGTGTCCAATGTCCATGATGTTTTTAAGAACATTTTCTGTATTTGTGCTTTGTAAATATGTGTTTTTAGCTTGTTTTTTATAAAATTTTATCAGAAAATACATATAAAAAATAAAATAATAATAATAATGAGCATAATAATCTGATAATAAAAAGCGCTCTAAGTTTCATCTATGATATTTATTTACCGTCAACACAAAATACTTCCTACCTACCTACTAGTATTATTTGATATATTTATAAATTCAATTAAAACATTCTTAATACGAAAACCACTGTCACAACATGTTGCTAATCAAATCGTTTACATACGCTCTCTACAACTTCACATACTTAAAAATAAAATACCTAGCCACGAAAGATCCATCACATGCCGGGTTTCTCCTCATAATATTTGAAACACAATCGTTTTCCTTCTCATTTTTCAAGCAATGAAATGTGGTGCAGTCGCAACTTCTGAAAGTTAATTGCTGTCTTCATTGATGGGAAACGGTTAAACTCAAGATATTGTAAATGCAACTCCCCCATTTTATGATATTTATGGATTAGTTACATGTCAGTTGTAAAGTGAGTCCGCTACACGTTGCCAATTTAATGATGAAAACTATCTAATTTTTATGATTCTTTTTTATTTACCCATATATGGGGGTTTTGAAGTTATGATTTTGAAAGAATTATGTCTTAATTAAACTTAACAGGAGTTTCTTGTAATTCGTAAATACATTTGTAATATTGAAAATTAGATTAAAGAAAAATACAAAACATTAATGAAACCTTCAGCATTATGGCTACTATATGCTAAATATAACGTGCGATGGTCTAAAATGCGCCTGATTAACATAAGATAACTACATAAGTTACTGAGTACCACATCAACTCCACGGCGAATCACCTGAGTCAGAAGTATGGACCACTCTTGGTATGTAGAAGTTAATGTTAAAAGTTATGTTATGTTATTTTTAAAGTTATGTTATTTTTGTTTTATTTCTTGGATGTTAGATAATGGGAGAAGCTTATTTTTTATATTGATGTCACTATTGGAGAGTAGAGTTTAGCTTATTTTTTGAAAATGTGGGCTACAACAGAAAAATATGTTTTAAGGACTTCAAGACCAAGAACTAATTCCTGTACAAAAAAAGGTTCATCTGTATACCAAAAAAGTTGAAAATTATCAGTCGATTTTGACGGCAGATGTATACCCTCACTCAATGCTCGATATTCGACATTTCGATGATTTTGGCACATTTTTCACGGATTTGTCATTGGTATTTTTAGCTCATAATGGACTCTATGTTTAGGCCACGTTTGTGGATAGCCCCCATATAACAGTACCTCTCGATATTCGGTATTTGGATGATTTTTACCACATTTTTATACCATCCACCATACATAGTATGGAGGGTATATTAAGTTCGTCATTCCGTTTGTAACTCATCGAAATAATCATTTTAGACCCAACAATGTATATATATTCTTGATCAGCGTAAAATTCTAATTCCGTCCGTCTGTCTGTCCCTACAGGCTAAACGAATTAAGATAGAAATCTAAAATTTTGCCCAGATCTCTCTTTTGTCTGCAGGCAGGTCAAGTTCGAAGATGGGCTATATCGGTCCACGATATCGTATATCGGTATTTTGATGGTTTTAGCCACATTTTTCAATGTAATTGTCTGAAATTCTACGCAATGAGTTCTTTGTGAGTACTTTATCCCTTGGCTGAGAATTATCTATATAGGTCCAAAATATCGTATAGCCCCCATATAACGGTACCTCCGATAGTCTGTATTTTGGCCACATTTTCTAATAGAATAGTCTGAAAATCCACACGAGAAGTTCTTTGTGGGCACTTTACCCTCTGAAAGAGAATTGTCTATATAAGTCCACGATATCGTATATCCCCATATAACAGTTTATCCCCCCATATATCGGCACCTTCCGAGATTTTAACAGAATTTTTAATGGATTTTATTTTTGTTTTTTTAAAATGTCCTAATTCGTTCCAAATGGTGGAGGGTATTGGTATTTATAGTTCGCAATTCGGTATATATAATTCGTAATCTCCTGTGGCGGAACATAGTATACATAGCTCCACGCTTTCATATAGCCCCCACAAAGTGGTACTCCTGATATTCAGTATTTTGGTGATTTTTGCCACATTTTTCCACGGATTTGTCTAAAAATTGGTATTTGTAGTTCATAATGGATGGTGGCAGGACATTGAATATTTAGGTCTACGTTTTCCTATAGCACACATATAACAATACTCACCGATATTCGGTATTTTGATAATCCTAGTCACATTTACCCATTGTTTCAAATTCGGTAGATGACAATCCTTGAAGTATAAAATTGTCTATGGAGGTTTCCGTTTGGATATGACCCCCATGTAACAGCCTCACCCACGTTATGTTTTTTTTTTTTAAGTTTAACAGCATTATTCAAAGGGTCTTACTGGTATTTCTGATTTAAAGTGGAACATTTTTAAATTCAGACACTTTTTTCTAATGGTGGAGGGTATTAAACATTACCTCCCACAATAATTTTCACAAAAACCATCGTTTTACTGCAAAGAAAGAGAAAGGATAATAGGATTTTACTCCAACTTTGCAAATCCTAATATTCGCATCAGTGCTAGGTTAGGTTCGAAAATGGACAATGTCGGTCCACTCCATCGAGGGGGTCAGAATTTTGAATAATTATAACTCTTATAAAAAATGTGATGCAAGAGTCCGTTTGTCTTCAAATTACACACATCACAATTTCCTTATTAACCCAAGTTATGCTGTGAAGATGTAATATATCGGTCAAATCCTTCTGGTACCTCCCCCAAAATTTTGAATATCCATAAAATTCATAAATCGCGAAATAAATATTATTAATATTTTAAAATTAAATTAATATATTTCTATCAACAAAAGATAAGCTATAAAGATGGTGCAGATCGGACCATTTGATCTGGTACCTCCCCCACAAAGGGTCAAAGTTTTGAATAACCAAAATGATCATAAAATCCGAAATAAGCATCCCGTTCTCTTCATTTTTCACACACCCCATTATTTTTAGTAACACAAAATCTGTTGTGAAGATGGGATATATCGGTGCACTCCTTTTGGTACTTCCCCCACAAAGGATCAACATTTTGAAAAACAGAACGCTTGTAAAACGCGAAATAAGCATTCAACTTTTTCAAATTTCACACATCCAAACATTTTTGCTAGCGTAAAATCTGTTGTGAAGATGATGGATATCTGCCAACTCTCCTTCTCCCCACATTCAAAGGGTCACAATTTCCAATACCTATATATGTCATAACTTGCGAAACAAATCGGCGATTCTAGATAACTAGCTATATCTAAATATTTCTCTTAACCAGAAATATAAATGTTCGATTTCCCCCAAATATATATCTGGTATCTTCGGCATATTTACACATTTTCCAATAAAAAAAAAAAAATGATAGGAAGTAGTCGATGTAGGCCAAATCTGCCACGTTGTATTATTTATATCAGTTTTAGGTCAGATACGAATTGGTCAATATTGGCCATCTGCTTCGGAACCTCCCCCAAAATGGGTCAACAGTTTGAAAAGTCATAACTCAAGGCGTGGAGTATATATTTCTGTCGGAAAAACCGACTGTTACTATTTTAATTGTTATTTTATATTTTCCAAACAATATTTGCTTGACCCAAGGACAAACCCTTTTGGTATTCAATCGATTTCGGGTTATATCAGCCCAAATGAACTGAATCTTGGCAATTCCGACGGAATGTATCCTAAAAACAAGTACTTCAAATGTTGTAAATAGCTCCATACATGTGTTTCATCCGATTTGGGTTTAAAGTCCCTCACATGCGTAATATGCACTGCACGACAAGGATATTCGATACCGGTCATCATTTAAAGCTTGAAAATATCTCTACCAAATGTTATCGAGATCGGTTCAGATTTGTTTATTCCTTCGATATACATATTCATCCGATTTTGCGGTTATTGTCCACCATTTATGAAATATTAGCCCTAATAGATTTTTTGGATAGATTTTTATACCCTACAACACTATGTGTTGGGGGTATTATAAGTTTGATTGGGCCAGAATTTATGTAACACCTCGAAATATTGGTTTCCCATATAGGAAAGTATATATGGATCTTCCTAGCTCGCCGAGCGGAGTCGATCTTGCTATGTATGTCCGTCCGTCCGTCTGTCCATGTTAATTTGTAATCACGCTACAGGTCGCAATTATGGCCCGATCCTTACGAAATTTTGCACGAAGGTGGGGTTAGGGTCAGAATAGAAGCCTATTTCTTTTGGAGATGATCGCCAAATGTTTAGGGGTTGAAATGGACCAAATACTGAAAAAATGTCGGATTTTGCAGTAGCTATACAGGTCGCAATTATATACCGATCGACGCGGAATCTCGCTTGTAGCTAGAGTTTAGGGAGGGGAAGAAGCCTACCAATTTGGGTGGTCATTGGATAATATTTAGCGGGTAAAATAGACCATATCTTTTGTGTTGAAAAAATTCAAAATTTTTCATTAAACTGCGAATATTTTAAATCCCGGCGAAATCACAAAGCCATGACAAGGTTACTTCTGATCTTTACATTGATGTAAAGATATATATATATATATCCAACAAGTCGGATATATAGCAACATATGTGCGATATATATGTTTATCAAAGAAGATATGCTTAAAAAATCTCGTATATGTCGAGAACGGCTGAACTGATTTCGACAGTTCTCATTAATTCAGAATGGCCTCTTGTCAGGAAAAAAACGTCTAAAAAATCGTATAAAAATATCTCTCTTAAGATGAAAATATTGATTTTGTAAAATTTTCTCATATATTTTCAATTTTGTCATATTTTTGGCATATTTTCATTTTGAATTAAACATTTGGTAATATTTCTACAGCTAACAAAACTAAGTAGTTGGGATATCAGGATATCATATACAGATCGCATTTATGTCCCGATCCTAACGAAATTTTGCATGGGGATACGATGACTTTTGTAGACAAAATACGAAAATGTCCATTCCAGTGACTTTTTGGAGAATTCACAAATACAGGAAAGACGCACTTCTGACTATTTCGTTAATGTTGATTTCGTTGAAGAATATAGTCAAATGTCTGTATCTCATATAGATGCGTTTCAGTCAAAAACCAATAATAAATGTTAAACTTTTGCCACTTCTGAGAGATTATAGGTCTTTGGGAAATATTGGTTCCAGATCTAGGAAGACCATTTAAGTGCAACATCTACCAATAAATTGGAAATGAGCAAATTACGAACGGAACCTGATGGTTTTCTTTTATTATTTGTCACAATATCTTGAAGAATTCTTTCGAGTATCTCGCCTATATAAACTGTATCGTTTATTATAGTGTTGTAGGGTATTCAACGGTCGGCCCCGCTCGACAGTAGCCTTTGCTTACTTGTTTTATATTTATTTGGTAATATAATCTTTATGGAAGACATATAATGCGCTATACAAAAATGTTATTTGGTACTACGAAAGCTTCCGTCAAATCGTTTCAGAGTTGTATATAGTTCCCAAATTGTAACTATTCTAATGCCATGATACTCATTCAAATAAGGTTCGTAGATGGTATGATCTACTTCACATAAATTCCCAATATGAACTTTTTTTGTTACGGGAGCTCTACTAAATACGCATAATGGTGTAGGGTATCATATAGTCAGCCCGTTTTTAGAACCTTTCCTTATTGGTTTTCTTTATCTATTAAAGCCTAGTAGAACCTCCCCTAATTTACGAAAGCTAACTACTTAAAATAATAAAATAATTTCTTGCATTTAATTTTGTTAATAAACTACAATTGTTAATACCAAATATTCCGATAATCATGACAATTTTCAAACTTGTTAGTGCCTGCATTACAAAGAATTGAACAAAAGAAAAAATTTGCATAAATCATTGTATACTAAATTCAATTGAATACAAGCAAATACATTTTTGTTACAGTTCATTTACCATGATTAGAACAATTTCTAGATTTATAAAAAAAAAAGAAACAAAGAACTGATGCGCGTTTCTATTGGCCAGTTGAGGCTGTTCCGCTGCAGATGCAAATTCATCATTCATCCATCCATTCATCAGCCAAACAGACAGACAATGGTCCATGACATGACAAGACGAACGAAACATGGCAAAGATACCAAAAACGCAACATGACTGGCGTTGTTGACTGGCTGACTAACTGACAAGGCCTTAACAACTTTATTAACCAAATCGGTAGCAACAAATCTGTCAATTAGTTTGCAAATATCCGAAAACAAATCAAAACAATATAACCAAAACGCATTCTGTATCAAATTAGATATTACATCGTTTTTGGTATCGAGGTATGGTGATGAGGAAGTAGAGGAATAGGAAAATGCTGAGATTTCTTATGTGTAGATGACCATTTCAATGTTGTTTTTCATAATAGCTATAATATTAGTATAGTATATTAACTTATATTTTGAAAAGTCTATATATTCGATAGATAGATATATTCGTCGATTCTAGCTGTCTTACGCGATAACTCTCGAAGAGATCGCCGGAATTTGTCAACAATTGTCACACACGCATATTTTGGCATTTTTGAAAAAACGACCATATTTCTGAAATCATTATCCATAAACGATCAGAAACAGTAAAACAGTCGGTTTTGTCGGCAGATGTATATTCTCAGCCACTGTTCGATTATTTAAATATATAATGACTTCTGTTATGATTATTAAAATTGCTTACCCTGAATGGAAAGAATGGGCCAATATTTTCGGGACCTAAATAATATTGTGACGTGCCAGGTGTAGGCTATTGAAAATTGTAACCCTTTGTGGGTTAGGTACCAGAAGGAGTTCGCAGATATATATCATCTTCACAACATATCTTATTTTAGCAAAAATGTTCGCATGAGTGAAATTTGAAAAGAGTTGAATGCATATTTTGCTTTCTTTGAGCGTTTTGTTTTTTCAAAATCCTGAACCCTTTTTGGGGCAGGTAGCAAATAAATAGTCCGATATCTACCATCTTTATAACAAATATTGTGTTAATGGAAATATTAAGTTGTATAAATTCTGGAATGAAATCGGATGTTAATTTCGCTTTTTATGAGCTTCATGGATATTCAAAAATTTGAAACATTGTGGGGAGGAACTTGAAGGAGTGCACCGATATATCCCACCTTCACAACAGATTTTGTGTTAGTAGAAATAATGGAATGTGTGAATTATAAAGAGAAACTGATGCTTATTTCGCGTTTTATTCAAAATGTTGACCCTTTGCAGGGGAGGTACCAGAAGGTATGGTCCGATCTCTATCGTTTTTATAACAAATCCTGTGTTGATGAAAATATTCAGATATACCAAGCCGAAATGAAATCGGATGTTAATTTCACTTTTTATGACCTTAATGGATATTCAACATTTCGACCTTTTGTGAGGGAGGTACCAGAAGGAGTAAAAATATTGGGATGTGTGAAATTTTAAAACAATCCAATTTTTATATCTCATATTATAACAGCTATAATTATTTATAATTTCGACACTTTGTGGGGGAGGTACTTGATGAAGTGGACCGATATTTTCCATTTTCGCACCTGACCTGGTGGATTTGCAAAGTTTGAGAAAAATCGGATTATCGTTACTCTTTCTCTGAAGAAAATATATTTTTTGAAAATTTTGACCTTTTGTGGGGGAGATACCAGAAGAAGTGGACCGTTATATTCCATTTTAACACCAGATTTTGGGTTAATAAAAATATTGGGATGTGTCAAATTTGAAGCGAATCGGAAATCTTACATCACATTTTATAAGATGATGTAATTATTCAAAATTTTGATCCTTTGTGGGGGAGGTACTTGATGGAATGGACCGATATTATTCATTTTCGCATCTGACCTAGCACTCTTGAAAATATTAGGATTTGCAACGTTGGAGCAGAATCGGTGCAGAAAAAACTATTTTTTGAAAATTTCGTTCTTTTGTGGGGGAGGTACCAGAAGGAGTGAACCGATATTTTCCATCTTCGAACTCGATTTAAGTTTGACAAAAATATTACGATATACCAAGTTTGAACCAAATTGGATACTCCCTTCGAGAGTTATCGTGCGCACCAACCAGACACACGGAAGGACGCACATCGACCCCAAATGTTCTGAAACGGATTTGTTCGAAAGAGACCTATGGTCTGAAACCGTTATTTCGACTAGGCACGTTCAAAAAAACAATTCAAAATATATTTAAATAAACGAACATTGGCAGAGGGCATACATCTGTCACATTATTTAAAACAAAATCTGATAAAATCGTAGATTTTTGGAAATTATTTTTATGAAAACGTCGACTATAATTTGGAAGTTATGTTAAATTAATTTAAGAAATTCGTGGCTATAAGTCAAACATTTTTAAAAATTGTCTTTAAGAAAATCATGGATTTTTAAAATTATTCCCAAGGACATTCTGGATAAAAATGTTGATTTCTAAATAATATTTTGAATAAAATTACTCTCAATAGTTTTTTCAGAATATTTTTTCCAAGATGTCATGTCCCAAAGACTTCGATATTTAAGGACTCCATTGTTTCAACTAGGCACGTTCAAAAAAAAAAAAAACAATTCAAAATATATTTAAATAAACGAACATTGGCAGAGGGCATACATCTGTCACATTATTTAAAAAAAATCTGATAAAATCGTAGATTTTTGGAAATTATTTTTATGAAAACGTCGACTATAATTTGGAAGTTATGTTAAATTAATTTAAGAATATTGTGGCTATAAGTCAAACATTTTTAAAAATTATCTTTAACAAAATCATGGATTTTTAAAATTATTCCCAAGGACATTCTGGATAAAAATGTTGATTTCTAAATAATATTTTGAATAAAATTACTCTCAATAGTTTTTTCAGAATATTTTTTCAAAGATGTCATGTCCCAAAAACTTCGATATTTAAGGACTCCATTGGGGAAAAAAAACGTTGGTGCTTTAAAAAGAATAAATATTTAAAAATTTTCAATTTTGGAGCGGAACTGAGTCCCAACTCTTACTATGTTGAAGAAAATGGTTTCGGAATGCATTTCTTATTCTTGAGGTACTTCCATTTATTGAAACTTTAAACACAAAAATGTTAATAACCCCATAATTACCCAAAGAAAATTTTACTTCTCACCCAAAACGTAATGTATTTTAATATCAATTATCTGTTATGCTTTCGAAAAAAAAATCCAACAACTAAAATTATTACCTACGAAACTCCCTGCAAGCCAAAGATAATTAACGTTTAAAAATTATGCATTTGAAGCGAGAAAATGAAAACAATTTTTATTGTTTTCACTTACTCTTTTTTGTGAAGATACAAAAAAACTATATTTAACGACAATAAGAGAAAAAATAATAACAATTATAATTATTTCCGTTTAATCTGTTAACAAAACACCAAGCCACCAGCCCAGACAGCCATCATTATTCGTACACTTGCCACTAATAATGATGTCGTCTTCTACCAAAAACAAAGAAATGGGAGAACACAAAAAAAAAAAAGCCAGCCATGAGAGGAATCGACATAAAAACCATTGGCAACTGCCAACTGCATTGGAATGAATACCTTAATTGGTGTTAGAAATGTTAATTTCTTCTTACCAACATTTAAAGCACCACCTTTTTTTAACCATGGCTGGATTTTTTCTCCCTTTCTGCCGCTGTTTGGTGATTGGCACAAAATTAAGTGTTGCTTTAAGATTTAAATTATTTCTGGTTATGGGGAGGCCTGTTATTGGAGTGATGGAGAATGTGGGGAATATATAAATTCTTACGTGGACACTATTCCAAAAAATGAAGTTTAAAGGGAGATTTTTTTCGGATTCAATACGTGTTAAATTAATATTTAGTACATACATTTTGAATGTATTTTTCATGAAAAGTATTGTATATAGATATATGATTTATTCTGAGATTTATAGTGACATTTTGTGTAGAATATATCTCCTTTTGACACCTTCTCCATATATTGATACAAAAATATTTTGGCATACAATAAAAATAGATATGTCTTTTCCTAGGTGACTTATAGTAAAATTTTGTGAAGAGTATTTATACCCTACAACACTATGTGTTGGGGGTATTATAAGTTTGATTGGGCCAACAATTATGTAACACCTCGAAATATTGGTTTCCGACATGGGAAAGTATATATGGGTCTTCCTAGCTCGCCAAGCTGAGTCTATCTAGCTATGTATGTCCGTCCGTCCGTCTGTCCATGTTAATTTGTAATCAAGCTATAGGAAATCAATCTCACGAAATTGAAAAGGGAGGTGGGGTTAGGGTCAGAAAAGAACCCTATTGTTTTTGGAGATGATCGCACGATATTTAGGGATTAAAATAGAACAAGAACAGAAAATTTTCCTGATTTTGCAGTTGCTCTATAGGTCACAATTATGAACCAATCGACGCGAAAATTTACATGGAGTTAGAGTTTGGGATTGGGAGAAACCTATCAATTTGAGCGGCCATCGAACAATAATTAGTGGGTAAACTTTATGTTGGAAAATAGGAAAATTTTCACTAAACCGCGAATATTTTTAATCCCAGCCAAATCACAAATACATTAAAAGATCACTTCTGACCTTTACAGTAATAGCCAAGAAATCGGATATATAGCAAAATAGGTACAAACATATGTAAAAGAATTGATCTTATTTATTCTGCTTATAAATCAAGAACCGCTGGGCCGATTTTCACAATTCACATCAATTCGGAATAGTCTCTTGCCAGAGAAGGATAAAATCTAAAAAAAATCGAGGGATAATATACCAATAAAAAAGTTATCTCTTTTGTTTCATTTTTTTCCATTTTTTTGATATTTTTTATCGCATGCTATTTTTTCAATTTGACTTACAATTTTCAATTTTATATTTTTTAAAATTTTTACACCCCCAACACTACGTTTTGAGGGTATTATATGTATGTCGCAATTATCGTCCGATCCTCACGAAATTTTGCATGGGGTTGGGTCGGAATTGAAGCCTATTGTTCTTAGGATGTTCATTTAGAGGTTGAAATGGCTAAAAAATTTAATTTTTTCAAATTTTGTTGAATTTCGCATCGGAAGAGAGATAAGGACAGAGAAGAAGTCTAGCATTTTGGAAGACCATTGGATTATATTTTGCTGTAAAATGGACCACATCTTTCGTGTGTAATTGTTTTGACTACTTCACAATACTACGGAATGTGTAAATATTGGCCAAATTCTCCGGGTCAATAACCTAAGGGTAAACTCAAGCCAGTGCTCTTTGGCATTGTTTCAAAAACGAAATCTTCCAAAATGGATTTGCATATAAAGGGACTTCGAACATATCGTAGCGTTGTAGGGTATCACGTGGTCGGCCCCGCACGACTATAGCCTTTGCTTACTTGTTTTGTCTTTGTCATCCTTCTAAAATGATGTAGGGCTGTAACCCTAAAATCTGTTTTTAATATGTATGAATTCCTGGCGTTTATATAAGATTAACGTTTTTTAGAGCCTATAGTAGAATTTTTTGACCAATAATTTTGGGGAATATTTTGACTTTCTATGATACCGCTTTAAAGGAATTTTTAAAAATATTTGTTGTCTCGCCAGAGTATTAACATTTTCGACAAAAATATTCTTAATATTTTTATCTACAATGTTGCCGTATATGGTGTATACCTAAAATGCATGGATTCGAGGAATGTTAACTCGAAAATTTCCAAGAGGGCCGAAATTGCTTTCTCAATTTAGGTTAATTTCCAATGTAAACTTTCTTTTTATGCCCTCGGATACGGATAAAACGTGCCTCATCGAAATAACGGTTTCGACCCTAGGTCTCTTTGGACCAAATACCTTTCAGGACATTTGGAGTCGATCTAGAGATGTCCGTCCGCACGTCTGTCTGGCTGATGCGCACGTGAACTTTCAAAGGTAGTACATATAAGGTTGTGTACAAACTTGGAACATCGTAATATTATTGTCAAATTTAGATAGAGATCAATAACTTTTACATTATTTTTTAAATTTTATTGAATTATAGAAAAAATTTCGGAAATAGCATCAAATTTTAAAATAAGTTTAGATTTGTAAGAATTTTTCACCTTTGACACGAATTATGGCCTTCAAACGGGCAATGAGACCATCACACGCTGCCCGAATGTTGCTCTGCTGTATTTTAGCCCATTCCCGGCGAGGCGCGTGCTTGAGGTGATCGACACTTTGGTATTTTTTAGTCCCAACCTTATTTTTCAAAATACTCCAGACACAATAGTCCAACGGATTGGTATCCGAAGATTTTGGTGGCCATTGTGCGCTGTCTGCCTGGAAATGAAGCGAGGAACCTCATTTTGTAACCATTCTTGTGTGGCGCGCGCTGAGTGTGATGGTGCTGAGTACTGTTGGAATGTCCAAGGTCTGCGTCCAAAATGTTTGCGTGCCCAAAGCTTTAATACACCCTCCAGGATATTTTCGCGAAAATATTCGGCATTTATTCTGATGTCACAGATTAATACGAGCGGTGAGCGGTCCACACCATCACCATGGCCGACACTGGATTTCTGGTAGCCAACCGAAGGTGATCATTTTCAGCTAACCTCTTTGATAAGTAAACACGATCATTTAGTTTAAAAAACTGCTGGACAGCTGTGTCCTCTTCGGAGAACGCCAAATGCGGCAGTACACCACTTTCGGCCAAGTAAAGCAACTCTTCAGCTCTTTTGAGTTTATTTTCTTTCCGTTGCGGTGTAAGTTCTTGCACTTTTTGGAATTTCAATGGCTTTACCCCGAGCTCATTCATTCAATATTTGCCGAATGGAATATTGCGATATGTTTAGCTCACGAGCCATTTTTGGGCCACTGCGACGCGGGTTTCGATGACGTCGCTTCTTTACTTTTCAAACCATTTCTGCTGATGTTGCTGCTTTCTTCCGTCCACTTCCTGGACGTCGGGCAACGCTACGAGCGATGGTACGAGACACAGAAGATTTATTCACATTTAAATGCTGGAGTGCTCTAACGATAGCCATTTGTTGTTTTCCAGTCAAATATAAAGAAATCACACTATCACGCGTGAATTCCATCACGAATAACTTTTTTCTGGAAAAATTCTCACCAAAATGCTTTTGTGCAATTGTAAACAATATAATGAACTGTCACTGGAATAATTTTAACAGCTGTCGGACGAGTGGCTTAGAAATGACAGCAGTCTGAAGTTGGTTGCAATTTTTTCATATATATATTTGCGAACTCCTTCTGGTACCTCCCAATTTTCAATATTTATATCATACATTACTTGCGAAACAAATCAGCGATTCTTCACAACTTGCTATATCTAAATATTTCTTCCGACCAAAAAACTCAGATGAATATGAAATTTATGATTTCGCATAAAAATGTTTATAAGTTTTCGATTTTCTTGTAATCTTGTCCATACCAATATTTTTATCTGTACTTGATGAAGTATAGAGTATTTGGACTATAATTGGTACCTCACGCACATCTTAACATTTTCTAGTAATTATCACATATCTCATATGAAGTCAAGGAAGTAACCAATATAGTCCAAACCTGCCGCGTCACAATATTTATATCATATTTAGTACGAAGTGGACAATATTAGGCCATTCCTTCGGAACCTACTCCATAGAGGGTCAACAAATTTAATAATCATAACAGAAATTAAAATATATTTAAATAATCGAACATTGGATGAGGGTATGCATCTTTTACTTTTTAACTTGTTTATCTGCAATATTGCCGAAAATACCATATACTTAAAATGCGCGGATTTCGAGTAATCAAAACTCGAAAATTTCCAAAATTGCGGAAGAGGTCGGAAATTGCCTCCTCTATTTAGGTTACTTTGCGATGTACACTTTCAAAACGCCGATACACGTGTCTTTTTTTTAGTTCTACTTTCATAATCTGCTGAAATTTCCTGTCATTTGTTCTCCTAAATATTGGCTATTTCTTATCATTCAACTACAATGCACCCTTTGTTCGACCAAATACACTCCATGATAGTGTTTTAAATCTTTGGCCATTTTTTGCATAATTAACGAGCTCTAGCTGTGGCAGCAATGCCAACTTCAGCGGGTGGTTACAAACAGCCCCAAAAGAGAAGAAGAAGAAGAAAAACTCCACCACAGAAGAAAACTCTTCTTCTGTACTTAAATTTAATGGGTTTATTATTTTTGTGAGACCATTGTACATTGACTTCTTACACGGCGTTTGGGTGCAGTTTTGTTGTGGTAATATTACCACAATTATTGTACACCTCTTTACGGGTTTAAACTTGGCTAACAAGACTGGCTAATACCTGCTCTTTACTTTTATGCCAGCCAGGCAGCTAGCCAGCCAATGCGGCAGTGTCGGACAAAAAGGTGCTTATTGTAGACCATTAATGGCTTCATTATCGATTGAACGAATGCACCCCCTGGCAGTGAAGTTCACAAACGAAAAAAGCCTGGTGTTTTGGCTGCTCGGTAATAATGAAGATATTCATGGCCCTCTTGTGGGCCGAAAACAGTTTTCTTTTTTTTTTAATTTTATTACTTCATTCCCGGTAATCGTTTAAAAATAATAAAAACAATTCATAGTTGTTAAGTTGGCGGGGCATTAGTTTCAGAGAGGGAGAGCGAGAGATGGAGCTCGTCAAGAGGCCTATCATTTGAACCAATAAAAATGTGATCAGTTCGAGTAATCCAGGCAAGGCTGGAAGGTTCATCGCCATATCTTGTAATTTGCAAAACGTTTTCTTTTGTTTCTACTCCAATTTTGACCTCTGGGCTTTAAGCCAAGTTAATTCTCATTGTTAGTAACGAAATGAAGCATTTTATTGGCATATTAAATAAATCGAATTACAGTCTTTATGCGGCTGTAAATTAATGGATGAATTTGTAAAATTATGATTACCGCAGCGAAATGGAACACCGTTATTTTCCTTTATTTTTGATTAGAATTATTGACTTGGCTTAAAGTATTGCATTTTCGTGGGATAGTCAGATGGACAAAGAAGAATAATGTTGGGTGAGGAAATTAGTAACAACTTGGGAAATGAAGAATTTCGAATTTAGTTAAGTAGACTAAAAAAAATAAAAACTGTTGTTACCATCAAATAATAAATGAAGTAATAAACGTAATATACAGCGTGAGATGAAAAACCGGCAACCAACTTCAGACTGCTGTCATTTTTAAGCCACTCGTCCGACAGCTGTTAAAATTAACCCTGTGATAGCTCAATATATTTTTTACAAGCGTACAAAAGCATTTTGGTGAGAATTTTTCCGTCCGTCTGCCGGTCTGTGGAAATCCCTCTAGTTTCCGAACCAAATGAAGTAGTTTGATAAAATTTTACTCAAATGTATATTATGTCGGCAGGACTTTTGGTATTGAAAATGACCCATGTACCCATGCATTATTCACCGAAAATGTTTCAAACTTGGTATTTAAAGTTCATAATGTATACTACAGTCTATGACAAAAAATTGTCCGTGCAGGTCCATGCCTTCGTATAGCCCCCAAATAACGGTACTGGGTAATAACGCTATTGGGTATTTTGATGATTGAGCGACATTATTCACGGAATTGTTTCAAATTTGGTGTTTTAAGTTCGTAATATATACATCCTTTAACAGAAAATTTTCTGTAAATGGACCTGCATAGGTAATATTTTGTCATAAGCCATTCAAATATTCAAATACCGAATATCGGGAGGTACCGATATATGGGGGCTCGACGAAGACGTGAACCTGCATAGACAAATTTCTGTTTAAGGCTGTAGTATCCATTACGAACTTCAAGTACCAAATTTGAAACAATTCCGGTGAATAATGTCGCTAAAATTATCAAAATACCGAATATCAGGAGGTACCATTATATGGGGGCTATACCAAAACGTGGACCTGCATGGCCCATTTCGAATACCAAAAGTCCTGCAGACATAACATATATTTGAGTATAATTTGATTAATCTACTTCAAATCGTTCGGAAGCTAGAATAATTTCCACAGACGGATAGGCGGACGTATATAGCTAAATCGACATATAATTTTATGCCGATCAAGAATATATATACTTTGTGGGGTCTAAAATGTATGTTTCGAGGAGTTACAAACGGTATGACATACTTAATATACCCTCCATACTATGGTGGAGGGTATAAAAAGATAAAAGATCTAGCGGTTCGATCTAATGGTTTAATATCCAAAAAAAGATTGTTTCATTGGCTATAACCTTTCTTTAATTGAAATTTTTACATAACTTCAATTTATTTTTAAAAACATCTTCCGATTCAATGCAGCATTTGAATGCCCTTAATTGGAAATGCCAATGATGGCTATCCCCAACCATACATATTTACATACCCAAAACCATTAACAACCAGTACATAAATATTATATAAATAATTTATTTGCTGGTATTTCATTGTCGACTCTTTGAGTTTGGGTATCATAAAATCTGCGCATGAATGAATTCTGATGTGATTTTTTTTTTGTTTCACCGCCACTTGCCGAGCGAACAGAAGAACTGGTAAAAAGTTGATTATTCTGTTGGGCAATAAAAAAAGAGGAGAAAATGAAAATGGGAAAAAAGAAAAAAAAGGAATGACAATATTCCGCAAACAACTGACAGGAAATTAGTTTCCATTTTTTGATGAATGCTTCGACAGGAGCGAGAGAGAGAGATGAAGCTCACCCACACCCCCCTTAACAACACTGTTGTGAAGTGGTTGCTGTGTTTTTCGCAATGCTGGGGTTTGGTGATAAAAAGGAAAATTGTGAAAAAAAACCTTTTTCACTTTTCTCCTCTTCCTCTCGCTCTTCACTTCCTTCCACAAAAGCCCATTCTATTGGTTTAATAAATATGATGAATATGAATGTTCTTGGGGGCTGGAGGAATTCATCAGCAAGTGATATGGTTTTCCATTAAAAGTATGACACGGCATCAACACCATTGTATCCCCACCCCCTCCCCCTCTCACACATCCGAAGCAATAATAAGAATGACAACAAAAAGCCTTTTTGATGGCCATCATCCAGTACCCTGCCACCCAACTTTTTTTTGCATTGAAAAGGGGGGAAATGTCCTTTTTTCTTCTAGGTAATGCCTTCCAAATGAATCAAATGGAATGGCATGGTTACACAATAGAATGTATGTGTATATAAATTATAAATAAATAAACGAAAGATTCCAGAATTTATTCCTTTTTATGCTGCCACTGCCACCGCCACTGATGGCCGTCGTTATCACTGCCGCCATTGATTGGTGTATGGCGATGTCATAAAATATCGTTTCTTTCCTCTTTTTAATAGTCAGTCTTTGGTTCCTGTCTTATTTTTTCATTCTTTTTCCATTGATGTGTTGTAATTTTGCAATGAATCTCGAGATGTCTTTTCACAGCGAATAAATATTCATTTGCACGTCTGAATGCGATGTCATTGATTGGGAAATTGTATTTGATTAAATGTCTTCTTCGATTTTGTCGTTCTTTTTTATCACAATTTAATGATTGATATTTTTTCTATGGGTAATTAAGGGGGCAATAAATGTTGTGATATTAAGACGAACGAACGAATAGGCAAATAGTCAAAAACTTTAGTTATTTATATCCTCCACCATAGTATGGAGGGTATATTAAGTTTGTCATTCCGTTTGTTACACCTCAAAATATACATTTTAGACCCCACAAAAAATTCTATGTCGATTTAGCGATATCCGTCCGTCTCACCCTGTGTGAAAATCTCTCTAGATTCTCAACGAAATAAATTAGGTTAAATCAAATGAATACAGGGCGAGATGAAAACTGCAACAAAGACAAACGCCATAATTTTTACATATTTTTTTTAAATTATTGAATGAAAACAAAAAAAAAAATCGGAAATAGCGTCAAATTTTAGAATAAGCTTAGATTTTTTCGAATTGGCCAACTTTGGCACGAATTGTGACCTTCAAACGGCCAATTACACCGTCACACGCTGGCCGAATGTTGCTCTGTGGTATTTTGACCATTCCCGGCGAAAATTGTAGCAAATAGCATCAAATTTTAGAATAAGTTTATATTTGTTCGAATTGGTCACCTTTGGCACGAATTATGGCCTTCAAACGACCAATGACACACGCTGGCCGAATGTTGCTCTGCGGTATTTTGACCATTCCCGGCGAAAACTATAGGAAATAGCATCAAATTTTAGAATAAGTTTAGATTTGTTTGAATTGGTCACCTTTGGCACGAATTATGGCCTTCAGACGGCCAAAGAAACCATCACACGCTGCCCGAATATTGCTCTGCGGTATTTTGTCCCATTCCTAGCGAAATGCTTGCTTGAGGTGATCGACACTTTAGTATTTTTTAGTGGCAACCTTACTTTCCAAAATACTCCAGACACAATAGTCCAACGGATTGGTATCCGGAGATTTTGGTGGCCATTGTGCGCTGGAAATGAGGTGAGTGCGATAGTGCTGAATCCTGTTGGAATGTCCAAGGCCATAATGTTTGTGTGCCCAAGGCTTTAATACCCCCTCCAGAATATTTTCGCCAAATTATTCGGCATTTATTTTGATGCCACGGTCAATTAATACGAGCGGAGAGCGACCATCGGCTGTTATGACCGGCGCTTGAGTTCTGGTGGCCAACTGAAGATGCACATTTTCAGCTGACCTCTTTGGGAAGTAAACACGATCATTTTGTTTGTTTACAAATTGCTGGACAACGAATGTTTTCTCATTGGAAAAAACCAAATTCGGCAGTTCACCACTTTCGGCCAAGCGAAGCAACTCTTTAGCTCTTTTGAGTCTATTTTCTTTCTGTTCCGGTTTAAGTTCTTGCACTTTTTGGAATTTCATTAGAATATTGTGATATGTTCAGTTCACGAGCCATTTTTCGGCCACCATGACACGGGTTTCGATAAAGTCGCTTCTTTACTTTTCGAACCATTTCTACTGATGTAGCTGTTTTCTTCCGTCAACTGCCTTGACGTTGGGCTGCGCTACCAGTATCGCGGTATCATATTTAAATGCTGGAGTGCTCTAACGATAGCCACTTTTGGTTTTCCAGCCAATTATAAAGAAATCACACTATCACGCTTGAATTCCATCACGAATTACTTTTTTTCTAGAAAATTCTCACCAAAATGCTTTTGTACGCTTGTAAACAATAGAATGAGCTGTCACTGGAACAATTTTTACAGCTGTTGGACTAGTGGCTTAGAAATGACAGCAGTCTTAAATTGGTTGCAGTTTTTTCATCTCACCCTGTATATTCTTGATCAGCATAAAATTCTATGTCGATTTAGCGATATTTGTTTGTCTGTCCGTCTGTGAAAATCACTCTAGCTTCCGAACGTAATAAAGTAGGTTGATAAATTTTTTTTTCAAATATATATTTTGTCTGCAGGACTTTTGGTATTGAAAATGGTCTATGTAGGTCTACGTTTTGGTATAGCCCCCATATAACGGTACCTCCTGATATTCGGTATTTTGATGATGTTAGCAACATTATTCACCGGAATTGTTTCAAATTTGGTATTTGAAATTCGTAATGTACATTACAGCCTATGACAGAAATTTGTCTGTACAAGTCCACGTTTTGGTATAGCCCCCATATAATGGTACCTCCCTATATAAGATATTTTGATAATTTTAGCTACATTATTCCCGGATTTTTTTTTTCAAGTTTCGCATTTAAATATTAGGAGGACAAAAGTTGCCTATGTAGTTCTACGTCTTCGTATAGGCCTAATATAAAGGCTACATTCTGTATTTTTAAGATTTTAACAGAATTTTTAACGGATTTAATGTTTTTGATAATTTTCGAATTGGTTCCGAATAATGGAGGGAGGATTCAAGGGCTTTTTACGTGTTATTTTAAGTTTTCAGTTGCTTTCTCGAACAGAATAGCACTTTGGCATTGCCGTAAATAGATCACTGTCTATTACAGCTAGAATATCCCGATTTAATGTATTTTGAAGGTTTACATACATTTTCTCTCAATGGTTATAAATCATTCCTATAAAAAATATTTGATTTAGGAAGAACTCTTGATTAGGCACCATTAAAACTATACCTTTTGTTTTTCGTTGGTTTGATAATTTTAAACAAAAAATTCAAAAGGTTCATTGCATATAAAAGAGCCTTAAATATATTTACATACATATTGGAGACTAGCCTAAAGAATACCTCTAGACCGTTAAATGGTTCCACATACAAATGGTTAGATTCTTAAAATTATTGTAGATTGCCAACGTATAGATATAGGGTAGACATCTAACACCGATTTACATCAAAAGATCCTCTATCAATAGAAGGATTCTAAACTGCATTATATCCAAAACGTAACTTTAAAATGTAACTTTATTGAAGTACTAATTAAAGTATACTATTCCTCATTTAAAAATACCTACTTACAACCGTTGCTTTTATACTTTTTTTTTTCTAAATTGCTTCATAATTATTATTAATATATTTCTCAATTGTGTTTGTAATCAAAATAATTCGTATTTATTTCCACGTTGCCGTGTAGGTTAATATAAATCAGGAAATCCATCCATCAATACTTCTTTTTTCTCGTTGCATGAATATGGGAAAACACGATTAAATTGATTTAATTTTTTAAAACTTTAAGCAAAATACATTTCATGTCAACGCCACAGAACGTGATTTGCCAGCTTGAACATCATTTTAATAAATTCACACTTGAAACGAAAATTCGTTAAACATAAAAATCATAGCAACGGTTTGAAATTGTCTTCAGATGAATCACAAATACATGCAAGAGAAATGAGACAGCCTGTAAAAGCATACATATGTTATATTAAAGAAGCTCGATACAGTGATTAATAAAAATATATCGAGTGCCATTTTTATTTTGCAACCAAAAAATATGTATATATATAAAATCGGTTTATGTGTTCATTTCTCTTTCGGGACGAGCTTGATGGTCTGAAATTTGCAGTGAAAATGACACAACAACTATATTTCTTCCAATGCATACATCTGTTGTAATGCTGCTGTAGAAGATGGGTTAATGGTTCTAAACGTTGAGATGGCAATTTATAGTTGGCGGTTCAAATCCCACAGCTAGGCTCGGCTGAATTTTGAATTTTAAGGATTTTAGTTCTATTCCTTTACAGAATATCAAATTTAGTAATTTTCGTACCTCCATATACCAAGAGAGACCCCAATATTAAACTTGGGTAGTCCATCCAATACCAAATTTAATACCACTTAGTACTTTTAGTTCAAATATAGGTCGTACTTGTAGTACACATTTCATAAACCACCTCTCAATCCCAGATACCAACAGAGACCTCAATACTAGATTTCGGGATTCTAGATTAATCCGTCACCCAAAACCGAATTTAGTGTCATTTAGTACTTTTGAGCAGTTATAGTACACATTTCCAAAACCACCTCTGTATCACACACGTACGACCAACAGGGACTGTGATACAACGTTTTAAAATTCCAGCTTTTCACCCTTAACCAAAGTGTTCCAAACATTTGCGTGAAATAATCTTCAAACATTTAAACATATAACAAAAAAGTAGTAAATCCATTTTTAAGGATCTTGAAAATTTTCAAAAAAAAAAGAAGAAATCCGTCGAAAAACACCACTGAAATTAAACCCGTTTTTTGGGGGCTATATGAAGACGTGAATCTACATAAGTAATTTTTTTTTATTGGCTACCGATTCCAAACATCAAATACGAAATTTTGATACAATTCCGGTGAATAATATCCCTAAAATCTCAAAATATCGGTTATCGGATGGTACCGTTGTATGTGGGCTATACGATATCTTAGACCTATATACAGACAATTCTCTTATAGGGGCAAGCAACTAAGAACTCCTCGTGTGGATTTTCAGACAAATCCATTAAAAAATGTGCCCTGACTATCGGGAGGTACCGTTTTATGGGGATATGCCACATCGTGTATATAGATATCTTCCAGGAGGCAAACTACTCAGAAGTTACTCAGACAATTCCATTGAAAAAGGTGGCTAAAATCATGAAAATTCCGAATATCGGGAGGTACCGCTATATGGGCGATATACAATTTCCCCCATAAACTTTAGCTTCCTATCTTTATTCGTTTTGACTCTAGCGTGATTACAACTGACGAACAGACGGACGATCGGACAGGGCTAAATCGTCCTAGAATTGTACGCTGATCACGAATATATATAATTTGTTAGGTCTAAAATTATTATAACCTCCAACATTGTATGGAGGGTATATTAAGTTTATCATTCCGTTTGTAACACCTCGAAATACACCTTTTAGACCCCACAAAGTATATATATTCTTGATCAGCATAAAATTCTATGTCGATTTAGCGATGTCCGTCCGTCTGTCCATCTGTGGAAATCCCTCTAGCTTCCGAACGAAATTAAGTAGATTGATAAAATTTTACTCAAATGTATGTTATGTCTGCAGGTCTTTTGGTATTGAAAATGGGCCATGTACGTCCACGTTTTGGTATAGCCCCCATATAACGGTACCTCCCGATATTCGGTATTTTGATGATTTTAGTGAATTTATTCATCGGAATTGTTTCAATTTTAGTATTTAAAGTTCGTAATGGATACTACAGCCTAAGACTGAAAATTGTCTGTGCAGGTCCACGTCTTCGTAGAGCCCCATATACCGGTACCTCCCGATATTCGGTTTTTTAATGATTTTAGGGACATTTTTCACCAGCATTGTTTCAAATTTGGTATTTGAAGTTCGTAATGACAGAAAATTGTCTGTGCAGGTCCACGTCTTCGTATAGCCCCAATATAACGATGCCTCCCGATATTCGGTATTATGATTTTATCGACATTATAACCGATTTTTTGTAAGTTTCGCATTTTAATATTGTAATGGCTTATGACAAATGTTACCTATGCAGGTTCATGTCCTCGTATAGACCCTAATATACTATATACTATACTCGATATTTTTAAGAATTTAACAGAATTTTTAACTGATTTTATTGTTTTTGAGAATTGCCAAATTCGTTCCAAATGGTGGAGGGTATTCAAAGTTCGGCCCGGCCGAACTTACAGCTTTTTTACTTGTTATGAGTTACAAACGGAGCCACGAACTCAATATTTGTATATAGTGGAGGGTTTAAAAATGGTCCTGATAGCCCTGAAAACCTATATATTCAACTTCAGTCGCCTATATTGTTAGTAATTTTGACCATTAAGGTCAGCTCCAATCATCTTCACATATTCCAGAAATCTTAGGTTGATCATTTGCGTGATTTTTCAAGGGTTTGTATCTCTAGACCGAAACTGGAGCGAAGGAATATCTTTTTAATCTAAATACGTAATTAAAGAAACACCTAATCTTTTACGGATTACATATTTCCCCACCACTGTATAACACATTTACACCCAACACCATCTGTAACCTAACTACCATCAAACTTAGAGTGACACATAGAAACCTGAGCAGGTTAGAGTGATGATTAAATATTAGACCGTCTGGCTGGCCTGCTCTTACCCAGCGAACATAAGGTTTCAATTTTGTCATTATTATGGCTTGTCTTGTAAACTTCAAATGTTTGGGGCATGTGGCCGTGTATTGGTGGAGTTGGTGGTGGTGTTGTTGGCATTGTTAACGCTTTTTTTGTTTTGCTTTTGGGCTGATAATTGAGCATGTCACAGCAGCTTGTCACGCTGTAACTTTAGCTTAGAAATAACAAAAAACAAAAGCAAAGAACGCCTTCTACTACACTACATTACATCGGCAAAACACTACATCTTTTGCGATGTGCTATGGCTGCTTAGCGGCTGTTTTCAGCTTTTTTTGTTCAATGTCAGCGACAATGTTTAAAATTTATCACTTTTTTGTGGCCTCCACAAAGAGACAACTTAACTTAGGAAACTCCAGCTAGCTTCATATTGTTATTGTTGTAAAGGCTATCTTTCGAGCAGGGTGTTGTTGTTGTTATTATTTTTGTTTGAAAATCCTATAGATTCTTAAGGCTAAATACTCTCAACTCCTGCCAACAGTCTCATACAGCATATTGCTTGGGTGCTGGTGCAACATGATTTAAGGAGCTAATGTTTGAATAAAAACAAATCGTGCCACCAGCTCACGACTTTTGGAATTTGGAAAACGATGGAGAAAAAAAAACAAAGAACGAAAACTAAAACGCGAAATATTGTAGGCGAAGTAGGTGACGTCAGTTTTTGTTTTAGTTATTTTTTGGGAAGGATTTTTTGGGGAAAAAAAATATATCCAGGGGTTGGGTGGAAACATTCAGGAAAAAAAATTATTAGAAAATTTTGATATCAGTTTTTTAATACCCTCCACCATAGTGTGGAGGGTATATTAAGTTTGTCATTCCGTTTGTAACACCTCGACCCCACCCCACATTTTAGACCCCACAAAGTATATATATTCTTGATCAGCATAGAATTCTACGTCGATTTAGCGATGTCCGTCAGTCTATCCGCCTGTGGAAATCACTCTAGCTTCCGAACCAAATGAAGTAAGTTAATAAAAATTTACTCAAATGTGTATTATGTCTACAGGACTTTTGGTATTGAAAATGGGCCATGTAGGTTCACGTCTTCGTATAGCCCCCATATAACGGTACCTCCCGATATGCGGTATTTTAATGATTTTAGCGACATTTTTAACCGGAATTGTTCCAAAATTTGTATTTGAAGTTCGTAACTCATTCTACAGCCTAAGACAGAGAATGGGCCATGTAGGTCCACAACTTCGTATAGCCCCCATATAACAGTACCTCCCGATATTGGGTATTTTTAATATTTTAGCGACAGTATTTACCGGAACTATTTCAAATTTGGTATTTGAAGTTCGCAAAGAATACTACAGCCTATGACAGAAAATTGTCTGTGCAGGTCCACATCTTCGTATAGCCCCCATATAACGATACTCCCCGATATTCGGTAATTTTATGATTTTAGCCACATTATTTACCGGAACTATTTAAAATTTAGTATTTGAAGTTCGTAAAGAATACTAGAGCCTATGACAGAAAATTGTATGTGCTGGTCCACGTCTTCGTATGGCCCCATATAACGGTACCCCCCGATATTCGGTATTTTGATGATTTTAGCCACATTATTTACCGGAACTATTTCAAATTTGGTATTTGAAGTTCTTAAGGGATACTACAGCCTATGACAGAAAATTGTCTGTGCCGGTCTACGTTTTATAACCCCCATTGTACCTCCCTATTTTCGGCATTTTGATGATTTTAGCTACATTATAAACAGATTTTTTTCGCATTTGAATATTGTAATAGCTTGTGACAAAAGTTGCCTATGCAGGTCCACGTCGTCGTATAGATCCTAATATACGGCTACTTTCGGTATTTCTACGATTTAAATAAAATTTTTAAGGAATCTTATTTATTTATTTATTTTTGGAAAATTGTCAACTTTGTACCAAATGGTGGAGGGTATTCAAAGTTCGGCCCGGTCGAACTTACAGCTTTTTTACTTGTTTACTCTCCAAACTTTCCATTAAGAAAGACAACTGGGGTCTTAGATCAGTGCCATATTAAAATTCTTTCATTGATCGGGAAAAACGAAATTTCTCATCTTCGTTTCCCTCACAGCCCACCCAACCCCTTATTTTCCACCAACTACTGTCTTAGCCTGCATGTCGTTGTTGTTGCTGTTCGTTCGTTGGTGTTTTTGTCATTTACTCATAAAAACAATAATTTTTGCATATTGTTTTTGTGTACCAGCGAACCGGAGGAAAACATTTTAATTTTGGGCATTACTCGCCAAAAAGAAGAAGAAGAGGAGGAAGAAAAAATGCCATACGCTTTTATGTTTTCAGTTGTTGGCCTCCAATGGAATTGCTGCAGTGTGCTTTTTTTCCTCGACTTTGGAGAAAATGCCAACATTGCATGCCTGGCTGGCTGGCTGGCTGGAACAGACACACGGCTTACATGTGTTAACAAAGGACTTTGTCTCCGCAGACTGTCCGGGTTCTGGGGATTTTAGGTTGTCAAAGGCTAAAATCAAAACAAAAAAATAAAAGAAAATTGAACAACGCTTCTCACTATTTGCGATTAGTCATGACTCGATTATGATTGTTGTGAGGTATGCCCAAAACATGCCATGATTTTCGTTATTGACGAGGGGAAGGAATCCCTACCCATCATGAATTCTAGAGGGGCATGGCTGAAAAAATCGACTTATCCACTTTTTGACAAGCTTCACAACAAAAATACAGACACCCAAGTCAGCGAAATGATAATGGAAGTCCAGAGAGTAGATAAGCAGAAAAATTGTTCAGAACATCTGATATATTGTAACATCAGGAGCGGATGGAGTAAATTGTGGATAATAAGCAAGACGTTCTTTTACCCTGAAAGGAGTGACGACCGTCAACACGGTTAGTTACCCCCTAAACAGTAGTTAACCCCTAAACAGTATTATATAAACATAAGTTCCTTTATCCTCTATAGAAAGAAGATCCATTAATGAGTCCTTTATAAATTATATAATAGAATACCCTTAATATACAGGGAAAAGATTCCTTAAAGTGTCTCAATAGAACAAATATGCTTTAAAAGATCATACATAGACACGAGATACTTTAAAGGATTCTTTAAAATATAAGACACTTAAAGGGTGCTCAATAGGAAGAAGACACTTTAAAACCCCAATATTTAAAGGGTCCTCTATAGATTATATGAATAAGATCCTTTAAAAGACACTCTACAGCAAGAAGTCCATTTAAAAGGTACTCTATAGAAAGAAAATCCTATGAAGGTCCCTCTATATGTGAAAGACGCTTTTTATGGTCCCAATGGGTCCTTTCAAAAGGTAAGAAGATACACTTTTAAGGGTCCTCTATAAATAAAGGACTTTTATAAACATAAGCCCTTCTAAGGGTGTATTAAGGGCTATTTAATGATATTCTATAGATAGAAAACCTTTCAATAGGTTTCTTATATCTAGAAGGTCCTCTTTTACAACCCGATGACTATGTAATGGTATTTTATAGACATTCTAAAGGCCCCTTGTAAAATATCCTATATAAAATAACATTTTAAGGTTTTTTAAAATTCTTCCTACGACGATTTCTAGGTATAAGGTCTTGTTCTTGTGTGCTTTCAAAAAACCGACCACTCTCTTTACAGGTCTTCCAAAGATAGAATACCTATGTATACAGGGTATGGTCCACAAAACTTCTAAATCTAGATTACCCTAGGTTAGACTTCTATAGATTTCTTCTGTGCGAAACAGAAACTAAGGGAGTGAGCCAATATTATCCAGATTTGGACTATATCGACTACTTCCTTCACATTTTACGAAAAATTAAAATTATCGCATATATTTTTGTAAAATGTAAAAATATGCATGGTATATTACAAAGTTCCACTTCATCAAAAACTGGTCAAAATATTGGTATGTGCAAGGTTTAAAGAAAATCGAACATTTATTTCCAATTTTATGCGAACAAAATCACCAAGTTTGATTTATTTCGCAAATTATGAGAGATATAAATATTGAAAATTGTGAACATTTGTGAGGACCATTCATGAAATATATAATTATTTAAAAGTTTTACCCCTTATGTGGAAGGTACCAAAAACAGCGGTGGAAGTTACCAGAAGGAATGGGCAATAGCCCATCTCCGAACAATGTTAGATAGTTATCGTGCGGGCAAGCCGGACAAACAGACACCCTTGAAACGAATTTGGTCCAAAGAGAATCTTTTTTTTTAATTTTCTGTTTACGATTCCGAATCGTCGGCCTTTGTTTTAAGCAGAAAGTTTCAAACTATTAAATATTTATACCATACAACAGCATTACAGGGTGAGATTAAAAGTCGGCGACAAAGTCAAACTCCATAATTTTTACATATTATTCTAAATTTCATTAAATGAAAGCAAAAATGTCGGAAATAGCATAATTTTAGATTTGTTCGAATTGGTCACGCTGCCCGAATATTGCTCTGCGTCATTTTGTCCCATTCCTGGCAAAGCGCTTGCTTGATGTAATCTACACTTTCGTATTTTTTAATGCCAACCTTGTTTTCCAAAATACTATACACACAATAGTCCACCGAATCGGTATACGGAGATTTGGTGGCCATTTTGCGCTGGAATTGTAGCGAAGAACCTCATTTTGTAACCATTCTTGGGTGGCGCGTGCTGAGTGCGATGGTGCTGAGTCCTCTTGGAATGTCCAAGGTCTGCGCAAAAGTGTTTGCGTTTCTAAGGCTTTAATGTACCCTCCAGAATATTTTCGCGATAATATTTGGCATTTATTCTGATGTCGATTAAAACGAACGGAGAGCGACCATTGGCTGTTATGGCGGCCCACACTATAACCACGGCCAGCGCTTGAGTTCTGCTGGCCAACCGAAGGTACATATTTTCAGCTGACCTCTTTGGCAAGTAAACACGATAATTTTGTTTGTTTACAAACTGCTGAACAATGAATATTTCCTCAACGGAGAAAACCAAATTCGGAAGTTCACCACTTTCGACCAATCGAAGCAACTCTTTAGCTCTTTTCAGTCCATTTTCTTTCTTTTGCGGTGTAAGTTCTTGCACTTTTTGGAATTTCAATGGCTTTACCCCGAGCTCATTTTTCAATAATTGCCGAATGGAATATTGCGATATGTTCAGCTGACAAGCTATTTTTCGGCCATTCGTTCAAGTCGCTTCTTTACTTTTCGTATCATTTTTGCTGATGTTGATGTGTTCTTTCGTGCACTTCCTTGACGCCGGGCTAAGCTACCAGTATCAGGGTAATGAGCGATGGTACAAGACACAAAAGATTTATTCAAATTTAAATGCTAGAGTGCTCTAAGGATAGCCACTTGTGTTTTTCCAGCCAAATATAAAAAAATCACACTATCACGCTTCAGTTCCATCACGAATAACTTTTTTAGTGGAAAGTTCTCACCAAAATGCTTTTGTACGCTTGTAAACAATATAATGTACTGTCACTGGAATAATTTTAACAGCTGTCAGATGAGTGGCTTAAAAATGGTTGCAGTTTTTTTCATCTTACCCTGTATGTTGTTGGCAACACAAATAAAAAATTAATTTTTTCATCATCCGAATCTAATATTCGACTCCATCCAAATAGAGTTTTATATTCTTAGGCCAAATGTCCTTTTGGTACAACTGTTATATAAAGGTACACCCAAGCTACATGAGGTAGAACAGCTTCGTAGAACTACAGAAATACACCCCTGTGGCTATGCCGCTTCCTGTCAAATTTGCATGCAACAAATTGTTTGCATTTATTCAATATTTTCCCACATTTGTATAATCGGTTAAACAGCTGGAAAAACAATGAAATGCCTGGATTTTCTTTAAAAAAATCTGATCTAAACAATTCTATTTTTCAATTCCATGGCAACACTGGTGAATACCTTTAATGCAAGTCTGGCAATTTCCGCGTCTTCCAATCATTCATTTTGAATATTCTGTTTTTATTTTTCAAAACAATAAATACATACACAAAATTGGCAGAAGTCGGGCACACTTACCTTACCTTTTTATTGTACCATGGGTATACCCTAAATTCTATTAAAATAAGCGTTTGTACCATATTTCGCAATGAAGTATGATTTTAAAGTGTTTAATGGAAGTTTTAAGTCATATTTTCGAAAAACAACCAAATAATCTCCCTGGTGATCTATTGAGGTTGAAAATTTTTGGCCAAAAAATTTTTCGCATTGCTATCAGTAATATTTCCTGAGATATTCCTGTAATTCAAAAAAATGTGGACTGGTTAAACTTTACCCTTCTATTTAGGCTACTTTGGGATGTAAACTTTAAAAACGCCGATATACGTACCTTCAATTTTTTAACTCTATTTTATTTTTCATATAATTTTGCCGCAGTGTTACCTTTCATAATTTTGCTACTAATATATGACACCTCACAGATCTTTTATACAAAATAAGCGATTTTTAGGTCTCTTAGAAATGATTAATTATTATGAGCTTTTCCTATGCACCTAGATGTTCTCATATTTCCCTCAATTCATACTTCCCCAATTGAAAAATATTTGAATTAATGCCAGTGTTTCGAGCCATTACTAATAATCAATTTGAAGCTGGAATGTTGTCAATTGAATCCTTTCTCCAGTACACAAAGACAAGTAACCTTAGCTACAATGCCCTTCTTCTTCTTCTTCTACTTCACCTCTGATACAGTCATTGCAAACAAATGTGATTTTATATTCCGATAATCTAAAAAAAAATTGAACCATGCCACAAACTATCAGCGAATGAAATAAAGCTCTAGCTGCAGCATTATTTGCATATGTATCCACCAACACCACCACAAAAAGTATGGCTAGCGATTTTTGCAAAAGATAAAGGGGTTCAGCCAGAGCCACAATTCATAGTCACTCATATGAAGTGCCATGCCATTAGGCTCCTTCATGTGATTGTCCAGAGTTTTTTTCTTCTTCTTCCCGTTGGTTAGGTTACATGACGATGATGCTCTGGCCGCCTCTTCCCCCCTCCAATGATAATGATGATGGTGGAAGAACCGAATATACAAACCATTTTAAGGTTTTACACTGATGGTTATCTCATGGAGCAAAGCATGACTACTCATGTAGGGATAGCGAAGACAGACAGGCACTGTGAGTGAGAGAGACTGTGCAGTAGTAATATGTGGCCGATATGGTGTGGTGGTGTCAGGCTAGACCTGGTGCTAGCCATGCTGGTGGTGTTAAAGTCGGGACTTTATTTTCTAATCCCCAGTTCGCCATGCCTTTTTGCATGAAATGAAGAGAAGCTGTTGGTGCTGCTTGGTTTTAGCTGCTGCTCGCTTTTAATGGAATGTTTATGATTATGTTGTTAGTTTGTTTGGTCTCTTGTGTTGTTTTTCCAATCCAAAGTGTTCCTTTTATTATTTCTTTTTTTGGTTTTGTTTTCCATGCTTTTGTTTTTCTATTTGGGTTTTCGGTTTTTCACCCTGGCCTCATGAAGGAACGTTTGTATATGTATAATTTTTCATAATAGTTTTACATTATCATTAACCGCATTAATATGATCATATTTAAGAGGTTACAGTGGTTTACTGGGGCGAACAAGAGGTTATAGTTATTATGGTGTCAATTTGTCCTTTAGAATTTTCTTTAGGGTCCTTCATCTACAAAAGAACTTTTAATGGGTCCTCTAAAGATGAAGACCATTTAAAAGGTTTGTAGTGTTGAATTGGGATTTCCTCCACTCCCAATGATTGAATTAAGTCCAGTTAGCCAAGTAATTCGATTATCTATTTTTTTTTGTTTTGGAAATATTTAAGTTAGAACTATTTAAAAAATAAAATGGAAAAAAGTAAAAATCATCAGACGATTTTGAAAAGTGTTGTCGGCTTATGTGATATGTACCAAAGAAGCAGGTCAATATTGTTATTTTGTATCTGATCTGATATAAATATTACAGTGTGTCAGGTTTGGAAATCTAGTTCTTCACCTCACTTAGTTCTTAGGTCCCAAGGTGAAGTATCCTTGATCAGCTTAATATTTTATGTCGATTTTGGCATGTCCGTGCGTCTGCGGAAATCACTCTACCTTCCGAACGAAACGAGATATATTCATAACTGTAGGGTATTGAAAATGGAACATAGGTCCATATTTTACCGTTTATTTAGGTTTAAGATTTTTTAGTAATATTTGTGTATTCTATATATTTCTTGCAAGAAACTGTCCATATGTATCCAAATTTAGGTATAGTTCCCATATAACTGTACCCCTGAGATTTTCATAATTTGTGTCACAGTTTTTTTGCCGTGATCGCATGGAATTTGATATCTGGAGTTCGTTATGGATACCATTTTCAATGAGAGAAAATAGCTTATAAAAGTCCGCATCTTCGTGTGGCCCCCATATATGAGGTGCCGTAATATATGGGGGCCATACGAAGATATGGACTAATATAAGCTATTTTCTCTGATTGAAAATGGTATCCATAACGAACTCCAGATATCAAATTTCATGCATTTACGGCAATATTCTGTATTTTGTGATGACTTGGTATTTGGAGTTCGACTATAGACTATAGACGTTCATGTTTTCTAATGGTGCCATATAATTTTGATTTTCGGACTTTTTATATTTTTCCAAATTGTGGAGGACATAAATATTTGGTTTGGCTGAACTTTTCTGATTTTTTACGGTTTTTTTGTACCCACAGCCACATGTTTATGGTTGAAATAACGGTTTTAGACTCTAGGTCTCTTTGGACCAAATCAATTTCACGACATTTGGAGTCGATCCAGCGATGTCCGTCCGTCTGGCAGGCTGGTGCACACGATAACTCTCGAAGGGAGTATCCGATTTGGTCCAAACTATGTACATCGTAATATTACTATCAAATTTGGATCGAGTTCGGAGATGGGCAATATCAGCCCACTCCTTCCTGTATCGCCGCCAACAAGAGATCGAAATTAAAAAAAAAAAGTAAAAAAGAATCGGCCGGTTTTCCCGACAGGTGTATACCCTCAGCCAATGTTCGATTTTTTAAAAATATTTTGACTTCTGTTATGATTATTCAAATGTTCAATCCTTTATGCGGTTGGTTCCGAAGGAATTGGCCAATATTGGTCATTTCGTATCGGACCTAAATAAATATGATAGAAATATTGCGACGTGCTACGTTTGGACTGTGTTGTGTTTGACCCTTTGGGGGGAGGTAGCTGGAGGAATGATCCGATCTCTACCCTTTTTTTAACAGATCCTGTGTTGATAGACATATTCAGATGTGACAAGTCTAAATGGAATCCGATGTAATTTCGCGTTTTATGAGCTTAATGGATATTCAAAATTTCGACCTTCTGTGGGGGAAGTACCAGCAGGAGTGGACCGATATATTCCATCTTAACAAAACTATTACACTTTGTGGGAGAGGTACTTGATGGAGTGGACCGATATTATCCATTTTTGCACCCAACCTAGAACTGACGCAAATATTAGGATATGCAAAGTTGGAGCAAACCCGGATTATCGCTTCTCTCAAAATGTATATATTTTGAAAATTTCGAGCTTTTGTGGGGGAGGTACCAAAAGGAGTGGACCGACATTGCCCATCTTAACACCAGACCTTGGGTTAATATAAAAATTTGGATGAGTGAAGAGAGTGTTGTAATTATTCAAAATTTTGACCATTTGTGGGGTGGTACTTGATGGATTGGAACTATATTGTCCATTTTCCCACCTGACCTACCAGTGATGCAAATATCAGCATTTGAAAATTAGAGCAAAATCGGATTATTTTTATACCCTACAACACTATGTGTTGGGGGTATTATAAGTTTGATTGGGCCAAAAATTATGTAACACCACGAAATATTGATTTCCCACATAGGAAAGTATATATGGATCTTCCTATCTCGTCCGTCCGTCCGTCCGTCCGTCTGTCCGTCTGTCCATGTTAATTTGTAATCACTCTACAGGTCGCAATTATGGTCCGATCTTCACGAAATTTAAAATGGAGGGAGGGTCAGAATAGAAACCTATTTCTTTTGGTGATGATCGCACAATATTTAGGGGTTGAAATGGACCAAAAACTGAAAAAAATCCTGATTTTGGACTTGCTCTACAGGTCGCAATTATAGACCAATCGACGCGGAATTTCGCATGTAGCTAGAGTTTAGGGCTGGCAAGAAGCCTACCCATTTGGGTGGTCATCGGATAATATTTAGCGGGTAAAATAGACCATATCTTTTTTGTTGAAAAAATTCAAAATTTTTCATTAAACCGCGAATATTTTAAATCCCGGCGAAATCACAAAGCCATGACAAGGTTACTTCTGATCTTTACATTGATGTTAACATCCAACAAAACGGATAAATAGCAAAATATGTGCGATTTATATGTTTATCAAAGAAGATATGCTTGAAAAATCTCTTATATGTCAAGAACGGCTGAACTGATTTCGATAGTTCTCATTAATTCAGAATGGCCTCTTGGCAGGAAAGAAAAAACGTCTAAAAAATCGCATAAAAATATCTCTCTAAAGATGAAAATATTGATTTTGTAAAATTTTCTCATATTTTTTCAATTTTTTCATATTTTTGGCATATTTTCATTTTGAATTAAACATTTGGTAATATTTCTACAGCTAACAAAACAAAGTAGTTAGGATATCAGGATATCATATACAGATCGCATTTATGGCCCGATCCTTACGAAATTTTGCATGGAGATAAGATGAGGGTCAGAATAAAAGCCTAATCTTTTTGGAGATGATCGCCATATATTTAGGGGTTGAAATGGACCAAAAAACTGCAAAATTGTCAGCAGGTCGTAATTATGGGGGTTACCGGACATTGCAAAAGCCAAGCAGTTTTGGATGGCCATCCAAAAATATTCAATGTGTGAAGGAGTTTGCAAACTTTTGTAGACAAAATACGAAAATGTCCATTCCAGTGACTTTTTGGAGAATTCACAAATACAGGAAAGACGCACTTCTGACTATTTCGTTAACGCTGATTTCGTTGAAGAATATAGTCAAATGTCTGTATCTCATTTAGATGCGTTTCAGTCAAAAACCAATAATAAATGTTAATATTTTGCCACTTCTGAGAGATTATAGGTCTTTGGGAAATATTGGTTCCAGATCTAGGATGACCATTTACGTGCAACATCTACCAATAAATTGGAATGAGTAAATTAGTTTATGTTGCTATTATTCGAAAATTAGAGAACGGAACCTGGTGGTTTTCTTTTATTATTTGTCACAATATCTTGTGGAATTCTTTCGAGTATCTCGCCCATATAAACTGTATCGTTTATTTTAGTGTTGTAGGGTATTCAACGGTCGGCCCCGCTCGACTGTAGCCTTTGCTTACTTGTTTCTTAATAATTATAACTCTTTTAAAATATTATTATTTATTATCATAAAATCTGGTGTGAAGATGGAATATATCGGTCCACTCCTACGTTTACCTCGTCCAAAAAGGGTTTCAATTTTGAATATCCATGAAGCTCATAAAACGCGAAATTAACATCCGATTCCATTCGAGACTTGGTACATCTCAATATTCCTATCAAGACAAGATATGTTATGAAGATTGTAGAGATCAGACCATTCCTTCTGGTCCATCCTTCACAAAGGGTCAAAGTTTTAAATGACTAAATCGATCATTAAATCAGAAATAAGCGTCCGGTTCTCTTCATATTTTACACATCCCATTATGTATACTAACACAAAACTGCTGCGCAGATGGTATATATCGGTCCACTCCTTCTGGTACCTCCCCCACAGAGGGTTAAAAATTCTGAACCTCCATTAAGCTCATAAAACACCAGGTTCCATTCAGACTTGGTACATTTCAATATTTCCATCAACACAAGATCTGTTATAAAGTTGGTAGAGATCGGATCCATTTGTTCTGGTACCTAACCCACATAATGTTTGAGATTTTAAAAAAATTAACACTCAAATAAAGCCAAATAAGCATCCAACTCTCATCAAATTTCACACATCAAAATAATTTTGCTAACGCAGGATCTCTTGTGAAGATGATATATATCTGCGAACCCTTTCTGGTCACCATTTGCAATAATTTTATCTGTCATAACTTGTGAAACAACTCAGCGAGTCTTTACAACTTGCTCTATCTAAATATTTCTAAATAAATGGACAATATGGTAAAATTCTCCCTATGTACAGGGTATTGTCCATATACTTGTAGGTTTTGTCAATATCTAATGTATCGTAATTTCGCGGACCCATTATACCACAGTTCATTTCCAAAAGGAAATCAACAAAAAACGTTAGTGTTGCGATTTTTCCTTGATTGCCTTAATCAAGTGAATGCATTAGCAATGGAGCATGGCATAATTATGTTGTACTTTTAATATGTTCGGGGTCTGCTTGTGCTGGTAGATGCTGGATAAACGGCCTGCAGACGGCCATAAGACTCTTGCCTGCATATCCGTTGACTCTCATTCTTGGAGAGGCAGGCTCATTGAAAAAACAATTATGTATTGACAAGAATTTGTAACTTTTTAAAAGGCAATAAAACGTGTAGGAGTCACTTGGGGTAAGCGTTCTGCATACGGCATACGTTCCGCTGCCATGGGACCAAAAGTCACAAGCCGGCGTCGCCAAAGTCAAATAACATTAAAGACATATTCGGTTTTAAACATCGCATTGCATACGCCAAAGGAGAAAAAAAGCAAAAGCCAACGACATCATCATAACTTGTGATTTATTGACATTAATTTCAATAGAATCACCCTCGGACTCAGTTTTCCAAAGACATGGGATTACCATTGCCCAAAAGGGGGAGAGGGAGTGGGCCTTGTTGACCACAGCATTTTTGTTTTTGAATCGTACACAAAATTATGAGAAAGATTAATTTCTGGTCTTTGGAATGTCATAACACATAAAACAGAGCCTATGAAAAATTGTGGCACAGTGTTTGGAAACTGGATATAAATTTGAAAAAAATATTTTTTTTAAAATAATGACGGAGTTCAAGGGGATATTTAGCTGCATGTATTCCCATATTGGTATTGAATAATATATATTAAGGATCATCCATGTCCTTTTATGCCAAGTAGACTTCAATGGATTTCTGTACACAGAAGACCTTAATAATCTTCTGTAGAAATGGTATTCCAATTAGGACTTGGATGGTCTTCCATCTATAAAAGATTTCAATGATTTTTCCCAGAAGACTTAAATCGCCACCATAGAAGACCTAGATGGTCATCGTCAGAAAACCTATATGGTTTCCTATCCATAAAAGATTTCAATAGTACTCCATCCATAGTAGATGACCCTCAATGGTCCCTAGACCACATTGTGGTAAGGGTATTATGTCTTTGTGCTTTTGTTTGTAACATGGCGAAGGAAGCGAGATAGACCCCTAGTTACTTTTGAGGATCTTCATAGCATCACTTTCGATTTATGCAGGTCAGTTCGGCTGCACGTCCGTCCACCTGTCCATATATTTTTGTGAATAAAATGCAGGTTGCATTTATTATCCGATTGACATGAAATTTTCCAAACAATATTTGTAGTCCATTGAAACTGGTGAGAATTAAATTTAGATCTATCTTCAACCGATTTCGGTTTAATTGTGCACTAAATGGCCAATGTCAGTTCAAATGACCTGAATTTTGTCACATCCGACCAAATTCAGTCTAGTAATATGAGGAAATCGATTCAGACATACCTATAGCTCCCATATATATGTTTCATCCGATTTGGCGTTGTAAGTCTCTCACATGCGTAATACACACTTCACAAGAATGTTATTTAGTACCAGACAACGTATGCTGCTCAAAAATACTTCTGTCAAATTTTATAGAAATGGGACTAAATTTTGATAGAGCTCCCTTGTATGAAGGGTAAGATATAAAAACCGCAACAAAGTCAAACGCCATATTTTGATATTTTTTACCCTACACCACCAGGTGGTCAGGGTATTACGTCTTTGTCAATTTGTTTGTAAAAGGCAAAAGGAAACGAGATAGACCCATAGTTCCTTTTGATGATCTGCATAGAACCACTTTCTGAGTTGATTTATGCATGTCAGTCCGTCTATCCATGTATTTTTGTGAACAAAATGCAGGTCGCATTTATTATCCGATTGAGATGAAACTTTCCAAACAACTTTTGTTTGGCCCAAGGACGAACCCTGTTGAAATTGGAGATAATCGGTAAAAAAATTAGATATAGCTCCCATATATATCTTCGTCCGATTCGGCTTTTATTGTGCACCAAACGTGTAATATCAGCCCGAATAGTACGGAATTTTGCACATACAACCGAATTAGGCATGAAAATAAGTATGCCAAATTTGATCGAAATTGGTTCAGATATAGATATAGCACCCATATATATTTTTAATCCTATTTGTTATTTTTGTCCTCCGCAGCCGTAATATGCCCTCTGTAACAACAATATTTGGGGAAATATATCAAATGCAGCTCAGTAATATCTTTGCTAAATTTTATCGGGATCGGTTCAGATTTGGATATAGCTCCCATATATATCTTTATCTGATTTCAAATAAATTTTGCACCAAATGGGCAATACAAGTCCGAATTTAAAAGATACAAATGCTTCGGCATATTTAATCCTTTGAACTTTAAATTAGCGTGTTTGATTAAATTCTTCCATAAAATCTTTTAATTGTTATGTGGAGCTCTACAAAATAAGCAAAGTGGTGTGGCCGGCCCCGCCCGACTTTAGTACTTTCTATACTGGTTTTTTTAATTTTATTGAATGAAAGCAAAAAATGTCAGAAATAGCATCAAATTTTAGAATAAGTTTAGATTTGTTCGAATTGGTCACCTTTGCCACGAATTATCGCCTTCAAACGGCCAATGCCCGAATGTTCCTCTGCGGCATTTTGGCCCATTTCCGGCGACGCACTTGCTTGAGGTGATTGACACTTTGGTATTTCTTTAGAGGCAACCTTGCTTTCCAAAATACTCCAGACACAATAGTCCAACGGATTGGTATCCGGAGATTTTGGTGTCCATTGTGCACTGAAAATGAAGCGAGGAACCTTATTTTGTAACCATTCTTGGGAAGCGCGTGCTGAGTGCGATGGTGCTGAGTCCTGTTGGAATGTCCCAGGCCTGAGGCCAAAATGTATGCGTGCCGAAGGCTTTAATACACCCTCCAGAATATTTTCGCGATAATATTCGGCATTTACTCTGATGCCACGGTCAATTAATACGAGCGGAGAGCGACCATCAGCTGTTATGACGGCCCACACCATCACCATGGCTTGCGCTTGAGTTCTGGTGGCCGACCGAAGGTGCACATTTTCAGCTGACCTCTTTGCTGGACAACGAATGTTTTCTCATCGGAGAAAACCAAATTGGGCACTTCACCACTTTCGGTCAAGCGAAGCAACTCTTTAGCTCTTTTAAGTCTATTTTCTTTCTGCTGCGGTGTAAGTTCTTGCACTTTTTGCAATTTCAATGGCTTTATCCCGAGCTCATTTTTCAATATTTGCCGAATGGAATATTGCGAATTGTTCAGCTCACGAGCCATTTTTCGGCCACTGCGATGCGGGTTTCGATCAAGTCGCTTTATTACTTTTCGAACCATTTCTGCTGATTTTGCTGTTTTCTTCCGTCCATTTCCTTGACTTCGGGCTACGCTACCAGTATCACGGTAACGAGCGATGGTACGAGACACAAAAGATTTATTCAAATTTAAATGCTGGAGTGATCTAACCATAGCCACTTGTGGTTTGCCAGCCAAATATAAAGAAATCACACTATCGCGCTTGAATTCCATGACGAATACCTTTTTTCTGGAAAATTCTCACCAAATTGCTTTTTTACGCTTGTAAACAATATAATAAGCTGTCACTGGAATAATTTTAATAGCTGTCGGACGAGTGGCTTAGAAACGACAGCAGTCTGAATTTGCTTGCAGTTTTTTCATCGCACTCTATATGACTTTATTCAATTTCAAGATTTTTTTTACACCAAAAGCCTAATATCAGCCCATATGTACTGAATTTTGTCACTTCCGATGGAATTCAGCCTATAAGCGCGTATTTAAACTTGATATCGGGCATCAGATACTACTCAAAAATACCTCTGCTAATTTGTATCGAATCGGTACATATTCATCAGATTTTAAGGTTATTGCTCACCATATGTGTAATATCAGCCCAAATTGAATAGATTTTTGTTATAATGAACCGAATTTTGCCATTTGGTAAAATTTGGTCCGGTATATCTATTGCTCCAATAAATATTTTTTAATATAATCCTTATCGAAGTCATATCATGCTCGATACAGCAATGTTATTTGGTTCATAGTTGGTATGATCTATTCACATAAATCCCCAATGTAAACTTTTTTGTTACGGGAGCTCTGCTAAATACGCATAGTTGTTTAAGGTATAATATCATTGACCCGCCCGACTTTTGGCCTTTCCTTACTGGTTATCCTTAGAAGAATGGTCTTCTATCCATATAAGACTTCAATGTTCTTCTATCCAAAGGAGGCCTCAAGTTCTTCTCACCGTAGAAGACCTCAAAGACAGAAGGCCTCAATATACAGGGTTGCCCATATTCGACGGATCCATCTGGCAATGCCATAACTTTTGACAGAGATGTCACATCGCTTAATGACATACCGCGTTTGAAGCGTCAGTCCAAGCAGATTTTTACCATGAACCAATACACGCCACGTGAGCGCTCTGAAATAGTTGAAATTTACATTCAACAGTAGAAGTCAATTGTGAAAACTCAACGTGCTTTTAAAAAATATGAGAAGTGCGCCTTCTAAGAACACCATTAAACGCCGTTCTCAGCAGTTGGGCATGGCTCGGTCCACTTTACAACGGATTATTCGCATTGATTTGCATTTGTTCCCGTACAAAATTCAATTGACGCAAAGAATGTTGCCTGCGGACAAGCCTCGTCGATTGGAATGGCCCCAAAGGGCCCAAAGATCCGTCGAATATGGGCAACCCTGTAAATGTTTTGTTTTTGGAAGTCCCCAATAAAGATCCAATCCATAGAGCCTTTATGACCTTCTGTCTATAGAGTATCCCAATGACCATCTGTCTACGCAACACCTCAATGGTCTTTTTTAACTTTAGAAGAATAATCTTCCATCCATATAAGACCTCAATGTTCTTCTATCCAAAGTATACCTCAAGTTCTGGCCATCTGTATATAGAGCTTCCCAATTCTGTCTATAGAAGATCTCAGTGATCTCCTATCTATAAAAGATCTTAATGGTCTTATATATATCGAATTAAACCTCACTGCTCCATTTATTTTATTCAAATTTGATATTTTCTAGGAACCAATTTTCAAAAATTCCAAATCCTTTTTCAATTCATTTTTTTTTTTTTGGTTTGGGTTTTAGAATTTACTCTTTTTAGGTTTTCAATATGAATTGTGTAGTCTTGTATATCAGCTAAACACAATCAACTCATATGCATTAGTCACTTACCCACCCAGCCAGCTAGCCAAACAGTCGGTTAGTCCGTCACTCATTCACTCAGCAATTCAGCCAACAAGTCGAGCATTCATTGATTCATTCATTCATTTTGGAGAATTTATTAACTTATATGACGATGTGGACCGATAAATCATGACGACTTTTTAAGCTCTGTTTTTTTTTTTTTTTTTTAATATTTTCTTTTATTATGACATTTGCCCGCATGATATATCTCCGCTCTTTCTCTTTGCATACGTGGTGAACAAGTAGTTTTGGTGCCCCGTTTTGAATATGAAGCTCAGTCATAATATTTGTATTCAGATCAAAGACTGGACATGGGCTGGCCTTTTAATTCCGCGGCTGTTGGTTGTTCTTGATTTTTAATGTTTTTTTACTTTTTTTATTTTTCATTTGGCATGTTAATCGGATATGTGGTGTTTTGGGTATTTGTTGCTCGGTTTGTCTGTGTGTTTGTAATCAATTTACATAGCAATTTTAACATGTTAATTTTTATATTTGTTCTGGTTTTTTTTACAGCTGTAATTAATTTGAGTCGTTGCTGTACAAAGGAAGTGCCTTGATTAGGAAACTCATATGAAATGAGGAAATGGGATTTTTAATAAATTTGAGTGGATTTAAGCTTCGACGAAAAAAAAAATGGATATTAAATAAAAATTCTCGCCATGTTTGATTTCAGTTTCTTAATGTTTTTGTATCGTCTGTATTAAGAGTTCCAAATGGGCCCTAAGAAAGTAAAGTATATATTTGAAATCCAATTATACGGTGCTTTCTTCTTCAACGTATTCAGGGATATATTCACTATGGGATATAGTAACCCTACGGCATTCCAAGATTCCTTTAACAATTTCCGATCAAAATTGTTGCAATTAGACAAATTTCCAATATTTGGCCAGATTTCGATATAAGCCCCATATATGCAATCCTTTATTAACATTTAATAATAAACATTTCTGGCCTCATCTTACAGCTAAGAAGTTACAACTAATATGTACAGAAATTGTAATAGGTAGATCACATACTCGATAAAATTGTTCAATCTAGATGCAGGTCTTGTAACGACCCCCATATGACGACAGCTACTATTTATTTTTAGATAAAAGATCCTTAAAAAAATCTACTGAATTTTCTACAATTTGGTACGGGTCAGTTTTCAGATGATGGCAGGTATTTTTAATACACTTATACACAATTTTACTTCTTTCAATATTCTGTCAGGGTAAGAAAATATGATCCCCACAGGGGAACAATCATCATATAGCCTTTGACTTAGAAATTAGTCTAAATTTAAAAAAAAAAAAACAAGTAAAAAATCAGCTAAGTACGAAGACATGGACCTACATACAACATTTTTGTTATAGGCTGTAGTACCCTAGTACCAGAACTGAAGCGCCGGCCATGATAATGGTGTGTGCCGCCATAACAGCCGATGATCGCTCTCCACTAGCATTAATCGACCGTGGCATCAGAATAAATGCCGAATATTATAACGAAAATATTCTGGAGGGTGTATTAAAGCCTTGGGTATAGGCTGTAATGTCCATTTTGAACCTCAAATACCAAAATTGGAACAACTCCGGTGAATAATGTCGCTAAATTCATCAAAATACCGAATATCGGGAGGTACCTTTATATGAGGGCTATACCAAAACGTGGACCTACATGGTATATTCTCAATACCAAAAGTAATATACATTTTAGAAAAATTTTATCCATCTACTTCAATTCGTTCGGAAGCTAGAGTAATTTCCACAGACGGATAGACAGATGGACATCGCTATATCGACATAGAATTTTATGCTGATCAATAATATATATACATTGTGGGGTCTAAAATGTATATTTCGAGGTGTTACAAACGGAATGACAAACTTAATATACCCTCCATACTATGGTGGAGGGTATAAAAATATGTTAACATATTCGATATAAAAATGTTGTTTAATAACGGCTACATACTACCAAAAACTATATATAACATTTTTAGGCCAGTATTTAGCGGACGATTTTAATAAACGTGTAAAGGGTACAAAAATTGCTCAAAAGTACTATTGGTGTAAATCTTTTCATTGATGCATGTGTTGTCTATGATAGCTGAAAATCGGAATCTAGCTATGTGAGTCTGTCGTTAGCCCCATTCTGGACATTGTGAATTGTCGCAATCTCAAGTTTCGACTAAAATAGATACCAATTGTTATGGGTTATGATAGCTATGACTTTGAGAGAGAACATGAACAAACAAGGTAGTTACTTATTGATTTCATATTTGGACGGAGAAACAAACTAAGAAAATTTAGTAACGGTTACAAAATGAGGTTCCTCGCTTCATTTTCAGCGCACAATGGCCACCAAAATCTTCGGATACCAATTCGTTGGACTATTGTGTCTAGAGTATTTTGGAAAGCATGGTTGGCACTAAAAAATACCAAAGTTTGTCATTCCATTTGTAACACTTCGAAATATATATTTAAGACCCCACAAAGTCGATATATTCTTGATAAGCATAAAGTTCTACAGGGTTGCCCATATTCGACGGACCTTTGGACCCATTCCAATCGACGAGGCTTGTCCGCAGGCAACATTCTTTGCGTCAATTGAATTTTGTACGGGAACAAATGCAAATCAATGCGAATAATTCGTTGTAAAGTGGACCGAGCCATGCCCAACTGCTGAGAACGGCGTTTTTGGGATGTTCTTGGGGACCTCTCAACACTGGCTCGTACGGCAGCGATATTCTCGGCCGATCGCCTTGGTCGACTTTTATATGGCCTCTTCGGATTAGAAAGAGCCTTACCAGTCGAAAATTTTTCGTATAAACGCTTAATGGTGTTCTTAGAAGGCGCACTTCTCACATTTTTTAACGTTTTAAAAGCACGTTGAGGTTTCACAATTGACTTCTTGTAAATTTCAACTATTTCAGAGCGCTCGCGTGGCGTTTATTGGTTCATGGTAAAAATCTGCTTGGACTGACGCTTCAAACGCGGTATGTCATTAAGCGATGTGATATCTCTGTCAAAAGTTATGGCGTTGCCAGATGGGTCCGTCGAATATGGCAATTTAACGCTGATCGTCCGTCAGGGGAAAGGAAATAACTCTAGCTTCTGAACGAATTGAAGTAGGTTGATAACATTTTACTCAAATGTGTGTGACTTTTGGTTTTGAAAATGGGCTATATTGGTCCACGTTTAGTTATTGCCATCATATTACTATACTTCCCTATATTCTGTATTTTGATAATTTTCGTTTCAAATTTTGTAATGATATTTCCTAATGGGCAATGCAGTTAATGACAGAAAATTTACTATGCTAGTCCAGGTTTTCGCAGTCTATGATAGAAAATTGTCTATATAGGTCCTTGTCTTCGTAAAGGCCCCATATATCAGTACCTCCCTATATTCCCTATATGTTTCAAATTTCGTATTTCAAGTTACTAAGTCTGTGATAATTTTAGCGACATTGTTCACCGCAATTATTTAAAATTTCGTATTTTTAGTTCCAGGTTTTCATATAGCCACTAAATATCATTACCTCAATGTATTGGGTATTCTTAAGATTTCAACAGATTCTATTTTTTATTTTTATTTATTTTTTGAAAATTTCCAAATTCGTTCCAAATTGTGGTGGATATTTAAAGTTCAGCCCGGACGAAATTATTGCTTTTTAACTTGTTAGGTATCAAAATTAGTATCAGTGGACGCATAGTAATTCAGAATCGCTATTATTTTTTTCTTGTAAGAAATATATTCAAATTAATAAATATTTTCGAAAATTCTTCTTTATTTTTCAGGTAACATTTTATATTAAAGATGTCCAGTGATCTTTGGGGAATTTAAGGTAAAAATCCGATTTTTAAGTATATATTAACAGTTTATAGCAGAATTCTTATTTATTTAGTTTTTAATAAATAAGAACATTAAATAAGTAATTGAAAAAAAAAATGGTTGATTTGTTGCCAAAAATGTCCTTCCTAGGATATTTGTATATCAGAGGAATAAAAACAGAAAAAACAAGTAAAAAAGCTGTAAGTTCGGCCGTGCCGAACTTTTAATACCCTCCACCATTTGGTACAAATTTGGCAATTTCCAAAAAAAAAAATAAAATAAATAAATAAATAAAATAAAAAAGTACTTTAAAAATTCTGTTAAAATCTTAAAAATACCGAATGTCTATACGACGACGTATACCTGCATAGGCAACTTTTGTCATAAGTTAAATGCGAAACTTGAAGAAAAATTTGTTTATAATGTCGCTAAAATCATCAAAATACCGAATATCGAGGGGTACGGTATATGGGGGCTATACGAAGACGTGAACGTGCACAGATAATTTTCTGTCTTAGGCTGTAGTATCCATTACGAACTTCAAATGCCAAATTTGAAACAATTCCGGTGAATAATGTCGCTAAAATCATCAAAATACCGAATATCGAGAGGTACCGTTATATGGGGCTATATGAAAACTTGGACCTACATGACCCATTTACGAACTTAACCTGCCTACTGCCTACTGGCAAAATATACATGTGTGCAAAATTTTAGCCTTCTATCTCAATTTTTTCGAAAGATAGCGTGATTACAACAGACAGACAGACGGACAGACAGACAGACAGACACACAGACAGACAGACGGACATGGCTAAATCGTATTAGAATTTTACGCTGATCAAGAATATATATACTTTGTTGGGTCTGACGTGAGTATTTCGAGGAGTTACAAACGGAATGACAAAATTAATATACCCTCCATAGTATGGTGGAGGGTATAATAATAGTAAATAATTTTAGGCGATGGGTTAATAAAAACGGTATGAGTGTCTACGATAGATTTTGGAAGTTCACTTTTGGCGACACAAAAAAAAAAATAACCAACAATTTTCTTTCATTATAAAAAATTATAATATTTACATAAAATTTATATCCTTTACAAACTTATATGCTTGAAAGAATATTACCATTTTTTACAATTTGAGAGAACTTTAAAGGAAATTTCGAAATTTTCACTTATTGCAGCTCACAATCCATCATCTATCTCAATACTTATTTAGTGTGAGAGGAATTTTCATACATGAACCATTCAAAAATATCTTTGTTTAAAAAAAAGGGGGCACAAAATTATCGCCCTTTGAAGCTCGTGAAAGAATGATCACTAAATTCGCACTCGCTAAATTCGCAATTTCTTGAGCCAGAATATTCATTCTTGGACAGTATTTACTTTTTCGCAAGAACAAGACAGACTTTCATAAATCGGTCCAGAAGTCATTAAAAAGCAAGTAAGCAAAGGCCATAGTCGTACGGGCCGATCATGTGATACCCTAAAAAATTCATTTTGGAAGATTTCGCTTTTGAAATTATGTCATGGAGCACTGCCCAGATATTGTCCTTAGCATTTTGACCAAGGAAATTTGACCAATAATTACACACTCCGTCGTGCTGTTAGTTGTTGTGGTCCATTTACTGGCTAAATATATATTTGGCTATATTCTAAGCCTAACCACAAATTGTGTTATAATATTACAAAATGTACACTTCAATATTTTAAATCAAATTGAAAAAATCGCATGCGATAAAATATATGAGAAAACAAGTAAGCAAAGGCTATAGTCGTGCGGGACCGACCATGTGATACCCTACAACACTACAATATGTTAGAAGTCCCCTTATGTCCAAATCCATTTTGGAAGATTTCGCTTTTGAAATTATGTCACGGAGCACTGATCAGATATTACCCTTAGCATTTTGACCAGGGACATTTGTCCAATATTTAAGCACTCCGTCGTGCTTCCTGCTCAGACGTGTCGATTGGCTTCAATTGTGTGATCAGAACTTTTTTCTGTTTTTGGTTCACTTTAGCCCCTAAATATTTTGCAATCATCTCCAAAAGCAAGAAGCCCCTTCGTATCTCCAAATTTAGCCTCACCTATATGATTTGCTTGTCTACGATATTTGGATATATTCGTCAGCGAAATCAGCATAAAAAAGCCAGAAGAAGTTGTGTATTTCGGATATCGCCTATAAGTAATGCTAGTATTTTTTCAAACAAAAGTAGTGGTCCATTCTACCCGCTGTCCTAAACTCTAACTTCATGCGGGACTTCGTGTCCTTTGGTTTCTATTTGTGTCCTTGTGCCCGGCTGCAAAAAAAGGAACAATTTTAGATGTTGGTCCATTTCAACCTCTAAGTATATTGCGGACATCTTTGAAAACAATAGGCCTAGCTATTCTGAGTCTATCCCTACCCTTGTGGAAATTTTCGTGAAGATCGGACGATAATTGTAATCTGTATATAATAATAACCCCAACCTGTGTTGTAAGGTGAACAAATATTACAAAATGTACACTTGAATATTATAAGTCAAATTGAAAAAAATCGCATGCGCAAATATGAAAAATTAAAAAAATGTCACAAAATATTACAAAATGTACATTAACATCATTATTGACTCAATTTAAGCGATTTTTCTAGATTTTATATTTTTATGCCAAGAGGGCATTCTGAATTGACAAAATTTGTCAAAATCGGTCCAGCCTACTTGAGATATAAGAATTCTAGCTATCATCTCTTCCTTTGTATATACACACTGAATATATTTCGCTATATATATCCGATATATTTATTATCGGCATCTACGTTACGGTCAGAAATGACCTGTTCGCCTATTTGTGATTTCGCCGGGATTAAAAATATTCGCGGTTTAGTGGAAATTTTGAATTTAATTTAACAGAAATGTTTTGGTCTATTTCACCCGCTAAATATTACCCGATGACCACCAAAATAGGAAGGCTTCTGCCCAGCCTGAAGCTCTAGCCCCATGCTGACTTCCGCTTCGATTGGTCCATAATTGCGTCTTGTAGAGCAATTGAAAAATCAAGACATTTTTCAGTTTTTGGTCCATTTCAGCCCCCAAATATTATGCAATCATCTCCAAAAGAAATAGGGTTCTATTCTGACCCTAACCCCACCTACATTCTTAATTTCGTGAAGATCGGGCCATAATTGCGACCGGTAGAGTGCTTACAAATTAACATGGACAGACGGACGGACGGACATACATAGCTAGATCAACTCAGCTCGGCGAGATAGGAAGATCCATATATACTTTCCTATATGGGAAACCAATATTTCGAGGTGTTACATAATTTTTGGCCCAATCAAACTTATAATACCCCCAACACAAAGAGTTGTAGGGTATAAAAATCCCATGCGATAAAAAATATGAAAAAAATGTCGCAAAATACTTCAAAATCTATATTAACATCGCTATTGGCATCTTTTTATGCGATTTTTTTAGATTTTATTCTCTTATGCCAAGAGGGCATTCTGAATTGACAAAATTTGTCAAAATCGGTCCAGCCATTCTTGAGATATGAGCATTCTAGCTAACATCCCCTTCCTTTCTATGTACACATTGTATATATATTTCGCTATGTAAATCCGATATTTTTACGATCGGCACGGACGGACGGACGAACGTGCATAGCTAGTTCGGCTCAGCTCGGCGAGATAGAAAGATCCATATATACTTTGCTATGTTGGAAACCATTATTTCGAGGTGTTACACAATTTTTAGCCCAATCAACACATAGTGTTGTAGGGTATAACTAAAAGTGCTTTTGGATACACAAAATCCTCCGCAATTTTGTATAATTCAAAAATCCGATGTTTAAATACTGCATCCAAAACATTCCCCCGCATAATATCTCTTGATCTGATTAACTTAGAGTTCCATTTTATTCCGATTTTTAAATAGGCCCCCGCTTAAAAGCAGTTGATCTGCTTAACATAGATTTCCACTTTACTTTACAACAGCTTTAACATAAAAACTCATTCCGAAGAATATTCTTTAAAATTATGTAGAATCACCAGATTGACAGCTTCTACAATCCTGCCACCATTAATGCTGATTAATTATTTGAAATTGGAATCCCCAACACTTTTTTTCCAAAAAAATTCAAATGAAAAAAAATTATAAATCATTTCTTACTTCTGGTGAATATTTGATATCATTAGCATAGATAAAACTCAGTGATTTGTGACAATAACTACCAAATATCATTCCAGATAACATAAAGGAATCCTAGAACTGAAGGCAATAGGCAGACAATAGAAGGAAAAAATATGCTTAGTAATTATGACATGGCAAAACTGAAGAAGAAAGATAGAATAATTCCCACAAAAGCGGCTCCAAACTGTCTGGTCGGTTTGGATAACTAAAGAAATAAAGGAAAGAAAAAACTTAAAAGATTAGCCATATTGATGATAAGTGGTAACAAGGCAAACACTTCTACACATCTTGGCCACATTCTCACTTCTTTTTCGTTCACAACTGGGGTCAGACAAGTCGTCGCTGCCACAGCGAAAGAGAGAAGCCCTAAATTCAATTCGTTATGCATTCATGACAATTACTACTCATTTTTTGAATTTTTATTCAATTCCATTAATTTGGAATCTCTAGTGGTGAGTGTTTTGAATAGAGCCATTGATTCTTTTTGGGGGCATACAAAATCAATTTTTAATTGTCTAGCATTTCAATTGAAAGTTCAATGGAACGTCGTAACAAGGCAAAGGAACTCTTTCCCATTTTCGTTTAACAATGCCCCCTGGCATGGAAATGGAAGTGTGAATAATGTAATAAGTCAAGATTTTGATGATCACTAATCATTCGAATCGTTTACATTGTACGGTGAGGTGATGCCGTGAAGTATCTCCTCTTCATCTCAAGCCATGGCAGTTCTTTGCCGTTCATGTGAACTGATTGATTTATTATGGCCGATGATGATCAAAACACCAACGAGACTCTACTTTACTGATTTATAAACAAATAATACAAGTGTTGTTCCCAGCTTAAGGTGCTGATATCATGGCTCTGTGTTAGAGGTGGGGAGGGGGAGATGAATGGATTTCTTGTTTTGAAGTCAAGCAATAATGAGACGATGTAAAGAAAAAACTCTGTTGAACAGAGAAAGAAGGGTGAGTTTTGTTTAGCTTTCTTCAGAAATAATTTTGAATAATTGAAACGATGAAAAATTATTTCTCGTCAATCATTAACTCAAACAGTGAGAGTTTTCGTTGTAATGTGAACGCAAGTGTTAATTTGCTTATTAAGTTGATTAGCCTTTTCAGCTTTTAAAGTTTTATTTTTATTAAAATTCTCACAACTATTTTCACAATGAAGCGTTAAACGTGTTTGGATTGGGATATTGATTTTGATAAAATTAAAATACGATAGATTTGACTGAGAAGGTACTTTTAAATGATCCGTAAAACAATTTAGAAATATACAATAGAAGAATTCAATATTTAACTCCTCCCCCAAAATATTTTTGTTTTTGGAAAATCCAAGATTGATTGTTAGGAAATATTCCTAAAAATCTAAGATTGGTAGCCAGAAATATTATTGTAAAATCCATGAATGAAACACGTAAACATTTCTTATAAACGTCAGAAAATATCCAAGAAGAAGAATCCACGATTTTTCTCCAAAAAATATTTTTAAGCTCTCGCTAAAATCTTAACAAATTTTTATTTATAAATCCATTACGATCCACCAACAACTTTTCCTAAGAAATCGACGGTATTTCTTGAAAATGTCTTCTCAAATAATTCTAGTTTGATCTTTAGAAATATTCTTTAAAAATCTAAAAATCTTAAAACCTACAATGACCTTTGTAAAAAACATTTTCAAAAATTCCACCATGGTCTCACCAAATCTATTTTAAAAAGTCCACGATGTTATCTCGAAAAATATTCATTAAAAATCCACGAGGGTGCTTCAAATATTATTCTTAAAAAATTTGAGAAAGTCTCTAACAAAAAACAAGAAAAAAAAAACGTTTTCTTTAAGTATCTACGATATTCTATCGAAACTATTTTTAAAAATTCTCGAAGACATATTTATATTGGGGTTGGGTGATATCTATCATCTTCACAAGAGATTTTGCGTTTGCACAAATGTTTGGATGTGTGAAATTTGAAGTGAGTTGTATGCTTTTTTCGCGTTTTATGAGCGTTGTGTTTTCAAAACTCTGACCAGAAGCTATTGTCCGATCTCTATTATCTTTATAATATATATTGTGTTGATGGAAAAATGTAGATGTTCAAGTCTTAATGGAATCGATTGTTAATTTCACGTTTCATGAGTTTCATGGATATTCAAAATGTTGACCCTTTGTGGGGGAGATACCAGAAGGAGTGGACCGATATATTCCATCTTTACACCAGACCTTGGGTTAATAATAATTTTGTTATATGTGTAATTTGAAGACAATCGGACTCTTAAATCACATTTTATAAGAGTTGTAATTATTCAAAATTTTGACCCTTTGTGTGGGAGGTATTGTCCATTTTCACAACTGACCTAGCACTAGCACAAATATTAATGCTTGCAAAGTTGAAGCAAAATCCCTTTCTGTGCAGAAAATATTTTTTTGAAAATTTCGAGCTTTTGTGGGTGAGGTACAAGAAGGAGTGGACCGATATATTTCATTTTTGTCCATTTTCACAACTGACCTAGCACTAACGCAACTATTTGGAGTTGCAAATTTGTAGCAAAATCGGATAATCGTTTCTCTTTCTGTGCGGAAAATATATTTTTTTAAATTTTCGACCTTTTGTGGGAGAGGTACCAGAAGGTGTGGACCGATATATTCCATCTTTACACCAAACCTTGGGTTAATAAAAATGTTGTGATGTGTGTAATTTGAAGACAATCGGACTCTTACATCACATTTTATAAGAGCTGTAATTATTCAAAATTTTTACCATTTATGTGGAAAGAGAAAAATTGGATTTTCTTTTGTGCAGTAAATTATTTCTTTTTTTAATTCCGGTCTTTTTTTGTCTCCGAACTCGATCTAAGTTTGATAATAATGTTACGATGTACGAAGTTTGGATCAAATCGGATACTCCCTTCGAGAGCAATCTTGTGCAGCAGCCAGACAAACAGACATACGGACGAACAACCCTAGATCGAATCCACATGTCCTGATACAGGTTTGGTCCAAACATACGTATGGTCTAAACTCGTTATTTTGATAAGGCACGATTTGACCGTATCAAAGGATATATTCTCTCTGTAGACCTATAGCGGTCCCTCAAAAATAAATCTAAATTTCTGTTAGTTTTTTAGATTTTTTTTTCATAGAATTCACACTTAAAGCCCACATGTACATTTTTTTACATAACCCACGCTTGAAGTTCTGATAATCCCCTAACATCCCCATAATCCCCCAGATTAATAGTTAATCCCTTAAAAATCTTTAAAAAAAATCTAAATTGAAGGCTCAAGTAATTCCTTATTAGTATCGTTTCAAGCAGTCTTGAGGGACCCTCATAAAAATCTTTAAAAATTCTTATTTAAAGCCTCGATACTCCTTTAAATTTATCCCTTCATTTTACATAAATCACGCTATAAATGCATATAGTCTCGTTAAAATCTTTAAAAATTAAAAATTAGTGTTGCTGTCATTTTTCGAAGAAAAAATGCATCCTTGAACGTCCGATGGTAAATCGTAAAAAAATTCGTTAAAAACAATGTAAAATTTTCCAGAATAAAATATTTATAGCATCCTAGCTTAATGCATTGATAGTTCTTCAGAAAAATAATATTTAAAAAATTAACGCTTAAGACTTCGATAGTTCCACAGAGAAATATTTAAATAAAATCACGATTAAAGGTTTTATAGTCAATAAGAAAAAAATCTTTAGACAATCCGCGACTAAGCTCTTATATTGGAAGAAAATATTTTGAATGAATTCACGTTTATGGCTTTCATAGTCTCTCACATAAAATCTTTAAAAATCATCACATCCATACTCCATAAAAACTATTCGCGCTTAAACTCCCTTAACTCAAGAATGCTTTAAGATTAGACGCTTTAGGCCTCCGTAGTTCTTCAGAGGAAAATTCGTGTAAAAATTCACGCTTTGAACTTCCATAGTTTAAGAAAATACGTCTTAAGAAGCCATGCTTAAGGCTTCCATAGTCCCTTAGAAGATTCACGCTTAAAGCGTTGGGAGTACATCAGAAAAAAACCTTTTTAAAAATCAACGTATAAGGCTTCGGCTATGAGAAGTCATAGTTTTCTAATTACCTACCAGCAAGTGTGGTGACTTTTTCGAACTCTAAATAAGTTTCAGATAATTCTGTTGAAAATCCGAATATTGGAAGGTAATGCTTGCAGATCTGTGAACTATAAAATTATAAATTTGAAACAATTTCAATGAAAATTGAGCTGAAATCATCAAAATATCGAATACAGATGGGGGCTATACGGATATGTGTATCTGTACTGACAATTTTCTGTAATACGGGGTAGTATGAATTTCGACGGTGACTATACCAAAACTTGAACCTATATGGGCTATTCTCTGTAAAAATTATGCTGCCAATTTATAGCAAATTCTGTTCAAAAATATGACTAAAACAGCCAGAAAATCTTAAAACTGGAGGTAGAATTATATGGGGCTGTATCAAAATAGGGACCTATGTAGCCGATTTCTAATATCAAAAATTCTACGAATCTTCAATGGATTTTATAAATTTTCTTCATCTCATTCCGCTGCTAGATTGATGTTCAAAGACAGACAGACAAGGCTAAATCTACATAGAATATTATGTTGATGTAGAATAACAAGGTCTAAAATGGTTACTTTCGAGGAGTTACAAACGGAATGGCAAACTATGGTGAAGGATATAAGTACATTCTTTGAGAATTCCCACTGAAAGCTGACATAGTTAAAAAATGCTTGTTAATAAAAATTCATGTATAAAGCTTCGTAGTTCTTTAAAAAATATTTTTACAAACAAACTTCGACATTTTTCAAAAAAAAAAAAAAAAAAAAAAATAATAAACAGCAAAAAATCGCATTTAGAGCTAAAATTGTCTTATAGCAAAAATTTAAAAAAATGCAGGTTATAAATCTTTGAAAGTCCATTGAAAATATTTAAGATTATGTCCTAGAAAATATTCTGAAAAAAAATCAAGAAATAGCTTCAAAAGTCAATAAGAAAACATTTCCAAACATGAGTATTTCGAGAAGTTACAAACGGAATGACAAAGTTAATATACCCCCCATAGTATGGTGGAGGGTATAGAAAATATGTAGAAAAATATAAAATTCCAAAATCCTCCCTAAGAATTTTTTGCCTTAAGAATCCGTTATTGTCTGAAAGTCCTTTAGATTTTTTAAATCCTTAATAAATCACAGAATTTTCCTTAGAAGATATTTTAAAAAATCCACGATTTTACCTCTCCCCGGTAAAAAGTACCATAGTTATAAAAATTATAAATAATAATCACGCATTTAGATTTGATAATCCTTTATCAAGTATTCTTAAAAAAAATAATTTAAATAATCAAAAAATCAAATCAAAGATCCCTAGAAATTATTCCATAAAAGTCTACAGATGTGAATCCGATGTCACGTTCATCTACCTCATATTCTCCAAATATTCAATGACCCCTCAAACAATCCACTTAAAACCGTAGTTGAAGACGTGTTAGTTTCTCGGAAATACCTTTATAAAAACCTACAATTTTAACTATGATAATTAAAAATATTCCCAAAAAATAAAATAACTTTGCCTTTGATGCATCCTCAATCAATTTTAAATCCACAAAAAGTTAAAAAAAAATCTTCAATTCAACCACAGAGCAAAGCACCTCATTAACCAAGCAGCACCCAGAAAACCATATTGAGATTAATTATTTCATTTTACCGTTACGAGTTTTTGAAACAGTCACCTTTTACGGTTAGTTTCCTCAAACGTTTTTTTCTTTTTTTGGATAATAAGTTCGTGTTAATATTACCATTCTTTCGTGATTATTTTAATGATCGCGTTAAGCAGCCAAGTAAACCACTACCCACATGCTCATAATTTGCTAGTCATGTAAACCAACAGGCTGGCTGGCAGGCAGACAGACAAGAAGTCAACATTTTTTGTTATAACTCTGTGACTTATTATTACATTTATTGTCCGCCCCAAAACGTTCAGCGTTTATCCTCGGTGTCTCTGCTGTTTGTCTCTTTTATTGTCTACCAGATGTCATCGCTTAAATTTTTATTGTGATTTCAATTAGAGAGCCAATTCATTTGGGCAAAACACACATAGCCACCCACAACACTTCACGCTTAACATTTTGGTTTGCTTTTTGGAAAAGAAAAAATAAAAACGAACACAGTCATGCATTGCGTGCTTAACATATGAATATCCTGCAATAAAGTCCAATAAATATTTCACGAGGACCCGTGACAGCAAGCAGCACAACAACAGCGACAGCAGCAGCTCCACCACCACGAGTCACAACAGATCTCCACCTCCAGATTCAATGGCATTAAAGCCACAAGACCACATCGCCCTCTGCACTATATTTAAATGCGTTTTGACAATTTAAGTGTGAATCAAATGAAATTAATCCTGTTTTATGAACATCATTTTGTTCAACTTCCATTGTGTCGCCTTTTTCCGTTTGCCATTTATTTTAGCACAATGCAACACCATTTCCATGAGAAATTAAAGAATGGAGTGCCAGGAAAAAAATATTTAAATTCGAGTCCGAATTAAATGAGACGGTATAACAAATTAGAACGGATTGAAAATGCCTAAAACCATACTTAAAAAAAACAGTAAAGAAAGTAATATATTTTTTTATAACGATTAATCTTGGATTTTCCAAAAACAAAACCAGTAAAGAAAGTCTTAAAGTCGGGCGGGGCCGACTTTATGATACCCTACATCACTTTGCTAATTTAGTAGAGCTTCACATAACAATTACAAGTTTTTATGGGAGAATTCAATCACACACGCTATGATTATAATTATAATTTAAAGTTCAAAGGACTAAATATGTCGAAGCATTTGTATTTTTTAAATTCGGACTTGTATTGCCCATTTGATATATATGGAAGATATATCCAAATCTGAACCGATCTCGATAAAATTTGGCAAAGATATTTCTGAGCTGTATTTGATATATTTCCCTGAATATCGTGGTTACGGAGTGCATATTACGGTTGTGGGTAACAACTATAACAAATTGGATGAACAATATATATGGGAGCTACAGCTATATCTGATCCGATCTTCGCAAATTTGGCATACTACATTCTAGACTCAATTCGGGCGTATGTGCCAAATTCCATCCCATTTGGGCAAATATTAGACGTTTGGTGCACAATCAAAGGTAAATCGGACGAAGTTATATATGAGAGATATATCCATATCCGAACCGATCTCGATAAAATTTAGCAATGGTATTTCTGAGCTGTATTTGATATATTTCCCCAAATATTGTTGTTACAGAGTGCATATTACGGCTGCGAAGGACAAAAATAACAAATCGGATGAACAATATATATGGGAGCTATAGCTATATCTGAACCGATTTCGATCAAATTTGGCATACTTTTATTCCATACTATTCGGGCTGATATTACACGCTATATGGGAGCTATATCTAAATGTTTACCGATTATCTCCAATTTCGATAGGGTTCGTCCTTGGGTCAAACAAATGATTTGTGCAAAATTTCATCTGGATCGGACAATAAATGCGATGCCACGGTCAATTAATGCGAGCGGAGAGCGACCACCGGATGTTATGGTGGCCCACACCATTACCATGGCTGGCGCTTGAGTTCTGGTGGCCAACTGTACTTTGTACACAAAAATACATGGACAGACGGACGGACATGCATAAATCGACTCAGAATGTGATTCTATGCAGATCATCAAAATGAAGTATGGGTCTATCTCGTTTCCTTTTGCCTGTTACAAACAAATGCACAAAGACATAATACCCTGACCACCTTGTGGTGTAGGGTATAATCCGAAGGAGATCTGTGAATACGAAAAATAATAAGTAAAGTTACACTCTATAACACATAAAATAATTGCAGAGAAAATCCAACAGATTATGAAATGATTCTGGAAGTAATGCAAAACTCTACATACAATTTTGAAAGATCGATTTTAAATGTTGCGAAACATATCTAAAAATACTACTGCCCCTTACCATATGGTCTAGGTTATACAAATGCCTCAAAAAAAACATGTTCTAAGATCTCAAACTCTTTTAGAGATTTGATCTACAAATCGAGTTCTATCAAATCCATTTGGAATCATTATCAGAAAACTGTTCGGGGATTTCAAAAAAATACAAAATTGTTCGTAAATATAAAAAGGTGTAGAGACTCACATTCGACACTTTCCCCAAAAAATAAAGTATTAAGGGAAATTGTGACTAGAATGGAAAAGTCCTAAGTGAAATCGGTCAACAATAAGATATAGCTCCCATATCTTTGTCCGATTTCAACTGTGCATCAAATGTGTAATCTAAGTCCAAATAGTATGGAATTCGGCACATGTGATCCAATTGATCCCGGAAACAAACATGTCAAGTTTGTTTCAAATCGGTTCAAACATAGTTTCAGTTCCCACATATATACCAGATACAGCTCAAAAACATTTTTGCCAAATTCTGTGCAACAAAGTAAGAAGATTTTGAAAATCGGTACAGATATAGCTATAGGTTTTATATACAGGGTAAGATAAAAAACTGCAACAAAGTAAAAGTCTTTTTAATTTAATTGAAAGAAAGCAAAAAATGTCGGAAATAGCATCAAATTTTAGAATAAGTTTATATTTGTTCGAATTGGTGAACTTTGGCACGAATGAAACCATCGAACGCTGCCCGAATGTTGCTCTGCGGTATTTTGGCTCATGCCCGGCGAAGCGCTTGCTTTGGTATTTTTTAGTGTCAATCTTACTTTCCAAAACACTCCAGATACAATTGTCCAACGGATTGAGATCCGTAGATTTTGGTGGCCATTGTGCGCTGAAAATGAAGCGAGGAACCTCATTTTGTAACCATTTTTGGGTGGCGCGTGCTGAGTCCTGTTGGAATGTCCAAGGTCTGCGGCCAAAATGTTTGGGTGCCCAAGGCTCCCGAATATTTTCGCGATAATATTCGGCATTTATTCTGATGCCACGGTCGACTAATACGAGCGGAGAACGACCATCGGCTGTTATGGTGGCCCACACCATCACCATGGCCGACGCGTGAGTTCTGGTGGCCAACCGAAGGTACACATTTTCAGCTGACCTCTTTGGCATGTAAACACGATAATTTTGTTTGTCAACAAACTGCTGGACAACGAATGTTTTCTCATCGGAGAAAACCAAATTCGGCAGTTCACCACTTTGAACGCTTGTAAACAATAAATTGAGCTGTCACTGGAATAATTTTACTAACTGTCGGACGAGTGGATTAGAAATGACAGTTTTTTCATCTCACCCTGTATATCAAAACCCAAGATTATTGCTCAATGAGCCCGCAACAAAATATTCTTAAAAAATCAAAGATTATTGCTCTCACAATCGATTTAAAAAAAATTAACGAAAATTCGTTTTTAAAAATTTCTTAAAATTTCCACGATTATTGCTCTAAGAGACTATTCGAAAATATTCATGAAAACTCGTTGTTATCCCAGTAATGTCCCCCAAAACGTTTCATAAAAAATTATTATTGCTCCGATGGTTCTTCAGAAAATACGTTTAAAAATCAGAGATTAGTGCTCTGATGAATCTTCTGATGGTCTTTAAAAAATAATTTAAAAAATATCCTTAAAATTCCACTATTGCTATAATGTTTCTTCTGAAAATATTATTGAAAAAGCCACAATTATCTGATAGTCCCTCAGAAAATTTTCATAAAAAAGTTCTTTATAATTCCACAATTATTCAACGGATGGTCTCTCCGAAGATAATCTTAAAAAAATTCAAGATTTAAATAGTATACTATTATTGCTCTGATGATCCCTTAAAAAAATATGATTATTGATCTGATGGTCTCTTAAAAAGCCACGAATTAATTTTCTGATGGTACCTCAGAAAATATCCACTATATTTGTTTAATTGTATTAAAGAACATTTCCTTAAAAATTCACCAATTATTGCAAAAACATCCTAAAAATAGTCATGTTTATTGGCCAATACAATAACAGTCCTGTTGCCCTCAGAAAATAATTCTTAAAAATCCTCTGATGAAAATTACTCTCAGAAAATTGTTTTAAAAAAATCTACTCTGCTCTGATGGTCCCTCAGAAGGATAAAAACACGATTTAAGCTCTGATGGTACCTCAGAAGATACAATTTAAAAAAAAACGTTTATAACGCAGTTGGAGCCTCAGAAAATAGAATTAAAAAACACAATTGTAACGCAAAAAAAGATTATAAGGCTGATGACCCCTTAAGTTTCTTTTAAAATCAAAGATAATTACACCGATGTTTCCTCAGAAACATTTCCTACCTAGTCCACCATTATTAATCTGATTGTCCCCCAGAAAATATTCTTAAAAAGTCGATGATTATACCCTTAAAAATCCTTGATCAGAAAATGTTTTAAAAAATCCCCGACGAATATTCTGATGGTCCCTCAAAAAATCCTTTTACTCTTTAAAAAATAAACGGTTATTGTTATGATGGAAGCCCAGAAAATATTCTTAAAAAATCCGAGATTATTGAAGTAATGGCCCATCAGAAATTATTCATTAAAAAAATAAAAGTTATCCTTTTGATGGATACTCAAGAAAATTTTGTAAAAAATCCACTACATTTTCTCTGATGGCCACCTAGAACATATTCTTAAAAAATCCGTCAAATTTGTAGAAAAAAAAAAAATTAGGATTTTTTTCAAAAAATCCACGATTATTTTTCATTAGGCCCGTTGGAAATTTTTCTCAAAAATCCTCGATTATTTCGCTAAGAGTCCACCGCTATGGGGGTTCCTCAGAAATGTGTCTTAAAAAATGACGATTATTGTTCTGAGAGTCCCCAAGAAACCAGCTGTGAGTGTTCTTTGACAATTTTCATAAAAATATTATGATTACTGCCACGATTGCAGATAATATTCCCGAAACCCCGATATGTCAATATTTAAGGAGTTATGGCCATTTTAAATACCCTATTTTTCCTCTTTAGAAAACTGAAATTTAAAACATGATAGAAAACCCCAAAATGCCAATATTTAAGGAGTTATGAACATTTTAAAATACCATATTTTTTACTTTAGAAATCTGCAATTGAAAATATGCTAAAATCCCCAAAATGCCGATATTTAAGGAGTTATGACCATTTTAAAATACCATATTTTTCCTCTTTAGAAAACTGCAATTGAAAACATGTTAAAAACCCCGAAACGTTAATATTTAAGGAGTTATGGCCATTTTCCCCTATTTTTCCGAATCCGAAGGTTCATCCGTCAGAAAAAATGCTCTGACAATTCTTTACATGCTTTTATTTCCCTGGAAATGGTGTCCTTGTGCAAACTTTACACAAATAATTCGTTGGTGATTGGCATCATTGTAATAGAGTCTGTTGCCTTGCCCATGGCATTGCAGACCAAATGGCAATTTTCCCCCCGAAAAGAGCATTCTTATTTTAGAATTATAATGTCTAAAATGTTCATATAAATTTGAGTATAATTTTCTATTGTAAAAGGGATTTTATGATGAATCTTCGGTGGTCATTGTTTATTTGCAGTTCAGTTGCATGGCATTCGGCAAAAGGACTTAAAAAAATGTTTTGAGTGATGCTGTTGTAAAGAAGGCTTAATTTTTCCTTCATTGGGTTGACCTTTTTGCTGCACGTGGGTAATAATCCTCTTAGGAACGATAAGTGGAATTCATTATGAAATACTGAATGGCTGTTAACTAAGCAGCTGATTAGGTTTTTGGGCATTTCTTTGGCAATGAATTGTTTGGGTTGCTCACAATGTCAACTATTTGTAATAGTGTTTGAGATTTATTAAAATCCGATTCCGTTTGATCCGTTGAGGGCTAAAAAGATTATTCAATTCCATCCAGTTGAATAACATTAAAAAACTATATTCACCTCCTCCCAAAGCTTAACATGAACTCAACAAGTGTAAATTGTCTCAATTAATTTTTTGTCGAAAATGCTGAAATTTATTTCAGCAAAAACAAAAAAAAAAAAAAACATTGCAAACAATTTGCGAAAGTTATACAAATTTCATCAAAACAATAAAACTTAATGAGTCAATCAACAAAAATGCCCCATCCATGTCAGCTGCATGGACCGATCCGACCCAGTGAGCATTCAATCAATCGGCGACGACAGATTTTTGTGGAACACTGATGTTTCAAGTGCTCTGTGGCAAAGTATTGGCTGAACATGCCATAAAACACTAATCGCAAACAACCTCCTCTCATCATCATCGGCAACAACAATAATAACAGCACAAAATGTATTTTTGATTGCTACAAACAATGTCCATCATCAACGAGAACATCAGAGGGGTCAAATCATTTTAAAATACAACAACTGAAAATATTTCGATTTGCGTTGCATGACGAGTCAGCAAAAGTCAATTCGAGGAGGGTTTTGAAAACTTACATGCAGAATTTAAGAACCTAAGGGCAATTGGGCATATATATCATTTGAAATTGCCAAAATGAGCGTCATCAAAATAAAGGTTTAGACCCTATGTCTCTTCGGAGGAATTGCTTTTCAAGACATTTGCAGCCAATCTATGTATGTCTGTCGGCTTGACGGGTGTGCATGAAATAAGATTTTTCAAAAATTGGAGAGTCGTAATAATTTTTACAAAACCAAGGTCGAGTTCGAATAATTCGATCCACTTCCCCCATACCATCCTCAACAAAAGTTAAAAAATTGCACATAGTATACATATAACACGTAGGTATTATATAAATAACAGTAATAATTATAAAAAAAAATAAAAAAATATTTGACAAAGTCTTTCGGAAATAAAGATATTTTTTATAAAGGCAATCTTTTACAAGTCAGATAGGGGAAATAAAAAAATATATTTCTTTAAAAAAGTCCAATTCAAGTATCATGGATTTGAACTTAAAAAAATTATATTTCTCAACAATTTTCTGGTCGAAAAATCCAATATTTTGAAAGAAATAAATATATAAAAAACTCTTTATTAAATCTTTGAGTTTTTAAGAATATCTTTCCAAAACATTTTCGCGCCAAAAATATGGAAAACGTTCAGGTCAAAAATCGTGCATTTTTTTCAAAATTTTGGGTCAAGTATCGTGTATTTAAAAAAAGACTTGCCAGTCAAAATATGATGGATTATTAAAAAATAATTTTTAAATCGTGGATTTTTAAATAGTATTTTGAAAAACTTCAAGACAAGTGGATTTATAGAAGTTTCAAGAATTGTGGATTTTTATAAAATGTCTCAAAACAAATTCGTGGATCTTTGAAGAATACTGATGACGAGTGAATGATTTTTAGGACATATTTTGAAAGACTTTGCGAGCAAAATGTGTGTGATTTATAAAGGTAAACATTTTAATTTAAAGGAGTCGAGGATTTTAAAAAAAAAAAAAATTGGAGAAATAAGTTAAATTTCTAAAAAACGAACATAGTTTTTATTATGAAAAATTGACACAATAAATGTGAAATCGAGTGAAAATATCAATGGAAGCTATATCCAAATCTGAACCGATCTCTAAAAAATTAAGCAGAGGTATTTATATGCTGTATCTGATAGTATGGACCAAATAACGTTGTTGTGGAGAGTATTTTAGGGGTGTGAGGGAGTAAAATACAAAATCTGACGACCCATATATATGAGACCTATAGCTGAGAACCTATACAGAAATTTGAGAAATAATGCTTTTGCCTATGATGTCATCCTTCCAAAATGCTTCGTTAGAGACTTTATTCCAGACTAAATTCACACAAAGCACGGCTCGCTTTTTGTGTTGCACAATGTTATCACTCAGCCTAATATAACCCCGCTTCAATATTTACAATTCTTTAGTGTGGATGCCATTTCAATAGTTATCATAGATGACCTGTAAAAAACTGTGACATATATGATATACTTTTCAACGTATATCAAAACAAATAAGCAAAGGCTATAGTCGTGCGGGGCCGACCATGTGATACCCTACAACACTACAATATGTTAGAAGCCCCCTTATGTTCAAATCCATTTTGAAAGATTTCGCTTTTGAAATTATGTCACGGAACACTGCTCAGATATTACCCTTAGCATTTTGACCAGGGACATTTGCCCTATATTTACGCACTCCGTCGTGCTGCTAGTTGTTGTGGTCCATTTACAGCTAAATATAATCCGATAGTCATCCAAAATGCTAGAATTCTTCCCTGTCCCCAACTCTCTTCTAAGAGGTGTCGATTGGCTTCAATTGTGTGATCAGTAATTTTTTTTTTATTTTTGGTCCATTTCAACCCTAAATATGTTGCGGACATCTTTGAAAACAATAGTCATATCCCTTCTGAACCTAATCCTACCCTTGTGAAAATTTCCGTAAGGATCGTACGATAATTGTAATCTGTATGCAATATCCCCAACCTGTTTGTAGGGTGAAAAATGTTACAAAATGTGCACTTCAATAAATCAAATTAAAAAAATAGCATGCGATAAAAAATATAAAAAAATAAAAAATGTCACAAAATACTACAAAAACTATATTAATATTATTATCGGCATCTTTTTATGGGACTTTTTTAGATTTTATGCTTTTATGCAAAGCGTGCATTCTGAATTGACAACATATGTCAAATTCGGTCAAGCCATTCTTGAAATATAAGCATTTTAGCTAACATCCCCTTCCTTTGTATATACACATTGTATATGTTTCGCTACATATATCCGATATATTTACTATCGGCATTAACGTAATGGTCAGAATTGGCCTTTTCGTCTATTTGTGATTTCGCCGGGATTAAAAATATTCGCGGTTTAATGGAAAATTTGACTTTTATTTAACACAAATGTTATGGTCTATCTCACCCACGAAATATTACCCGATGACCATCAAAATTGGAAGACTTCTGCCCAGCCCTAAGCTCTAGCCCCATGCTAAATTCCACGTAGATTGGTCTATAATTGCGAGCTGTAGAGCAACTGTCAAATCAGGAAATTCTTCAGTTTTTGGTTCATTTCAACCACTAAATATAATGCGATAATCTCCAAAAGCAATAGGCTTCTATTCTGGCCCTATCCCCACCTCCATTCTAAATAATTACAAATAAGCATGGACTCAGCTCGGCGAGATAGAAAGATCCATATATACTTTCCTATGTGGGAAACCAATATTTCGAGGTGTTACATAATTTTTGGCCCAATCAAACTTATAATATCCCCAACACATAGTGTTGTAGAGTATAAATATTGTAATAATTAAATAAACCAAATAATGAATTTTATCAGGTTTATTATAATTGTCAATGTTCGCACTTTTAACATCTGGAAATCGGACCACACATTTCATTTTATTTTATAAACAACAATGGAATCAAGTTTGACTATTCAAAATGAAATCTTCCATAAAGGCTACCAATGTCAACGGCAAAGATAAACGAAATAAATAAAATTTCATAGAAAATAAGTCCAACATTATATTTTAATCTCTCTGGTGAAACTTTGCTAACAGGGAATCCATCATCTGATCGCTAGAAACGAGGCTTCAAGAATTTTAGAAACTTTTGAAGTTTTATAACGTTTTTTAAACTATTTGACAGTACTACAAAAAAAAAAAACTGTCAAACGGAGCAACTGTGGTAGTCATGCTAAAATAGCATGGGGTTTGATGTACTTGACAACAGTTTTAGAAATATTAAATTAATGATATCTGATGTCTTAAAGTTTGAATGAATATTAATGACTTTTGCAGGACCTTAATGTTTTGGATGAAAATATTTTTTATATATATCATAAGTGTTCCTTCACAGACGAGTTATGAACTCCAATGCTTTGAACATTGTCGTGAAGACACAGAAACAATTTCACTATACTTTTTAAACTACCTCCTCGCTAAAGCTCTTGCCAAAAGAAACACACACCTTAATGTCTTATTTAAACTTGATTATTATGATTAGTTAAATGGATGTATTTAATTTAAACATACCACCATTCCCTCGACGATTATGCTTTCAACAAGCTTTCAATAAAAATTATTTTAAACAAATTTTTTTAACACTTTAACTCGAATCATCTTCAAGACAAGCGCCAATATGGAAAGCAATTTTCATAAAAAGAGAAAAAAAAAAACAACAATCCAATCTGTGTCTAACAAATGAATATGGTCCACTTAATAAACCCTTTATTCCGCGGTACTTGTTGGATATTATAAAGCAATATTTAAAGATTGAGGCCAACAACGAACAACACACCATCATTAGCAACAATTTATTCCCGGGGCAACAAAGTGCGCACTATGCAGGCTGCGCCATAGCAGCAATAAAGTGTTGAGTTTTTCACATATTGCAACAGCAGCAGCAACAGCCGTGGTCAGCAGTATGCTCCCAGCTTTTATTTAGCCGCCATCCATATATATTGTTTTTTTTTTTTTTTTGTGCTTTGGCCCAAACACTTAACCCTGCTTAAAAGAACAATAAACCAAATTAAGTTTTGTTTTGCAACTCAAGAGGATAGTGATGCGTTCGACCGAGGCTTTGATTTCCAGTACCGATAAGTGTAAACTGTGAGCTTTTGTGTAGTGTTGCGTTTTTTCCTCAGCTATTTACTATTTTTTGGGAACAATATTGAAAGTAGGAAGCTATATGTAGGGTGTGTGAGAAATGGAAGGTGAATGAAAAATATTGTACTCCAGTAATGAATTTTACTTAAATACGATATTTGAATAGCCAGACGATAAAAGAACAAGCCGGACCTCAATTCTTACTCTATGAAAATGTGAAATGAAAATATTTATAAAGGAAAGAGATGTCAAATTAAAAATTTTATAATTTATGATTTATTACTATGTAACTGAATTATTTAAATTTTTTATTATATAATGCTTTAGATATAAGGCCTTGCCACATCTGTGCAATGATTTATAGAAACTAAGATGAATTGTAAATATTAACTATTTTTAATAAAGAAAGAAAGAAAAAAGAAATTTTATAAAGAAAATATTTTTCTCTTCACATTTTCTTAATCAAAAGTGTCCACAACTTATACAATTGACTACTAAGTTAATAAAGAATGTAGGGTGTAACCCATATACAGTCAAAAGTTTGCGCAAGGTAATAATTATGTCAGTCTAAGGTGTAAATGTACCGCAATTTTTCGTGCCTCTATCAAAAAGCGTAAAAACTTTAAATAATAACAATTACTCTCGTAATCTTTGAAATTGAAGCCTGATTTTCTTCTAAACTTTGCATATCTCAATATTTGCCTCAAAATTAGGTGGTGTGCAAAAATATCGGCCTCCTCTTTATATAGCTGAGCTTTGTCTGCATTACATCAATGGAGAAAAATTCAAAATTCTATGAAAAATGGTTCTCTTACAACTAAGCTAAGCATTTGCGATGAAGTTCGAAAGGCAAAGTCGAAAACTCATCAGTGTAAACCATATACGCCTAGGTGGTTTGGGTTACCAAATGCTAGAGAGGCAGTATCTAAATCATCACTAAATGCAAATCTTTACGTTCAGCAACCTGTAGCTGATCAGAGCAGCATATATCCAGGCTGGGAAAACTGAGAAGCTGGTTGAAAGACACCGTCCTCATGAGAAACCTCCTTCTCGATGGAGGCGCACCAATCTCAAAAGGAGGCAATCTGTCCGGTTACTCAATCTGTCTCCTATGCAGCATCACTTGGACAAATTGGTAAGAAAAAGACGATTACGGTAAAAGCCAAGAAAGTCTACTTCGACGAGCTCTGACTGAAATCCTTTAAGAATATCTCGTATGTCTCCTACCATCGCTCGTTACCGTGATATTGGTAGCGTAGCACGACGTCAAGGAAGTGGACGGAAGAAAACAGCAACATCAGCAGAAATGGTTCGAAAAGTAAAGAAGCGACTTGATCGAAACCCGCGTTGCGGTGGTCGAAAATGGCTCGCGAGCTGAACATATCGCAATGTACTATTCAGCAAATATTGAAAAGTGAGCTCGGGGCAAAGCCACTGCAATGTCAAAAAGTGCAAGAACTTACACCGCAACGGAAAGAAAACAGACTCAAAAGAGCTAAAGAGTTGTTTCGCTTGGCCGAAAGTGGTGAACTGTCGAATTTGGTTATCTCCGATGAGAAAACATTCGTTCTCCAGCAGTTTGTAAAGAAACAAAATGATCGTGTTTACTTTCCTAAGTGGTCAGCTGAAAATGTGCACCTTCGGTTGATCAGCAGAACTCAAGCGCCAGTCATGGTGATAGTGTGGGCCTCCATAACAGCCGATGGTCGCTGAGTCGATCTAGCTATGTATGCCCGTCCGTCCGTCTGTCTATGTTCATTTGTAATCACTCTACAGGTCGCAATTATGGCCCGATCTTCAGGAAATTTAGAATGGAAGTGGGGCTAGGGCCAAAAGCCTATTGCTTTTGGAGATGATCGCATAATATTTAGGGGTTAAAATGGAGTAAAAACTGAAAAATGTCTAAATTTAGGAATACAGAGGGGCCTCTAGCTTTTGGAGATGATCGAAAAATAGTTAGGGGTTCATATGAACCAAAAAAAGTAAAAATTCCTGATCACACAATTTAAGCCAAGCCTCACGCCTGAGAAGAGGGATAAGGACAGGGAAGAATTGTAGCATTTTGGATAACCATTGGATTATATTTAGCTGTAAAATGGAGCACAACAACTAACAGCATGACGGAGTGTGTAAATATTGAGCAAATGTCCCTGGTATAAATGATAAGGGTAATAGCTGGGCAGTGCTCCGTGACATAATTTCTAAAGCGAAATCTTCCAAAATGGTCGGCCCCGCACGACTATATCCTTTGCTTACTTGTTTGTTTTTAAATTTGATTTAAAATCTCTCTTATAGCTTATTTTTTCGAGAAGGTGTCAATGGAAGAAATTTGACTATGTGTCTCCGATGTCCAAACTCAATGTATATCATAAAATATTGTCAATGGTGGCGTATAAAAACAACGGTTCTTATTTTTCTCAAGCATAACACATTTTACGAATTTACTTCAAATACTCTTTAAAAATTCACTTTTGATCTTGAATCATGTTTATTTTTGTAATTATTAAATATTCTTCCTTATATGTTATGCATTTCAAATTGTATTTATAACTAATTGCGTATTTCACACCAGGCACCTGTGATAATTTTTGTTCCAATTTTACAATTTCACATAAAATGATATCCCAGATTAGTCTGGGAAGAAATCAATCTCAACGACATTGAAACTTAATGAAATACACACACCTACATTGGATTTTCTTAACATCTACAATATATTTATTACTCATGATTTAATACTTTGTTGCAATAAAATCTCCCATAAATCTTCCAATGGAAAACCAAAAAAAAAAAAAAAAACGAAAATACGAAAATAAAAATTAGATCAACCATAACAAATGTTGCCGCAAAAACATAAAAGTGAACCGAAATTCCAATGTGTCAGCATTAGAGGCATTCTCATGTAATGCCACATTTCATTGTAAATTCTGTCCCGGCTATTTTAGCTATCCCCACAACTTCTTTGCTATTTATCAATGAAACACAAAGACATACGTATCTTTCTAATGACGACGACGTCGATGATGGCGGTGGTGATGGTGATGTTTAAATCAACATTCGATTGATTTATGACCATAACTTAATTTATTGAATTTGTGTCATTGAATCTCGAATGAATGAAACGAAACGTTACGAATGAAATGTGGTCTAAAAGTGTTTTTGTTTGATGTTGTCTATCTGAAATCAAACATTGAAAAAACATGTCACCACACATTCTTTCAATTAGACAATTTGTAATGCTTTGTTTCTCGTGAGAAGTTCATGAATGGTCTCTGATTTTTATGGAAAAATGCTGTGGTATGAAAAAATCATTAATTCATTGAAATAAATCTGGTATTAATGGCGCAGGAATGAGAGGAAAAACATATTTCGGCAAATGAAAGGACTTAAGACTTTGCAGAATTTCAATGGGATCCCAACAAGTACAAATTTAAGAAATTGATTCGAAATTTCCTTTGGAATATTTCTGTGGAATATTTAAAAAAAAATTCAGCTCTAAATAGGTAAAATACACCGACCAGATGTATATTTCAAAACACAATATGTGTGGAAAATGTGGTAGGATTTCCCCAAATTCTATGAAATTGTCATTTAATAGCAAATATGAAGAAAATTGAAATAAATTGAAATCGGTTGCAAAATCCTGGGGCAATAGTAAACAAATAAGCAGGAAGTTCTTCCACCGATTAAATTCCACAATATCAAATGTTAATTTACATGGGAAATGAGACCAATGTCTTCAAAAAAACATGGTATCGGTCGGTACACCTATTTAAGGCTTATGCCAATACGTGGAGCTATGTCGACCAGTATTTCTATCAATCTATTGAGGACTCAGGGAGATCCTTGGTCCATTGTGTTCAATCTAAGAAGAATAAAGTTGTTCGCGTGAAACGAGAAAGAAAAGAAAAGATTTATAGAGAGAAGTATTGTTAGCAGGGTGGCCTGCCTATCCAGGGAATGCTTTTAGCAAACTTCCATTTGATGGTGGGATCTTTGTCTGAGAAGAACGCTGGAGCTTTTATCTCCCACCTTGCAAATAGCCTACGTCTCTTGCTGGATAACACAGGGAATTTGCTTAGTAGGAGTCCAATCGTCTCTCCAGTATTAAGAAATACTATTAACCCATCTTGAGGTATGTAATCTAATACTGCAGTGTTAATTCTGAGTCCTTTTACTATATCGGCTGCCTTCTTAATTTCAAGAATCTCGGCCTAAAATGATATTGTCATTAATCTTATATGAGTTCTTAAACATTGGGTATATATGGTCAGAACTTTCAGAGTAGGTTCGCACAAGCATCCCTCTCAGGTATTGCAACGTCAATGTAATTGAAATCGAGCAAGTTAAAAAGTATCAGTCGGTTTTGAAGACAGATGTATACCCTCAGGCAATATTCGTTTATTTAAATATATTTTGACTTGTGTTATGACTATTCAAACTCCAACATTTGAAGAAAATCCGACATATATTGCCAATTTTTTGGATATTATTGTTAATTGCAATTTTTATCTTTTATGGGGGAGGTACAAGACAGTGTGAGCCGATAAATTCCATATTCACATCAGATCTCAAGCTGAGAAAAATATGTAGATTTACCAAGTTTGAGAAGAATCGATGACTTGTTTCACAAGTTATGAGAGATATAATTATTGGAAATTGTGACCCTTTGTGGGAAAGGTACCAGAAAGGGTAGGTCGTCATCTATCATATTCACACAAGTCTAACGTGTAAAATTTGAAGAGAATCTGATGCTCATTTTTAAAATTTTTCAAAATTATTTCCCCCTTATGGGGGAGGTACCGGAGGGAGTGGCCCAACATATTTTATCTTTACATCTAACCTTGTGTTGATAGAAATATAGCGACGAGCTCAGTTTAAAAATAATCGGGTGACATCTTTGTATTTTATGATGTTCATGGTTATTCAAAATTTTGAACCCTTTGTGCGGGAGGTAACAGAAGGAGTGGATCGATTTATACCATTTTCACACCAAGTGAAATGGTTTAAAGAGAATCGGATGCTTATTTTGCATTATATGAGAATTCAAAATTTTGACCCTTTGTGATAAAACTTGATAATGTGGACCAATATTATGACATAGCACTAACACAAATATGGGATTTTTCAAATATGGATTTTACAAAATCGGATGATCATTTTTTATTTTATACGGTAAATATTTTTTATGAATATGTTGACTTTTTGCAGGAGAGGGATCAGAAGAGGCGTACCGATGTTGCCCTTGGAGATGGACCCGATCTAAGTTTGATAATAATATTAAGATGTACCAAGTTTATACAAAATCGGATACCCCCTTTGAGACATACAGACGGACAGCCTTAGATCGACTCCAAATGTCCTGAAACGGATTTGGGCCAAACAGACCTTGGGTCTACAACCGCAATTTCGATGAGGCACGATTTGGCCGTAGCCATATGGTTGAGGGTATAAAAATTATATCGGTGCATAGATGTATGGAGAAGCAATAGTATTTAGTATAGTATATTGGGGGTTTCCCCTATTATTAAATAAGTAAGCAAAGACTATAGTCGATCGGAACCGATCATGTGATACCCACCCTTCTCCACTATAATCTTCGGTAATGTATCTTTAAATCGCGCTTCAATGGGCAAATCCAAAAAAATCCTATGTTTGGAGGTACAGTTATATTTGTTCTCTACCAAAACTTGGTCATACGTAGATAGTCCTGTGCAAGGATGTTTCCTACTTACCAGGAAAACCAACCGCCAAATTGCAGCAAAACGAAAAAAATTGAGACTTCTTTTTTAAATGGTGGTTGAATGGAAATTTTGTTATTTCTCATTTTTATACCCTCCACCTTCCACAGACCGACGTACATGCCTTAATCGATTTAGAATCGTATACCGATCCAGAATATATTAGCGTCGTGAAGTCTAAAATCATATTTTCGAGCAGATAGAAATGAGTAACAAACTTAATATAGTTTGTCATTCCGTTTGTAACTCCTCGAAAATATAATTTTAGACTCAGTCGATTAAGTCATGTCCACCCGTCTGTGGAAGTCCCTCTAGAGTCCCAACGGAGTGAAGTTGATCGACAAAACTTCACTCAAATTGAAAAACGGTTATACAGGGTGAGATGAAAAAACTGCAACCAACTTCAGACTTCTGTCATTTCCAAAGCCACTCGTCCGACAGCTGTTAAAATTATTCCAGTGACAGCTCATTATATTGTTTACAAGCGTACAAAAGCATTTTGGAGAGAAAAAAATGTTTCGTGATGGAATTCAAGCGAGATAGTGTGATTTCTTTATATTTGGCTGGAGAGCCACAAGTTCCTATCGTTAGAGCACTCCAGCATTTGAATGTGAATAAATTATTTGTGTCTCGTACCATCGCTCGTTACCGTGATACGTCAAGGAAGTGAATGGAAGAAAACAGCAACACAGCAGAAATGTTTCGAAAAGTAAACAAGCTAATTGATCGAAACTCGCGTCACAGTGGCCGAAAAATGGCTCGTGAGCTGAACATATCGCAATATTCCATTCGTCAAATATTGAAAAACGAGCTTGGGGTAAAGCCATTGAAATTCAAAAAAAAAAAGCAAGAACTTAGACCGCAACAGAAAGAAAATAGACTCAAAAGAGCTAAAGAGTTGCTTCGCTTGGCCGAAAGTGGTGAGCTGCCAAATTTGGTTTTCTCCGATAAGAAAACATTCGTTTCTCCAGCAGTTTGTAAACAAACATAATGATCGTGTTTACTTGCCAAAGAGGTCAGCTGAAAATGTGCACCTTCGGTTGGCCAACAGAACTCAAGCGCCGGCCATGGTGATGGTGTGGCCGCCATAACAACCAACGCTCTCTCTCCTCTCGTATTAATCGACCGCATCGGAATAAATGCCGAATATAATCGCGGAAATATTCTGGAGGGTGTATTAAAACCTTGGACACGCAAACATTTCGGTCGCAGACCTTGGACATTCCAACAGGACTCAGCACACGCCACTCAAGAATTGTTACGAAATGAGGTTCCTCGCTTCATTTCCAGCGCATAATGGCCACCAAAATTTCCGGATACCAATCCGTTGGACTATTGTGTCTGGAGTATTTTGGAAAACAAGGTTGGCACTAAAAATACCAAACTGTCGATTACCTCAAGCAAGCGCTTCGCCGGGATTGGGTCAAAATACCGCAGAGCGACATTTGGGCAACATGTTAGTGTCTCATTCATAATTCGTGCCAAAGGTGACCAATTCGAACAAATCTAAACTTATTCTAAAATTTGATGCTATTTCCGACATTTTTTCATTCATTCAATAAAATTTAAAAAAAAAAAAAATTGTTAAAATTATGGCGTTTGACTTTGTTAACCTATTACCTCTTCCTACGGCAGAAAATTGCCTATATAGGTTATCGTCTTCATTTAGCGCCCACTTAACGTCACCTCTCGATATTTGGTATTTTGACAATTTAAGCGATTTCGTTTCATTTATTATTTTCTAGTTTTCCTAGTTTGTATTTGGTGTACGTATGTACAGTACGTACTATGTTCTCTGATAGAAAATTATCAACATACACCCACAGTTTTGTATATCCCCCCATAATTGTACCTGACTATATTCGGTATTTTGATGAGTTTTGTCACATATTTCACCGAAATTGTTGAAAATTTGTGTATTTGGAGTTTATAATGTGTAGCTCTTCCTACGACAAAAAAAAAAATTATCTACCTAGGCCTATATCTTCGTATATACCCCATATAATGGATCCTTCCGACATTCAGTATTTTGCCCATGTTAGAAAATTTTTTCAACGGAATTATCTCAAAATTGGTATTAGAAAATTGATCATACAGGTCTACGTTTTGATATAGCCCCTATATGATTCAGAAGTCATTTCAAAATTTTAGAATTCATTTCCATTTTCTTCCAAATGCGGAGTGTATTAGAAGCAAATTGTAAATTTTAATATCTTCCATCATCTATATTTTTTTGTGGCCAGCTAAAAGAGTGGGCTTCTGCCATGTCATAAACACTATCCTCATGCAAAATTACACGTCGATTGTTCTATAATTCAAAACTATAAAGTAACTGTAAAATCTTGAAATTGTTTTGTTTTTGGTCCATCTTATATATTTTGCGCACGTCTCCAAAATCAATAGGCTTCTATTTTGTCCCTAACCCAACATCATAGAACAACAGGATCGAAAAATAACTGCGACCTGTAGAGTAATTAAAAATTAATATGGACAGACAAACTAGGACCAATATTTTGTAGTCAAAGAACTTGAATAATTTAGTACTTTAATGCCAGAAAATTTCTACACTTTGAATCTCTGGCATAGAGCCTCATTAGCACAGCAGTGTAATAATTTTTGTATTCCTGACGCTGTCAACCTATCACTAAGAAAATTCCAAAGATACTGGAAGATAAGTTAAATGAGAATGAAATCGATATCGCCGAGAATTTGGCGTAATGGAACAAAAGTCCTAGTTCGCCAAATAGGGCAATTAGTAAACCTATAGTTGCTAGCGTGAACTACTATTTTATGAGGAAGAACAAATTGAGAAGTTAAAATAGATATATTATAGAATTTGGCAGATGACCTATATCTACCCTAAACTTCTTATCCGAAAGAGAATCCATTACAATTAACATATTTGCAAAAACAAAAATGTTTTATCTTCCCTTAACACTCGCCTTTAAATGAACCCAATTCGTAATACATATTGTTTGGATTCTACGAAAGGTCCCTTCTTTCGTAAAACTCTCTCTGATCAATCAACAGCTAATAATCTCATTAATATCATGTTCCGTAACACAATAACACATATTTAAGATCTACTTAATATGGTTTCCGACAATCTCAAATACCGTAAAAAATCAACAAAAACCTCAAATCCAACCACATGACCACGTTTTTTAGGGGATATTTTGTGTTTTTTTTTTTTTCTATTATCATTTTTGCATTGCTTGACATTAATTTTTTATGCATTGTTTTATTGACACTTCGAGTCAAGAAGCAAAAAAATAAACATCAATATTGGCCTGACATGTCATGAAAATGGTTCAATGAGTAAGTGATGACATTATAAAGTGGTGGTGGCGGTGTTGGTGGTGGTAGTTTTGCTATTGTCTCATTGTAATTTTTGAAATGTGTCAATCTTAGGTGACAAAAATGTTTTGTTTTCTGTCAAATGCATGAAGTTAATATGAAATGTGTAGCTGTTGTCTATTATTTGATTATTCCCAAAGCAGAAATTACATGTTATGAGATCATTGACACATAACATGGATAAACGGATAAATTGCATTTAAGGATAACATGACGTCAATGGGGAAAATTCAATAGATTATGTCAGCAGAGCGAGATTATCGAGAGTAACGAATTTCAATTTAAGAAGTTGGATTGGAATGATGTAGGAAGTTAAAAGAAATCAAGCGGTATTAAATACATTACATTTTTTTTCTAAGTGCGACGGACATCTGCCAATTTTGTGTATGTATTTATTGTTTTGAAAAAAAGAAAACAAAATATTTTCAAAATCAATGATTGGAAGACGTGTACATTGCGCGACTGTCATTGAAGCTATTCGCAAGTTTTGCCATGTTATTGAAAGATTGAACTATATAATGAACTATATATTTTTGAAAGAAAATCCAGGAACTCATTCATATTTTGCGCAGTTTAACTGGTTTTAAAAATTAGGGAAAATATTGATTGCATGAAAACAACTTGTTTGCATGCAATTTTGACAGGAAGCGGGCATAGCCTCAGGACTGTATTTCTTAGGTTTTACGAAGCTGTTCTACCTCCTTATTGTACCAGGCAAAAACCCGTGTTTGGAGCACAAATATTCATTTAAGATATTGGAAATTTGAGCCAGTGTTCCAACAGATATATACCCTCAACATTTGACCACTTGTTTGCTTATAACCATTTTGGGGGTACTATAAACATATTGAGCTTAAATATTCCAGCTTTGCATGAGATTTAATGTTAGTACAAATAGAGAGAGAGATTTCTACTTTAAAGGAATTTTATTTTTTATTTATTTTAAATCAGTACAGTTACCTATCCCATAGAGCTTTGGGCGGTTCCAAAAACTTTTAAACATGACTACTCTCATAATAATTATTATAATAATTGAATAATAATAATAATTAGAATTCCCTTAAAGTGGAAATCCATCCAAATATATGCGTCTTTAGTCGAGCTACTGTGAAAGCAGAATATATTGGTCAACTCGTTTTCGTACCTCCCCCATAGGAATTCAAAAATTCGAAAAACGATCCTATTTACATAATTTCAGATTTGATATATTTGATTTAGTTTAATAAAAATATTTAGAGGTAACCAATGTGGACAAAATTGGAGAGTTATCGGCCGCACAGATAGTCGTACGGACGGACATGATTAGATCGACTTTTCGTCCACAAAGACCCATGGTCTTTAATCGTTATTTTTATAAGACACTTCCTAGAAATGTCATACCGTTGGGCTCTATTCTTTTTCGGAAATGACTGCAGAAACTTTTGAAGTCCCCTGAAATGATATTTTGGATACCCATACTTGGAGGAGGCATTTTCCTTCAAAAAAAAGGTCTTTCAACACACAAGATTTTGAAATAATCCTTAAAAAAATATCTCTGGAGTTTAATAAGTTTTGTAGCCCAGATAATTCCTTAGAACACCCACCCTACAAGCTCATATGGCTTTTATGCCCGTGTTCTAAATTTTGATGCTCCCTTTAATCAATGCTAGAATCGCATTACTTGAAATCACAAGGTCTCTAAAAACGGCCTACAAAAATAAGTTAGATTACTCCTTAAAACTAGTCTTAGCGTACCCACGGTAGGAGCTCAAATAATCCCTATAAAGTAGTCTCAGATCACCCTTCAGATGATCCCGAAGAAATTGTCTTTCAATACCCACGCTGTAGTTCAGATGATGCCTCAGAAACAGTGCCAGATAATCCCTCATAATATCCTCATAGAACACCGACACATGGAGCTCAGATGATTCATCAAAAATCCCTCAAACTTAGTCTCAGAAATAGTCGTATAATTCCAACAAAAGTGGACAAAATTCCCTCAGAAATGGACTTAGTGTACCCTCGCTTGGAGATCAGACAAACCCGCAGAAATAGTCTTATAATGCTTACTCTTACAGCTCAGTTTATCTATTAAAATAATCCCAGATAGCCTCTCAAATTTTTTTTCATAATCATGAAATCATACCCCAGAAATAGTCTCAGATAAACTCTCAGAAATAGTCTTTGTATACCCTCCACCATTTGGAAAGAATTTGGCAATTTTCAAAAAAAAAAATAATAATAATAATAAATCTGTTCAAAATTCTGTTAAAATCTTAAAAATACTGAATGTAGCCGTTATATTTGGGTCTATGCGACGATGTGGACCTGCGTAGGCAACTTTTGTCATAAGCTATTAAAATACTCAAATGCGAAACTAGAAAAATTGGGGTTATACCAAAACGTGGATCTGCACAGACAATTTTCTGTCATAGGCTGTAGTATCCATTAGGAACTTCAAATACCGAATTTGAAACAATTCCGTTGAATAGAGTCGCTAAAATCATCAAAATACAGAATCTTGGGGCTATACAAAGACCTGCATACACAATTTTCTGTCTTAGGCTGTAGCATCCATTACAAACTTCAAAAACCAAATTTTAAACAATTCCGGTGAATAATGTCGCTAAAATCATCAAAATACCGAAAATAGGGAGGTACCATTATATGGGGGCTATACCAAACGCGCACCCACATGACCCATTATCAAAACCAAAAGTCCTGCAGACACAATATACGTTTGAGTAAAATTTTATCAACCTACTTCATTTCGTTCGGAAGCTAGAGTGATTTCCACAGACGGGCGGACGGACAGACGAACATCGATAAATCGACATAACCTTTATGTTGATCAAGAATATATATACTTTGTGGGGTCTAAAATGTATGTTTCGAGGTGTTACAAACGGAATGACAAACTTAATATACCCTCCATACTCCACTATAGTATGGAGGGTATATAAAGTATAAAAATAGAATATATTGTCTACGCTTGGAGCTTAGAAGATACTTTAAAAAATAGTCCTGGATTACCCGCATGGGTTTCACAAGGATCCTCCGAAAATAGTTTTAAGACACTTACGATTTTAGACTATGGAAGTCCCTCAAAATTAGTCTAAAAATCACCACACTTGAAGTCATTATAGAAACTCCGAAAAAGACCACCGCTTATAGTCTCTTAAAATTATGTGTACGTCCGGGACTAGTCTCTTAAAAATAGTCCTTAGATTCCCATACTTACTCCGCCAAAAATTCACTTTCAACTCTTAAAGTCTTTCTAAAATAGCCAATCCTTAATTCCAAAAAATCGCCTTCGAACATCCGCGCTTCTCAAAAACTGGAAGGCTAAAGGACCTAGAATTCGAGTTTGGATAGTTTCTAAAAACAGCCTTTGAACATGCACGTGTTTTCAGCTAGGATATTTATTTATGTTCGAAAAATAGTCTTTGAATATCCATAAATGCTGCTCAGATATTCGCTTGAAATCATCTTGAAATACCTAAATTATGATGTCAGACAGAACACTTACCCATGCTTGGAACTCATATGATACCTAAAAAACTAAACTAAAAATCGATAATCCTTTAAAATGATCTCGAAATACTTGCACTTAGATTTTCTATAGGCACTCAATTGTTTCTTAGTAAGTACCCACGCTCAAAGAACCCCAAAAATAGTCTTTGAATATCTATAATTAGAGTCATTTTGGTAGTCTTTGAACACTTAAAAATTGGAGAGCACAAGTCCCTAAAAATTGTCATTGAACATGCTTCAATCTCAGATATTCCCTGAAAATCATTTTCAAATACCCAGTTTTACAACTTAGATAGACCCCTAAAAATAATCGTAGAATATCCACGATTAGGGGTCACCCTGTTTTACAACCTAATAGACCTCTAAAAATTATCGTCGAATATCCACGCTTATGGGGTCAGATGGTACCCCATCAAAGAAATCTCCAAAAATAAACTACTTGACACTTTCCATTTTGTGGCTGCTTTTGCGCAGAAGCATTTCGCAATCAAACCAGCTGAAATATCCAGCCCAGCACTTGCCTGTCTGCCGACCTGCCCTGCCGTTGACTGGACATAATTTAAGTGAAATAAATATCTGTCTCATTTCGCAACAACATCTGTTGTTATTGTCGAAAGCATTCATCTTCGATGCGGTGACGTTTATTTTAGTCGGTTGGCGGTTGTGGCGGCAGATAAAAGTTTATTTTCTGCTTAGCTTACGCGAATTGCTCTTTTGCGGTTACAAACAGTCGCAGACTTTTAGCAACCAATTAACAATTCATTATAAAGGCATTAATATAATGAATAATCATTGACTTGGCTGACATTGCGCCATAAATTTGTCCCCATGTCACATGCTATAACATACATGCACTAAACAAAACGTTTCTCCTTCTGCGCTGCGGCTGCCTGTGACAAGATGTAGAAGCGTGTGTGCGGATCATTCGAAATGTTCTCTTCGCCCAAAAGAAAAAAAAAAACATTGATTTATTTAAAATGTTGGATTCTACCACTAAGAATTCGGTTCGCCTGAAAGTTTTCAACTTCATCAGAAGCTAATCGACACCAGGCAGGGTGCAAACTATTTTTAAATGCTCCGCCAGCCAACAGGCCGGACTGCCGGCCAGATATCCATGACTTTCAACTGCAAATTTCCACCCAAATTATAACTCAATAAATCTTGAAGAAAACAAATCGTACATTTAATTCAGAACGATACTGAAACGAAATAAAGCTTTGGCAGTGATTAAGCAAAACATGCCACCACAAATGTGCTTCGGCAAGGAAGCACAGACAGGCTGGAAAGGAAGCCATGCTAAAAAATATCTAAGCTGCCGGATAGTATTGGTAATGCAACGGTTAGTAGCCATGAAACGAAGATAACGAGGGGCGTAAGAAATAAATGGAAAAACTGAGTTCCTTGTGTTATGAATAATAATAACACAATATAATCAAATTATTTAAATATATTTTGACTTCTGTTATGAGTATTTAAATTTGTTGACCCTCCATGGAATAGGTTCCGAAGGAACGGGTCAATATTGTCTATTTCGTATCGGACATGAATATTATGATATGACTTATGAGATAATTTTTAGAGAATGTCAAAATTGTATGCTAAATCATAAATTCCATAATCATCTCAGGTTTCTGAGATAACAGAACCATATTTATAACAGATCTTGTGTTGCTAAAAATATTGAGACGTGCCAAGTCTGAATGGAATCGGATGTTAAGTTCGTGTTTTAAGAGTTTCATGAATATTCAACATTTTGACTCTTTTTGGGGATGGTATTACAAGGAGTGGATCTATATATCCCAGATTTTTTGTTTCTAGAAATAATGGGATGTCTGAAATATGAAGAAAACCGGATGCTTATTGCGGATTTTATAATGTTATTTAAAACTTTGACCCTTTGTGGGACAGGTAAAAGTCTGAATGGCTTGGATATTAATTTCGTGTTTTATGAGCTTCATGGATATTTAAAATTTTGACCCTTTGTGGGGGAGATACCAGAAGGAGTGGACCGATATATGCCATCTTCACAGCAGACCATGGGTTAATAAAAATATTGTTTTGTGTGTAATTTGAAGAGAAGCGGACTTTTACATCACATTTTATAAGAGTTATAATTATTCAAAATTCTCCTTTCTCTTTCTATGCAGTAAAATATTTTGACTTTTTGTGAGGGAGGTACCAGAAGGGGCAGGCCGATATTGCCCATCTCCGAACTCGATCTAAATTTGACAATAATATTACCTGGTACCAAAAATAGGATACTCCTTTCGAGAGTTATAGTGCGCACCAGCCAAACAGACGGACGGATATCGTTAGGTCGATTCCAAATATCCTGAAACGGATTTGGCCCAAAGAGACCTAGTGTCTAAAACCGTTATTTCGAAAAGGTCCATTTTGGTCGTATCAAATGATATATACCGTCTGTAGCCACATGGCTGTGGGTATAAAAATTGGCAGCCACCATATCGAAATCCTAGAGACCAATATATTCAATTTCAAAATTCCAGCTCAATTACCATAATTTCCATACGTTCATAGTTCCAAAACCACCTCCTGCGCTCAACTACAGACACCGACAGTGTCTGAAATTTATGTGCATTTAGTACTTTTCCAACAATTGGAGCAGGTATTTTCAAAACAATCTCCATATCTCAACCTCAGATACCAACAGTGACCTGAATATTAAATTTGAAGTCTGGAGTTCTTCTACCAATACCAAATTTAGTACAATTTAGTACTTTTCGTACAAATATAGGACCCATTTCCAAATTCTCCATATCTTAACCACAGACACCAAAAGATCAAATTTTGGAATTCCAGCTCTATCAGTTCACCCAAATCCCAATTGTACCAAATTAAGTACACATAAGTACGAATTTCCAAAACTTCCTACACATCCAAAACTGCCTCTATACCTCAATCAGGCAGTCCCATAACAAATGTATTTCCAAATTTGAGAATTCAAATTTGCATTGGTTCACTACAATTCCAATTTGTACCAAATTTAGTACACATAAGTACACATTTCCACAGCATCATACAATCTAATAGGAATCTTCCCAAATTTGGGATTTCTCTATCCATTTATCGAAATCCAAGTTCTACCAAATTTAGTACCATTTAGTACGCACAAGTACGAATTTCAAGGACTACCTCCATATCCCAATCCTACCCTCCAATGTTAATCTTAATTCCAAATATCAGGATTCCATTTCTATCGGTTTGCTAAAGTCTAAATAGTACCAAATTTAGTGCATATAAGTACAAATTTAGAAAACTACCTCCATAATCCAATCCAATACTCCGATATTAATCTTGTTTCCAAATTTCAGTATTCCAGCTCTATTGGTTCTCCCACAATTTAAATTGTACCACATTTAGTACACATAAGTACGAATTTCCAAACATTCCTCAGTCCTAGAATGCAATAGTAAACTTATATTTAAATTTCAGAATATTGGTTCTCCCACAAAGAAATTGTACCAAATTTAGTACCATTTAGTACTTTTCGTCCATGTAAGTTCAAATTTCGAAAACTACCTCCCATCCCAATCCTAATCTCTGCCTGTAATGTTAATTTGGAATTTTAGGATTCCAGCTCCATAAGTTCCTTCAGATTCGATTTGTACCAAATTTAGTACCTTTTAGTACTATTCGTATACATGAGTACCAACCTTAAAAACTTTACATAACCCCTACTCCTCAACCTTGATTCACATTCCAAATTTCAAGTTTTTAGCTCTAACGATTCATAGTATACGAAATGGTACCAAATATAGTACATTTTAGTGCGTTTTGCACACTTGTAGTTCGAATTTCCCAAAAACCCCTTGGTTTATTCATCACACAATTCATCAGTGACCCCATTCCAAATTTAAGAGCTCTAGGTCCACTTGTTCGTCCTTTTAGTTCTTTTCGAATTACCTACAAATCACGAAAAACCTTACCAGCCTTATCTGACACCTTCGGACCAATAGTGACCTTCGCCCAAAATTTCAAGATTCTACCTTCAGTCGTTTCGTCTGGGCGTTGTCAGCAGTCAATTACTTTACCCGTTATACCCTACAACACTATGTGTTGGGGGTATTATAAGTTTGATTGGGCCAAAAATTATGTAACACCACGAAATATTGGTTTCCCACATAGGAAAGTATATATGGATCATCCTAGCTCGCCGAGCTGAGTCGATCTAGCTATGTATGTCCGTCCGTCCGTCTGTCCGTCTGTCCGTCTGTCCGTCTGTCCATGTTAATTTGTAATCACTCTACAGGTCGCAATTATGGCCCGATCTTCACGAAATTTGGAATGGAGGTCGGGATTGGGCCAGAATAGAACCCTATTTCTTTTTGAGATGATCGCCAAATGTTTAGGGGTTGAAATGGACCAAATACTGAAAAAATGTCGGATTTTGCAGTAGCTATACAGGTCGCAATTATAGACCAATCGACGCGGAATTTCGCATGTAGCTAGAGTTTAGGACGGGGAAGAAGCCTACCAATTTGGGTGGTCATCGGATAATATTTAGCGGGTAAAATAGACCGTATATTTTGTGTTGAAAAAATTCAACATTTTTCATTAAACCGCGAATATTTTAAATCCCGGCGAAGTCACAAAGCCATGACAAGGTTACTTCTGACCTTTACATTGATGTTAACATCCAACAAATCGGATATATAGCAAAATATGTTCGATATATATGTCTATCAAAGAAGATATGCTTGAAAGATCCCTTATATGTCGAGAACGGCTGAACTGATTTCGACAGTTCTCATTAATTCAGAATGGCCTCTTGGCAGGAAAGAAAAAACGTCTAAAAAATCGCATAAAAATATCTCTCTAAAGATGAAAATATTGATTTTGTAAAATTTTCTCATATTTTTTCAATTTTGTCATATTTTTGGCATATTTTCATTTTGAATTAAACATTTGGTAATATTTCTACAGCTAACAAAACTAAGTAGTTATGACATCAGAATATCATATACAGATCGCATTTATGGCCCGATCCTTACGAAATTTTGCATGGGGATAAGATGAGGGCCAGAATAGAAGCCTACTCTTTTTGGAGATGATCGCCATATATTTAGGGGTTGAAATGGACCAAAAAACTGCAAAATTGTTGGCAGGTCGTAATTATCGCCCAATCATCACGCACATTTGAAAGGGGGACATTGCGAAAGCCAAGCAGTTTTGGATGGCCATCCAAAAATATTCAATGTGTGAAATAGTTTGCCAACTTTTCTACACAAAATACGAAAATGTCCATTCTAGAGACTTTTTCGAGAATTCACAAATACAGGAAAGAGGCACTTCTGACAATCTCGTTAACGAATATAGTCAAATGTCTGTATCTCATATAGATGTGTTTCAGTCAAAAACCAATAATAAATGTTAATCTTTTGCCACTTCTGTGTAGATTACAGGTCTTTGGGAAATATTGGTTCCAGATCTAGGAAGACCATTAACGTGCAACATCTATCAATAAATTGGAAATGAGCCAATTCGTTTAAGTTGCTATTATTCGAAAATTAGAAAACGAAACATGATGGTTTTCTTTTATTATTTGTCACAATATCTTGTGGAATTCTGTCGAGTATCTCGCCTATATAAACTGTATCATTTATTATAGTGTTGTAGGGTATTCAACGGTCGGCCCCGCTCGACTGTAGCCTTTGCTTACTTGTTTATGTTGATTTCGTTGACGAATATAGGCAAATATCGTAGACAAGGAACTCATATATATGAGTCTAAATTTGGAGATACGGAGGGGCCTCTTGCTTTTGGAGATGATCGCAAAATATTAAGCGGTTCCAATGAACCAAAAACGGAAAAAAAATTCTGATCACACAATTGAAGCCAATCGACTCCCCTGAGAAGAGATTTAAGGACAGGGAAAAATTCTAGCATTTTGGATGACCATTGGATTATATTTAGCTGTAAAATGGATCATAACAACTAACAGCACGACGACGCAGTGCGTTAATATTGGGAAAATATTCCTGGTTAAAATGCTAAGAGTAACATCTGGGCAGTGCTCCGTGACACAATTTCAAAAGCAAAATCTTCTAAAATGGATTTGGACATAAGGGGGCTTCTTACATATTGTAGTGTTGTAGGGTATCACTTGTTTAATAATATAGATGACGGGTGTGAAAGGACTAGATAAGATAGCGTGATTTTACTCGACCCGAAACTGTACTTAGAACTTAAAGGTACCTTATGACACGTTACTAAATTTGGGGGATTGGTAAAGGTAAATTTCTTAGATACTCAATGAGAACCCCTAATACCCCCGATACCTTATTAAAGCCAATTCCGTCGGACAAGTCAAGATCATCAAAACTTCTAAATCAGGTGGTGCCGCTTGCTTCCACAGAAATGAATGTATGTCCTTGATCTTTTAATTAGAGGACGAAATATCAGACACCTGCTTGATCCCGGACCCAAAACTCTCTGCCACAATTATCACACCACCCGCCATCGTAACACAAATCCACATGCTATCATCATCAACAACAATGTCCAAAACGAAATGGACGCGTTAATTTGTTTGGTAGCATAATTGCTGAGAGTCGGGCGTTGAAATATTTCCTACTTTATATCAATGCTATTATCATCATAGTCTTCGCTGCCATCATCAGCAACCAATTCAGTTGCGGCCGATGTTTACGTTTTTTGTAAAGTCTCCAACGTAAGCTCAATTTTAATCTCATTTCACGCTGATCTTTGGCAAAAGAAATCCCACGTTTTTCTGAAACGAAGTGATACTGAGCACACTTCTTGTAGTTATGATACCTTGTGGGGTGATGATTTATGGGATGCGCAATGAGCAGCGAAAAATTCTTCACCACCCCACCCTCACAACTTGGTGGCAATTGGAAAAAAAGCTTCCGAGAAAGAATATGCAACACATGCCTCGGCAGGCAACATTCTCTGGATTTGTTTTGCTAATATTAAACTAATTTTGCATGGGCCATGGCCAATGTCTGAGGCCAATGTGAGGCTGCAAGTGCCCGTGCCGTAGTTCCACAATTCGTTGTGGTGGTTATGGCGAATGCCAAATACAGATTAATGTTGAAATGCCATTAATTTAAGGCATTGTATTTCAGATCATTTCTTTTCTCTCCTTGCCTTAATTCACACATATGTTCGATTGTTGCAAAGATTTTGCCCCCAATGCTGTCTGCATCTTCGAAGTTGCTTTTATGCATTTTGAATTATCCTTTTTAGCCATGACCTCAATAGCCAGGCAATTCCTTCGGTGATTGCACCGTACAACAAAATATTAATTTGATGAACATTTATTGTGGCTAATTGCACTAAACGACTTGGGATTTATTCGCCTTTGTGGCCAAGGCAATATGGCCACAATCTCAGCAGCTGATTATAGATTCAATAATTTAAGTATTATAAATTGGATGCTTATAAATGGGCGATGTATTGTGTGCAGGAAGAGTTTCAGCATTTTCAAGAGTACACCTATAGTAACAAAAAGCTGTGTGTCTGATGCTTTTGGAACTTTGATGCACACTTTTTGCACTTTTTTTGCTGTGGGGAGGAAATCAAAAGATGAACAAATAATTGTGATGAAAAACGAGTAGTCGAGTGAAGGAAAATTTTTTAAAAACTCTGGAGGTTACCATTATATGTGGGATACTACAAATATAAATTTATAACAATTTCGTATTCTACAGGGTTGCCCATATTCGACGGACCCATGACTCTTTAGGCCCATTCCAATCGACGAGGCTTGTCCGCAGGCAACATTCTTTGCGTCAATTGAATATTGTACGGAAACAAATGCAAATCAATGCGAATAATCCGCACCGAGCCATGCCCAAACTGCTGAGAACGGAGTTTTTGGGATGTTCTTGGGGACCTCTCAACACTGGCTCGTACGGCAGCGATATTCTAGGCCGATCGCCTTGGTCGACTTTTATATGGCCTCTTCGGATTAGAAAGAGCCTTACCAGTCGAAAATTTTTCGTATAAACGCTTAATGGTGTTCTTAGAAGGCGCACTTCTCACATTTTTTAATGTTTTAAAAGCACGTTGAGTTTTTACAATTGACTTCTTGCAAATTTCAACTATTTCAGAGCGTTCGCGTGTCGTGTATTGGCTCATGGTAAAAATCTGCTTGGACTGACGCTTCAAACGCGGTATGTCATTAAGCGATGTGACATCTCTGTCAAAAGTTATGGCGTTGCCAGATGGGTCCGTCGAATATGGACAACCCTGTAAATGTGGACTCGAACTTCCAAAAAAAAAATCGAAAATATTTAATTTAAGGTATTGTTGGGATTATGATTTTTTTCCAATTATTATGCAAATGACACTTTGTGTTCCAAGGTTCGAATTGGGATATAGAACCCATGTAAAAATTCCTCCAGATATTTGCCACAGGTCTTAAATGTGCACATCTCCACGCACGGTCTCCATATAGCTGTACCTTTCCACATTTGCTATTTTGATAATTCGTGTCACATTTTTCAACTGTACTGTGAGAGAAAAAATCTGCAGCAAAGTCAAACGCCATAATTTTTACATTTTATTTAAATTTAATTGACTAAAAGCGTAAAATGTCGGAAATAATATCAATTTTTGGAAAAAGGTTAAATTTGTTCGAATTGGTCACATTGGCACGAATTATGGCCTTCAAACAGCAAATGAAACCGTCACACGCTGCCCGAATGTAGCTCTCCCGTATTTTAGTCCATTCCCAGCGAAGCGCTCGACATTTTGTTATTTTTTAGTGCTAACATTGCTTTTCAAAATACTCCAGACACAATAGTCGAACGGATTGGTATCCGGGGATTTTGGTGGCATTGTGCGCTGGAAATTAAGAGAGAAACCTCATTTTGTCCAATGTGTGCGGCCAAAATGTTTGCGTGCTCAAGGCTTTAATACACCCTCCAGAATATTTTCGCGATAATATACGGCATTTATACCGATGCCACGGTCGATTAATACGAGCGGAGAGCGACCATCGGATGTTATGGCGGCTCACACCATCACCATGGCCGACGCTTGAATTCAGGTGGCCAACCGAAGGGGCAAGTGAACACGATCATATTGTTTGTTTACAAACTGCTGGACAACGAATGTTTCTCATCGGAGAAAACCAAATTCGACAGTTCACCACTTTCGGCCAAGCAGAGCAACTGTTTAGTTCTTTTGAGTCTTTCTGTTGCACTTTTTGGAATTTCAATGGCTTTACCCCGAGCTCATTTTTCAATATTTGCCGAATGGAATATTGCGATATGTTTAGCTCACGAGCCATTTTTCGGCCACTGCGACGCGGGTTTCGATCACGTCGCTTCTTTAATTTTCGAACCATTTCTGCTGATGTTGCTATTTTTTGTATGTCCGTCTGTCTATTTGTCGCCTGTCTGCTTGGTGTAATCACGCTATCTTTTGAAAGAATTGAGGTAGAAAGCTAGCATTGCACACATGTGTATTTTGGCAGTAGGCAGGTTAAGTTCGTAAATGGGGCATGTCGGTCATTGTTTTTGTATAGCTCCCATATAGCGGTGTCTCCCTAGATATGGTATTCTGATGATTTTAGCCGGAATTGTTTCAAATTGAGTATTTGAAGTTCGTAATGACGGAAAGTTATAACATCTTCTGATAACCCACACATAACGGTACCACCCTTTAATCGGTATTTTGATGATTTCAGCGATATTATTAACCGGAATTGTGTCACGTTCCGTATTTGAAACTCTTAAGAGGTACTACAGCCTATGACAAAAATCGCATAAATAGGTCCATGTCTTCGTATTGCCTCTATATTAGGATACCTTCATGTATTCGGAATTTCGATGCTTTTAGCGGTATTATGAACCGGAATTGTTTTATATTTCATATTTGAATTTCGGAATAGGTACTGCAGGCTATGGCACAAAAAGTACTTTTGAGGGACCACGTATGTTTCTACGATTTTTTTTTTATTTTTTGAAAAATTTCAAATTCTTCAAAATAGTGGAGGGTGTACAAAATTCGTTTTTTGTTTGTTTTTTTAACTGTTTAACTTGTTTTAGATTGAAACAATTAACATTTTTGGTAGAAACGGTTGGTGTCCAACTCTAACATTCAGCATATAAAAATAAAAATTATAAAAATTAACCTTACATAGACTAATAAACACCAGTAAAGAAAGTCTTAAAGTCGGTCGGCCGACTTTATGATACAATAAATCACTTTACATATTTTGTAGTGCTTCACATAACAAATAAATGCTTTATGGGGAATTTGTGAGATTTAAATCATACTAACTATGACAATATTTATAATTTAAAGTCTAAAGGAACTAATATATGAGGGGAATATCCTCCTCTGAATCTATTTCTAATAAATTTGCCGAGGTATATCTGAGTTGTATTGGATATGTTTCCCCAAATACCGATGTAGGTATTTGTAGTTCGCAAAACATCGCACCTTCTCTGGCAGATAATTTTCTATATAGGCCCATGCAGAAATTAATTTATGCAGGTGCTTCCAATATTTTTTTTTTTTTTTTCTTTAAAATAGGACCATCTAATTTTTAAAAATGTCCCCCTTCCCTTAGAATTAGAATTTCTCTCAATCGAAATTTACGTGTTTTTATCTTGGTTTCAAATATAATATACAGAGATTTTTCAATCATACAAATAGTATCACATACAGTTAGTATTTTGCTATTTGATAAGACCGATTTCTAACATTAAATCGCTTAAATTTGTTCTGGATTAATTCTATTCAGACTCTCATTTCAAACCAATTTGAAACACTTTTCTATTACAAAATATTCAATGGAATACCGAGGCACATATTCACACCTTCTTTCTTGTAATGTTTCCCCATAAAAAAAACTCCATCTAATAAATGACAATTTCAATATCATTTTACCGCCTCGAAAATGAGAAGGTGTTTACCATCGTTTAGGACGAAACCATTTAACAAACTGCCTATAGGATTTCAAATGAAAACTATGATACCCGTCTGTGGAGCGACAAAGCAACGATTGTTCTCATTCATATGTTTTCGATTTAGAAATGAAAAGGCGTAAAATTCTCAAAATATTTGACACCATCTTATGACACAACATAAAACACAATGACCACAGTTCTGACGTTCAGTCGTTCAACATAAAACAAAAAAACAGAAGTCCTCCTGCACACTTCTACAAGCGATTTTTTATTGAGCAAAACGATATTGGTCGGTCGGTGTTCTTTTATCTATGTGTGTAGTTTTCTTTACTCTTCTTCAGTTGCCTTCTTGTGAATAGCCTGGAACGAGGGGGAGCAGTAAGCCGAATGATGAGCCCTGAGTTGAGGGCCAGTATGTCTCGTGTAAAAATGAAATATGAATCGAGTTTAATCATAATTCGTAGAAGTGGAAATTGATACCTTCTTAATGCTACTTAAATAGTGAAAATCTCAATGAGGCATGATTCTCAATGGCTGGTGATTCTTGCCATGTCATGTAGATGGAGTTGTTGTCATTGATACCTTAAAGTCAGACATTATACTGGCAAAGAATGATATTGCATTTTAATTGAATTTAAATAGTTTATGAACCATTGGAGACTTATAAGAGCAGATCAGAAAGGAATTTGTAATATTTCATCTAGCTATGGAGCGATAGAGAAATTGGAAATATATGTGGGGAAAGTACCAGAAGGAGTGAACAGATATATTCCATCTTCACAACAAATCTTGTGTTAGTAGAAATATAGGAATGGGCAAAACTTAGAATGAATCACATTTAATGAGAGTTTGGGTTATTCCAAATATTGACCCGCTGTGGGGGAGGTACCAGAAGGAGTGTTCCTATAAACTCCACCTTCACACCAGATATTGTTTTAGAAGAAATATTGGGTTAACATATTTAAGATTTTAGCGACATTATTCACCAGAATTCTTTCAAATTTGGTATTTGATGTTCGAAATAGGTACTACAGCCTATGGCAGAAAATTGTATGTGCAGGTCCACGTCTTCGTATAGGCCCTATATATCAGTAGCTCCCCATATTCGGTATTTGGCGATTTTAGGTGCAATACTCACCGAAATAGATTGAGTTGTCGTATTTGAAGTTCGTAATGGATGCTACAGCCTGTGACAGAGAATTGTCTATGCAGGTCCAGGTCTTCTATAGCTCCGATATAACAGAGCTTCCCTATATACGATATTTTGATGATTTTAGCTACATTATTCACCGTTTATTCACGTTTCGAATTTGAATATAGTAAAGGCTTATGACAAACAATGCTTATGTAGGTCGTATAGACCCCAATGTAACGAATATATTCGGTATTTTTAAAATTTTTACAGAACTTTTAACGGATTTTATTCTTTGAAAATTTCCAAATTTTGTTCCAAATGGTGGAGGGTATTAAAAGTTTGGCCCGGCCGAATTTACTGTTTTTTAACTTGTTGTTATTGAATGTGCCTTTGTGGAGGATTTGCCAGAAGTAGTGGGCCAATATCTACAATCTTCACAACATACTGCTCATCCTAGAGTCATTAATTCTCCTGAATTGAATCTTTATCACTTACAAATAATGCCAAACCGTTCGGCCACCAAAAAAAAGAGAAGCAAAAATGATGTCGACTCAAGTCATCCATAACATTTATCCATTTAATTATCCCTAAATGACGACAAACGGTGGTAAATGAGAATATAAAAACGTTTTGTTCCGTCGATCCTTATTCCGCCGAGTTCATTATTATTTTCTAATATCAAACATATTTGTTTCATGAGAACTGCCTGCGACTCATTGTCTTAAATGGAATCACAACAAAAGCAGCAGCGAGGACAACAACATCAGCACAATAAAAGGATTCATTAATAAAAATATTTTACAACCATTGATAAATAGCTATCCTTGAGTGTGCGTATGTGTGTGATTTGGTGTCCTTATGTCTCTTCGAGTTTTGAAGTGTTAAATTCTCTTTTGGTAGTCATTCGTTGTGCTGCCTGTTTTCTCTCCCCCTTTCAATAATTTTCGTTTTTGGCTGCTGTGGCGGAAAATTTCAACGGTTCATTGAATAGAAATTCAATGTATGTTGCTGCTGCTGCCGCCAGAAACGAATGGGATGGAATGGAATGTGCTGCCATTGTTCGTCCCCCGGCATTGTCTCTTGGCGTATTTGTATTCCTTGATCAAGTCACGATGATGTAGAAAGTTAATTTATTACACATTTATTTGATATTACAACGAATAGTCATTATTATCATTTTTATTAAGTGGCGCGTTTAGCCTGGTACTGCTGCCGCTACTGCTGCTTCTGTACCACCACCACTCGTTTTCATTATCCTTGTTGGCATTTGTTATGTTGTTGTGTCCTTCTCCCAGACTCGAAGTCTATTAAATTTCAATGATCACTTGGCGTGTATGTGTGTCTGTATTTGTGCATGTTCTGCAATTGTTTTCCTTGTTCAACTGAAGTGGCTTTTCTGAAGTGCCATTCAGAGCCAGCCAGAGCAGGGGCAGAGACAAATTCCCAAAAAATACCGAATACTTGCATATGTCACTATATGCGAATGTGTGTTTTCTGAATACCCATTGGAATGAACATTTGTCTATTGTCCTTACAAGCGGCATTGTTTTGTTGTTTTTACTTTGAGTGCGGATCAGTTTAATGGCAAAATTGTTGATCCTGCTGTGTTTGTTGACACAAAGGTGTTTTGTGAAATTTTGGTAAACGAGGTTGGTACAAGAAGTTAAAGATATGGAAAATTGAGTTTTCTTCCTGAATAAGTTTTGGGGTATTGATTAGGTCAGGAGTTTGTAATGAATAGAATTATACGAAATTTTCAGATTTTGAAAAATTTAATAATTTTTTCATTTAATTAAATTTTAAAAGGAATTTTTAGTTTAATTTCAATATTTAAGTCCCCTAATGCCTTAATATGCATCATGGCTGATCAAAACCGTGTGCTAGCACATGAGTCCGCAAAAGAGGACATTTAAGAGAAAATTAATATTTTGTCTTTCCTTGTATTTTACGATTTATTTCAATTGTTTATAAAAATTAAATTTGCCCAAAAGGTATTGTTGAAAGGGATCTTTTTCTTCATCTATATCTATAAACAAGTAAGCAAAGGCTATAGTCGTGCGGCCCTGCGATACCCTACAACACTACAATATGGTAGAAGCCCCTTATGTCCAGATCCATTTTGGAAGATTTCGCATTTGAAATTATGTCACGGAGCACTGGCCAGATATTACCCTTAGAATTTTGACCAGGGACATTTACCCAATATTTACTCACTCCGCCGTGCTGTTAGTTGTTGTGGTCCATTTTACAGCTAAATATAATCCAATGGTCATCCAAAATGCTACAATTCTTCCAAGTCCTTAGCTCTCTTCTCGTGCAAAATTCCGTGTCGATTGTGTCAATTGTGTGATCAGGAATTTATTTTTTTTTCTATTTTTAATTCATTTGTACCCCTAAATATTTTGCGATCATCTCCAAGAGGCCTCTCTGTATCTCAAAATTTAGACTCGTCTATATGATTTGCTTGTCTACGATATTTGGCTATATTCGTCAACGAAATCAGTATAAAAAAGCCAGAAGTTCGTCATTTGTATATTTTGAATTTCGTCTATCTAAGTTCTAAAATGTAACAGAATTTTGTTCGAAAATAAATTTGTCAGATAATATTGAAATCGGTTTAGATTTGAATATAGCCATTTATATATTCGCCGGGCCTCATGCATTTTATGCACAAACACGATTCCAATGAAATGCAGCATGAGTGGCGGAATTTGCCAAATTATATTCAAGTCGGTTGCGGTTTGGATATAGTTTCCAGATATATTTTCGGCCAATTTCACGTATTTGATGTACCAAACATGTTACATATCTCCAATTTCAATGAAATGTGGAATGTTTAAAGGGCCGAAATTTTTATTTGAAGAAACTTACAAATTTCAAAAATATTCCTTAGAAAAATACCTCTCAAATGAAATGCCTTATATGGGGGTTATACAAAAAAAGTGGTCCTTTATAAGTCATAGGCTGCAGTACCGATTCCGAATTTCAAATTTGAAAAAAAACCCGGTGAATAATGCCGCTAAAATCATCCAAATGCCAAATATCGGAAGGTATCGTTATATGGGGGCTTTACGAAGACGTGGACCTGCGAAGCAGAAAATGTCGCCAATGTCGGCAATGCGAAGACGTGGGCCTCCATAGACAATTTTTGGTCATTGGCCATTACGAACTTCAACTACGGAATTTGGAACAGTTGCGGATATTAATGTCGCAAAATCATCAAAATACCAAAAATCGGGAAGTATGGTTATATGGGGGCTATACGAAAACGTGAACCTGAATACGCTGTAGAGCCTATTTGAAATTTGAAACAATCCCTGTAAAAATATCGCCAAAATTATCGAAACATCGAATATTGGGAGGTACCCTTATATGGGGGCTAAATGAGAGCGTGGACCAATATGGCCCATTTAAGAACTAACCTGCCAACAGGCAAAATAACACATTTTTTCTCAATTCGTTCCAAATACATCGTAATTGCAACCGACAGACAGAAGAATGCAGGGTGAGATGAAAAAACTGCAACTAAATTCAGACCGCTGTCATTTGCAAACCACACGTCCGACAGCTGTTAAAATTATTGCAATGACAACTAATTATATTGTTTCCAAGCGAACAAAAGCATTTTGGTGAGAATTTTTTAAAAAAAATGTTATTCGTGATGGAATTCAAGCGTGATAGTGTGATTTCTTTATATTTGACTGGAAAACCACAAGTGGCTATCGTTAGAGCACTCCAGCATTTAAATGTGAGTAAATCTTTTGTGTCTCGTACCATCGCTCGTTACCGTTATACTGGCAGCGTAGACCGACATTAAGGAAATGGACGGAAGAAAACAACAACATCAGCAGAAATGGTTCGAAAAGTAAAGAAGCGACTTGATCGAAACCCACGTCGAAGTGGCCTAAAAATGACTCGTGAGCTGAACATATCGCAATATTCCATTTGGCAAATATTAAAAAATGAGCCCGGGGTAAAGCCCTTGAAATTCCAAAAAGTGCAACAACTTACACCGCAACAGAATGAAAATAGACTCAAAAGATCTAAACATTTGCTTTGCTTGGCCGAAAGTGGTGATCTGTCGAATTTAGGTTTCTCCAAAGAGAAAACATTCATTGTCCAGCAGTTTTTAAACAAACAAAATTATCGTGTTTACTTGCTAAAGAGGTCAGCTGAAAATGTGCACCTTTGGTTGGTCGCCAGAACTCAAACGCCGGCCATGGTGATGGTGTGGGCCGTCATAACAGCGGATGGTCGCTCTCCGCTCGTATTAATGGACGGTGGCATAAGAATAAATGCCGAATATTATCGCGAAAATATTCTGGAGAGTGTTATAAAGCCTTGGGCACACAAACATGTTGGCAACAGACCTTGGACATTCCAAGACCTGGGACATTCCAAGCAGGTTGGCACTAAAAAAATACCAAAGTGTCGATCACCTCAAGCAAGCGCTTCGGCCCAAAATACCGCAGGGCAAAATTTGGGTAACGTGTGCTGGTTTCATTGGTCGTTCGAAGGCCATAATTTGTGCCAAAGGTAACCAAATCGAACAAATCTAAATTTATTGTAAAATTTGATGATATTTCCGATTTTTTTTCCATTCATTCAATAAAATTAAAAATCATGGCGTTTGACTTCGTTGCAATTTTTTATCCCACCCTTTATATACTTGGTTGGTTCTGATAGAGTACTTCGAGGAGTTACAAACGGAATGACAAAGTTGATATGTCCGACATAATATTGTGGATATATATATATATATATATATATATATATATATATATATATATATATATATATATATATATATATATATATATATATACACGTTTCAATGAAGTTTGAAATGTGTGCCGTAAGTTGGTCTAAAAATAGATTTAGGTCTAAAAATAAATAAATTTTATGTAGGTTCTGTTGTACTGAAACCTCGAATCACTCTAATAGTAAGAGAAATACCGATTAACTTTAAAAGAATTCAGTTTCCTGTACGCTTGACATTTGCTATGTGAATTAAAAAATCCCAAGAGCAAACTCTCCGTTTATGCTGACTAAATTTGACAGGTTCCTGACTTTTTCATGGTCGACTTGTTTGCATTGTTTTGCATACAAAATAAAAGGGGTTGCGTACCGCACCGGGTTTAGCTAGTTAACTATAAGCAACAAAAAATATTTTAACTCTGATTTATTGATGTTTTCAAAAACCTAAGAGAAATTGATAGGCTCTTGATCGACACTGATAATGGGAGACTAATCTATAGAAGCAAGACATTTTTTACTCTCTACGAACGATCACCGACTGTGTAGACCACCCTCGTACATTAAATCTTATCAAACAATTCCGCCCCATTGTACTTTCGGGTATTTTCAATTGTCCTCTGAAATGATTTTTTAATATCTGTTAATTGTGAAAATATTTATAGTCATTTGCGTTGGTCCCTCCATATATCTCATGTCATGGCTGCTATATACATACATACACATGTATATATTCCACCATCCACATCTTTGCATCAACTCGTTTTGCATCTCAGCCAATTACATTAGGATCTCATTCTGAAAGTTATAGCTAATTAAATATATTCCCTTTGTATTAAAAATTCATCCCCATAAAATCATTGCCATAGGTTTCTTTGCCAAGGCCATTTTTCAATTGTCATCAATGTCGTCTGTCACAGCGTGAGTTTCGCCAGCGAGCACGGGAACCTCAACAAAAATATGAGGGATACTACTTGAGGCTCATTAGTGTTTAACGAAAGTGACGATGAATTTTTTGGAAAATTTAAATTTGATTTACACGAAAATTAAGTGGATTTAAATTTTTGGCCAAACCACCACCGTCATCGGAATCGCCACCACCATTTTATCAAGTTTTATTTTGTGGAAGATCATCTTTCCCCAGTGTTGTGTACTGTTTTTGGATAGTCATTTTAGAAAATGGTTTCTGCTGTATGTTTGCGCGTATGAGTTGCTCTAACGTCGCTGCTAATGGTGATAAAACACTTTTAAAAAATGTTCATAATTGTGTTGATTTAATGGTCATTTTTCTAAATTAAGTGTAAATGATTTGTCGCTTAGTTAATGCCTTAACGACCAAGCTTGCGTTTGAGGGGGTGGGAAAAAAATCAAAACCACTGATATGTTTTGGAGGCTTTCATTAGTTAAACCATATTTCTAGGAAGTGTAATGTGAGATGAGATTTCTATTAGTTAGTTACTCGTAATTGAGGATCTATTTCGGATGTGGGTTATTAAAAACTATGGTTATAGGGGGCTCTGCTGTAGAGAAGTGGGAACTCAAATTCATCAATGAAAAAAAAAAAATTGAAAATAATATTCTGACACCGCTTTGTATGCATTTAGTATCTTATTTACGATTTTTTTGTGGTTTTAAATAAATATAAAACAATTTGTGCTTTATACAATGTTTTTTGTTTTTCCTTCAGCAGAATAAACAAACTAATCGCTCTGTCTACCAAAGCCATTCTAGGTATAGCTGACCACGAGAAAAGCAGGAACATGCTATATTAATTCCGCATACATGAGAGAGTTTTTCCTTGCAATTTTTTATTGCCAAATTCCAAGCGTATTTTTGTTGATTTTAGAGGGATTCTGGACAGCAATATATATGAACCTACTTACCTTCCCATAATAATCGTAGCCTCAATGTTGTGTCGTTTTTATACCCTACAACACTATGTGTTGGGAGTACTTTAAGTTTGATTGGGTCAACAATTATGTAACACCTCGAAATATTGGTATCCCACATAGGAAGGTATATATGGATTTTCCTATCTCGCCGAGCTGAGTCGATCAAACTATGTATGCCCGTCTGTTCGTGTCAATTTGTAATCTCTCTACAATTATGGCTCGATCTTCACGAAATCTAGAAAGGAGGTGAGGCTAGAACTAAAATGGAACCATATTGCTTTTGGAGATGATTGCATAATATTTATAATATAATATTTAATATTTAGGTGTTGAAATGTGTCAAAAACTGAAAATTTTCCTGATTTTGCAGTTGCTCTACAGCAGGGCTAGGCAAAGAGTATCCCTTGGGATATCTGTGTGTTCACCAACACAATTGTAAAAAATAAATTGTTTTGAATTTTCTGTCAAAATGGTTTTGGGAGAATATTTAGTTTTGTTCGAGCAGTCGTTGAGGAAGGTGCTGTCGGATATTTTTATGAATACACCGTAAGAAATATGGGAGCACAAATATATCTTACTACATATTCGGAACAAATATTTCCGAATTTGTAAAAATTATAAATTTTAAGATTTATCTTTTTGTTTAAATTCTATTTGAAAAAATTTGCATACACACATGTTAGGAATAGAAATTTATTTCATATTGTTAGACAAATTTATTGTCCTTCTAAATTAATGGACATTTTCATATCCCTTAATTTCTCTGAAATTATATTTACGTCCTTAGTCAATATTGGGGAAAGTAACAGGATGTGATGTTTGTCATTCTGTTTGTAATTCATAGACATAATATTTTAGGACATAATCAGCATAAAATTCTACAACTATTTGCGTATGTCAGCCTGTGGTAATCGGTATTAATTTTTAAGTTGATCCTTTAACTTATATGGTTAGGATGTTAAGTCCAAAATTTTTATTTGTGTTTAATAATTTTGTTTTTAATTTTTTTTAATAAAAATTATATAAAATTTTTGAAAATGTCAACTTATAAAAATTTTTTATTTCAAAATAAAACATATTTGAAATAACTGTGCAAATATATCTCCGAATTGTCTGATCAAAATATTAATTTTTAACAACGAAGTTGTTTTGAAAACAGAAAATTTGAAATTGAAAATTTAAAGATAACCAATTATTTCTCACTATGTAAAGAGAGGCAAAAAAACACTTGCAAAATTTTGTTATTTCAAAACACATACAATCACAAAAAATTTTTGAGGCTCTCTGCCTAGCCCTGCTCTACAGCATAGATGTCCAATGTAATAGTGTTGGTGAGAGCGACAAAATAACACTGGAAGAAAAGATTTTTCTATTCATTTTATTTAGTCGTCAACGGGATAGCGACGAAAGCATATGTGTGGCGGGTGTCGTCATTTTTTTTCTTTTTCTATGAAATGTAAAATTAATGAATATACATGTTTCAGTAATACTCTTGATAAATGCATTTATTTAAGTAGTTTCAAAATGTTTTTTTTAAATTATATTTCTTATTTTTTTTTAATGTCTTATAACATATAAAACATTGCATATCATTAAAAGCATTCTGTATCATAAAATACTTTTCAAATGACATCATTGACATATCGCAATAATTTTCAGTTTATGTGTTCACTAACAGCAGTCTCGATTACGATTAAATGTTAATATTACACAGAACTTCTGCCTGTGTAGCTTGTCTCTCCCACTCATATTTCTGCTTTCCTATTGGTTGATTGGCGATCAAACAAAAGAGCGTAAGAATACGTGTGAGTTGAAATTGCTGAAATCAGTCACTACTGGGCATCTATGCTCTACAGGTCATATTATGGACCACTCGACGCAAAAGTTAACATGGGGCTAGATTTGGATGGTCATCGGGACATTTAGTGGGTGAAATAGACAATAATATTTGTGTTAAATAAAAGTAAAATATTCCATCAAACCGCGAATATTTTTAATCCCGGCGAAATCACAAAATATACGAACAAGTCAATTCTGACCGTTACGTTGATGCCGATAGTTAATATATCAGATATATATAGCGAAATATATACAAAGGAAAGGGATGTTAGCTAGAATGCTTATATCTCAAGAGAGGCTGTTCCACGTTTGACAAATTTGGTCAATTCAGAATACCCTCTTGGCACAAAAGAATAAAATCTAAAAAAATTGCATAAAAAGATGATATTTTTTATCGCATGCGATTTTTCAATTTGACTTATAATATTGAAGTGTACATTTTGTAATATTTTTTCACCTTACAACACAGGTTGGGTACAATACAGATTGCAATTATCGTCCGATCCTCACGAAAATTTTCATCAGGGTAGGGTTAGGCTCAGAAGGGCTAGGCCTATTGTTTTGAAAGTTGTCCGCAATATATTTAGAGGTTGGACCAACAACTAAAAATGTTCCTGATTTTGCAGCCGTTATAAAGGTCACAAATATAAACCCAAGGACACGAAATATCGCATGAAGTTAGAGTTTAGGACAGCGGGTAAAATGGACCACATACCGGAGAAGAGAGTTAAGGACAGGGAAGAATTCTAGCATTTTGGACGGAGTACGTAAATATTAGCCAAAATGCTAAGGGTAATATCTGGTCAGTGCTCCGTGACATAATTTTAAAAGCGAAATCTTCCAAAATGGATGTAGACATAAGGGGGGCTACTAACATATTATAGTGTTGTTGGGTATCACATGGTCGGCCCCGCACGACTATAGCCTTTGCTTACTTGTTTTACTGTTAGTTTAGTGTCATAGCAAAGGCGAGGTAATAAAATGATATCCGAATCTGAACGGGTTCCAATATAAATTGACAAAATTTATTCATAGACCTAATTCCGTCACAAATTCCAAACGTTATTGAAATTTGACATACATAGAAAATTTACCCCTATCTGAATCGATTTTGATATTATTTGACAAATTTTTTTGTAGACAAAATTTCGTCGCACAATACAGATATCATTGAGATTGGAGATATAAAGCGTGTTTGGTGCATCAAATTTATGAAATCGGCCGAAAATATATGTGGGAGCTATATCCCAACCCCCAACTGATTACAATATATTTTATTTTTGTACTGAATTCAATTATTCATTAAAAATTTGATTTGAATCGGAAATACATATCGTGTTTGGTGCATCAAATATGTGAAAACGGCCGAAAATATATATAGGAGCCATATCGAAACCTCAATCGATTTCAATATCATTTGGCAAATTAATTTTTGTACCAAATACAAATTCAAATTAACGGATTCAAAGTAATCTTAGTCCGAAAGTTTAAAAAATGTGGTTGAAGGTGCGTTTGCCCCCTCTACTTAGGTTACTTTGCGGTGTAAACTTTCATAACGTCGAAAAACTATAACTCTCCCCCCACATAAGGTCAATATTTTGAATATATATAACTCTTATAAAATACGCAATACCCATCCAATTCTCTTCAAATTTTACGCATCCCTTCATTTTTGACAACACAAGACACGGTGTGAAGATGGGATATATCGGTCCACTCCTTTGGTATCTCCCCCATAAAGAGCCGACATTTTGAATAACCTTGGTCCTCACTATACCACAATAAACTAAAAACTTTAAATACTGAACTCCCAACAATTCCGTTAGAAAATGTGTTAAGTATCACCGTTGCTAAAATCCGAATATCATTTTCATATATAGACAATGTTCTGCCACAAGGATGGGAACCCCCTATAACATCTAAATACTGATTTTTTCATCTATTTTTTTAGAAAATCATCAAAATACCGAATATCGGAAGGTATCGTAATATGGGATCTCTGGGAAAAAATCTACATTTTTGTTGACAATATTCTGCCACAACAGATAGCTTCCGTTATGAATTCCTACAACAGATTTCATCTAATTTTGTCAGAAACTGTGGCTAAACTCGTCAAAATACCGACAGTACAGTTTTGTGGGCTACACGGAAACGTTGGCCGATATAGTATGTGCGAATGTTTTAAAGCTTTTTATACCCTACACCATTAGGTGGTCAGGTTATTATGTCTTTGTGCATTTGTTTGTAACAGGCAAAAAGAAACGAGATAGACCCATAATTCCTTTATGATGATCTGCATAGAATCACTTTCTGAGTCGACTTATGCATGTCCGTCCGTCTGTCTGTCTGTCCATGTATTTTTGTAAACAAAGTATAGGTCGCATTTCTTTACCGATTCTGATGAAATTTTGCACAAATAATTTGTTTGACCCAAGGATGAACTCTATTGACATTGGAGATAATCGGTTAAAATTTAGGAATAGCCTCCATATATATTTTCGTACAATTTGCCTTATATTGTGCACCAAACTTGTAACATCAGTCCAAATAGTATGGAATTTTGCACGTACGACCAGATTGGACTTAAAAATAAGTATGCCAAATTTGATCGAAATCGGTTCAGATGTAGATATAGCTCCCATATATATTGTTCGTCTGATTTGTTATTTTTGTCCTCCGCAGCTGCAATATGCACTCTATAACGACGATATTTGGAAAAATATATCAAATATGACTCAGAAATAACCTTGCTAAATTTTATCGACATCAATTAATATTTGGATATAGCTCCCATATATAACTTCGTCCGATACTAGCGATATTCGGGGAAATATATCAAATACTGCTCAGAAATACCTTTGCCAAATTTTATCGAGATCGTTTCAGATTTAGATACAGCTCTCATATATATCTATCCGATTTTAAGTTAAGTGTGCACCAAATGTATAATACAAGCCCGAATTGAAAAGGCTAATTTAGTAGAAATCGAGGAGGATGTTTTTCCTATATATCCCCCTTCTCCTCCTTTGGACTTTTAAGGACTTTCACAGTCTCAAATTTCGATCCCCATATTTTTACGTATATTATTTTTTTTAGCTATGCCTAAGTCTGAAATAATATTTTATATATCTCGTATATTCTGACATGCTTTGTCCAAAAATGAACGTTTACTTAGTTCCATTTTTAAGGCATGTGAAAAATTGTCTTTGACTTTTACAAATTCCCACTTTAATGAAGCATTACAGAAAGAACAATTCAAATTGCGAACAATTTCCAGCAAACAAAGAAAAGAAATACTAAATATTTCTCAATGAATCGAACACAACTCCCGGCCAACCTACTCACAACTGACACCGATGATTTATTAACGCGGTCAAAACATGTGTTAGAAATGACAGCTACTTACAACATCTATCAAACACCGACAAATGCATCCAAACTGGGGGGCGATGACGATCATCATGAGTAGAATGCCTTCGCATTCATTCGTCTTTGGAAAATTGCAACAAAGAGGAAACAAAAACTGGGAGTAGCGCAACAGTCGGTTGGATTCACGGAATTATCTTGTTACGGCAGCGCCCAACTTGTCTGCCACTAACGATCCTTGAAGCGGCAACTTGTCTGACAAAACACACACAATATACATACATTAGAGATCGGATATCCATGCCTCATACTCACGAACAAGAACAACAATTCAAGTGCAGGAAACCAATGGCATTGTTGTAATATTCAGAGAATAGGAGGAATGCCATACATTTCCGTAATTCGTTGCGGTTTTACACCGAGAAAGAAAAACATCGTTTTGTAATTGGAGCATCATTTTGTTGGTGGTAAAGAATTTATGTTGGTGTGTGGCAAACGAACGATTAGGAAATATGCCATTATCAGGAACAAAGGGAGTCCGGTGTTTTGTAGCGCCACATTTTTCCAATGCCAGTATTCCATTTATCTGGCAATTGTGGATAATGAAATTAATTAAGCGTTTAAAGCGTTTATTTTTTGTTGATGATTCTAATTCGTTTTTTTTTTTTTTAATTTTTGTGGTTGACTAGAAAAGGTGCTTTTTTTTGGGAAAATATTTTCAAAATTTATTAAAGAAATTTCAAAGGAATGTAGGAGTATGTTTTTTTAAGATAATTTAAGAATATTGTTTTATTGTGAAAGTAGTTTCCGGTGCATTTATATGAATATATGTATTTTTATACCCTACACCACAAGGTGGTCAGGGTATTATGTCTTTGTGCATTTGTTTGTAACAGGCAGAAAGAAACGAGATAGACCCATAGTTCCTTTTGATGATCTGCATAGAATCACATTCTGAGTCGATTTATGCATGTCCGTCCGGCCGTCTGTCCGTCCGTCCGTCTGTCCGTCCGTCTGTCCATGTATTTTTGTAAACAAAGTACAGGTCGCATTTATTGCCCGATCCAGATAAAATTTTGCACAGATCATTTGTTTGGCCCAAGGACGAACGCTATTGAAATTGGAAATAATCGGTCAAAATTTAGATATAAATTTTAAATCGTCCGATTTGCCTTTTATTGTGCACCAAACGTGTAATATCAGCCCGAATTGTTTGGAATTTTGCATATACACAATTAGGTCTGAAAATATGTATGTTAAATTTGATCGAAATCGGTTCAGATATAGCTATAGCTCCCATATATATTGTTCATCCGATTTGTTATTTTTGTCCACCGCCGCCGTAATATGCACTCTGCAACAACAATATTTGGGGAAATATATCAAATGCAGCTCAGAAATACATTTGCTAAACTTTATCGAGATCGGTTCAGATTTGGATATAGCTCCCATATATAACTTCGTCCGATTTACCTTTTATTATGCACCAAACGTCTAATATTTGTCCAAATGGGATGGAATTTGTCACTTTCGACCGAATTGGGTCTAGAAGCTAGTATGTCAAATTTGGTGAAGATCGGTTCATATGTAGCTATAGCTCCCATATATACTGTTCATCCGATTTGTCATATTTGTTACCCACAGCCGTAATATGCACTCCGTAACAACGATATTCAGGTAAATATTTCAAATACAGCTCAGGAATATCTTTGCCAAATTTTATCGAGATCGGTTCAGATTTGGATATAGCTCTCATATATATCTTTATCCGATTTCAAATTAATTGTGCACCAAATGGGCAATACAATTCCGAATTTAAAAGATACAAATGCTTCGGCATATTTGAACTTTAAGTTATAATTATAATCATAGCGTGTATGATTCAATTCTCCCATAAAAATTTTTATTGTTATGTGGAGCTCTACTAAATTAGCAAAGTGGTGTAGGGTATCATAAAGTCGGCCCCGCCCGACTTTAGGACTTTCTTTACTGGTTATATTTTCTAATGTAAGGATTCTAATATATAAGATCAGAAAACTATGATACTTTTTTAGGTAAAAAAAATTAAATAATAATTACACTCATATCTAATATACCCTATTTAAATAAGGTTTCCAAGGAGTAGTGAGAAGATGTGGGTAGTGTGGGATCAAAAAACAATTGGTTGTAATGTCTAAGAAATTTTATTTTTTGAGGTGTTAGGCTCTCTGAAGGATTTCCACAAAATACCTTTTCAGTCACACGATCGAAAATTCTGCTTTAAAATCGGAAGTATTTGATTTTGGAATTATTTTATTTAAATTGATATTCGACTAGGCCATACAACTTACCGAATTTGGGCTATATCGATTACTTTCTTCACATTTTATGAGATATGTAACCATTTTTGGAAAATACGAAATATGCGTGAGATTCAATATATAGCGAACAGGAGCATTCCAATATTAGTATGTGCAAAACTTTAAGAAAATTTAAGATTTATTTCCAATTTTATGTGAATAAATGATAATAGAAATGTTTAACTTTTATGGAAAAGTTAGCACAAAGAAGTGGACCCATACAGCCTTCTTCATATCAAGTAGCTGGTTAAGAGAAATATTTAGATATGCTCAAAATTTGCATATCATTATGAGTTTTATTTTTTTTTTTAAATTTTGGCCTGTTGTGGGTTAGGTACTAGAAGGAGTGGACCAATATCTACCATCTTCACAAGAGATATTGTATTAATAAAAGTATTCGTTTATGTGAAATTTGAAGATAATCGGCCATTTCACATTTTATAACAGTTATAATTATTCCAAATGTTGACCTTCTTTGGGGAGGAGCTTGGAGGAGGAACTAAATTTCATAATGATAACACGATGTACAAAGCTTAAACCAAATCGTGTGCACCAGCAATACAGACGGACAGACGGATGGACACCTCTAGATCGACTCCAAATGTTCTGAAATTGATATGGCCTAAGGAGACCTAAGGGTTTTAGGCACGTATCAAATTATATACAGGGTGAGATGAAAAAACTGCAACCAACTTCAGACTGCTGTCATTTCTAATCCACTCGTCCGACAGCTGTCAAAATTATTCCAGTGACAGCTCATTATATTGTTTACAAGCGTTCAAACACATTTTGGTGAGAATTTTCCAGAAAAAAATTATTCGTGATGGAATTCAAGCGTGATAGTGTGACTTCTTTCTTTTTGGCTGGTACTGGTACTGGTAGCGTAGCCCGACGTTCAAAAAGTGGGCGGAAGAAAACAGCAACATCAGCAGAAATGGTTCGAAAAGTAAAGAAGCGACTTGATCGAAAACGGTGTCGCAGTGGCCGAAAAATGACTCGTGAACTGAACATATCGCAATATTCCATTCGGCAAATATTAAAAAATGAGCTCGGGGTAAAGCCATTTAAATTCCAAAAAGTGCAATAATTTACACCGAAACAGAAAGAAAATAGACTCAAAAGAGCTAAAGTGTTGATTCGCTTGGCTGAAAGTGGTAAATTGCCGAATTTGGTTTTCTCCGATGAGAAACAAAAACAAACAAGAAAAATGATCGTGTTTACCAGCCAAAGAGGTCAGCTGAAAATGTACACCTTCGGTTGGCCACCAGAACTTAAGCGCGGGCCATATTGATGATGTGAGCCGCCATAACAGCCGATGGTCGCTCTCCGCTCGTATTAATCGACCGTGGCATCTGAATAAATGACGAATGTTATCGCGAAAATATTCTGGAGGTTGTATTAAAGCCTTGGGCACGTAAACATTTTGGCCGCAGACCTTGAACATTCCAACAAGACTCAACACCATCGCACTCAGGACGCGCCACCCAAGAATGGTTACAAAATGAGGTTCCTCGTTTCATTTCTCCGGATACCAATCCGTTGGACTATTGTTTCTGAAGTATTTTGGACAGCAAGGTTGGCACTTCAAAATACCAAAGTGTCGATCACCTCAATGGGCCAAAACACCGCAGAGCAATATTCGGTCTCACCCTGTGTATCCTCTGTAGCCATATGTTTAAAATATTAAAAATGTTTTTCTATTAGCATGGGAAAATTCTCCACTCTGCACTAAAGTGAAATTTTATTTTAATTTCAAATTCTAATTATTCAAAATTTGGTATTCAGATAGGGGTTCTGGCAGAACATTGTCTATATAGAACCACGTTTTCCTACAGACTCCGCATACGATTTTGGCCACATTTTCTGTCGGATATATTTCGAATTCGGTTTTTGTATTTTATGATGGGTTCTACAACCGGTGTCAAAACATTGTTTACATTGGTCCATGGTTTGCACGTGAACGGTACCCAGCGATATTCAATATTTTGACACAAATTTTCCACAAAGGGTCAACATTTTGAATATCAACGCAAAAATAACATCAGATTCCATTGAGACTTGGCGCATATCAATATACCTACAAACACAAGATTTTTTTAAAGATGGTAGAGATCGGACCATTCCTTCGTATACCTCCCCAAAAATGGTCAAAGGGTTTTAAAATCCGAAATAAGCTTCAGGTTCTCTTCACACACAACCAGTTATTTCTACTTACACCAGATCTGCTGTGAAAATTGGATATATCGGTCCACTCCTTGCAACTCTCTTCGAATTTCACACACACAAACATTTTTGCTAACACCAGATCTGTCGTGAAGATGATATATATCCGCGAACGCCTTCTGGTATCCCACCCACACAGGATCACAATTTGTAATACTTTCTGACATAACTTCTTTGAATATCAAAATAACACATCTTGTTGAAAAATTCTATACTACACAATATTAAATGTAGAACATTTAGGTAAGACCGATATTTTTTACCGGATGTAATGTACATATATTTAATATGTTACATATCAAATCCTATAAAGAAATCTAAATCTAGAGCCGAATTGTTTTAATTAATTTTATCATCTTTTTTCGTTATCTCCAAAAACATTCGGCAGTGAAGCACATTCCCTAATTCAGCCATAGTAGGAAGAATCATTGTATTCCGATAATTGTTTATGGAAATTATTCACAGTTTACAAAAAAGTCATTTTCATTTTCCCTCTCTCCAAATGATGAACGAACAAGCGATAACCTTGGTGTGAACTGAATTCCATTACTCCACTTCTAAAGTAAGTTCAATGTTAAGCCATTGTTTTGTTAAACTCCACTTCTTGACTTCGTCGTTGCAAATGGGGTGAAAAGAATAATAGCTTCAATGATGACTTTCGTTGACAAACGCTTAAAGATTTATGGATTTTCCTCTTATTATTTAAACTAATTCTATTAGTTATGGTTGGTAATAAAAATACGATAACACTTCGTTTGTGCGGCAATGTTTATACTTGTCTCCCCCCCTTTTAAAAAGTCCCCTCTTTTCTATTAACAAGAGAGAAGAAGAAACGAAAAGGGAAAGAATTTCAATGCATTCCAAAGATAAAAGTGAAATATGAAACCACTCTGGCGCGCAAACGAATTGAAACATAAACAATTGTTATTAGTTTGATTATTTGTTGTTGAAAATTGTTTAAACATTTTCAAATCACTCACAGATTGTAATTGCGCCAACAAAAAGAAAAAAACAATTAAAATTTTTTGTATATTAAATTGATAATTTTTTATAGGAGCTGTCATATTTTGTTCTGATTTTTTTCAGCATCACATTTGGTTGGTTGGCAGACAGTTAATGCTACGCTTGCTTAAATTTCAGACAAAACGACTCTGGCATAATCTCAACACGGCGCCAGAGGTGTGTACTTTGTCACACATTTCCCCCCTCGATCAATGAGGCGTAAAAACATGGTCAACCCGCGATTAATTAATCTTAAATAGATCAGATAACAAGCCTTATTCAGTACGTTTGAAGCATTATAATTAACTCCTCCTCCAGGACTACTGTGGAAATATAAGAAGTCTTGTAAATCTGCGCGCATGCGTGAAGTGTCACAAGAAACCACAATAAGTACTTGTTTTGCCATTTTCCAAGAATTGGTGTGAAAATCGACGCCATATGGTGTTTGCGGTAACCAATTCAAGTGGCTAGGGAGAGTCAAAAACACATTCGAATTTGTTTCAGTAGTCATTGGAAGATTTCTTTTATCCTAGATGCTGATTCTGCCCAAAGTGTGTTTAAAAAATAAAATTAAATATATTATGATATTATTACAGAGTATTTCAAAGAAATATAAAAAAACCTACTAATTCTTGAAATAGGATTGTATTCCGAAAATACATATTTATTCCTTGTGTGAATAGAATTTTCATATTTTGCCCATAATAATCGGAGTAGGCAACTTTGACCATGAAGATTTATTAATTTTCTCATTTCGTTTGCAATACCTCAAAATATTTATTGTAAGCCCATCGTTTTCCAGTTTTTAGCCACAATATTTATACGATTCAACTAAAATTTGATTTTTCTGGGATTTAGTACAGCTAATATATACGGACTTCCAAATTTCCTGTTCCTGAACGGATTAAACTGAAATCCTGAGATTTTGTATTGGGATCCCTGTTGGTGGCAGGTTTGTAATAAAGCGAGGGTTTTGGAAATGTGTACTACAAGTGCACGAAAACTACTAAATAGTACTATATTTTATACAATTTGGAGGTGGTTTTAAAATACGTATTATAATTGTAAAGGGATTTAGATAAAATTCTGAAATTTGATATTTAGATAACTGTAGATATCTAGGGTGAGGTTTGGAGCTGAATTTGAAAAAAGTACGAAATTGAACTTAATTTTTATTGGGTGAAATTCAAATTTGATTTTGAGGTCTCTGTAAGCATCTGAAATTGAGATTTGAAAGTTGTTGTAGGAATATGTACTATAATTGTACGAGAAGTACTAAATAGTACTATATTTGTCACAATTTGGTAATGGGTAAATAGATAGTGCATAAATTCTGAAATTTAGTATTAGGGACGCTGTCCATGTGAAGGAAATGGTCTTTAAAATGTACTATAATTGTACGAAAAGTTCTAAATGTTACTAAATTTGGTCTTGGTAAAAAAAGGACAGACATACAATTCTGAAATTTGATATTTAGACAATTCTTGATATCTGAGGTTGAGATTAGGAGATGGGTTTGGAAATGTGTGCTATAGTTGTCCGAAAAGTACTAAATTGAACTCAATTTGGTATAGGGTATATTAAGCTCTCCGTTAATATAAGAAATGAAGATATGGTGATGTTTTTGAAAATTGTAATATAATTGTACGCGAAGAACTAAATAGTAATATAATAGGTGCAATTTGCTTGAAATCTGAAATTAGATATTAGGGTCGCTGTACATGTGGTGATATGGAGGTGGTTTCCGAAGTGTGTACTATAATTGTACGAAAAGTTCTAAATGGTACTAAATTTGGTCTTTGTTAAAGGGATAGATATTCTGAAATTTAATATTTATATAGCTGCTAATATCTGATGATGAGATTTGGAGGTGGTTTTGGAAATGCATACTATAGTTGTTCGAAAAGTACTACATTGAACTTATTTCAGAATTTGGTGAAGGGATGGAGTTGGAATCCTCAAATGTTTATATTGTGGTCTTTGTTGGTATCTGCAATTGAGATATGGAGGGGATTTTGGAAATGTGTACTTTAATTATAAGAAAAGTACTAGTAGTAAAAGTAATAGTAATGAAATCCTGAAATTTGATATTTAGGTCACTGTTGGTATCTGAGGTTAGATATGGAGATTTTTTTTTTTTTTTTTTTTTGAAAATGCGTACTAAATGTAGTAAATGTTACTTAATTTAAAATTTGGGTATTCATTCAACCAATATTCAATTTAGTACCATCCTGAAATCCTCAAATTTCATATTGAGGTTTCTGTTGATATCTGAGGTTGAGATCTGATGGTGGTTTTGTAAATGTCAACCATTCTTGTTTGAAAAGGCATGAAATGGTATCAATTTTTGTGTCTAAGACGGAAAGATGTGAATTATTTTTTATAAAATTGTAAGGTAGACTTTTATCTGACCAAGTAGTGGACACTTGCTAGTAGTCATATGCAGGGTGAGATAAAAAACTGCAACAGAGTCAAACGCCATAATTTTTACATTTTTAAGTTTTATTGAATGAAAGCAAAAAATGTCGAAAATAGCATCAAATTTTAAAAAAAAGTTTAGATTTGTTCGAATTGGTCACCTTGGGCATGAATTATGGCCTTCAAACAGCCAATGAAACCGTCACACGCTGCCCGAATGTTGCTCTGCGGTATTTTGGCCCATTGTGCTGGAAATGAAGTCAGGAACCTCATTTTGTAACTATTCTTGGGTGGCGCGTGCTGAGTGAGATGGTGCTGAGACCTGGTGGAATGTCCAAGGTCTGCGGCCAAAATGTTTGCGTGCCCAAGGCTTTAATACACACTCCAGAATATTTTCGCGATAATATTCGTCATTTATTGTGATGCCACGGTCGATTAATACGAGCGGAGAGCGACCATCGGCTGTTATGGCGGCCCATACCATCACCATGAACGGTGCTTGAGTTCTGGTGGCCAATCGAAGGTACACATTTTCAGCTGATCTCTTTGGCAAGTAAACACGATCATCAAATTCGATCAAATTCGTCAGTTCACCACATTCCGCCAAGCGAAGCAACTCTTTAGCTCGTTTGATTCTATTTCTTTCTCTTGAGGTGTAAGTTCTTGAACTTTTTGGAATATCAATGGCTTTGCCCCGAGCTCAATTTTTCAATATTTGCCGAATGGGATATTGCGATATGATCAGCTCATGAGCAGTTTTTCGGCCACTGCGACGCGGGTTTCGATCAAGTCGCTTCTTTACTTTCCGAACCATTTCTGATGATGTTGCTGTTTTCTTTCGTCCACTTACTTGACGTCGGGCTACGCTACCATTATCACGGTAACGAGCGATGGTACTAGACACAAACTATTTATTCACATTTAAATGCTGGAGTGCTCTAACGAAAGCCACTCGTGGTTTTCTAGCCAAATATAAAGAAATCACACTATCACGCTTGAATTCCATCACGAATAACTTTTTTTCTGGAAAATTCTCACCAAAATGCTTTTGTACGCTTGTAAACAATATAATGAGCTGTCACTGGAATAATTTTAACATCTGTCGGACGAGGGGCTTAGAAATGACAGCAGTCTGAAGTTGGCTGTATTTTCTTCATCTCACCCTGTATATTCTGTTCATCATGCAAAGACTCTATTTTTGTCTTGACCGGAACCACGAGACCACGTAAGATTTCGTAACAATTGGCTTATATTTAAAGTCTATCTCATGCCAATGGCACCTAAAACAAATGAAAAATTAGAGTAACGAACATATTTTGCTATATGTCCGATATTCAGCTATATACGTAAACAAAATCAGCATCGGTGTAATGCTCAAAATGCTCCATATATGATCTCGCCTGCAGTTCACTTTCATTTTTAAAAATATTCGCGAGAAGATTGAATTGTTGTTATTTTCACACGAAAGTTATGGTCTTATTTACCCGCCTTATATTATCCGATAATCATTGAAAATGGCACTCATAGTAGAACTGAGAAGGTAAATTCATGTTATCATAAGTTTTTTTTATTTTTTTCAAATTTATACATTTGACAACATCTCATTGTCAAAATCTATATTCATAAATCCATTTTATACACACAAATCAGAGATGGGAACTGTTTTTAATGTATTGAAATTTGACAAGGTAAATTACAGAATATGTAAATGCTAATTTGAAATGAGGTTACCTTTACTTCATTGTACTTTGGGTAGACTTCTGCCCTGCCCCAAAACTCTAACCCAATATAAAGTTCCACGTCGATTGGTTCATGATTAGGACTTGTAAAGTTAGGCTCTTAACTATGACCTGTAGGGTGATTACAAATTAAGAAGGAACCAGTAAGGAAAGCTCAAAAGTCGGGCGGGGCCGACTATATGATACCCTACACCACTATGCATATTTAGTAGAGCTCTCGTAAAAAGGTTTATACAGGGCATTTCAGAGCTCTATGAGATATTTGGTACAAAATCAAAATCTGTCTAATTCTATCGTGCATTTTACGAACTATAACTATCTGTGAACCGGGTTTCTCCAAATTTGACGTATTAGCTTCTAGACTGAATTCGGTCTTATGTACGAAAATTCAGGTGATTTGGGCTGATATTGACCATTTAGTGCACATTTAACCCGAAATCGGATGAAGATATATATGGGAGCTATGTCCAAATCTGAACCGATTTCGATAAAATTTAAAACAGCTATTCATGTGCTCCATCTAATACCTGGTACCAAATATCACGGTTGTGGAGTGAATATTACGAATGTAAAGGTCTAAAACACTAAATCAGATGAAACATATATATGGTTGCTATATCTAAATCTGAACCGATTTTCACTAAATTTGATATACTTGCTTCTAGGCTGAATTTGGTCCGATGTACTAAAATTCAGTCCATTTGGACTTATATCGGCCATTTGGTGCACAATTAACCCGAAATCGGATGAAGATATATATGGGAGCTATATCCAAATCTGAACCGATTTCGATACAATTACAAACAGCTATTTCTGGGCTGTATCTTATATCTGGTACCAAATATCATTCTTGTGGAGTGCATATTACGAATGTGAGAGGCTTAAACACCAAATCGGATAAAACATATATATGGGAGCTATAGCTGTCTCTGAACCGATTTTCTCCAAATTTGTTGTATTTGCTTTAAGGCTAATCTCGGTCACATATGCCAAAATTCGGGCCATTTGGGCTGATATTGGCCATTTGGTGGTCAATTAACCCGAAATCGGATGAAGATATATATGGGAGCTATATCCAAATCTGAACCGATTTCGATAAAATTTAAAACAGCTATTTCTGTGCTCCATCTAATACCTGGTACCAAATATCACGGTTGTGGAGTGCATAGTAGGAATGTGAGGGACTTCAAGATCAAATCGGATGAAAGATATATATGGGAGCTATAGCTATATCTGAACCGATTTTCTCCAAATTTGATATACTTGCTTCTAGGCCGAACTCGGTTGGGTGTGCCAAAATTCAGGTAATTTGGACTGATAGTGGACATTTGGTGCACATTTAACCCGAAATCGGATGAAGATATATATGGGAGCTATATCTAAATTTGATCCGATTCTCACCAAATTCAATAGGGTTCGTCCTTGGGCCAAAAAAATATTGTTTGGAAAATTTCATCTCAATCGGATAATAAATGCGACCTGCATTTTGTTCACAAGAATACGTGGACAGACGGACGGACGGACGGACTGACATGCATAAATCGACTCAGAAAGTGATCCTATGAAGGTTCTCAAAAGTAACTATGGATCTATCTCGTTTCCTTCTCCATGTTACAAACAAATGCACAAAGACATAATACCCTTACCACTATGTGGTGTAGGGTATAAAAAGGACAGACAGACGGATGGATATAGAAAGATCCTTATATAACAATCTATGTGCAGTCCCAATATTTCGAGGTATTACATAATTTTTGGTCCAATCAAATGCAAATTTTCGGAAGACATTTTTTCCAAAATCTGACTTAAACAATGCCTAGGTATATTAATTACAACAACATATTTGCAGCTATTTTTAATTCCTATTAATTACCTTCCAAAATTTTCAATTGCTGCTAATTCGTAAATAAACTAACAATTAAAATTATTTGAACAATTGTTAATTGTCCTTTGGCCAAGGACCCGCATTAACTGCCATTATTGGCAAGCCACCAAAAAGAAAATGTTTATTTCAACATCAGCAGCAATTACAGCCTTTTAAAGGACAACGAGAATTCCAGATGTCCAATTGTGGTTAATTAAGAATTTTTGGCACATATGCTATGCTGTTTGTTCTGACGAAGGATGTTATGCGTTTGATGAACCCTATCGGCGTTTATAAACCACTTATGAAGGTTATAGATGTGTGTGTGTTTGTGTGTTTTGAGACCAAACATGGGGGTTGTTCGTTTCTTCATCATCACCTTTTTTTGTGGTTGTTAAGTGTCCTTGTTAGCATTTCCCCATGTAATCTCTTCATTGGCATTATAACTTTTAAATTGGCTTCGTTAAATGTTTGGATTTGAATGTCACTGTTGTTGTTCTTGCTCATTATGTATAAAGATGTTTATCAAATAAAATCCTATTTTCCGATTTGAATCACTCTTGTGTTTGTTGTGTCCATAGATTTACTAACAGTTGTTTCGATTTTCGGATGATTTTCTATCAGTCCCTCTCCCCTCTTTTCATATTCCACCCCCACTCCCAACAAGTTTTTTTTTTTCATTCTCTCCATAAGTCAAGATCCCTTTTAAAAATGCCTAATGGTTGGATGATTGGCTAAATTGCCATCGAGCGATACATGTTTGTGTTTTTCGTGATGAAATTAATCCCCTACCTCCCCCATATTTATACGGAATTCCATTTTCCAAATTCATGACATTCTCGACATATTTAATGATGACACAAAAACACCAACAACAACATCAACATCAGTAGAAATTCAATTTTTCAATGTGATTTTCGAGTATTTATCGTGGTGCACGGATCCAGTAACAGGCAAACAAATATGGTTGCCAATTATGAGCAGATTATTGAAATGTTTTACATTTCCCCTATTCCTTCCCCTGTCACATGTATGTATGTATATTACTTCTTGCTTAGCTACCCCCCGCATGTCACATGACCATCTTTTTTGGCAATTTAAATGCATTATAATTTTCCATTAAATTTTGTGATTTTTCCCCTCAACACTGACTACTACTGCCGTTGCTGCTGTAGATTTTGTTGTTAGGTTTAACCAATAAATAATGATGACAAAAATGTATTTAAATCAATTGAAGATATTTATGTGTGCATGTTTTCCAATATTTTTGCCATTATATTTTGACGGGGGAATAACAACGAATAATCGATTTAAATACCATGACATTGAGCATGAGGGAGTTCTGGGGATAAATCTGATAAATGTCAAAATGGAACATGATAATCTGATAGGTTTTAATTGTTTCGCTAACGAGGAGGAAGGAAATAACCAATGTTATCTACTTTGGAATTTTATTAAAATAAATTGATTTTTTGAGCATATATACACATTTATAAGGGACCATAGCCCACTGCTATGTGTAACCTTGGCATCTTAGATCCAAATGGCGATATATGCCACAAAAATATGACCCTCAGGCATATGGCTAGTTATGCCTTCAGCCACATGGCTAGAGAGGGTATATATCATTTGATGCATTCAAAATTTGCCTAGTCGAAATAACGGTTTTAAGCCCTAGGTCTCTTTGGACCAAATCCGTTCCAGGACATTTGGAGTCAATCTAGCGATGTCCGTCTGTCTGTCTGGCTGGCTGGTGCGCACGAAAACTCTCGAAGGGAGTATCCGACTTTGTACATGGTAATATTTTTATCAAACTTAGATCGAGTTCGGAGATGCGCAATATCGGTCCACTCCTTTTGGTACTTCCCCCACAAAATGTCGAAATATTCAAAAAATATGTTTTCAGCACAGAAAGAGAAGCGATAATCTGATTTTGCTCCAACATTACATGTCCTAATATTTGCGTCAGTGCTAGGTCAGGTGCGAGAATGGATAATATCGGTTCACTCTATCAAGTACCTCCCCCACAAAGGGTCAAAATTTTGAATAAATAGAACTCTTATAAAATGTGATGTAAGAGTCCGATTGTCTTCATATTTCACACATCCCAATAGATTATTAACCCAAGGTCAGGTGCTAAGATGTAATATATCGGTCCACTCCTTCTGGTACCTGCCCCACAGATGGCCGAAATTTTCAAAAAAAAAATACATATTACATATATATTTTTGCATAGATTTACATGATCCGATTTTGCTCCAACTTCGCAAATCCTAATATTTTTTATTAGTGCTAGGTCAGGTGGGAAAATGGACAATATCGGTCCACTCCTTCTGGTACCTCCCGCACACAGGTCAAAATTTTAAATAATTATAACTCTCATAAAATGTGATGTGAGAGTCCGATTGTCTTGAAATTTCACACATCCCAATATTTATATTAATCCAAGGTCTGGTGCTAAGATAGAATATATTGGTCCATTCCAACCTGTACCTTCCCGCAAAAGGTTGAAATTTTGAATATTCATTAAACTCATAAAGCGCGAAAAGAGCATCCAATTCCAATTTGACTTGGCATATTTGAATATTTCTATTAACGCAGGATATGCTATAAGGGCGGTAGAGATCGTACCACTCCTTCTGGTACCTCCCCCACGAAGGGTCAAAATTTTGAATAACCAAAACGATCATTTGCAACAAAGTCAAACGCCATAATTTTTACTTTTTTTAATTTTAAATTTTATTGAATGAAAGCTAATAATGTCGGAAATAGTATCAAATTTTAGAATAGGTTTTGATTTGTTCGAATTGGTCTCCTTTGACACGAATCATGGCCTTCAAACGGCCAAAGAAACCGTCACACGCTGCCCGAATGTTGCTCCGCGGTATTTTGGCCTATTCCCGGCGAAGCGCTTGCTTGAGGTGATCGACACTTTGGTATTTTTAGTGCCAACCTTGCTTTCCAAAATACTCCAGACATAATAGTCCAAAGGATTGGTATCCGGAGATTTTGGTAGCCATTGTACGCTGAAAATGAAACGAGGAACCTCATTTTGTAACCATTCGTGGGTGGCGCTTGCTGAGTCCTTTTGGAATGTCCAAGGTCTGCGGCCAAAATGTTTGCGTGCCCAAGGCTTTAATACACCGTCCAGAATATTTTCGCTATAATGTTCGGCATTTATTCTGATGCCACGGTCGATTAATACAAGCGGAGAGCGACCATCGGCTGTTCTGGCGGCCCACACCATTACCATGGCCGGCGCTTGAATTCTGGTGGCCAACCTAAGGTGCACATTTTCAGCTCTCTTTCAGACCTCTTTGGCATGTAAACACGATCATTCTGTTTATTTCCAAACTGCTGGACAACGAATGTTTTCTCATCGGAGAAAAGCAAATTCGTCATTTCACCACTTTCGGACAAGCGAAGCAACCCTTTAGCTCTTTTGAGTCTATTTTCTTTCCGTTGCGGTGTAAGTTCTCGCTCTTTTTGGAATTTGAGTGGCTTTACCCGGAGCTCATTTTTTAATATTTACCGAATGGGATATTACGATATGTTCAGCTTACGAGCCATTTTTCGGCCACTGCGACGAGGGTTTCAATCAAGTCGCTTCTTTTCCTTTCGAACCAATTCTGCTGATGTTAAAGTTTTCTTCCGTCCACTTCCTTGACGTCGGGCTACGCTACCAGTATCACGTTAACGAGCAATGGTACGAGACATAAAAGATATATTCAGATTTAAATGCTGGAGTGCTCTGACGATAGCCACTTGAGGTTTTTCAGCCAAATATAAAGAAATCACACTATCACGCTTGAATTCGATCACGAATAACTTTTTTTCTGGAAAATGTTCACCAAAATGCTTATTTTAGCTTGTAAACAATATGATAAGCTGTCACTGAAATAATTTTAACAGCTATCAGAAGAGTGGCTTAGAAATGACAGTAGTCTGAAGTTGGTTACAGTTTTTTTTTTCATCTCACCCTGTATTTCTACTAACTCAAGATCTGTTGTGAAGATGGGATCTATACTTTCTCTCCTTCTGGTACCTCTCCCACAAAGGGTCAACATTTTGAATATGGAGCTCATAAAACGCTAAATTAACATCCGATTCCATTCAGACTTAACACATCTCAATATTCCCATCAACACAAGTTCTCTTATATAGATGGTAGAGATCGGACCATTTCTTCTGTTAACTCCCCCACATTGGGTTCAAGATTTTGAGAAATCAAATGCTCAAAGCAAGCCAATAAGCATTCAACTCTCTTCAAATTTCACTCATACAAACATTTTTGCAAACACAAGATCTGTTGCGAAGATGATATATAGCTGCGAACCCATTCTGGTACCTTACCCACAAAGGGTAACAATTTTCAATACTTTTATCTGTCATAACTTACGAAGCAAGTCAGCGATTCTTCACAATTTGTAAATTTTTTAACATTTTTTTCAGCCAGAAACTTGGGATGAATATGGATTTTATGATGAAGTTACCAATATAGACCAAAGTTGGTACGTCGCAATATCTATCGAACCCACTCCGTATATGGTCAAGAGTTCGAATAATCATAACAGAAATCAAAATATATTTAAATAATCGAACATTGGCTTAGGCTATACGTCTGTCGGCAAAACCGACTGATACTTTTTATCTTGTTAAATCTTACAATGATAGGCCGGTTCCAAATATTCTGAAACCAATTTCCACGACAAAATATATCCTCCGTATTATGTTGGTTGGTATACTAAGATATTAACATAGTCGGGCGTGTAAAACAGATTTGGCAGCTATAGCTTAAACTGGACATATTTTTGCGAAATTGATATACCTACATTGAAGTTGAACTGGGAATCTATCCAATTCGGGTAGATGTGAAACAGTTTGGGCAGAATAAATGTGAAACAATCTCATTATACAGGGTTGCCCATATTCGACGGACCCATCTGGCAACGCCATAACTTTTGACAGAGATGTCACATCGCTTAATGACATACCGCGTTTGAAGCGTCAGTCCAAGCAGATTTTTACCATGAACCAATGCACGCCACGCGAGCGCTCTGAAATAGTTGAAATTTACATTCAACAGAAGAAGTCAATTGTGAAAACTCAACGTGCTTTTAAAACATTAAAAAATGTGAGAAGTGCGCCTTCTAAGAACACCATTAAGCGTTTATACGAAAAATTTTCGACTGGTAAGGTTCTTTCTAATCCGAAGCAGCCATATGAAAGTCGACCAAGGCGATCGGCCGAGAATATCGCTGCCGTACGAGCCAGTGTTGAGAGGTCCCCAAGAACATATCAAAAAGCCTCGTCGATTGGAATGGGCCCAAAGAGTCATCGAAAAAAACACGGGTCCGTCGAATATGGGCAACCCTGTATGTAATTACAATACATCTCTCATCATCAAATTAGAAAGCGAGAGAAAAAAAAACAAAATCTTCTTTCAATTCGGAAATCTCCAAATATTATTTAAACACATTAACTTCAATACTCTAAACAATAATCGGGAAGCATCTATACAGATACGCACTTTTGAAGTAGCTTTCTATCAAAGCCAACGAAGCGTTATGTCTGCTGATTAACACAATATCAATTAAGCCGCTGCAGAGACAAGCCAAAACTAAACTCCACTAAAGAGTGGGAGAGATAAGCGCAATCAACGTTACGGCACTTTACAATTTCCCCAAAAAAAAAAAAAACATTTTATCGCCCCATTCGACCATAAAAATATTGGATGGCATTAAGTGTCAATTTGGCATTTATTGAATGCCACTGCCGCTGATGTTGTTGTCTTGCTTGCTGCCTAGTGGCTGACTGGTTGCTTGGCTGACATTAGCGCTTATCCTCAAATCTCGATTTGTTACATCCATGTGCCGGCTGCCCCGTACCCGGCCGTCTGATAGCGAGCGGCAGCCATGAGCCCATCCAGCATCCCCATCATTAACACTTGGAAAATTGATAACAAAATATGAGTTTTCTTTTCGTTTAACGATTTGTAGCGCATTATGTTGCTACATCGTAGCTTGTCATGTTTACACTAAGCGTGTCTGTAAAGTCGAAAGAGTCAGTTTTTTCTTCATTTTTGTTCTAATCTTAGGTTATTAACTTATTTTTTGGGTAATTATTTATATATTATTTGTTTGATACGCCATCATAACAATTAGATGTTTTTTGGAGAAATTTAATTTTCTTTTGAGAGATAACAATTTCTTTCAAGAATGGAAAACTATTTGTTTACTTTATTAATTACGGTTTATTGAACTTTTTTGGTTAAAGATAAAGTTTAAAAAAATAGGATGAGAAAAATAAAACAATTGTTGATATCAACTATTGTATATATATATGACAACTCATAGATGGATGCTACAATCTTCTGTATATATAAAAAAAGTTGGGAAATAACTGATTGACTGAGGAACAACGATCAGACGCATCGTCTGAAACAAGAATATTGACATTTTGGACGAGGACCAGTCTTGGATCGTAGGTTTGTGACAAAACTGAGTTTTGTTGAGATTCGTACTAAAAGGGTACGAAACGTGCTATACCAAAAATTGAATACCTCGTATTGAAGCTAGTATTTAAAATGGTACCTAAGTTAAAGGTAACGAAAAATTATAAAACGATACTAAACTTCTAAAATTGTACCACTTGGTATTATTAGAACAGATACAGCTGAAAGCATGAAATTCGGCATGAGAATCAATGTTGGAAAGTAAGTTTGATATTCGAAGATGGTTTTTAAAATGTGTATTAAGTGTTCGAACTGTACCAAATTGTACTAAATTTGGAACAGTTTGACTTAAGTAGAACAAATGAAGGTGGAATTTTGAAATTTTGTGTTGGGTTTCCTGTTGGGGGTATGTTTGTGAAAAAGGCGGTTTTGGAAATGTTTGTAATACACATTTCCAAAGATAAATGGCTACTAAAAGTTGTTAATAGTACTATATGTGGTACAATTTGGTACTGGGTGAATAGATAGTGCTTGAAATCTAAAATTTGATATTAGGATCTCTGTTTATGTCTAGCCTGGACATATGGAGCTGGTTTCGGAAATGTGTAATATAATAGTACGAAAAGTACTAAATGGTACTATATTTGGTACTGCGTGAAGGTAAAGAGCTGGAATTCGGAAATTTGATATAGATGTCACTGTGGGCATCTGTGATAGAGAAAAGAAACTGGTTTTGGATATGCATAGTAAAATTGTACTAAATGGTACTTAAGTTGGGTAAAAAGCTGAAATCCTACAATTTGATATTGAGGTTCTCTGTTAGTATCAGGAATTGAGATGTGGAGGTGTTTGTGGACATGTGTACCATAATTGTGTAAAAGTACTAAATAGTACAAATTTGGTATTCGGTGAATGAATAGAGTTGAAATCTTAAAATTTAGTATTGAGGTCACAGTTGGTGCCTGCTGTTGAGAGAAGGAGGAGATTTTAGGAATGTGTACTATTATAGTACAAAAAGTTCTAACTCGTACTAAATTTCGTTGTGGTTAAAGGAATAGAAATTTGATATTAAAGGGTCTTTTTGTATCTGAAATTGAGGTATGTAGGTGGGTTTGACAATTTGTACTATAATTCTACGAAAAACATTTGTTAACTGTTGGATTCCAGAGTTAAAATATGGATAATTTTGGAGAGGAAAATTGGATAATATTCTCCTCCGGAAACTTCAAATTATAAGATATTGAAGATTTTGCTGAGTAATTGTTCTATTAATCTCCCGAAAAAGGAAAAACTTAAATTATATATAAAACTTTGAAAGTTTGAAAATTTAGTACGATATACAGGGTGAGATGAAAAAACTGCAACCATTTCTAAGCCACTCGTCCGACAGCTCCATTCCAGTGACAGCTCATTATATCGTACATAAGCATTTATGTGAGAATTTTCCCGAAAATTATTAAATTATTCGTGATGGAATTTAAGTGCGATAGTGTGATTTCTTTACATTTGGCTGGAAACCCACAAGTGGCTATCGTTAGAGCACTCCAGCATTTAAATGTGAATAAATCTTTTGTGTCTCATCCACCACTGCTCGTTACCGTGATACTGGTAGCGTAGCCCGACGTCAAGGAAGTGGACGGAAGAAAACGGCAACATCAGCAGAAATGGTTCGAAAAGTAAAGTAGCGACTTGATCGAAACCCGCGTCGCAGTGGCCGAAAAATGGCTAGTGACCTGAACATATCGCAATATTCCATTAGGCAAATATAATATTATAAATATATATTATATATATTATTATTAATATATATAATATTGAGAAATGAGATCGGTGTAAAGCCATTGAAATTCCAAAAGGTGCAAGAACTTACACCGCAACGGAAAAAAAAGACTCAAAAGTGCTAAAGAAATGCTTCGCTTGGCCGAAAGTGGTGAAATGTCGAATTTGGTTTTCTCCGACGAGGAAACATTCGTTGTCCAGCAGTTTGTAAACAAACAAAATGATCGTGCTTACTTGCCAAAGAGGTCAGCTGAAAATGTGCACCTTCGGTTGGCCACCAGAACTCAAGCGCCGGCCATGGTGATGGTGTGGGCCGCCATAACAGCCAATGGTCGCTCTCCGCTCGTATTAATCGACCGTGGCATCAGTATAAATGTCGAATATTATCGCGAAAATATTGTGGAGGGTGTATTAAAGCCCTGGGCACGCAAACATTTTGGACGCAGTCCTTGGATATTCCAACAGAACCCTATAAGGGCTACAAAATGAAATTTCTCGCTTCATTTCCAGCACACAATGGCCGTCAAAATCTACGGATACCAATCCGTTGGACTATTTTGTCTGGAGTATTTTGGAAAGCAAGGTTGGAACTAAAAATACCAAAGTGTCGATCACCTCAAGAAAACACTCCGCCGGGAATGGGTCAAAATACCGCAGAGCAACATTTGGGCAGTGTGTGACGGTTTCATTGGCCGTTTGAAGGCCATAATTCGTGTCAAAATGAGGTTCCTCGCTTAATTTCCAGCGCACAATGACCACCAAAATCTCCGGCGTGGAGTTTTTTGGAAAGCAAGGTTGGCACTAAAACATGCCAAACTTTCGATCACCTCAAGCAAGCGCTTCGCCTGGAATGGGCCAAAATAACGCAGAACAACATTCGGGCAGCGTGTGACGGTTTTATTTGCCGTTTGAAGGCCATAATCCGTGTCAAAGGTGACCAATTCGAACAAATCTAAACTTATTCTAAAATTTGATCCTATTTCCGACATTTTTTGCTTTCATTCAATAAAATTTAAAAAAAAAATGTAAAAATTATGGCGTTTGACTTTGTTGCAGATTTTTTATCACATTTTTTTAACTTTGGTATTTGGAGAAGGATAGAGTAATAGAGAAGTCACCATTGGTTTCTAGGGCTTACATATGGACACATCGAAATAGTTTTGGACAGAAATGTGGGTCTATTTTGCAATAGTTTTACTACTCGGTATAATTCAAAATGAAAAATTTTGAAGACGTTTCGGTGTAAAATGTTTATATATTCTTAATATTCTTTCCCATGAAGGATAAACATGAATAATATAAAAAACTTTGAAAATTTGAAAATTTAGTATAATAAGAAACATTTTGAGTACTAAAAAGTCTAACACAAACTGATGGAACGAAGTTAAAATTTTAAGGTAGACTTTTCGCTGACGATGTACACTGACACTTTTATAATAATAATTTGAAAATATTTGGTCTCCGCCAATTTCTTTTACTATTTTTTTTTTTTTGGTCTCAAAAATATAAGCTTATTAAAATATATCTATTTTTATACCCTACAACACTTTGTGTTGGGGGTATTATAAGTTTGATTGGGCCAAAAATTATGTAACACCTCGAAATATTGGTTTCCCACATAGGAAAGTATATGGATCTTCTTATCTCGCCGAGCAGAGACGATCTAGCTATGTATGTCCACCCGTCCGTCTGTCCATCTTAATTTGTAATCACTCTACAGGTCGCAATTATGGCCCGATCTCCACGAAATTGAGAATGGAAGTGGGGTTTGTCCCAGAATAGGTGAGATGATCGCATAATATTTAGGGGTTGAAATGGACCAACTACTGAAAAATTTCCTGATTTTGCAGTTGCTCTACAGGTCGCATAGATCAATCGACGCGGAAGTTAGCATGGGACTAGAGCTTAGGGCTGGGCAGAAGTCTTCCGATTTTGACGGTCATCGGGTAATATTTAGTGGGTGAAATAGACCATAGCATTTATGTTAAATAAAAGTCAAATTTTTCATTAAACCGCGAATATATTTAATCCCGGCAAAATCACAAATAGATGAAGAGGTCAATTCTGACCGTTACGTAGATGTCGATAGTAAATATATCTGATATATATCGGGAAATATATACAATGTAAATATACAATGGAATGGGATGTTAACTAGAATGCATATATCTCAAGAATGGCTGGACCGATTTTGACAAATTTTGTCAATTCAGAAAGCCCTCTTGGCATAAAAGAATAAAATCTAAAAAATCGTATAAAAATGTCCCAATAATGGTGGTATTATAGATTTTGTAGTATTTTGTGACATTTATTTATTTTTTCATATTTTTTATCGCGTGCGATTTTTTCAATTTGACTTATAATATTGAAGTGTTCATTTTGTAAAATTTTTTCACCCTACAAAACGGGTTGGGGTTATTATATACAGATTGTAATTATCGTCCTATCTTCACGAAAATTTTTACAAGGGTAGGATTGGGCTCAGAAGAGCCATTGTTTTCAAAGATGACCGCAATATATTTAGGGGTCAAAATGAACCAACCACTAAAAATGTTCCTGATTTTGCAGTCGTTATAAGGTCGCAAGTAGAAACCAAAGGACACGAAATCTCTCATATAGTTAGGGTTTAGGACAGCGGGTAGAATGGACCACTACTTTTGTGTGCAAAAAATACCAACATTACTTACAAGCGATATCCGAAATACACAAAAGGCGAACTTCTAGCTTTTTTATGCTGATTTCGTTGATGAATATAGCCAAATATCGTAGTCAAGCGAATCATATATATGGGTCTAAATTTGTAGATGCAGAGCGGCTTCTTGCTTTTGGAGATGTCCACAAAATATTAAGGGGCTCAAATGAACCAAAAACAGAAAAAAAAATCCTGTTCACACAATTGAAGCCAATCGAAATGCCTGAGAATAGGGTAGGATAGGGAAGAATTCTAGCATTTTGGATGACCATTGGATTATATTTAGCTGTAAAATGGACCACAACAACTAACAGCACGACGGAGTGCGCAAATGCCCCTGATCAAAATGCTAAGGGCAATATCTGGGCAGTGCTCCATGACAAAATTTCAAAAGCGAAATCTTCCAAAATGGACTTGAAAATGAGGTGGCTTCGGACATATTGTGGTGTTGTAGGGTATCACTATAGCCTTTGCTTATTTGTTTTTTTTTTTTTTTTTTTTGTATAGAAAAAATAAAAAATAGTAAATTTTTCTAGTAAATAATGTTTGAATGTTAAAAAACCCAATCTGGATTTGTTTGCAAAATTTTCCACCTTTCCACCTTTTTTTAGTTGCCGCTTCCTCTTTTTAATTTTCACCAAAGATCACAAGAGCCGATATGTGTGTTTATGTTTTCACCGACCTAACCTCCAAAATTCAATTAATTAGAAAGCAACTAGTAAAATATTATTTGAAACAAAAAAAAAAAAACAATTGTCCTTTTGTATTCGATTCAAGTATTTGGCGGTTTTTTTTTACATTGTCTTTTGTTTTCAGTTTTCATATTGTTTTCAGTACTTATTTGAAAGTCTTTTGTGCGAAAACAGAAAACAGAGAGAATCGAACGCATTATGTTTCTCTCCTGGCCAATTAGTTGAGCTTCACTTGAAATCATTTAGAAAACAATTGAAAACAATTTAACCTTAAAATTTCCAATACAAACAGCGACTACGCAATGCTGAGCGCAGTCGTGGCGAGAAAGTGTAAAATTATGTTTGCGATAAAAACAAATGCGAACGAAGTGACCGGCCGGCTGCTGAAAATTATTGACAATATAAAACAACAACAAGACCTAAAAAGTCGAATGAATGCAGAGGAGAGGAGGAGAGCGCCCTAGCGTCTGAAGCCAAAACAATGGTCAACAATGGTTGCAACAACAAGTAATGTAAACAAAAAATGTGGGTATTGTACTAATTTTGTTGTTGTTGTATAGTGGCCTGGCCAATTTTACAACACCCACTGTTGCAGCACTCAATGTGACCCGCAGCAGCCACTCTCTCAACTGGACTCGACATCAATACAAACATTGAAACCTCTTACTATTGTTTCGTTTAGTTTACCATAGCTGCAAACGTGGCTAAAATTGGTATTCCTTTTGTTTTTGCCACACTTATTTCAACGCTCAATAGTTCACTCGGCATGAAAAGTCGTTGCCGCCCACCTACGACTTTTCACACTCTATCGCAGAGCAAAGCGGCGGGAATGTATGCCAGAGGATATGCAAGCAGCGGCAACCTGTTTTCAAAAAACCGTGAAATTGAACACATTTTCACCAGCAACAACATTACAATGGCATCTTATCAAAAATCTGTTAGTCTTTTCCTTCTCGAAGATAATAATAACTCACAAAAACTGTTCCTCTCCTCCGCAATACTCAACTCAAAAATATGTTGCATAAAATATTATCTCTGTCAATAAATTCCACGAAATTGAACAGGGAAATTGTAACAAATACCTAACAAGGTATAGCTGGCTGGCTTTGGTGTAACAAATCTCTGGCAATTATCAAATTAAGAAAACGGATGCAAGAATAGCTAATGGTACCCAACTCGAGTGACCTAAATTCCACCATACCAACATTTGCCCCGTTTAACAATTGTCCATTTTCCGTTCCCCCGAAATTTCATTTAAAAATAATTAATTTTTTCTAAAAATGCCCACAAGTTATTATTGGAAAATTACCACAATATTTAAAGCCTGCAGAACGGAAGTTAGTCATAAGCACATATCACTATGGGTATACCTAAGTGTCCAAAAATTAATGTGGTAGCAGTATTTTCCACAATCTGTACTTTTTCTCAATTATATTTGATGTTCTTAATTGAAATATTAATATGTGGTATGCGGGACTTGGACAACTCTTTTGCCACCCATGGTTGGAAATCATTCCACGCGAAGAAGAAATCAACACTGCATTTTATGTGGGTGGAAGTAATCATAACAATATACCACTGAGATTATAATGAATATGTTCAGAAGCGGAAATTGGTATTATTTCATTGACCGAATAGAAATTTGTTATTCTTGGAAAAAAACTTGAATTGTATGTGAAATTGAATGCAGAACCTTAACAGCCTGATTTTGTAAAAAAGTAGGTTTCACTCGAATCGTTCGTGTTCAAACGTATTCGTTTTAATTTGTGTTTTTATAAATATTTTGCAAGTTCTCGTCCATTCTCGAAAAGCTTTGATATGCCAGTGTTTCCATAACCATAATAGAATATGAACCAGGAAGGTGCGCCAGCAAAATCTTGATGTGTTAAAATAGTTCATATGTTAATTCCCTTTTATACGCATACAATTTTTGTGCCATTCTGTAACAAAGGGCCTTCTTCTAAGTTCGGCCGGTCCGAAATTTTAATACCCATAAACTTTGAATATCCTTCACCATTTGGTAAAAATTTGGCAATTTTCAAAAAAAAAAAAAATAAATAAATAAATAAAATCCCTTAAAAATTCTGCTAAAATCTTAAAAAGTTGCCGTATATTACGTGGACCTGCATAGGCAACTTTTGTCATAAACTATTACAATATTCAAATGCGAAACTTAAATAAAAAAATTTGGCGAAATTTTAATACCCATAAACATTTGGAAGGAACTTGCGATATGTAAAAAACGTCCGTTGAAAAATGCCGGAATAATTAAAAAACACCAGATATCTGGTGGCAAAGTAATGTATGGCTATACATAATCCTCTATCAATTATCTATTAATATCTCCAAACACCCAGATTAGATAATTCTGTTGAAAATCATCGAAATACCGAATATTTGGAGGTAACGTTATATGGGGGGCTATACGAAGATGAGGATATGTACGGGCAAATATCTCCCATAAGAGGTAGTATCCATTTCGACCTCCAAATAAACGATTCTGGTAAGAAGTGTGATATAATCATCCAAATATCGAATATCTGACCTTTATAGCCAATTATCTGTCAGAGAGTGCAGCACCTATTACGAAATCCAAATACCAAGTTTGGGAACTACCCAATTTCTATACAAAATTTCCGGCTGACAGAAAATGAATTTGAGTAAAATTTGATCAACCTACTTCATTTTGTACGGAAACCAGAGTGATTTTTCCCAAGGTCATGAGTGCTTATTTACGCTTCTGCTGCACTGAAAATCCGTGTGTAACCACGAAGAGCAATTACACCCCCTCAAAGCCACTGTATGGTGTGCTGTTTTTGCTGGAGGAGTAATCGGACCTTTTTTCTTTGAAGACGTAGCAGCCCAAACTGTTACTGCTGTGGATGGGGAGCGCTACAAAACAATGATCAACGATTTTTTTTTGGCCCCAACTTGATGAGTTGGGATTGGAAAACATGTGGTTCCAACAGGTCGATGCAACGGACACACACTGCACGTGGTGAAGGATGCATATCCAGGGCACCTAATCTCCCGTTTTGGCGATTTGCACTGGCCAGCAAGATCGCCTGATTTGATCGCTTCAGACTAATTTTGTGGGGCTTTTTGAAGTCGCGAGTTTATGTCAACAAGCCTCAGACTCTTTCAGCTCTTAAAGACAATATGCGTCGCCAAATGTTTTGGCCAAAGTGATGGAAAATACCATAAAACGGGCTCAAATGACAACGAACTGTGGCGGCGGCCATATCCATGACATCATATTCTCGCCTTGATGTAAAACATGTGATGCCCTGCAACACCACAATATGTTCGAAGTCCCCTTATGTCCAAATCCATTTTGGAATATTTCGTTTAAAAAAAAAATAATTTCAAAAATAATATCCCTGTCCTTAACTCTCTTCTGATGCGAAATTCCGTGTCGATTCGTTTTCAAACGTGGCTTATAGAGCGACTACAAAATTAGATAAATTTATTTTTTTTTGTCCTTTTGAACCCCTAAATGCACATCTTAAGAACAATAGGCTTTAATTCTGACCCTAACCCTACCCTCATGCAAAATTTTGTGAGGATCGGACAATAATTGCGACATGCATATAATACCCTCAATACATAGTGTTGCAGAGTGTAAAAATTTTTAAAATTTACAACTCAAAATTGTAAATAAAATTGAAAAAATCGCATGCAATTAAAAATATGAAAAATGGAACAAAAAATATTTTTCCGCGATTTTCTTTGATTTTATCCGTTTCTGGCAAGAGACCATTCCGAATTGATGGGAATTGTGAAAATCGGCCCTGCGGTTCTTGACTTATAAACAGAATAAATAAAATATTTTCTTTTACATATATATTGTACCTTTGTTGCGATATATCCGATTTCTTGGGTATCAGCATCATTTTAATGGTCAGAAGTGACCTTTAAATGAATTTGTGATTTGGCTGTGATTAAAAATATTCGCGGTTTAGTGGAAAATTTCCGATGACCGCCAAAATTGGTAGGCTTCTGCCCAGTCCTAAACTCTAACTCCAGATAAATTTCTGCGTCGGTTGGTTCACAATTGTGGCCTATGGAGCAACTGAAAATCAGGAAAATTTTCTGTTAAATTAAATACTTTGAAATCATCTCCAAGAATAATAGGGTTCTATTCTGACCCTAACCCCATCTCCATTTTTAATTTCGTGAGGATTGGGCCATAATTGCGACCTCTAGCTTGAACCACATCGGACAGTCTCGTCGAGAGATACGGCAAACAGACAGATATAGGTGAATCCTGTCTAAAATCATTAGCAACTAAATGTATTTCTTCTTTCGAAAATGTAAACATGTAAGAAAGCTGTAAGTTCGGCCGGGCCGAACTTTTAATACCCTCCACCATTTGGTACAAATTTGGCAATTTGCAAAAAAAATAAAATCCGTTAAAAATTCTGTTAAAATATTTAAAATACCGAATACGTGAACCTGCACAGACAATTTTCTGGCATGGGCTGAAGTATCCATTACGAACTTCAAATACCAAATTTGAAACAATTCCGTTAAATAATGTCGCTAAAATCATCAAAATACCGAATATCGGGGGTACCGTTATATGGGGACTATATGAAGACGTGGACCTACACGGCTCATTTTTTGACTTAGGATGTAGTATCCATTACGAACTTCAAATCCCAAATTTGAATTTGAATTTCGATTCCGGTAAATAATGTCGCTAAAATCATCAAAATACGCAATATCGGGGGTACCGTTATGTGGGGGCTATACGAAGACGTGGACCTGCACAGATAATTTTCTGTCTTAGGCTGTAGTATCCATTACGAACTTCAAATGCCAAATTTGAAACAATTCCGGTAAATAATGTCGCTAAAATCATCAAAATACCGAATATCGGGAGGTACCGTTATATGGGGGCTATATGATAACTTGGACCTACATGGCCCATTTACAACCTGCCTACTGGTAAAATATACATGTCTACAAAAATTATTTCAATTTGTTCGAAAGATAGCGTGATTACAACAGACAGACAGACGGCAGACGGACATGGCTAAATCGTCTTAGAATTTTACGCTGATCAAGAATATATATACTTTGTTGGGTCTGACATGAGTATTTCGAGGAGTTACAAACGGAATGACAAAATTAATATACCCTCCATAATATGGTGGAGGGTATAAAAATTAGAAAACTAAACAACATATGACCGTATTATTTTCGGTATTTATGTAGAACTTTGCGATCTATGATCGCTTTAAAATATGTTATTTATTAATATGTAATAATTTTTCAAAGTTTCACTTTTTCTATTCCCAGTTTTCTTACAGCTGTATCTTGTAGTTATAGTCTTAGCAGCATATTCCTTCTCACCTGCAAATACCATACCACAATATTAAAATATCTCATAAGGTATTAATATTCGTTTTACCTTCTAATAAATGCTAATTACATTTATAACAACTAATTCAATACTATCAGGATATCTGATATCTCCAGACATGCCACAAATCAATTCAGTTCAGTTCTGGTCTAATGAGTTATCTCTGGTTTGTGATCAATGTGGATCACATTTATGATACGCTTTTGACTTAATTTCATTTAATGTTCGTCCGAAAATGATCGGTTTCATCCCTCGTTCATGGGCATTCATTCGTGTATATGTGTGTTACCATTAATCGGACCACATATATCAAGCCCTTACTAATACACTTTTGTGTAATCAAAATAATCAATAAATTTTCCAACGAACTATAAATGTAGACCATAAATTTTCAACTAATGAAACGATCAGCAGCCAAAACACACGCCATGTGAAGTGCAGCGGTAGCTGGAGAAAGGCGCTCGCTCCGAGTGGCTGATCTTAAAGATTTCAAACACATTTTCAAACACACATCTGCCGCTATCACAAAAAACAAAAAAAAAACGAAAATGTGGCTGGATGTCCCTTCATCGTCTTGTTCGGCTACGCCAGCAGCACCATTTATGGCTAAGTATGGATATGGGTGCAGAAGAAATTTTGGAATTATCACTTGAATGCAATCAAAAGGCATTTAACATTAATAACGTACAACACACAAAAACACTTGAAAACAATAAACATTGTCAAAGATGTGGTAGCGGCAGGGGGAACAACTGCATTGCATTAGGGTTTGCCTTGATTGGCCAGTTTTGGTGGCGTTGATTGCGTCGATCTTGTTGGGTTATGTTTTGTGGCAGCTTGCACTTTGATGACCATTCATTTCAACTGCTCGTATCTTAAAGACAATTATGGTGGTAGTTTTTTCCCCCCTGATTCCTTTGCCATCAAATGTCCCTTTCTTTCCTTCATCTATCCTCAAGGATCGCTTGTTAGTTCATATTTAACACCAATCGGTCACATTCGTTGCGTTAGATTGTCGCATGTTATGTATGGTTACAAATGTAACCAACAAACAATAAGGATATTTCATGTCAAAGGATATTTCTCGGTAAATGCGTTCGTCATATGCGTTAGCCATACAAACCTTGTTAGCACTTCAAAACCAAAAAAATGAGCAGCTGTTGGATGAGAGAAATGAGGGTGCTGGTAATGTCATGTTTAAATGACTTTTTCTTGACTTTTCCATTTTGGGCTAAATCAAAATCTCATTTTGACCCGTACCAAAAGTCATATATCAAAAAGGCAAGAATCAGAGGATAACAACAAATTAGGTACACAGAAAATCTTAAGGCGATTTTCATAATCGGACCTCGCATATTTCAGATTTAGGCGAAATTTTCTGCATTGTCTACAAGTTCATCATTTTCTCTTCAACCAGGCTCACACATTCATTCATTCATTGTTTTTTTTTTTCAGAGATTTTCCATATGCACTTCAACGATGGTCACACGCATCGTTCACCTTTTAATCCGATTAATCCGCTTGTCGTCGACCATATCACACATTTCACCCACAGATACACACACGCATTCAGTTTTAAGAAGTTAACAAGAGTCAATTGTTCGGTTGATGCATCCTTCACGTGAGGACCATTGTTTTCGTATTACCTCCGTTTTGTTTGGCCCCTTGAGTACTTCAAGTCAAGATGGATCTCTTCAGAGGACAAAGGGGATTTTCGTATTAGATGAATATGAGTTTACAAGAATTTGGAAATTTTTTTGCCATTTTTTCGCACACAATGGAGCTTTGTTAGGCGATCCTTCAAAATAGGATTAGGTGTAAAAATCCTCAGGACAAACAATACATCTCAAGCATCAACACTTGAAACCCAGTAGGTGTATAGCAGTGCGTGAATGTGTGTTGGAATATTTGCATTGCTTGGTATTAAACATTTTCCCATATGTGCAGTAAGTCCTTGCACTAAGGAAAATTATGATCAATGTTTCAGGACACACCTAAAGAAATTATTACAGAGCAACCGAGCGAAAATAAATAAAAATAGAAAAAAAAATACAAAAATATTTTTAGTGATATTTTGTACTGATTTTTATACCATACAACACTTTGTGGGGTATTATAAGTTTAATTATGTAACACCTCGAAATATTGTTTTCCCACATAGGAAAGTATATATGAATATTCCTACATCGCCGAGCTGAGTCATGTAATGCCCATGTTAATTTGTAATCACTCTTCAGGTCGCTCGATCTTCACGAAATTTAGAATGTAGGTGGGCTAGAGCCAGAATAGGACCATATCGCTTTTGGAGATGATCACATAATATTTAAGGGTGGAAATGGACCAAAAACTGAAAAAAATCTGATTTTGCAATTGCTCTACAGACCAATCGAAACGGAAGTTAGCATGGGGCAAGTGCTTAGGGCTGGACAGAAGCCTTCCAATTTGGATGGTCATCGGGTATTATTTAGTGGGTGAAATAGACCATAACATTTGTGTTAAATAAAAGTCAAATTTTCCATTAAACAGCGAATATTTTCAATCCCGGAGAAATCACAAATTGATGAACAGGTCAATTCTGACTGTTACGTGGAGGCCGATAGGAAATATATCGGATATATAGAGAAATATATACAATGTGTATATTCAAAGAAAAGCTAGAATTTTTATATCTAAAGAATGGCTGGACCGATTTTGACAACTTTTGTCAATGTCAGAATGCCCTTTTGGCATAAAATAATAAAATCTATAAAAATCGCATAAAATGATGATGTTAATATAGATTTTGTGACATTTATTTATTTTTTCATATTTGTTATCGCATGCGATTTTTTTCAGTTTACAACACAGGTTGGACTTATTATACACAGATTGCAATTATCGTCCGATCTTTACGAAATTCTTCATAATTCTTTTTAGGGTTAGGCTCAGAAGGGTTAGGCCTATTGTTTTTAAAGATATTCGTAATATATTTAGGGGTTTCAATGAACCAACAACTGATTTTGCAGCCGTTATAAATGTCACAAATAGAAACCAAAGGACGCGAAATCTCGTATGAAGTTAGAGTTTAGGGCAGTGAGAAGAATAGACCACTACTTTTGTGTGAAAAATGCCAACATTTCCATTCTACCGAAACGCTGAAAATAACTTACAGGCGAAATCCAAAATACACAAAAGGCGAACTTCTGGCTTTTCTCTGCTGATTCGTTGACGAATATAGTCAACTATCGTAGCCAAGCAAATAATTTAGATGGGTCTAAATTTCGAGATACAGAGGGACCTCTTGTAGTGGAGATGATCGCAAAATATTTAGGGATTCAAATGAACCAAAAACAGAAAAATTTTCCTGATCATACATTTAAAACCAATCGACACAGAATTTTGCATGAGAAGAGAGTTAAGATCAGCGAAAAAGTCTAGCATTTTGGATGACCATTGGATTATATTTAGCTATAAAATAGACCACAACAACTAGCAACAATACGGAGTACGTAAATATTGGGCAAATGCCCCTGGTCAAAAAGCTAAGGGTAATATCTGGCAATGCTTTTAGCATATTTAAGTGTTGTAGGGTATCACATGATCGTCCCGCACGGCTATAGCCTGTGCTTATTGTTTTTTTTTTTTTTTTTTTTTTTTGTTTTGTTATGAGGAGTAATTTTGGTTCCGAGATTCTTCTTAAATTGTTTACAACAATTATTGTCGCCATAATTATGTGGCTAAATGTCTGCTGATAATTTTTGTAGGTGTTGACGCAATCGAAAATGTAATCAGTTAAACAATTGAGGATGTTATTATTACGAGATAATGAGTCGTTTTTTTTTTAATAACCTCTTTAGTGGTTTATCCTAATAAGATGATGATTTATGACAGATACTTGAGTTAAATATCCAAAAGTATTCTAAATACATGTCGAGTTGCATAAACATAGAGTCCTTGTGGCAATGAGTACCACACTAAGTGGCAACGGCCGTGAGCCGCTTGGCGTCAATTTTTAAGTAGTGACAATGACAAGAGACGAGATAGGCATTAGTCTGTCGCTCAAGAGTGTTTTAGAGGCTCTAAAATGATCATTGGCGTCGTTAGGAAGGATTTGTTATGTTTTTACGATATTAGGGCTGAAAAAAAATTTAAAAAATAATAAAAATAAAATTTAAATAGAAACAAAAAAAACGCTTTATGAATTTGTGTTTTTTTAAATAATTTTGTCTCAAAAATTTTGGAGCCCTTTGTTTTCACGTCGATACAACGACGAAAAATAACCTTTAATTTTTATACCCTATACCACAATGTGGTCAGGGTATTATGTCTTTGTGCATTTGTTTGTAATAGGCAAAAGGATGATTCTATGATGATCTGCATAGAATCACATTCTGAGTCGATTTATGCATGTCCGTCCGTCCGTCTGTCCATGTATTCATTTATTATCCGACTGAGATGAAATTTTCCAAACAACATTTGTTTGGTCCAAGGACGAACCCTATTGAAATTGGAGATAATCGGTCAAAATTTAGATATAGCTCCCATATATATCTTCGTCCGATTTGCCTTTTATTGCGCACCAAACGTGTAATATCAGCCCTAATAGTATGGAATTTTGCATATACAACCAAATGAAGCCTGAAAATAAGTATGCCAACATTGATCGAAATCGATTCAGATATAGCTATAGCTCCCATATATATATATATATATATTGTTCATCCGATTTGTTATTTTTTTCCTACGCAGCCGTAAGATACACTCTGTAACAACAATATTTGGGGAAATATATCAAATGCAGCTCAGAAATACCTCTGCTAAATTTTATCGAGATCGGTTCAGATTTGGATAAAGCTCCCATATATAACTTCGTCCGATTTACCTTTTATTGTACACCCAACGTCTAATATTTGTCCAAATGGGTTGGAATTTGGCACATGCGACCGAATTGAGTCTAGAAGCTAGTATGCCAAATTTGATGAAGATCGGTTCAGATATAGCTATAGCTTCCATATATATTTTTCATCCGATTTATTGTATTTGTTACCCACAGCCGTAATATGCACTCCGTAACAACGATATTCAGGGAAATAAAACAAATACAGCTCAGAAATATCTTTGCCAAATTTTATCGAGATCGGTTCAGATTTGGATATAGCTCCCATATATAACTTCGTCCGATTTACCTTTTATTGTACACCAAACGTCTAATATTTGCCCAAATGGGTTGGAATTCGGCACATGCGACCGAATTGAGTCTAGAAGCTAGTATGCCAAATTTGATGAAGATCGGTTCAGATATAGCTATAGCTCCCATATATACTGTTCATCCGATTTGTTACCCATAGCCGTAATATGCACTCCGTAACAACGATATTCAGGGAAATATATCAAATACAGCTCAGAAATATCTTTGCCAAATTTTGTCGAGATCGGTTCCGATTTGGATATAGCTCCCATATATATTTTTATCCAATTTCAAAATAATTGTGCACAAAATGGTAATACAAGTCCGAATTTAAAAGATACAAATGTTTCGGCATATTTAGTCCTTTGAACTTTAAATTATAATTATAATCATAGCGTGTATGATTGAATTCTGCCATAAAAATTTTTAATTGTTATGCGGAGCTCTACTAAATTAGCAAGGTGGTGTAGGGTATCATAAAGTCGGCCCCGCACGACTTTAGACTTTCTTTACTGGTTTTTATTAATTTTGTCTTAGAAAATGTGGAGCCGTTTGTTTTCACGTCAATACAACTACGAAAAACCATTTAATTTTTTTATGTTTTAAATAAGAAAAAAATTAAAACTTATTTGGAATGAATTTTTATTTGATTTTTTTCATAAGAAAAAATCTTAAAATATCTTTTCACGGACGACGGAAGACGGTTAAAAAAATTGAAGTATAAAAGTTTGGACCCAGCTTTAATTTTTACTTTTTTTAATTCTCTCACAAAACGACTCTGCGCCAATTTCTTATCTCATCCAGTAACGAATTTTTCTTTTTATTTCCCTTTTTCCACAAAGACACGCTTCCTGAATACTCAACTATATTCACATAACTAATTGAGCATAGCCCGGATATATTCAATCGCCATTAATAAATTTCAATTTATTACAACTGTGTTTCTCATAATACATGTGTATGTGTTTGTGTGCGAGAGTAGAACGAATTCTGCGGGGTTGCAAATTATATCCTGCTGTCATTAAGTGTTGAAGGATATTAAATTGCCTGTCATGCCGCCACCACTTGAAATTTAAATGGCAACCATTACGAATACATTGAATTGCGTACAACAACAACAAGAGCAATAACGTCGACGAATCATGATTATGCTCCCCTCCATTTGGCAAACGTTTTGTTGTGATAACAGGCTGGCTAACAATTCTGTGACATTGGAAACACCGGGGATTCGCAACAACAATAGAATGGAAGATATTATTATCAAATTCACAGGAGCATAACGCCACTCAAATCGGAAAAAGGGAATAACAGGGAGTTGGTGTTAATTTTGCCAAAAAAGATAGTAGGACGCCATTTAATCGTTTTGTTGTTGTAGCTTCATATTTTTGTGAACATAAAACTATGGCCATTCATAAAATGGTACATTGCTAAATGAAGTTTCCCATGTACATATACATACGTACATACATACATACGTGTGCGAATTCCTGTTATGCATTTTTGGACATTTATAAATGTCATTGAAATTTGAATTTGGGAATTTGCCTGTATTCCTGCTTCTGATTGTCTGCCTCGCTGCCTTTTCTGCCATTGATTCCCGAGAACATTAACAATTTTTCCGTTGCTGTTATTAGGGTATTGTGTTATTAAGTTTTCACCAGCATTTCAAATCGTATGCCATTGTCATTAATACTATGTTTGAAATAATGTGATTATTTGAATGCGTTAAGCTGCTGTCTACGCATGATATTTGAAAATTCAATACATTAGTGTGGGTAAACGTTTGTGAAATTCTTAATCTTATTTAATTATTATGTCCATACAATTGAAATGAAAGGCTCACGACAAAAGATTTTTTTTTTTTAAATAATAAGAGAATCAGTTAGTACAATAAGAGAAAAATTAAAATTGAATTTAAAACAAGTAAAAAAGCTGTAAGTTCCGCCGGGCCGTACTTTGAATACCCTCCACCATTTGGAACGAATTTGGCAATTCTCAAAAACAATAAAATCCGTTAAAAATTCTGTTAAAATCTTAAAAATACCGAATGTAGCTGCTATATTAGGTCTATACGACGACATGGACCTGTATAGGTAACTTTTGTCATAAGCCATTACAATATTCAAATGTGAAACTAAAAAAAATCGGTGAATAAAGTAGCTAAAATTCCGAATATCGGGAGGTACCGTTATATGGGGGCTATACGAAGACGTGGATCTGTACAAACAATTTTCTGTCGCATAACGAACTTCAAATAACAATTTGGAAAAAATTCCGACGAATAATGTCGCTAAATCATCAAATATCGGGTGATACCGTTGTGTGGGGGCTATACGAAGACGTGGACCTATATGACCCGTTTTCAATACCAAAGGTCCTGCAGACATAATATATATTGGAGTAAAATTGTATCAATCTGCTTCATTTCGTTTGGAAGCTAGGGTGATTTCCACAGACGGATAGACGGATGGACATCGCTAAATCGACATAGAAGTTTATGCTGATCAAAAAATTTATATACTTTGTGGGTCTAACATTTATATTTCGAGGTGTTACAAATGGAATGACAAACTTAATATACCCTCCATACTATGGTGGTGGTAAAACATCCTAATTCAATTTTGGATTCCAGTGAAAAACAATATAAAAAATAATCTGAAAAGTCTGCAAATCTTTTAGTGAAACAATAGTCAAAAAGACAATTAAGTGAAATTTAATTACATTCAAGTCCGGGAAAAATAATAATATTGAAGAGTTAGTTTGTCTTGTGAACCAAAAAAGTACAATTTTAAATTATTTGGTTGGAAATTCTGTTAAAAATCCTCAATATTTGGAAAATCTTAAGGTTTTGATATATTTGGGTTGTAACAAATGATACACCTATATAGAAACTTTTTTGCAATAAGAAATTCTCCATCTGTGGAACCCAAATATCTAATTACAAATGTCAAATATTGGAAATTATTCCAGAACCCTCTTAAAACCAAAAATCAAGATATACTTGTACTTTTGAGCTATACCAAAAGTGGACCTGTATGAAGCATTTTCTCTAAGTGCAAATTATGCGAAAACCTTCAAAAGTTTCGAAAATCAAAATGTATTAATATAGATACTTTTCTGCGAGGAGGCAATGAGAAGCTGAAATATCAAACATCAGTTCGAAATTGGTGCAAAAAAAACCTAAAAATGTAAAAAATTGGGTGGCACCGCTATATAATGGCTGCACATAAATTTGGATCGAAAAAGCTTATTCCAATCATTCTAGGCACAATACCCACTATTGTGCCATGTTCTGACTTGTATATAAAATAATGTATTCTCTATCCGATTGGTTTAGAATTATATGGTGTTCATGATTATATACTATATTTGTTCATATATTTACTGGGTGAGAAGAAAAAGCTGCAACCAACTTCAGACTGCTGTCATATCTAATCCACTCGTCCGACAGCTTTTAAAATTATTCCAGTGACAGCTCATTATATTATTTACAAGCGTACAAAAGCATTTTGGGTAGAATTTTCCAGGAAAAAAAGTTATTCGTGATGGAATTCAAGCGTGATAGTGTGATTTCTTTATATTTGGCTGGAAAACCACAAGTGGCTATCTTTAGAGACTCCAGCATTTAAATGTGAATTAAACTATTCGAACAAATCTAAACTTATTCTAAAATTTGATGCTATTTCCGACATTTTTGCTTTTATTTAATAAAATAAAAAAAAATAAAAATTATGGCTTTTGACTTTGTTGCCGTTTTTTATCACACCCTGTATGGGAGGTATATTCGAATCTGTGCCGATTTCAATACAATTTGGCAAATTTATTTTGTTACCAAATTCAGTTACTCATTCCGAGTTTCATTGGAATCTGACATGCGCATTTTGTTTGGTGCATCAAATATGTGAAATCCGCCAAAAAAATATATGGGAGATATATTCAAGTCCGAACCGATTTCAGTAGAATTTGCAAATTTATTTTTTTCACCAAATTTTGTTACAAATTCAAAATTTGAAGATTGTATCTATAAGTGATCCATATATATGTGCATACAACATCTTAAACTTTTCGAGGTACCTCCGATGCTTATGCTATGATGATTTATATGATGTTTTTAAGATTTATTTTTTTTAATGTTTGGATTTTTTGTTGGGGGTGTACCAGAAAGAGATTGACTCTTATATTGAGATTTCGGATACTCCATTCCATTCACTGAGTTAGTTTTATCATTTGCAGGTCGATACTACTATTTTCGAACTTGAGGTATGTTTGACACGATATTTTGGGTGAATTTCTTTCAACTACCAAATCAAATTATCTTTTACATGTAAAAATATGCAAAAAATTACAGAAAAGTAGTCATTTAGGATGGCGACACAACCTACGTTCATCCTTGATATCTTGGATTATTTATATTGTTGTGGCCTAGAATGACTTATACTCCGGATTTTGTATTGATAGATGTAGAAAATCATTTGGAATCTTATTCAATTTTGGATTATTGCTTAAAATGTTTACCCTATGCGAGGAGGTACAAGACGGGATCTACCCATAGTCCAGATGAGAATGCGAACTTCAAATAGTTTGTCGCAGATTTCGTCTAAAGAGACATAGAATTTAAAATCGATATTTTCAAGCGACACTTTTTGGCCGAATTAAGTGGCAGTGTCACGAATATTAAACTTAATTTTTATACTTCGTTATGCATACAATGACTATCGTTCCCAAGAACCCGCCTTAATAAACACATCAAATACTTCTCTCACATATGTTAATGCAATAAATTATGTGACATTCATGCATAAATGTGCGAGAACGCAATTTAATAGCGCAGATCTTAAAATACTGGCTTGCTGCACTTCAATAGTCAATTCTCTTCGGATTCTTCCATTTTAATTGAAATTGCACATGAACATTTATCTAAATTTAACCAAAAAATATATTCAAAAGAGAAATAAAAATTTGAATGTTGCTATGTGTGGTTGTTTTAAATGACATTACATCCTTAGTTAATAGCTACTTAATGATCTGATGACACATAATGGAAATGGACATGGACGGAGGGAGGAAGGAAGTGGGTGCTATGCTCACATACACACATGAAGTGGGGGAAAAAGATAAATGGTGACAGCCCATTTAAATGTGGGAATGCTACATATTTGGAAAGAATTTTTTTTTTGGTATTTAATTAAGGGGAATTTCCCTATTCCCTATTTAAACGATGATTAAAATTTTATTCCATTAAGAGATTTTAATGGGTGGCCATTCATTTATTCGTTGACTTCAAGTGTTGGATATCAATATTCTATGAGGGGAAAAGAGAGGTTAATATATTTAATATATAAGTGTTATAATGACATAAAAATGGTCTAGATTTGTAGAAATCGGCATTAGCTTAAATCGAAGCACTTGGTCATATTATATTCAGTGATCTTAATTCAAACAATAAAAGGTACAACCCCCACTTAAAACACCAAATAAAGAAATGACTAAAACGGATATGTGCCCAGCCTACAAGTAGTCTAAAATCGGAAAGAATCACTACTGTTGTTGATAAACTAATTACACAGAATTTTCCATAAGGCACTTCGACGTACATGATTAAATAATTGTTTCGACCAGATGAATGATATATTACGTTTTTTTGAACTCCTCGAAATACACATTTATCCCCAAAAACTTCGTCGTTTTAGCCATGTCCTTTCGTGCCGTCTACCAGCGCGTCTGTGGGAATCACTCTAACTTCATTTCATTTTGGTTAAAAACAAGTACAAAAAGTATCGGTCGGTTTTGCCGACAGATGTATACCCTCAGTCATTGTTGGATTATTTAAAAATATTTTGACTTCTGTTAAGAATTTTCAAACTCTTGGCTCTCTATATAGTGGATTTTGAAAGAATGGGTCAATATTGTCCATTTCATGTCGGACCTAAATAAATATTATTATGAATATATAAAAAAATCGAACATATATATCCAATTTATGGGAAATATTCCATATTCATCTCAGGATTCTGGTTGAGAGACATATATTTAGATATAGCAAGTTGTAAGGAACCAATAACTTTTTTATTCGCAATTTATGACAGATAAAAGTATTGAAAATTGTGTCCTTTTGTGGGTGAAGTACCAGAAGAGTTCGCAGATATATAGCATCTTCACAACTGATCTTGTGTTAGCAAAAATGTTTAAATGTGTGAAATTTGAAGAGAGTTGGGTTCTTATTTCGCTTTTTTGAGCGTTTTGTTTTTCAAAATAATGAACCCTATGTGGAGCAGGTAGCAAACTAAATGATCCGATCTCTACCATCTTTACAACAGATTTTTTGTTGATGGAAATATTTTAAATGTACCATGTCTGGAAGGGAATCGGATGTTGATTTCGCTTGTTATGAGCTCCATGGATATTCAAAATTTTAAGCGTTTGTGAGGGAGGTACCAGAATAAGTGGACCGATATTGTCACCAGACCTAGCATTCACACAAATATTTGGATATGCAAAGTTGGAGCAAAATCGGATTATCGTTTTTCTTTCTGTGCAAAAAATATGTATTTTTTGATAATTTCGACCATTTGTGGAAGAGGTAGCAGAAGGAGTGGACCGATATATTCCATCTTAACACCAGACCTTGGGTTAATATAAATATTGGGATGTGTGAATTTTGAAGACAATCGGAATTTTTCACCACATTTTATGAGAGTTGTAATTATTCAAAATTTTCACGATTTTTCGGGGAGGTACTTGATGGAGTGGACCGATATTGTCCATTTTCACACCTGACCTAGCACTGACGCAAATAGTAGGATGTGCAAAGTAGGAGCAACATCGGATTATCCTTTCACTTTCTGTGCAAAAAATATATTTTTTGAAAATGTCGACCTTTTGTGGGAGAGGTACCAGAAGGATTGGACCGACATTGTCCATCTCTGGACTCGATCTAAGTTTGAAAAAAAATATTACGATGTACCCAGTTTGGACCAAATCGGATACTCCCTTCGAGAGTTTTCGTGCGCACCAGCCAGCCAGACAGACGAACAGACGGACATCACTAGATCGACTCCAAATGTTCTGAAACGGATTTGGTCCGAAGAGACCTAGGGTCTAAAACCGTTATTTCGACTAGGCACGTTTTGACCGTGTCAAATTGTATATAGCCTTTGTAGCCATATGGCTGAGGGTATAAAAAGGAACAATCCCCACTAAATACACCAAAATGAAGAAATGACTAAAACGTATATGTGCCGAGCCTACAAGAAGCCTAAAATCGAAAAGAATCACTACTACCCTTTGACTTACATGATTAAATAATTGTTTTCGATCAGATGAAAAATATTTTACGTTTTTTTTTTAACTCCTCGAAGTACACATTAATCTCAAAAATCTTTGTCGATTTAACCATGTTCTTCCGTGCCGTCTGCCTGTCCGTCTGTGGAATCACTCTAACTTCCAAACTATACTTCATTTTGGTTTAAAATAACATTTTGCTAAGATTTGTTTGATCTCAAGAATTTTTGGATTTTTTAATTCTGCCAGTTTCTTCTTAATTTTATTAAATGAAAGCAACAAATGTCGGATATATCATCAAATTTCAGAATAAATTTAGATTTGTTCGAATTGGTCACCTTTAGCACAAATTATGTCCTTCAAACGCCAATGAAACCGTCACACGCTGCCCGAATGTTTCACTGCGGTATTTTGGCGCATTCCCGGCGAAGCGCTTGCTTGAGGTGATCGACTCTTTGGTATTTTTTAGTGCCAACCTTACTTTCCAAAATACTCCAGACATAATAGTTCAACGGATTGGTATCCGAAGATTTTGGTGGCCATTGTTCGCTGGAAATGAAGCGAAGAACCTCATTTTGTAACCATTCTTGGGTGGCGTGTGCTGAGTGCGATGAGTCCTGAGTCCTGTTGGAATGTCCAAGGTCTGCGGCCAAAATGTTTGCGTGCCCAAGGCATTAATACACCCTCCAGAATATTTTCGCAATAATATTCGGCATTTATTCTGATGCCACGGTCGATTAATACGAGCGGAGAGCGACCATCGGTTGTTTTTGGCGCCCCCAAACCATCCCATGGCAGGCGCTTGAGTTCTGGTGGCCGACCGAAGGTGCAAATTTTCAGCTGACCTCTTTGGCAAGTAAACACGATCATTTCGTTTTTTTTTTACAAACTGCTGGACAACGAATGTTTTCTCATTGGAGAAAACCAAATTCGGCAGTTCACCACTTTCGGCTAAGCGAAGAAACTCTTTAGCTCTTTTGAGTCTATTTTCTTTCTGTTGCGTTGTAAGTTCTTGCACATTTTGGAATTTCAATGGCTTTACCCCGAGCTCATGTTTCAATATTTTCCGACTGGAATATTGAGATATGTTCAGCTCACGAGCCATTTTTCGGCGGGTTTCGATCAAGTCGCTTCTTTACTTTTCGAACCATTTCTACTGATGTTGCTGTTTTCTTCCGTCCACTTCCTTGACGTCGGGCTAGGCTACAAGTATCACGGTAACGAGCGATGCTACGAGACACAAAAGATTTATTCACATTTAAATGCTGGAGTGCTCTAACGATAGTCACTTGTTGTTTTCCAGCCAAATATAAAGAGATTACATTATCACGCTTCAATTCCATCACGAATAACTTTTCTTCTGGAAAATTCTCACCAAAATGCTTTTGTACGCTTGAAAACAATATAATGAGCTGTCACTGGAACAGCTGTCGGACGAGTGGCTTAGAAATGACAGCAGTCTGAACTTGGTTGCAGTTTTTTCATCTCACCCTATAAATCTGATTAATAAGTTCTATCTTCTTTTTGAAATTTTGAAGGAGTCAGGACTTTTACCCGCTCTTCATTTAAATGCATTTTTCTTGTTAAACACTTTTCAATACGAAAGACTCTTTAAATATTTTCATAACATATTTCATATTTTCATTAGCACTCAACTCTAAACTCTTTAGCGGCTCCAACTGATAATGGGGGTCATTATTATTCTCGAATTCTCTTTTTTAAAACCAAACTAACAGAAGATAAATTAGGTAGGTGTTACCGCAATCTTTTATATTATGTGCTGTAATTAAGTCAAGTTTGAAGATGCCTTAAGACGCCAGGGTTAGGTCTGATTAAAACCAATAACTGCATTCAAATAAGATGATGATTTATGACATATACTTGAAGTGTTACTGCTCCTCAAAGGAAGTCAACTCAAATATTGTGGTAATAATTAACAACAAAAAAAACAACAAAACCCGAATCCTTGACGTCTGACTCTTATGCAACGATCATAAGTGCATTTTGCTCGTACACGATGGCGATCTATCATAACCATATTCCAAGACTCTTAATTCTTCGATTGTTTGTCTACTTCTCAAGAGTAAACCCTCTCATCGACAATGAGATTTTCAAGAAGAAAATTCACCCACAGTGTTGCAACACTTAAAAAGGCGCATAAGTACCCTCGCCATCAGGATTAGACAACTGTCCGGCCGGTAGGGCAAACAGCACAAGCAGATGTCAATAGGACAATGTCAAACAAAACGCAAAACCCATAATAAGATGATGGCTAACTAAAACAAATACTCGGCAGAACAATAGAAAAGGATATGTGATTGTTTTCTCAAGTATGCAGTCAGTCAGTCGGACAGACAGACATACTCATAAATAGACAAACAAATCTTAACAAGCTATGTGATCTTCATGCAAAACTCTTGGCACTAAGACAATGGAAGAGGAAAATAAGGAAAAATTCTTGTTTTGAGCCAATGACGAAGTGTGTGCGTGTGTGTTTGACAGTAGATGACCAAAATGTCTAACCGCAGGACATTTATTAGTGAGTGTCCTTTGTTCTTTTTGCCCATCTGGGAACAATGAAAGCAAACTTGAAAATAATTGCAAACGCCACAGGGTGATCAATCAGATGGTTTTTATTTTTAATTTTCCTCTTGACCGTTTTATGGGATATTTTTTTTCGCAACACCTTTTTTTCCAGGTCATGGGAAATGTGAGGTCTCTGAGACACAGAGATGTCAGAAGTGTTTGATAAAATGAGGGAATGATGAATTATTTCATGCCTCATGGCAAACGATGTGATTAGTTAAATTAAATTTTAATATGCGGGAAATATTATTTAAAGGGTAAATATTTATGAAAGAAGTGGTTATTGTCGGCGAGGCGGGATGTCTGGTGGGTCATATGTCTTTATCCATGAAAATAATGAATCGAGAGAAAAAATTGTATATATTCCTAATCAGCTACAGTTCGAATACGATTGAAAGATATTCAACTATATTAAACACTCTAACTTTTGATGGGATCGTCCTTGATAGGATCGTTCTATATGTCTAACATTTTGGCCATATGCATTTTTATGGCATTAAAAATGAGGTATATCGTTCGACGTTTTCGTATATACCCCAAAGAAAATCACCTCCATATATTCGGTTACTTGCCTTATGGCCACTATTTTGCATGGTACGTTATCGATAAGTCCCTACAAAATTTGGTTATGCGGTGTTTATGGCCCCTCCTCGATATATAGGTTCATCATTTAAGAGTTATAAACCTCTAAAGTTATGTTAGTGTCTGGGATATTTCCAGTGTTTGTAACGCCGACCAACTAATATTGGTATCAAGGTGAAGTTCTAGCTCCCCTGATTTTAAGACCGGCTAAACAAAAAAAATTAACTTGTTAAAATAAGATTTAGTCGAGTACACGAAGTTGAAAGCCTACCTTAGTTGAAAGGCTTCAGTATAAAATTGAGAAAAATTTTAGGTCGCGTAACAGCGATCTCTCGGCAAAAAGCCAGAGGAGAAAAAATAAGCCCAAGCCTAAGGCCGGCTTTTTAAATAATTATCACATAATTGATACCCATATTGCCTTATTTGGTCTCTCAAGCGCTGGAAATGTACCTGGGACCAACGTAAATTTAGGGCCCATAACTCTGGAAGTATCGACTTCCCAAAAAAAGACTATATCGTAATTGTCGGTGGGATCTCCGATCTCTCGGGAAAAAGCTAGAGGAGAAAGAACAAACCCAAGCCAAAGGCCGGCTTTTTAAATAATTATCACATAATTGATACCCATATTACCTTAGTTGGTCTTACAAACGCTGGAAATATACTTGGAACCAACGTAAATTTAGGACCCATAACTCTGGAAGTATCATTTTCCCAAAAAAAAAACTATATCGTCATTGTCAGGTCCGTGGGAGGTACCTGCTGTTCTCTTCAGTTTGACGATTTTAGACCAACTTCATATGATTTGATACGCCCAAAAATTGCCTCATCGAAATAAAGGTTTTAGACCCCTAGGTCTCTTTGAACTAAATCTATTTCAAGACATTTGTAATCGACATAGGGGTTATCCATCTCTCTGACTGGCTGCCTGGCTGGTGAACACGATAGCTATGGAAAATAGTGTTCGATTTTGGTACATCGTAATAGTAGTGTCAAACTTAGATTTACTTTGAAAATGGGCAACATCGGACCATTCCTTCTGGTACCTCCTCCTCGAAGAAAATAATTTACCTTATAGAAAGAGAAACGATCATTCGTTTTTGTTCAAAATTTGCACATACCAATATTTTTTCAGTGCTAGATCAGTTGTGAAAATTACCCACAAAGGTTCATTTGTGATATATACAGGGTGAGATGAAAAAACTGCAAGCAACTTCAGACTGCTGAATGTGAATAAATCTTTTGTGTCTCGTACCATCGCTCGTTACCGTGATACTGTTAGGGTAGCCCGGACGAGGAAGTGGACGAAAGAAAACAGTAACATCAGCAGAAATGGTTCGAAAAGTAAAGAAGCGACTTGATCGAAATCCGCGTCGCAGTGACCGAAAAATGGCTTGTGAGCTGAACATATCGCAATATTCCATTCGGCAAATATTGAAAAATGAGCTCGGAGTAAAGCCATTAAAATTCCAAAAAGTGCAAGAACTTACACCGCAAGAGAAAGAAAATAGTCTCAAAAGAGCTAAAGAGTTGCCTTGCTTGGCCGAAAATGGTGGACTGCCGAATTTTGTTTTCTTCGATGAGAAAACATTCGTTGCCCAGCAGTTTGTAAACAAACAAAATGATCGTGTTTACTTGCCAAAAAGGTCAGCTGAAAATGTGCACCTTCAGTTGGCCACCAGAACTCAAGCGCCTGCCATGGTGATGGTGTGGACCGCCACAACAGCCGATGGTCGCTCTCCGCTTATATTAATCGACCTTGGAGGATGTATTAAAGCCTTCTGGAGGGTGTATTAAAGCCTTGGGCACGCAATCATTTTGGCAGAAGTCCTTGGACATTCCAACACAAGAATGGTTACAAAGTCAGGTTCCTCGTTTCATTTCCAGCGCAAAATGGCCACCAAAATCTCCGGATACCAATCCGTTGGACTATTATGTCTGGAGAATTTTGGAAAGCAAGGCTGACACTAAAAAATACCAAATTGTCGATCACTTCAAGCAAGCGCTTCGCCGGAAATTGGCCAAAATACCGCAGAGCAACATTCGGGCAACGTGTAACGGTTACATTGGCCGCTTGAAGACCATAATTTGTGCCAAAGGTGACCAATTCGAACAAATTTAAACTTATTCTAAAAGTTGATGCTATTTCCCACATTTTTTTCTTTCATTCAATAAAATTTAAAAAATAAATTTAAAAATTATGGCGTTTGACTTTGTTGCAGTTTTTTTATCTCACCTTGTATTTTTAGAGGACTTTTGGTTTGTGGCACTTGTAAGTTTAACCCATTTCCATTCATAAAAAAATTCAAAATCTCCCTTAATATTTATTTTTTGGCGAAAGTGTTAAAGGAATAAAGCTGTAAGTTCGGCCAGACCGAACTTGGAATACCCTCCACCATTTGGTACGAATTTAACAATTTTCAAAAAATAAAAAGATTTTAAAATTCTGTTAAAATCATATAGCCGTATATTAGAGTCTATATGGCGACGTGAACCTGCATAGACAACTTTTGTCACAAGGCAACTTATATCACAATATTCAAATGAAATATTGAAAAAAAATCTTGAAAAAAATCTGTTTATAATGTAGCTAAAATCGTCGAATATAGGGAGGTACCATGGTGGTTATAAAACGTGGATCTGCACAGAAAATTTTTGGTCATAGGCTGTTATATCGACCTTCACGAACTTCAAATGCGAAATTTGAAACAATTCCGATAAATAATGTCGCTAAAATCATCAAAATACCGAATATCGGGGTGTACCGTTATATGGGGGCTATACGAAGACGTGGACCTGCACAGACAATTTTCTGTCATAGGCTGTAGTATTCATTACGAACTTCAAATGCGAAATTTGAAATAGTTCCGGTAAATAGGTTCGCTAAAATCATCAAAATACCGACGATCGGGGGTACCGTTATATGGGGGCTATATGAAGGCGTGGTCCTGCACAGACAATTTTTTGTGATAGGCTGTAGCATCAATTATGAACTTCAAATACTAAATTTGAAACAATTACGGTAAATAATGTAGCTAAAATCATCAAAATACCGAATATCGGGAGGTACAGTTATATGGGGGCTATCCGAAGACGTGGACCTATATGGCCCATTTTCAATACCAAAAGTCCTGCAGACATAGACACATTTGAGTAAAATTTTATCAACCTACTCCATTTCGTTCGGAAGCTAGAGTGATTTATATGCTGATCAAGAATATATATACTTTGAGGGGTCTAAAATTTATATTTCGAGGTGTTACAAACGGAATGACAAACTTAATATACCCTCCATACTATAGTAGAGGGTATAAAAATATAGAAGCACTTCCAGTTTAATAATGGTTGACGGTTTTTCGAAGTAGCACATATTTTAAGTTTTTACTTTAATTTATTTTCAGTTTCCTGCGATAATATGCAAATTTTAGCCTCTGCATTTAACTGGAGATTCACACAAATAAATCGAAACAAAATCAACTTCAATGCAAATATTTACCCAAGTTATTGATATTTGTTTGTCAACTTCTTAAACTCTTTTCTGTTCGCTGTTGACAATGTGGCCATCAACTTCAAAACAATTATCATCGTCTCGATGACTTCTGAAAACACAACAACGACGAAGACAAAAAAAAAAATGATGTATGTAAAGAAAATTAACTTATTCACTACTTACCACTTTCGGGCCTACTGGCTGTGTGTCACTATCATCGTCGTCATCTGAGGTCCATCCAGACCTTACCTAACAAATGTGAGTAAACAAAAATCGCAAAGGGATTGAACTGAAACATTTTATTTACCTTCGATGAGTATGACTGACGATTTACAAAAATTGTTTGTTTTTCTGATTTTTGTCATCCACTGGCAGCAGCCGATGCCGAAGAAGATCAACGACACAAACTTAGCGTCATCATTTGCTCTGATCCGGTGAATGCGTCAGTGAGAAGTATTGGTGGCGCGTTGGAGTTGTTCTGTTTTTCGCATCACCAGTGGTAAATATTGACATTTCAATTCAGTAATCAATTTTTTTTGTCAAAATGTGTACCCACAACTTAACCCCAGAAACAATTATGGAACAAAATGTTAAAATACTCACATTTTCTTTATTTGGTGAAATATTGAGGCAGGGGTGGCCAATATTGATCTGATATACAGGGAGAGATAAAAAAACTGCCACAAAGAAAAAAGCCATAATTTTTACTTTTTTTAATTTTATTGAAATAAAGAAAAAAATATTGGAAATTTTGGAATAAGTTTAGATTTGTTCGAATTGATCACCTTTGGCATGAATTATGGCCTTCTAACGGCCAATGAACCCGCCACATGCTGCTGAATGTTGCTCTGCGGTATTTTGGCCCATTCCCGGCGAAGCGCTTGCTTTAGGTGATCGACACTTTGATATTTTTTAGTCCCAACCATGCTTTCCAAAATTCTCCAGACACAATAGTCCAATGGATTGGTATTCGGAGATTTTGGTGGCCATTGTGCGCTTGAAATGAAGCGAGAAACCTCATTTTGTAACCATTCTTGGGTGGCGCGTGCTGAGTGCGATGGTGCTGAGTCCTGTTGGAATGTCCAAGGTCTGCGGCCAAAATGTTTGCGAGCCCAAGGCTTTAACACACCCTCCCGAATATTTTCGCAATAATATTCGGCATTTATTCTGATACCACGGTCGATTAATACGAGCGGAGAGCGACCATCGGCTGTTATGGTGGCCCACATCATCACCATGGCCGGCGCTTGAGTTCTGGTGGCCAACAGAAGGTGCACATTTTCAGCTGACCTCTTTGGCAAGTAAACACGATCATTTTGTTTGTTTACAAACTGCAGGACAGCGAATGTTTTCTCATCGGAGAAAACCAAATTCGGCAGTTCACAACTTTCGGCCAAGCGAAGCAACTCTTTAGATCTTTTGAGTCTATTTTTTTCTGTTGCGGTGTAAGTTCTTGGACTTTTTGGAATATCAGTGGCTTTATCCCGAGCTCAGTTTTCAATACTTGCCGAATGGAATATTGCGATATGTTCAGCTTACGAGCGAATTTTCGGCCACTACGACGCGGGTTTCCATCAAGTCGCTTCTTTATTTTGCGAACCATTTCTGCTGATGTTGCTGTTTTCTTCCGTCCACTTCCTTGACGTCTGGCTACGCTACCAGTATCACGGTAACAAGCGTTGATACGAGACATAAAAGATTTATTCACATTTAAATGCTGGAGTTCTCTAACGATAGCCACTTGGGGGTTTCCAGCCAAATATAAAGAAATCACACTATCACGCTTAAATTCCATCACGAATAATTTTTTTTCTGGAACATTCTCACCAAAATGCTTTTGTACGCTTGTAAACAATGTAATGAGCTGTTACTGGAATCATTTTAACAGCTGCCGGACGAATGACTTAAAAATGACAGCAGTCTGAAAATGGTTGAAGTTTTTTTATTTCACCCTGTTTAGGGCTAAAAACTCAAATTGTGGTATTGTGAGCACACTATAAACCCCCAATAAAATGTAACTAATCTAACTCACTTTTTTAAGAAAAATGTACCTTCAGGACGCCCAAATCCCAGATTCCGTAGAGAATATTTCTTAAAATTTCCAAAAAAAAAATTGCATTCTCTTATTCGAAGAGCCCACCCTAATGTGCACTATCGATAAAGCAACCAATTTGAAAATAAACACCGTTTTATTTTTTTCCAACTGTCAGCGTCACTTGAAGTCGTAAAAATTCAACAAAAAACACCCCGACTTTGGTGATATGTTGTGGCATTGTATACAATGTCAATTAGCAGTTGCAAAACGACACTTAATGTGTGCGTCACCCCAAAGGCTGTAGCCGCCAAGTCCAACCATACGCAAACTATACGACAATCATAATAAGTAAAAAGAAAAAACACAACCTCGGCTAGCCTACTCCAACCTCAACACATTCAGATGAATTAAATCTCAATGTACTAAACGATTTTAGTAACCCAACTGAAGACACCTCTAAAAACAACCAATGCTCCATGAAAATCATCTAAAAAGGTGATGATAAAAAGTTACAAAATAAAGTAAAACTAACCGCGCAAAACAAAAACCAGAGGAGGCAAAGACCAATAAAGAAAAACTAAAAAAAAAATAACAAAGAAAAATTGTCGCACACAATATAATTCACTTCGGTGTATGCTTGCTTACTCGCTTTCTTTGAGCCAAGAGCGGCCAGCAGCTTCTTATGTCTCCAGACAACAAAACTCAATGATTGTTGTTTACTCTGCTCATGCCGTAGCAGTAGCTGCCAAATAATCTTAAATATACTTTTAGGCTACTTCAATGTCAATTTTGAATGGGAGACACAGGTGAAGCTCGAAAAATGCGGTATTCTACAGAGAGAAGACCTTTTGAAAAAAATAGGCAAACAGCCTTTTAAGCAACTGCAGTGAAAATTTAAAATTTTACAGATGTCTTTCAACTGGCCTTCTTAGAAACATAACTTCTCACCCTTTAAAGAAACCTCTAAGAGGTCTTCAAGAGAAAAAATATCATATAAGTGTATTAAAGACAAAAAACATTTTTCAATTTTTTTAAATTAAGGGAGGATTTGCAGTTCGTGCATAGGGAAAAGATCGTTCGATGGCCTTCTATATAAAGCAGATATTTTACACGTATTCTATATGGAGAAGTTATTTTGCATCCCTCATCGGTTTTCCATACAGAAAAAGTCGTTAGGAGAACTTCTCTACAGAAAAACCCTTTTGCAGCCCTTCTATACAGAGAAGTCATTTTACAGGTCTTCTATACGGAAAATTACTTTGGCATGTGTTCTATACACAGAAGACCTTCGTCATTTTTTCTGCTTCACTTTCTATATAATTTGCAGCACCTTTGTATGAAGAATATCTTCGGAATTTCTTCTATACTTCGAAATGACTTCCATATAATGAAAAAGGTCACCTAAAAACAGGAGGATCTCCTATAAAATTAAGACATTTGCGAGTACTCCTATACAGGCTAGACCTGTAGAAGATCTAATATTCAGAGAAGACCGTTCGAAAGTTTTCTTTGCAAAAAAATACGTTTTTAAGGCTATTTCATACGGAGAAGGTATTTGCAAAGACCTTCTTACAGAGAATATCATTGGCAGGTCTTTCATACATGGGATTTTTGGCAGGTCTTCAATACAAGGAGGATCTTCCATAAATATAAAACCTTTGGAAGGTCTTCCATATAGAGAAAACGTTTGGGAAATCTTCTACACAGATAATAAGCCTTTGAAGGGTATTCTATACAGAAGAAGACCTTTGGCAGGTCAATTATACAGAGGTCCTTAAGAATGTTCTCTATACAGGAAATATCTGTGTAAATTTTTCTATTAGGGTCTTCTTATACAGGGAAGACCTTTGGAAGAACTTCTATGAAGAGAAGATATACGGGAGTGATATAGACAGGTCTTTAGTACAGAGAATATCTTCGAAAGGTCTTCTATGCAGGCGATCTTTGCAAGATATTCCGTACAGAGAAGACCTTTTTCCACACAGAAAATCTTTGTAAAATCTTCTATGCAGATAAGAGGCCTTTTATACAGAGAAGACCTTTGGAGGTCTTTTAAACAGTGGACCATTTAGAAGGGTTGATATAGAGAGCGGACCTTCCAAAGGTCTTCTTATACGGGGAAGACCTTAGAGGATCTTCTATAAATAGAAGGCCTTGGGAAAGTCGTCTATAAATAGAAGGTCTTTGGTAGGTCTTCTATACAGAAAAGGCATTTTGCATATCTTCTACCTACCCCTTTGGAAGGTTTTCAATACGTAGACAACCTTTGGAAAGTATTTTATGCGGACAAGACTTCTACACGGAGAAGACCTTTCCGAAATCTTCTATAGGGAGAAGTCATTTTCGAGGTATTCTATAGGAAAAAGACCTTTTCGAGGTATTCTATACGAAAAAGACCTTTTCGAGGTCTTCTATAGGGTGAAGGCCTTTTCGAGGTATTATATACGGAAAGAACCTTTTCGAAGTGTTCTGTACGAAAATATCTTTTCGATGCTTCTTATACGGAGAACACCTTTTCGAGGTCTTCTGCAGGGATATGACCTTTTCGAGGTCTTCTCCATACAGAACATCATTTCTTATTCTACTCAGAGAAAATCATTTCGAGATCTTCTGCACAGACAATTTTTTTAGAGGTCTTCAATACAAAAAGCACCATCAAGTCTTTTTGCTCTGTACATGTAGTACCTTTTTAGGATCTTCTGTTGGCAGATAATTTTTTGAAGGTTTTTAATAAAAAGTACCCATCAGGGTCTTGTATGCAGAGAACAACTCTTCAGGGTAAGGTAAATAGAGAGACGACGTGATAGTCCTCTCTAGATAGAATATGGTTTCATGTAGTCAGAATACACTCTCAATGGCTTCTACAGACACAAAATTTCTTGCAGTTTTATTAGCGATAAGACATTCTCAACATATCTGACCCATTCAAATCCTTAAATATATTCTATGAATTTGCTATTCACAAAATGTATTCAAGAAGTTCTCTTTAAGTAAATGGATCTTCAAGATCTCTTCTACACATCTATATTCAAGAGAATCTTAAAAACCTATTTCCGCAAATAGAAGATCTCCTGGGGGTCTTTTAATCGAAGGAGGTCTTCTGGGGTTATTTTGCTCGAAAAATACACAGTAGACCCTTAGAGTATTCTTCCTTCTAAGCTAACATTTCACAAATCCAATGAGACCCATCTGTTCTCCAAAAAAAAAAAAACTTCTACACTCCAACATTTTCACCCAGAAGACAGGTTTTGACACTATCTGGTCCGATAATGCCGAGAGCATTACAAATAGTAGGCGCTGTTTAGCTTAGCGTTTAGTAGCTTTGGCTTTGCTATGCTTGAATGGTGTTAAAATTGCTTTTTATTTTTGGTCGAAATCACTTTGGCGGCCGAGATTTTGGTTTCATTTGTTCGACTTTGTTTCGCCACTAATGAACTCTTTAAAGGATGACTTCGACACAACGATGGACGTCGTTGTTGTTATTTGCAAATTGACAAAATAAATAATGACTGTCGGCAATGGTGGTGTTGGCGGCGGTTGTGACTACTGTCGTTCTGTTTTCTTTTTTTTTTTTCTTCGTTTTGTTTGGCTAGGGCCAGCGACAATTGTTCCCAAGTCAAACTGGCTGACAGTGTGACTTGGGCATTGGCGTAACTGGCAACTGACTGTTGCTAATTTCTGTTTGTCTATCCGGAAATTTCAATGTTAAAAGCTTCATTTGCAGAAGGAGTCACTAACACCGGTGTCAGCCTGCCAGCCAAGCGAGTTATCATCCTAGTCTACGAATGGGGAAGGGTGACTAGGCACTAGGCCCATAAAGCAAAGAAATTGTCGGTGTTAAATAAGTAAACAAGCCAAATCTTGCCGCGCTGTATAATAACAAGAACAAATGTAGTCAAGGGGTACAGTAGCCATGGCTAGCTTGTAGTTGAAACAAGAGAAGGACAACAATGACTCCTCAAGAGATGCTGATGACACCCAAGACCTTGTAATTCCTTTTCTGGCGAACATGGCAAACATAAATACAAAGACAGGCCTCTCATCAATCGGGCATCCATGCCTGGCCTCTATGGGAGACTTGTGGCTAATGGAATAAAAATGTTGGGGGTTTTGGTTTTGGCTTTCAGGAAATTCACAAATTTGTTAAACAAACAGCCCAAGAAGAATGAAGTCATTTGGTAAACAGATGACGGCAATAATTAAATAATTAAATGACAATGAATAGCTTTGGCGTTGTCAAATAGACAATGCCGACAATGCGAGTGACACAGTGAGTTTAAGAGCTTTGGTGAAGGCTTGGGTAGGAGGTGTAATTAATTTTATTTTCCTAGAATATGCAATTAAATTTACAAATCCTACAACTCCATGAGTGCTTTGTGCAATTGATGATAGAAATATCCCCATTTATTTGACTAGAGTTATTATTGTTTTATGAAGTGTTTTCCAAGCGGGTGTTATACCCAAAAAAACGTTTTTTTTTCTATGCAAGTGTCCGCTACTTCGTCAGCGAAGAGTCCAACTTTAAAATTTTAGATTCGTTCCAAAAGTTCGTGTAAGGCATTAATACTCCAGATGAACAATTTGTGCAGCTTGAGAAAAATTTTTAATCAAAACTTCATATATCGTTTCCATACTTTCAAGGGATTATATATTATTCAAGATTTTTCTTTTCGGAAAGAATAATAGGAAAATGTTTACCTTTTACACCAAAAAGTCTTCAAAATCATTGTACAATGGATCCACATCCAATTCATGTGTCCAAAACTATTTCAAAGTTTTCACATTTAAACCCTAGAAACCAACAGTGACCTCAATATAAATTTTCAGAATTTCAGCTCTAATTCCTCACCCAATACCAAATTCAATAACATTTAGTACGCATATCCAAAACAATCTATAAATCTCCCAAATTAGTACTATTTCGAACTATGCATACTTAGCATTTGCGAAACCACCACCAGATACCAATAGAGACCTCAATATCAAATTTCAGAATTCTTGCACTATCCAAAGACCCAAAACCAAGACCCAACATTTCAGTTCTATTTATTCTCCCAATACCAACCACTGATACCAAGAGTGACCTCAATATCAAATTTTAGGATTTCAATTCTTTAGTTTCCCTCTTCACCAAAATTTAGTACCATTTAGTACAATTTTACTACGCATATCTAATCCACCTCCATATCTTAATTCCACATACCAAATTTGAGGATTCTAGCGCTATCCCTTCACCCAATACCAAATTTAGTACCATGTAGTACTTTTCGTACAGTTAGCGTACACATTTCCTAAACCACCTCCATATCTTAACCACAGACACCAACAGTGGCATTTATACCAAATATCAGGATTTCATTTATATTCCTTCATTCAATACCAAATTTATTACTGTATAGTACTCTTCTTTGATGATTCCAGCCCTAGTATCAGCCAATACCATATTTGGTACTATTTAGTATTTTTCGTACAAATTTGGGACACATTTCCAAACCACCGCCAGATATCAAACAGAGATATGATTAGTAATCTAAATATAAAATTTCAGAATTTTTCTCTATCCCTTCCTTTAATTCTAAATTTGGTCCCATTCAGTACTTTTCACACAATTATAGTACACATTTCCGGAACCACCTCCATTTGGTTAGGCTACACATCAACTGCGACCCAAATAGCGAATTGAAGATTTCAAGCACTATCTCTTCACCCGATATCAAATTATACCTAATAAAGTACTATTTAGTATTTTTCGTGCGCTTATTGTACCTATTTCAAAAACCACGCCTGTATTACAAACCTACCCCCAACATATAATTTCAAACAAACAGTTCCACCACCTTAATATCTCAAACCTTTATTCCAACCTTGATTCTCATAACATTTCAAGTTTTAAGCTCTAGCCGTTCACATAATACCAAATGGTACCATTTCAGAAGATAAGTGCCATTTTAGAACTTCGTAAATTTAAAGTTCAAATTTTCGAAAGCCTTTTCGTATATCTATTATACACTCCATCAGTAACTCTCTCGATTAATACGAGCGGATAGCGACCATCGGCTGTTATGTCGGCTCACACCATCACCACGACGGGCGCTTCAGTTCTGGGGGTCAAGCGAAGGTGCACATTTTCAGATGACCCCTTTGGCAAGTAAACACGATAATTTTCTTTGTTTACAAACTGCTGGACAACAAATGTTTTCTCATCGGAGAAAACCAAATTCGGAAGTTCATCACTTTCGGACAAGCGAATCAACTCTTTAGCTCTTTTGAGTCTATTTTCTTACCGTTGCGATGTAAGTTCTTGCACTTTTTGGAATTTCAATGGCTTTACCCCGAGCTCATTTTTCAATATTTACCGAATGTAATATTGGGATATGTTCAGCTCACGAGCCCTTTTTCGGCCACTGCTACGCGGGTTTCGATCAGGTCGCTTGTTTACTTTTCAAACCATTTCTGTTGATGTTGCTGTTTTCTTCCGTCCACTTCCTTGACGTCGGGCTACTCTACCATGTATCACGGTAACGAGCGGACGAACCGTTATTTTGGGGGCTGTACGAAAACGTGGCGAATAAATTTTTAAAACAAATTATTCTACATGCAACACAAACTATTGTGCTAAATTCCGGCTCCGTCTACTTGCTAAGAGTGCAGGCCGCCTATAGAGTAACACTTCCTGTCTTCAGCTCGCTTAAAGGAGAGTCGAAGGGCCTTCAACTTGTCTATGAGAAAGTGAGTCGCCTCAGTTCATCAATAACCTTTCAATAAATAATGTGGAATGTATAGTGATTTCAATAGAGTGTAGGTCGTCGTAATATCGGCTGATCATGAATACAAATATTTTATTGGATCCACAACAAACGAATATTTTATTGGGATGTTACAAACGCTATGAGAAATTTAATATACCCTCCTTTCCAACGTATTTAACTCACCCTGTATGAAGAGATAAATACTCGCCTATTTGGACTTGTTTGGCACATATCTTCGGTTAAAAATAGACTTTATTTTTTATTTGCTTATTTTCAATTTGTGCAGTAACCTAGCCCATAGGACCATGGACGGTTCCATGACTATCGGTTCACTTCCATTGATACCGCTAACACTACTGTATACTCACATTATTCGTTTACAAACACTGTGTCATTTGATACCTTTAAATCAAACTACAAAAACAAATCAAAATTCATTACAGCCATTAATTTGAGATTTTCCACAAGAAAATCGCAATGAATACCAACAACAACCCCCACATAACCCAGTAAATCTCTTCAAACCCCAAAATAAATATCCTTACAGCCATAGAAAATGACAAACATACGTTTCTCTCGAGGATGATGTGTTAAATGCCGTAATAAAATATTTCCCTTTTTCAAACATCAATGAATCCCCACAAAAATGTTGGCAAATATTTGTCCCACCACCACTCCTCCCAAAAAAAAACTTTTTGGGTCTAAAATACTTCTCCCCACCGACTTCGGGGAATTAAATAAAAATTGCAAATTGAATTAATCTAAAGTTAACATGATAAACAGTTTGTCTATCTAATATAATGACACACCCCACCTCCCTAAGGCAAGTTTGACACAGTGGTTTCATGGTTATTTAAAAGACCTGCTGCCATCATCACAAGGATGATGAACCCCATGGCCCCCATTTAAACACATTGAAGACCATTAAATAAATATTACCCTGTGGTATGCCTTTGGCAGGATGTTAATGTGTTTGTCTGCCTGTTTCTTTGTTTGTCTTTTTCTTTTGCCCAAATTACTCGTCCTTTTCCAACAAAACTCAAGTGGCAGTTGGCAAACAAAAATTATTTAACGTTTATTACCACCACCATCCCCCCACTGGAAATGATTTTATTTGTTCAGTATCTTCCTGCGAAAGAAAAAATGGGGATCGAAATGTGTAGAGAATGTGGTGTGGTTTTTTGTTGTTGTTATATTCCTACATCCCCACCCTGCTACACATAAGGAGAAACCACTTCCTTGTTAGAAATTTGATATTACTTCGAAATTTATTCATGTTGTACATCATTAAAGACAGTGATTTTTTGGGGGATGATTTCTTGCCTGCCATGAGGACGATGGTTGTGGTCTTTGTCCTGCTTATCATGGAGTATGCCAATATTTACTTTTGTCCTTTATGGGATTATGTCTGTTGTCTTTATGACTTTTTTGTTGAAATAAATTGCTTTGATTTGCATGTAAATTATTCCAATTCTCAGATCTATGATAGCCAATTATTTGCTGAAGATATCTGACAAGGGAAGTGGTGATATTTTTGATTTCCTGTAGAAATTCCAAGGATTGTTGTTATAAATATTAATTAAATATTTTTTATTGTGGGATGATGTGCTATGGTAAGGACATACCACCAACCCCACATAAACCTCAATTACCTTCTACATATTAATGCCTTTTCCATTGAACACTAGATTGGACTTCTATATAAAGGAGATCCTAAGAAGGAAACCTTAAAGGTGCTGTATCCAAGCCTCCTATCTTCTATGTAAGACATTAAGGATCGTTATGGACGAGCTGAGGGGAGGCTCTATTAGCGAGTGGAGGGGGTCTCTATAAAGCAGTGAGGGTGGTCTCTAAGACGAGATAGGGGCGTCTCTATATACAATCTGCGGGAGTCTTTATGAGGGGAGTTTCAATATACAAGCTCAGACGGCCTGAGGGGAGTCATTACAGACGACCGGAGGAAGTCTTTATGGACGGCCAGAAGGGAGTCTTTATAGAAAACCAGAAGGGACTCTTTAAAGGCTACCAGAAGATAGTTTTTAAAGACTACCAGAGGGGGTATATATAGACGACCAGAAGGAGTCTCAGTAGTATAGCTAAGGGAAGTCTCTATAGACGAGCTTAGAGATGCCTATATAGCTGCGCTGAGGGTGGTCTTTACATGCGGTCTGAGGGGAGTCTTTATATGCGATCTGAGGGGAGTTTCAATACAGGAGCTGAGTCTCCATAGACGAGCTAAAGGGCGTCTCTATAGACGAGCGGCCGGAACGTCTTTATAAACGAGCTGCTGGGACGTCGTTACAGACGAGCAGCAGGGACGTGTTTGCAGACGAGCTGCAGGGACGTCTTTACAGACGAGCTGCAGGGACGTCTTTACAGACGAGCTACAGGGACGTCTTTATAGACGAGCTGCAGGGACGTCTTCATAGACGAGCTGCAGGGACGTCTCTATAGACGAGCTGTTGGGACGTTATTATAGACGAGCTGCCGGGACGTTCTTATAGACGAGCTGCAGGGACGTCTTTATAGACGAGCTGCAGACACATCTGTATAGACAAGCTCGCCTTTAAAGACGTCCCTGAAGGGCGTCATTTTAGACAACCAGAGTCATCTATATAGACGAGCAGACTCGTCCGGGAGTCTCTTCTCCTCCATTGTAGAACTCTTAGATCTCTATACGCCCGCCAAAGCGTCAGTGATTCACTCTTTATAGGCGAGGTATCTGCCCAGGAATTAGGTGGGCTCAGAGGTAATGGAAAACATCCAAAAAAGTCCTTAGACGACCTGAAGGGAGTCTAATTAAACGTCCAGAGGTAGCATTTATAGACAACCAGAGGGGAGTCAGGAAATCTCAACTATATAGACAAGCTGACGCGTCCGGTAGTCCCTTCTCCTTCATAGTCGAATTCTTAGGTCGAACGCTTAGGAGTCTCCTCTGAGGGCGTGCTGAAAACTCTGGGAGTCTCCCTCAATACGCACGCCAAAGCGTCAGTGATTCGCTCTTTATAGCCGAGTTAACTGCCTAGGAAATAGGTGGGCTCAGAGACCGTCAACGGTGAGGTAATGGAAAACCTCCAAAAAAAAAAAAGAACTCATCTGTCTTTCTTTTATAAAAGAAAGTAAAATTATTTTAAGGTTTTCTATCCTTGGAAGATTATGTATTCCACCCATATTGAACTTTAAGGCTCCAGATTTACGAATTAATAGATAAACTCAAGTTTTTTCCTATTGAAAGAATAGAGGAATATTTATCCTTAGCTGACCTGAGTGTAGTTTATCCAGAAAAAAAAAATTCACAAAGACATCCAATTTCCATACCTTTACCTTTTATTTATAAAACCTCTTAATGGTCGTCTTTCCATAGAAGATCTCGTTTGTGTTCTATATATTGAAGACATCAAGAGGTATTTTGCCTACAAGACCTCTGGCTGGGTAAAACATCATAGGACTCCCGTTATAGGAAACCACAATGTTCGTCTTTTTGTAGAAAGCCACAATTGTCTATTATCTACAAAGAATCGGATAAGTTTCTATTTATAGAAGACCTAAACGGTCAATGTTTTTCAACGTCCCCATGGTCTTCCACATTCATAAGGTCTCATTGGTCTTCTAACTTAGAAAATCTTTGTTTGATAAAATAACAAAATAATCTCTTATAAAGTGACTCCTCTGTAATGCCGCATCGAATCAAAGTGTTTTCAGCACCATCACCATCCGATTTATGGCCAGACTTGAAAAAAATAAACTAAAATACTACTTTATCTTTCACCCACAAAGACAATAGGTTAGAGGTATGAAAACTTCACACGCATTATTGCCCCCACTCCAACAAAGCCAATTTAGGCAAACAAAATACTTTGGTGAAAAAGTTTTTTTCATTCTTTCACCAACAAAAAAAAAATCATTGCACATTCACTGCCGCATCCATAAACTCTCATCCGACATTGCTTAAGTATCGTTTCTAGTAATGCCACGCATTTCCCAGGAGTCGCAGCCGAAACAGCAATTGTATTTTTATCGTTCTCATCCCTCTAAACTCTAAATAAATATTGGTTCAAACGATTTCGAAACGAAGATGTGATGTGAGAAGAGCGAGAGACACAACGCAGAGAAGTGGGAAAACTGAAAATTATATTTATTTTATTACTTTGCCAAAAACGACGGTTAAGCCATAAAGCCACAAAATGATGATATCCATTGCACATCGTACACAGTGGTTATAAGGTATAGAACGTATAGCCGACATATATAATGAATGTAGACAGAGATTTTTTATTTATTAAATTCTAGATTTTGCCGTCCATTCTAGGGCCACCTGAGTTTTTGAACCAAAGAGGTATTAGAAATTGGGAAGGTCCATTAAGATAAATACCGTATTTATCTAGAGGAGACACGAATGGGTTTATCTACCTACAAAGAACCCGAAATAGTAAATCACAGCTGTTTTGATTGAAATCAATGTCATCCTACAAATATTAGTTTCATTTCAAAAGGAATAAGGACAGACGTGGACATAAATTATGAATGCATATACTTTATGGGGTCTCTGACAAATATTTCGATATGAATAAAACAATATGCTGTTTTCATGTGGAGGGAATCAAAATCCTATTTTCAAAAACTATTACTTTCTAACCATTAAGATTATTAGCAGTATACCCTCCACCATACATAGTATGAAGGGTATATTAAATTCGTCATTCCGTTTGTAACTCATCGAAACAATAATTTTAGGCCCAACAAAGTATATATATTCTTGATCAGCGTAAAATTCTAAGACGATTTAGCCCTGTCCGTCCGTCCGGCTTTCCGTCTGTTGTAACCACGCTACATTCAAAACGAATTAAGATAGGAATCTAAAATTTTGCACCGATCGGTTTTTTTTTTTTTGTTTGCAGGCAGGTCTAGTTCGAAGATGTGACGATATCGTAAAGCTTCCATATAACGGTACCCCCGATTTTCGGTATTTTTGATGATTTTAGCCATATTTTTCAATGGAATTGTCTGAAATTCCGCACAAAGAGTTCCTTGTGAGTACTTTACCCCCTGAAAGAGAAATGTTTATATAGGTCCACGATATCGTATAGCCCCCATATTTTCTAATTCGTTCCAAATGGTGGAGGGTATTCAAAGTTCGGCCCTGCCTGCTGCTTTTTTACTTGTTTACTTGTCATTCTTAAAATACTCAAGTTAAGACTTGTTGTTCATTTGAATGTTCCTTTCGAAAGGTTCTCAGGAAACCACGAATATGACATTGATATTTGTTGGAAAAATAGAAATATGTTCTTAAGAAATGTTCAATAAAATCAAAAAATATTACCTTGACGGTTTTTATAAAAATGTCTCCAAGAAACACCAAGTTGGCCCTAAAGGTTAGTAAACAAATGTTCTTCACCAGCAATAACCGCTTTGATTGTTTAATTTTCGCCACTGGCCAAATTCAATTTGTTTGCAGGATTGTTAAAGTTTGTCGAGGAGGTACCAGAGTGAGTGGTGCGACCATTATAACATTACTTCTAGAGAGATCGAGAATATGACCATGATTCTTGAATCCTGCGACTATATTTCCGTCTGTCCATGTTAATTTCAAATGGACCAAAAACAGAAAAATTTCCCGCTTTTGCGGAATTTTGCATGGAGTTAGAGTTTAGGGCTGGGTAGAAGCCTACCAATTTGTACGGTCCTCGTATAATATTAAGCGGATCAAATAAAGTACAGGTTGAGATGAAAAAACAGCAACCAACTTCAAATTGCTGTCATTTCTAAGCCACTCGTCCGACAGCTGTTAAAATTATTCCAGTGACAGCTCATTATATTGTTTATAAGCGTACAAAAGCATTTTGGTGAGAATTTTCCAGAAAAAAAGTTATTAGTTATGAAATTCAATCTTGATAGTGTGATTTATTTATATTTGGCTGGAAAACCACAAGTGGCTATCGTTAGAGCACTCCAGCATTTAAATGTGAATAAATTTTTTGTGTCTCGTACCATCGCTCGTTACCGTGATACTGGTGGCGTAGTCCGACGTCAAGGAAGTGGACGGAAGAAAACAGCAGGTTCGAAAAATAAAGAAACCCGCGTCGTCGTGGCCCAAAAATGGCTCGTAAGCTGAGCAAATCGCAATATTCCATTCGGCAAATGTTGAAAAATGAGCTCGGGGTAAAGCCATTGAAGTTCCAAACAGTGCAAGAACTTACACCGCAACAGAAAGAAAATAGACTCAAAAGAGCTAAAAAGTTGCTCCTCTTGGCCGAAAGTGGTGAACTGCCGCAATTGGTTTTCTCCGATGAGAAAACATTCGTTGTCCAGCAGTTTGTAAACACACAAAATGATCATGTTTACTTGCCAAAAAGGCCAGCTGAAAATGTGCACCTTCGGTTGGCCAACAGAACTCAAGAGCCGGCCATGGTAATGGTGTGGGCTGCCATAACAGCCGATGGTCACCCTCCGCTCGTATTAATCGACCGTGGCATCAAAATAAATGCCGAATATAATTGCGAAAATATTCTGGAGGGTGTATTAAGGCCTTGGGCACGTAAACATTTTGCCCGCAGACCTTGGTCAATCCAACCATCGCACTCAGCACGCGCTACCCAAGAATGGTTACAAAATCTCCGGACACCAATCCGTTGGGCTATTTTGTCTGGAGTATTTTAGAAAGCAAGGTTGGCACTAAAAATACCAAAGTGACGGTTTCATTTGCCATTTGAAGGTCATAACTCGTGCCAAAGGTGACCAATTCGAACAAATGTAAAATTTTTCTAAAATTTGAAATTTAAAAAAAAATGTAAAAATTATGTCGCTTGACTTTGATGCAGCTTTTTTATCTCACCCTGCATTTTCTCAAAATCCACGATAATGTACTCGGAAAAATGTCATAACAACTATGATTATGTGTCTTATAGATTTCCATATTTCGTTTGTTGGTTCGATAACCCAACCACTACCAAATACTTTGAGGCATATTTAATATGTGTCCAGGCAATTTCCTAGATTCGAATAGATCGATCACGGTTGGTACTTAGCGAGTCCTACTAAGGAGTAAAATTATTAGTAAAATTATCAAATTACCACAAAGGTTCATACACATCTGTTCGAATTTCTAGTCTTTAAATAAAAATTGACATTGGGTACGCGCACCGTCGTAAACAGAGGGTGTCAGTCCCCCTCCAAGGTGGTCAATTTATATATATATTTTCTGAATACCTTGCTTCAAAAATATTTTTTCCATTGTGAACCCCCAATATAGTTCCGAGGGCCATTTCTGGGCACTCTCAAATATTTGACGTTGATGAAAATAATGTCCTTCTCGCTTTGTATCGTTTTGGTCTAACCTAGGTGGTCATCTGCATGTAAGTTTATGGTTTATATTGTCTTCAGAAATCCTTATCTTTTTCGGCCTTAAAAATACTATTCAACCCCAATGTTGTAAACATCTCCTTGAAAACTTCCAAAGACATGTCGAAATAAGTATTATTCGAACAAATCAAGACTTGTGAAACCAGAAGGTGAATTGATCGAAATTTTCGACTAAGATATGTCGAGTTTCTTTATTCTTGTAATTTCCGATTACAATATTTATTTTATACCACTGTCCAAGGTTTACGTACAATATTTTGTACGCATTTCATGCTCCTCTCCTAAACTCAACAAAATATTCAGTTCTTATTCAGAGATTTATGAAAATAAACAATATATTCAACAGCAGCCGAAATATCGATGGCGGCTTAAATTTTTAGCAATGACAAAAAGTAACGTAATTGTATAACAGGGCCATAATCGTTTTCTCTTTTCTCTATTTCCTTCCATGGATGGTACAAAATCATCTACCAATTTTTTTCTTTCTGTTATCTACATCTCTATTATTATCCTTGCTGCTGCTTCTGCTGTTGCATGCTTCGGCGTCTATACTATAATAATTATTGTCATCATTATTGCTCTAACAAAGTGTGAGAGATGCCAGCAAAATTATTATTATCGTTGTCGTTGTTAAATATCGTTGAACAGTGTTGAATAGTATGAAGATACCAGTTGAGACCACCCCATGTTCCATGCGACATCTAGCATTAAATGCTGCCAAACGCCATCACCATCATACCTCGGCTGCTCATCATTATTAACCTCTCCCAATCAACCCCACTTATTTTGCCAGACATTGGATTTATCTGTTTTTTCGTAGTTGTTAAATTGAATTAGGCAGGAAGACTAAGTAGAGGAGTAAAGAGAAAAAAACAACAACAATGATAATAAGGGGTGTTTTATTTACTTTGTTGCTGTGCTTCGCTCGTTTCCAACAAACAAAACACATCAACAGTTTGGCAACCCCCTTGATTATAAAAAGGTGGCCTGGATAACAGTAAATGCGTCCCCCATTCATTATAGCTACGTGAGTGAGTGAAGAATGAAATGAGAGAGAAAATGCTGAGAGAGTATTATGTTGGCAATTATACAGTGGTTTGCAACAAGGTTTCCGATTGTTCGGGCTTTCACGATGCCCAAAATCACATTAAGACGCACATCCATTGTGAAATATGTCGGGTAGCCTTCAGTGTGTTTTTAAAAAAAGAGTAAACTAGATAGTTAAACTCGACCACCCCAAACTTTTGATACCTTCAACCATGTGGAAAGCATAATTTAACAAGTAAAAAAGCTGTAAGTTCGGGCGGGCTGAACTTTGAATACCCTCCACCATTTACAACGAATCTAGCAATTCTCAAAAACAATAAAATTCGTTAAAAATTCTGTTAAAATCTTAAAAATACCGAATGTAGCTGTTATATTAGGGACTACACGACGACATGGACCTGCATAGGTAACTTTTGTCATAAGCCATTACAATATTCAAATGCGAAACTTAAAAAAAATCGGTGAATAATATAGCTAAAATCATCAAAATACCGAATATCCGGAGGTACCGTTATATGGGGGCTATACGAAGACGTGGACCTGCACAGACAATTTTTTGTCTTTTGCTGTAGTATCCACTACGAACATCAAATACCAAATTTTAAAGAATTCGGGTGAATAATGTCGCAAAAATCAAAAAGTCCCGAATATCGGAAGGTACCGTTATATGGGGGCTATACCTTAACGTGGACCTACATGGCCCATTTTCAATACCAAAAGTCGTGTAGACATAATATATATTTGAGTAAAATTTTATCAATATACTTCAATTAGTTCGGAAGCTTGAATGATTTCCAGAGACGGATAGACGGACGGACATCGCTAAATCGACATAGAATTGTATGCTGATCAACTACCAAATATAGGAAAATACAAAAAAGGGCTATACGGGGGCTGCATACCTACCAGAGAAAATAGTACCAAATTCGAAATTGAGAATATGCCGTTGAAAAATGTGGCCCAAATCATTGAAATACTAAATATCGGAGGGTACTGCTTTATGGAATCTACAACAATTCATAGAGCTATATAGACAATTTTCTGCAACAAAAATTCTACGGACCTAAAATACACTCGGTTTTTTTTATCTTAGAAGCTAGAATTGTTTGTAGAGAAAGGCTTATTTTAAAAAAACCATTTTCACATGTTTGTCGCCGAACACTGTGCTTTGCTCAGAGAACATGAACCAATCTCTTCAAAGGCACAATGAGCAACCAGCCGGAATGAAAAAATATAGTAGCATTGTACTAATTTAGTACAATTTTGTTCAAATAAAAGTCAGGTTACATTAACAATTTTCTATAGAGGGTAGAAGGTTAGCATTCCATTTGAAACTTCTCGAAATACTCATATTAGACCCTACAAAGTATATACAGGGTGAGGAAAAAAAAACTGCAACAAATTTATTGAATGAAAGCAAAAAATGTCGAAAATAGCATCAAATTTTAGAATAAGTTTAGATTTGTTCGAATTTGTCACCTTTGGTACGAATTATGGCCTTCAAATGGCCAATGAAACCGTCACACGCTGCCCAAATGTTGCTCTGCGGCATTTTGGCCTTTTCCAGGCGAAGCACTTGCTTGAGGTTATCGACACTTTGGTATTTTTTAGTGCCAACCTTGCTTTCCAAAATACTCCAGACTTAATAGTCCAACGGATTGGTAGCCGGAGATATTGGTGGCCATTGTGCGCTGGAAATGAATCGAGGAAACTCATTTTGTAACCATTCTTGGGTGGCGCGTGCTGAGTGCTATTGGAATGTCCAAGGTCTGCGGCCGAAATTTTTGCGTGCTATAGGCTTTATTCTGATGCGACGGTCGATTAATACGAGCGGAGAGCGACCATCGGCTGTTATGGCGGCTCACACCATCACCATGACGGCGCTTGAGTTCTGGTGACCAACCGAAGGTGCACATTTTCAGCTGACCTCTTTGGCAAGTAAACACGATCATTTTGTTTGTTTGCAAAGTGCTGGACAACGAATCGGAGAAAACCAAATTCGACAGTTCACCACTTTCGGCCAAGTGAAGCAAATCTTTAGCTCTTTTGAGTCTATTGTCTTTCTGTTGCGGTGTAAGTTCTTGCACTGTTTGGAATTTCCCCGAGCTCATTTTTCAATGTTTGTCGAATGGAATATTGCGATATGTTCAGCTCACGAGCCATTTTCGGCCACTGCGACGCGGGTTTCGCGTTTTTATTTTTTGAACCATTTCTGCTAATGTTGCTGTTTTCTCCCATCCACTTCCTTGACGACGGGCTACGCCACCAGTATGTATAATGAGCGATGGTACGAGATACAAAGGATGCATTCACATTTAAATGCTGGAGTGCTCTAACGATAGCCACTTGTGGTTTTCCAGCCAAAAATATAAAGAAATCACACTATCACGCTTGAATTCTATCACGAATAACTTTTTTTCTGGAAAATTCTCACCAATATGCTTTTGTACGTTTGTAAACACTGGCATAATTTTAAGAGCTATCGGACGACTGGCTTAGAAATGACTGCACTCTGAAGTTGGTTGCAGTTTTTTCATCTCATCCTGTATATAATTAAAAAAACCAATAATCGTTATATTTATATCATGCTCGAAAATCGTCAAGGTCCGTCCACTCTTTCTAGTATCTCCCTAACAAAGGGGCAAAATTCCGAGTAATCATAAATCTTCCCAAATTTCCTTAGAACTAGAAATATTTCTGACCGTTGCTTTCTATATCAACGCACTGGCAAATATTTCAAAAGGAAAACAAAATGTATTATAGAAATAGGGAGTTGTCTACATTTTTTAAACTTTTTAAAATTTGTGTCGTTGTTGATGTGTAAGAGGAGATCAAACCGTCAAGAAGGTACTACAAGCCGAACCATTGTATTTAGCCTACAATTTGTATATTTTAATGTGGAGGGATAAGTTAGGTCCTCATTTTTGGAAATTCGAACAAAACGGTTGTAAAAAGTACTAAAAGTTTTTAATGTCGTAATATTGACTTTAGGAAACATAAGATGCCATATTCAAAATGTAAGCAAGATTCCCTTCGGAAAATGGAGTTATTACTGCAGACGTACAGGCGAACATGTGTAAATTATCCTAGAATTTTACGCTGATTAAACATTTATATGGGAAATTTCAAGTGATATCGGGCACTTCGGAAAAAGGTGATTTTTGATTTAACTTATGTTTGACTCATTCTCTTATCCAACATAACATTTTAGCATATTTTAAGTATTTTTTTAATTGTTACAGGGATATCGCCTTTGAATAAATAATATCGCATCAATTTAATACTCAAAACTTCTAAAATATTAGCTCAATTATATATTCTTTCCGATTTCACTTTGGGTTTCACATATATATCTTTAGCTATTAAATGATTATTTCGATGAGTTACAAAGTTTTTACAAAGTTCTTTACAATTGTATAACAATCCACGAAGTGGCCATTTTATCTCCAAAATGTACAAAATTTAGTACTTTTCTATATTTGGGTTTTCCACCCCTGCACTATGGGTAAAAAGCATGATTTTTTGGCATAAAGTCATTTTTTTTTTGGTTTCATATTTTGAAATTTAACTGATTTCCTAAATGTAGATACCCATATTAGAAAAAAAAATGTTTAATATCAATACGGGTGGCAACCCTTTTTTGCTGGCGAGCTTTTAAAGTCAGCTGTTTGAAAGTCACTTTGTTTTGGTACAACTGGCGGTAAAGATCAGCTAAGTTCAAGTGCTTCTGATTTGACAAAATTGAAAAAAATAAAATGTGTAATTATGGAAAACGTTAGTGCAGGTATGTAAAATTAAGACGAGGTGCCCTTTTTGTCATAATTGTCTGTTGTTGTAATACTGTGAATTGTTTCGTTTATGTATAGCTTTATATAAAATCTATAAATTGTAGTTGTGTTCCGTGGAGTGTAACTTGTGAATGGCAAAGCATTGCAAAAAGGTATAAATGCCAAGTTATTAACAAAAGTGTGTTAATTAATGAGTAACTAGCCTTTTTTGTTCTATTTTGTGCCAACACGTGTTTTGCAGATAAACATGTGTTTGTCCATGCAGCGCTTATTGAAATTTGGAGAAGCAACAATCGCTCAGAAGATGCACTTGTGAAATATGTGTTACAGAATATCAATAATATCAGTTGAAATGAAGACCAAATGCGTTTGATATCAAAACAAGTGAAAGATTTTGTTAATTATATAAAAAAGCATTTGCCAAAGTGCATCCGTAAACTAGAGCGATTTAAAACTAAACATTCAAAATGGCATAGCAAAAGTATAATTATTGTAATGAATGAGCAGAATGTTTCTCCAAATCATCATAGCCGATCGGCCAGATCAGCTATATAGCAGCTACATGAAATAGTGCCCCAAATCATATGAAAATTTGTAGGTCATCTTGGGGACAAAAAAATGAATACAAACCAAATTTCCCTTCAATAGCTTCATAAACAAAAAAGTTGTGTCAAATCGGCTATATAGCAGCTATATGAAATAGTTCCCCAAATCATATGAAAATTCGTAGGTCATCTTGGGGGCATAAAAAATGAATACAAACCAAATTTCACTTCAATAGCTTCATAAACAAAAAAGTTGGGTTAAATCGGCCAAATCGGCTATATAGCAGCTATATGAAATAGTGCCCCAAATCATATGAAAATTCGTAAGTCATCTTTGGGGTATAAAAAATTAATACAAACCAAATTTCACATCAATAGCTTCATAAACAAAAAAGTTGGGTCAAATCGGCCAGATCGGCTATATAGCAGCTATATGAAATAGTGCCCCAAATCATATGAAAATTGGTAGGTCATCTTGGAAGCATAAAAAATGCATACAAACCAAATTTCAATTCAATAGCTTTGAAATTATAGTTTATGCCAAAATAAACGTAAAAAAACCCATAGTGCCCTGTCGACCAGTATATTTTTCGCTCTCTTATTACAAACAGTAAACGCCGTACAGCAACACCCTCTCCGATGCCTAATAAACATTTAACGTGGCTTTTGCAAAAACAAAAACTGTCAACACGTTTTGACATCAGTTAAAGCTAAATTGTTTAACGCGGCGTATTTAAGCGATTTAACGCATTATCATCATGGGGATGTTTGATGTCTGGGATGTTGGGAACTACGGAGAAGAGAGTTTACTGAAACATACACACACAAACACACACATACAATGCGGATATGAATTTGCAGCCAACCAATTCAATGCGTATCCTTTGAGCAAATAATGAGACGACGCTGCTCAGTTGAATGGTTGAATGCCGTTAGAATTTTTGCTGGTATCTTTTGAGCAACAACAAGAAGGGGAAGTGGGGCCTGAAGTTTGTCGAGGGTAAAAATGTGTATAGAGAGAAATTTGTAGACAATCATATCTTTAGCTGTGGCTGATTATCGGGGTTATTAATTTTATTTGTCTTTCATATTTTAATTAATATTCAAAATAATTTGTGCATAAAAAGATGATGGGAATGACAGACAGAGTTTTGTTTCTCTCCATTCATGTCCAATTAATGGTATTTCATTTAATTTTTAATTTCATTGAAATTAACTTCCATTTACTTGTTTTTTTTTTTTTCAGTTACGTAGTTGTTTTTTTATGGAAACGGTTAATTTACATTGTCTATTTGTTTATTTAGGGGTTAAATGGAAATGTCATGAGTCCTTTTTTTCTGGTTCGCTAATGATTCATTAGCGCCTATTTAACCAGAATCTATTGAGGAACATTATTAAAGGCAATGGTTTGTAATTAAAAAGGGATGGTTTTGTAATTCACCTCTTGTTAATTACAAAAAAAAATGGAAAAGTGTTTGGTATCTAAAAAAAGTAATTTGTACATCATGGGATGAAGGGGTAGATTGGGAAAGATGAAAAATCGGAAAAGTCTAAATGTTTTTTAAGGGAAAGATGATTTTAAGCAAAATTCCTCGGGGACATGAATTTTGCTTAAAATCATCTTTTGCTTAATAAACATTTAAACTTTTCCGATTTTCCCCTTGCGAAGAAATAAAAAGTATATATCATTTCAAGCAAATCGGGAGAGATTTTGTCCAAACCCCTCAGTTTAAAATGGAGAATTAGGTATACAAATTTATTGCGGGAAAGTCTAATATTTTCAAATTTTAGACCATATAAGAGCCTTTTATATCCCCTACCACGTGTAATTTTGCAGGTTTCAATAAACTCTAGATATTCGTCCTCTTACCATTTTTATTTTTTGTAACACTCTTTTCTCCCCCTTCCTCTCAACCCTCACACGAAAAGGTAAAACAACATCTTCCGCTAGCGAAGAAAAAAATCACAACAACGTCCAAAAAACATAATTTCCGTTTACGTTCGTCTCGTGTGATTGCTTCTCCGGCTGTTAGTGTGCTTTTCAGGGGTTAGAAAAAAATCGAGATTTGAAATCACTGATAAGCCTTGAGCGACGGCAAAAGCGGATTCCAAAAAAGTTTTTGGGGACAATAGCTGCGAGTGTGATGAACTTCATCGTTGACAGTGGTGTCAGTCTGCACCAGTGGTCGAAGGAATAAAAAAAATAATTCGTTTCTTTTTTGGGAAGGATATAAAATGTTTACCGATTATAAAAATTCGATTATTTATGATTTATTATTATTTTATAATGCATTGTTAGAAGGATTTTCATGTTATGTAGGCATTTTTTATCAATGCCAGAATCTTAACTTTTTCGGCACCGTGTTTTCGGATTATGTAAAATTTTGGAAAAATAAATTCCAAATATGACATTTGGAATTATTAATTGTATTATACGTTGAAGTGATTGATAATACCTCTGCATTAATTTACGACTCTTCTCTATGGATATAAAATTATACATATAGATACAGGGAGAGATGAAAAACTGCAACCAACTTTAAAAAATTATTCCAGTGATAGCTCATTATATTGTTTACAAGCGTACAAAAGCATTTTGGGGAGAATTTTCCAGAAAAAAAAAATTATTCGTGATGGAATTCAAGCGTGATAGTGTGATTTCTTTATATTTGGCTGGAAAACCACAAGTGAGTATCGTTAGAGCACTCCAGCATTTAAATGTGAATGAATTTTTAGTGTCTCGTATACCGTGATACTGGTAGCGTAGCCCCACGTCAAGGAAGTGGACGGAAGAAAACAGCAACATTAGTGGAAATGGTTCAAAAAGTAAAGAAGCGGCTTGAACGAAACCGGCGTTGAAGTGGCCGAAACCGGCGTTGCGAGTGGCTGAATATATCGCAATATTCCATTCGGCAAATAATGAAAAAAAAATTGCAAGAACTGACACCGCAACAGAAAGAAAATATACTTAAAAGAGCTAAAGAGTTGCTTCGCTTGGCCGAAAGTTGTGAAATGCCGAATTTGGGTTTCTCCGACAAACAAAATTATAGTGTTTACTTGCCAAAGAGGTCAGCTGAAAGTGTGCACCTTCACTTGGCCACCAGAACTAAAGCGCCGGCCATGGTAATGGTGTGGCCCGCCATAACAGCCGATGGTCGCTCTCCGCTCGTATTAATCGACCGTGCCATCAGAATAAATACCGAATATTATCGCGAAAATATTCTGGAGAGTGTATAAAAGCCTTGGGCACGCCAACTTTTTGGCCGCAGACCTTCGACATTCCAACAGGACTCAGCACCATCGCACTCAGCACGCGCCACCCAAGAATGGTTACAAAATGAGGTTCCTCCCTTCATTTCCAGCCCACAACTGCCACCAAAATCTCCGCATACTAATCCGTTGGATTATTGTGTCTGGAGTATATTGGAAAGCAAGGTTGGCACTAAAAAAACCAAAGTGTCGATCACCTCAAGCAAGTGCTTCATCGGGAATGGGCGAAAATACCGCAGAGCAGCATCACATTCTGAGTCGATTTATGTGTGTCCGTCCGTCTGTCCTTCCATCTGTGAACAAAGTACAGTTCGCATTTGTTTGGCCCAAGGACGAACCCTATTGAAATTGAAGATAATCGGTAAAAATTTAGATATAGCTCCCATTTATATCTTCGTCCGATTTGCCTTGTATTGTGCACCAAACGTGTAATATTAGCCCGAATAGTATGGAATTTTGCACATACAACCAAATTAGGGCTGAAAATAAGTATGCCAAATTTGATCGAAATCGGTTCAGATATAGCTCCAATATATATTGTTCATTCGATTTGTTAGTTTAGTCATCCGCAGCCGTAATATGCACTCTGTAACAACAGTATTTGGGGAAATATATAAAATACAGCTCAGAAATACCTTTGCTAAATTTTATCGAGATCGGTTTGGATTTGGATATATCTCCCATATATAACTTCGTCCAATTTACCTTTTATTGTGCTACAAACGTCGTATATTTGGGATGTAATTTGGCATTTACGACCAAATTGAGTCTAGAAGCTAGTATGTCAAATTTAGTGAAGATCGGTTCAGATATTGTTCATCCGACTTGTTATGTTTGTTACCCACAGCCGTAATATTCACTCCGTAACAACGATATGCAGGGAAATATATGAAATAGAGCTCAGAAATATATTTGCCAAATTTTATCAAGATTGGTTCAGATTTGGATATAGCTCCCATATATGTATCAAATGGGCAATACAAGTCCGAGTTTAAAAGATACAAATGCTTCGGCGTATTTAGTCTTTTGAGCTTTAAATTATAATTATAATCATAGCGTGTATGATTGAATTCTCCCATAAAAACTTTTAATTTTTATATGGAGCTCTACTAAAATAGCAAAGTGGTGTAGGGTATCATAAAGTCGGCCTCGCCCGACTTTAAGACTTTCTTAACTGGTTTTATCTCACCCTGTATAGTTATAATTTTCATTTAATGCAAAATAATTGACCGATCATTCTTTTCTCATTCATTCTCCTTCTGGTATTTCTCCCACAAGGAGTTAAAATAATGAATAATTCTAACTCTGATAATACGTGAACCAATTAAACGATGTCCTTCAAACTTCGTATATTTCAATATTTTTTCCGTAGGTATTGGTATAGTATGAATATGGGCCATATCGATCCACTCCTTCTGATACCTCCCCCACAAGGATCAAAATCATGAATAATTATAGCTCTCATAAAATGAAAAATAATTCACCGATATGTTTGTAAACGTCCCAAAAAAGTTATACGCAAATAAGTGATCAAATGTTGAGGGTATTTATCTGATACTTTTTAAATGCCACAACTTTTAAACGGCTGCAAATCTTGGCGGTTAAAGGACATGGCCATCATGGATATTAACTCCAACGAACTCTAAAATCCCGCGAATGCCTTAAGCCCATCAAAACATATTCAAGCTGTTTCAATAGATATAATATGGCTATATCCAAAATGTATTTTGTATATAGGATTCTCTAAATCCGATACTACTCTCTTTTATATTTCTATTATATTTAAAACACCCCTAGCTACATCAGAACTGCTCATTCGCATCTTCCACTCTCCACGTCACTCCTCATATATTCATATCCTGTTCTTATTCACTTTTTGCTTAGGTGATTTCAGATTATTTTTACGAATATATGTGATGATATTTAAAGACTTTATGCGCCTATGGGATGGGATTCAAATTAAAAAAAAAAAAACAAGTAAGCAAAGGCTATAGTCGTGCGGGGCCGACTATGTTATACCCTACAATACTACAATATGTTAGAAGCCCCCCTATGTCCAAATCCATATTGGAAGATTTAGCTTTTGAAATTAGGATTTTGACTAGGGACATTTGCCCAATATTTATGCACTCCGTCGGGCTGTTAGTTGTTGTAGTCCATTTTACAGCTAAATATAATCCAATGGTCATCCAAAATGCTAGAATTCTTCCCTGTCCTTAATTCTCTTCACAAGCGTGTGGATTGGCTTCAATTGTGTAATCGGAAAAACATTTCTGTTTTTGGTTAATTTGAACCCTATATATATTATATATTCGTCGACGAAAACAGCATAAAAAAGCCAGAAGTTCGCCTTTTGTGTATTTCGAATATCGCTGGTATTTTTGCAAACAAAATTAGTGGTCTGTTGTGCCCGCTGTCCTAAACTCTAACTTTATGAGAGATTTCGTGTCCTTTGGTTTCTATTTGTTACCTTTATAACGGCTGCAAAATCAGGAACATTTTTAGTTGTTGGTCCATCATAACCCCTAATATATTGCGGGCATCTTTGAAAACAATAGGCCTAGCCCTTCTGAGCCCAACCCTACTCTTGTGAAAATTTTCGTGAGGATCGGACGATATTTGCAATACTGATATAATATCCCCAACCTGTGTTGTAAAGTGAAAAAATATTACAAAATATTATAAGTCAAATTGAAAAAATCGCATGCGATAAAAAATGTGAAAAATGAAAAAATTTTCATAAAATACTACAAAATATATATTAACATCATTATTGATACCTTTTTATGCGATTTTTTTAGATTTTATTCCTTTATGTCAAGAGGCCATTTTGAATTGACAAAATTTGTCAAAATCGGTCCAGCCATTCTTGAGATATAAGCATTCTAACTAACATCCCCTTCCTTTGTATATACAGATTGTATATATTTCGCTATATCGGTCAGAATTGACCTGTTCGTCTATTTGTGATTTCGCCGGGATTAAAAATATTCGCGGTTTAATGGAAAATTTGTCTTTTATTTAACACAAATGTTGTGGCCTACTTCACCCACTAAATATTACCCACTAAACCCGATTACCCGATGGAAGGAAAATTGGAAGGCTTCTGCCCAGTCCTAAGCTCTGGCCCCATGCTAACTTCCGCTTTGATTGGTCTATAATTGCGACCTGTAGAGCAACTGCAAAATCAGGAATTTTTTCAGTTTTTGGTCCATTTCAACCCCTAAATATTATGCGATTATCTCCAAAAAAATAGGGTTCTATTCTGATCCTAGACCCACCTCCATTCTAAATTTCGTGAAGATCGGGCCATAATTGCGACCTGTAGATTGATTACAAATTAACACGGACAGACGGACGGACGGACATACGTAGCTAGATCAACTCAGCTCGGTGAGATAGGAAGATCCATATACATTCTTTCCTATGTGGGAAATCAATATTTCGTGGTGTTACATAATTTTTGGCCCAATCAAACTTATAATACCCCCAACATATAGTGTTGTAGGGTATAAAAATAATTTCCAAAAATTTAAATTTCTTCCCAAAATATTCAAAATCAAATTTAGTTATCTCCAATATCCAATTTCACACAATATCACAACTATGTTATTAATTCGTATTGTCTTTTGCCGATTTTAATAATTTCGTTGTTAATCAAGCGTTCCATAGAAACTTGACAATTAATCAACACCATTTATAGAAAACAGATTAAAGTTCAGATAGTTTTTAACAAAAGCCAATTTAAAAGTTAATGTCCAACTGACATTTTTAAAGCAAAAGCCATGTGATGACTTATGGCCGGCCAGGCACAGCCAACATTCATTCGTCAGATTAGCATTCAAACGAATCAACAAACAATACCGCCCCGACATACATACAATGTTGGTGTTGCGGTTCGTTCGCTCGTTCGTTCGTGTTGGCCACAGCAGCAATTCATTTTAAACAAAATCAAACAATTATGCCAATTAATAATGGTGCTTAATTGAATTTGGACATGAAATGAAAACACATTTCACTAATGAGACCACAAAACAAATTAATTTTTGTAGCTTTTTTTTGCTGTTGGCGATTTGGTCGGTTGGTCGGTTGACGTCGGTAATGAATAGACAAATAGATAAGCTCACACCATGACCAATAAGTTATATATTTCGGTGTTGTTGTTGTGGAAGAATGTCGGGAAAAGTAGGGAATGATAAGAAATCAAAGTATGGCCTTTGGCTATTTATACAAATATTCAAATATTGGTCAGATATTAATGATGATGATGGTGATTATCAATAAAAATAGATCTATTTGGTTAATTTGGAATATTGAAGCGAAAATATTTTTATTTGTACGCCAACACTCACTCGCACCTTGTCATTAGCCAGCTCTGTGATCGGGCACACATTGAGTTTTCAACGTCATTGTTTTTATACCCTCCACCATAATATGGAGGTTATATTAAGTTTGTCATTCCGTTTGTAACACCTCGAAATATACCCCATATAGACCCCACAAAGTCTATATATTCATGATCAGCATAAAATTCTATGCCGATTTAGCGATGTCCGTCCGTCTGTGAAAATCACTCCAGCTTCCGAACGAAATGAAGTAGAATGATAAAATTTTACCCTAATGTGTATTATGTCTGCAGGACTTTTGGTATTGAAAATGGGTGATGTAGGTCCAAGTTTTGGTATAGCCCCCCTATAATGGTACCTCCCTTTTTTTCGGTATTTTTGTGATATATTCTACATTCTTCACCGGAAAAGTTTCAAATTTGGTTTTTGAAGTTCGTCATGGATACTACAGCCTATGACAGAAACTTGTCTGTGCAGGTCCACGTCATCGTATTGCCCCCATATAACGGTACCTCCTGATATTCGGTAATTCAATGATTTAAGCGACATTTTTTACTGGAATTGTTTCAAATTTGGTATTTGAAGTTCGAAACAAATGCTACAGCCTATGACAGAAAACTGTCTTTGCAAGTTCACGTCTTTATATAGCCCCCATATAACGGTACCTCCCGATATTCGGTATTTTGATGATTTTAGCGACATTATTCATCGGAATTGTTTCAAATTTGGTATTTTAAGTTCGTAATGGGTACTACAGCCTATAACAGAAAATTGTCTGTTCAGGTCCACGGCATCGTATAGCCCCTATATAACTGTACCTCCCAATATTCGGTATTTTGATGATTTTAGCGACATTATTCATCGGAATTGTTTCAAATTTGGTATTTGAAGTTCGTTATGGGTACTACAGCCTACGACAGAGAATTGTCTGTACAGGTCCACGTCATCGTATAGCCCCCATATAACGGTAGCCCGCGATATTCGGTATTTTAATGATTTTAGCGACATTATTCACCGGAATTCTTTCAAATTTGGTATTTGAAGTTCGTTATGGGTACTACATCCTATGACAGAAAATTGTCTTTGGAAGTCCACGTTTTCGTATAGCCTCCATATAACGGTACCTCCCAATATTCGATATTTTGATGATTTTAGCGACATTATTCAACGGAATTGTTTCAAAATTGGTATTTGAAGTTCGAAATAGATGCTACAGCCTATGACAGGAGATTGTCTGTGCAGGTCCACGTCTTCGTATAGCCCCCATATAACAGTACCTCCCGATATTCGGTATTTTGACGATTTTAGCGACATTATTCACCGGAATTATTTCAAATTTGGCATTTGAAGTTCGTAATGTGTACTACAGCCTATAACAAAAATTTTTCTGTGCAGGTCCATGTCATCGTATAGCCCCCATATAACGGTACCCCCCGATATTCGGTATTTTGATGATTTTAGCGACATTATTCACCGGAATTGTTTCAAATTTGGTAGTTGAAGTTCGAAACGGATGCTACAGCCTATGACAGAAAATTGTCTGTGCAAGTCCAAGTCTTCGTATAGCCCCCATACAACGGTACCTCCCGATATTCGGTATTTCGATGATTTTAGCGACATTATTCACCGGAATTGTTTCAAATTTGGCATTTGAAGTTCCTAATGTGTACTACAGCCTAAGACAGAAAATCGTCTGTGCAGGTCCACGTCATCGTATAGGCCCCATAAAATGGTACCCCCGATATTCGGTATTTTGATGATTTCAGCGACATTATTCACCGGAATTGTTTCAAATTTGGTATTTGGAGTTCGTAATGGATGCTACAGCCTATGACAGAAAATTCTCTGTGCAGGTTCAAGTCTACTACCCAATATATGCGTTCCTCCTTATATTCGGAATTTTGATAATTTTAATTTCTAGTTTCGCATTTGAATATTGTAATGGTTTATGGCAAAAGTTGCAGGTCCACGTCGTCTTATACACCCTAATATAACGGCTACATTCGGTATTTTTAAGATTTTAACGGATTTTATGTTTTTGAAAATTACCAAAATCATTACAAATGCTGGAGGGTATTCAAAGATCGGCCCGGCCGAACTTATAGCTTTTTTATTTGTTTTTTTTCTCGTCTTTGTGGAGACTTTTTGCCGCCCAAAGAATATCCAAAATAATATGGAAATTGAAATCATCGAGGTAAGCACAAAGACACAAACAAGCAGCCGCTTGCCATGTGAAAGACACCTAAATGAGTTGTGATAAATGAGGACACAGCGTGTGAAACGCACAAATGTTTTGATCATTCAAATATCAATTCATTGCCGCTTTGAAAATTGTTTGTGCTTTAATTTTCGAAAAGACGAAGAAGCAAATCAATTTATTCTCAGAGGAAATATTAACACGTTTTTTGCATCAATATTTTCCCAGTGGTATCGCATGTAGGTTTATATGCTTATATAATGCAACAACGTTAAAAACAATAAAAAATTTGGAAAGATTTGATTGAAATAAATTTGTTCGCATTTTTAAAATGGCAAATTAATTTGTTCACCTCCATTTGTTTGAAATGAAAAACTTGTTTTGATTCCCAAAAGACTCTCTCAAACACAAACACACGCAACAGATTAAAAATAAATTTTATAATCATTTGTCTTTATTAGCAAATTTGTTAATTCTCAATTCAATTTTAATTATTTTTTGTTGTGGGCGTATTTAAAAAAAAAAAACAAAAAACGGGGGAAAATATGGAAAGCTAATGAAGATGTTTTGTGGCGTATAAGAATATAAATCACATAAACTTGGTTAAATTATTTCCCTATCAAAAAAGAAGAATCTCAAATATGTCGACAATTTTGAGTAATAATATATGGTTTTTGTGGTGTATATTTAAATAAAAGACAAAGACGTTCAAATTGTCAGGGGACAATATTTGGAAATTCATGACTGAGCAATTATGCCATATAAACGTAATGGATGCAATTAAGGTGAGGTGAATGATTGAATGAGTAGAATTTTCCTTTGGGCAATGATGAGCTAAGGTGAATATATGTAGGATTTTGCATCCAATTTTTAATTTTGAAATTTCTTAAACGCATTTAAAGAAACAACATGAAAAAAATCAGGCTTCACAAACCGGGGACATGTCACAAACTGAAGTTCCGGTAAGTATTTCATATCCTCAGAAAAGTATTATTTTAAGAAGGTAGGGAAGATGAATGAAAGAACAAGGTAAAGATAAAGATATGTCTAGGTTAAATGCGAAATCAGAAGCAACATATATATGGGAATTATACATAAATCTAAACAGATATGATATAAATGTTCAATTTCATTGGTTAGAAGATATGTATGAGACATATAAATCAAACTCTGAACAGATTTGAAAACGATTAGAAATTATCAGTCGATTTGCATATGCCTATTTATATATTTATTTTCATAAAAATGTGTAGTTTGTATAATAAACAAAAAATTGCGACTATCCGATTTGCGATTTATTAAGGTTTTTTTAATTTAAAACAAATATTTTGGCTTGACATGGCCCCGGAAATCACTTGTTTTTTCAGAAAATTATTGAAAATATAATTTAAAAAATCCATTTTAATTCGCTATTCTTAGTAAGGAAGTCCTTGAAAATTATTAAAAAATAACACACACACACAACCAATTTGGCCAGGGAGTCGTTGAAAAATGTCCACGAGTTTTTTATGGCTATCGTTCCTGAAGTTTCTGAGACTATTAATTGATGGTATGAAAGTCCTTGAAAAAAGTCTATAAAAGCCATGATCCTTTGACAGCACGTTCTTAAGAAATATCCAAATTTTAAAGAAAGTCATTGGAAAAATATCAGGATTTATCCTGATTTATCCTACTAGGATTTTTTAGAAAATTATTGAAAACATATTTTCGGGAAATTGATTCTTCTGTATTAGGAAGTCTAGAAAATTAGATATATAAATATACATCTCCCGACCCTTAAGTTCTTTCTACTATTCTTTATAAGAAAAGTCGATTTTTGGAAAAGGAGTTATTTAGTAATTACACCAATTTGGCCAGGGAATTTGAAAAATCTAACTAAATCCACAAGTTTTTTTTTTCCAGAAAATCATTGAAAATATATCTCTAAAAGGGCTACCTTTTTTTCAGGAAGGAATATTTAAAAAAAAAACATTTTTTTAGAAAATCCTTAAATATTCGGCACCTGTTTTTATAAGTTTAAAAGTTAGTTAAAAAAAAACGGAACTAGTCCAAGAAAAAACTTCTTTAGTCTGGAAAAATATTTTTGTTAAATTTACAATAGGGAAGTCCTTTAAAAATACACTTATATAATATATATCTTACGAGGCACAAACCTTTTTTTACCTCTTATCGAACAGAAGCTAGGAAGGGTCCTTTTTAAATCATCCAATTTTCACACTTGATCTAATATTGATGATTTGATTACACATTTTATGAATGTTAAATATTACCATGTGCCAAAATTGTACCGGATCGGAACGTGTCAAATTTTTTACTCTTTGAATGTAAATTTAGAACAAATATTAATATTGTGCCAAATCGGATACTCCCATCAAAAGTTTTAGTGCGCACCAGCCAGGCAGACAGACATTTCTAAATTGACAGCAAATGCCCTGAAACGGATATCGTTCAAAAAAAAACAAAGTCTAACATCAAATTTAACTTATATCAAAAAATTAACTTCTCTATGTAAAATATGCAAAACTGTCAGAAAAGTAGCCATTTCGGGCCCTATACTCAGCTAACTTGATTTAGTAGAATTTCGATTATATGATCTAAAAAAATAAACCTCATTACACAAACGTAGCATGTCATCAAGTTAGGGTGAACCGATCTCAAAAAATCTGTAGCCTGTAGTTATTATCTTGCACCGATTACCTAATTAATTAATTCTAGCTAAAATGGCAGATAATCTAAAAAAATACAGAAAAGCTAAATCGACATAGAATTTTATTTTGATCAAAAATAAATCGTTCATCTGCCCATAATTGCCACATCTCAAAAAATTCAGTTTCGAGGAAAGTGCATTTAAAGTGATCGATTCAACCTTGACTTCCGGAACTAAAAAGGAGCTAACTTTGAAATATTTAAGTGCTTTACATACAGATTTTTGTAAAATAAAATTTTGAAGCTCCACAGGTATCAACAAGAAAAATTACATAAGGTTCGCAGAATAAATATATGTTGTTAACTCAAACAACGCATTTTCGGAGTATTGTCACTCATTAAATCAATAAACAATATGTACTTGGGAGATCTTAAATTTGTATTTAAAAAATTAAAAAATTATGAAATGAAAAATGAAATTACAAGTCTAATAAACCCTCTATATGGTGACTTTTTCGCCAAAATATGGAATTAGGATTAGAACCCGAAAATAAGCATCAGGATAGAGTTCATGACAAGACAGTTGCCTACAATATTCAATAGCTTTTGTGTGAAAAATAACAACATTTCTATTTAAACGCTGATATTTTAAATTTTGCACAAATAGGAAATTATATACATGCATATAATTTTCAAATACTATTTTTAATTCCCATTAGATAACCTTAACATAGGACAATTGATACGAAATTTGGCATGGTTTCGTGGCTTCAGTAACAAACCCGTAAAAAAACCTTTTGCTTGACCAAAAGGGCTACAGAGGGTATATATCATTTGATACGGCCAAAACGTGCCTCATCGAAATAACGGTCTCTTTGGTCAAATCCGTTTCAGGACATTTGGAGTCGATTTAGCGATGTCCGTCCTTCTATCTATCTCTCTGGCTGGCTGGTGCGCACGATAACTCTCGAGGGGAGTATCCGATTTGATCCAAACTTGGTACATCGTAATATTATTGTCAAACTTAGATCGAGTTCGGAGATGGGCAATATCGGTCCATTCCTTCTGGTACCTCCCCCACAAAATATTTTCAAAGAAAATAAATTACTGCACAGAAAGAGAAAGGATAAACTGATTTTGTTCCACCTTTGCATATCCTTATATTTGCATCAATGCTAGGTCAGGTGAGAAAATGGACAATATCGGTCCACTCCATCAAGTACCTCCCCCACAAACGATCAAAATTTTGAATAATTACAACTTTTATAAAATGTGATGTAAGAGTCCGATTGTCTTCAAATTTCACACACACCACTATTTTTATCAACCCAAGGTCTGGTGTTAAGATGGAAATTATAGGTTCGCTCCTTCTGGTACCTACCCCACAAAAGGTCTATTTGCTCCAACTTTGAAAATCCTAACACTTGCGTCAATTCTAGGTCTGGTGCGAAAATGGACAACATCGGTCCAATCCTTCTGGTACCTACCCCACAAATGGCAAAATTTATATATTTACAACTCTTCTAGAATGTGATGTCCCAAGGTCTGGTGTTAACATGGAATTTATCGGACAACTCCTTATGGTACCTCCCCAACAAGTGGTCGTAATTTTCAAAAATATATATTTTTTTTGCGCAGGAAGAGAAACGATAGTTGCTCCATCTTTGCGAATCCTAATATTTGCGTCAGTGCTAGGTCTGGTGAGAAAACGAAAAATTTCGGTCCACTCCTTCTGGTACCTCCACCACAAACGCTAAAATTTTTGAATATCCATGAAGCTCATATAAAGCGAAATCAACATCCGATTCCATTCCAGACATGGTACATCTAAATTTTCCCATCAACACAAGATCTGTTACAAAGGTGGTAGAGATCGAACCATTTCTTTTGCTACCTGCTCCACATAGGGTTAAAATTGAATTGAAAAACATAACGCTCAAAGAAAGCGAAATAAGCATTCAACTCTCTTCAAATTTCACACATACAAACATTTTTGCTAACGCAAGATCTGTTGTGAAGATGCTATATATCACCCACAAAGGGACAAAAGATAGAGCCAATCAATGTTTCCATTTATTAAATCATATAAAAACAATGTTATAAAAATCTCGAAATTCAGGAAGTAACATTAACTCATCTTTTATTAAAGTCCAATCACAAAACCATACCATTTGAAGATATAAGGGACATTGTGGTTGTTCAACTGTATGTTGGAAGTGTATATCGCATTACCCGAACATCATTTAATAATTTCGTAATATCCGTTAAAGATTTTATATTATACACAAATGAAAATGATTTTTTTTTTACTTTTTCCAATATTTAAAAAACACATTTCGAATAGTAGTTTTTAGCTAAAGTTGTTTTTAGTGCCTGAAAATTTCAAATTATGTCATTCTATTTTTCAGGTTGAAAGCACATATTACTCAAACACACTATACAGTATATTTTATCCTTTGCACTCCATATTAAGTAAAAACATATTATCTATTCCAACACCATATAGATCATGAAGTTGATATATATACAATCTATGTAAAAGTATGTATATAGTTATATTTTATTGCTTCAAAAAAATCCAACAAAACCCTACTTTATTTCTTATAATTTATACATAAGTAATAAAAAATATGAAAATCATTGTGTTGAAATTTGTGTGATTATATTTCAAAGCAATTAATATATGTATTTGTTTTAATTAAATATGACAACAAATTCAATTATAACAATTATAAAAATATATGTTTTGTTGCCTTTTGTACAGATCAAAATGGTCAAGAGATAAAGCACCCACAGACAGAGACAGCTAACATTGTCATATGATTCCATTCTGGGTTTGTCCCCGAGCAATCCTACACGAGCTGTCTGTCTGTCTGTCGCAGCAGCAACAATTGTGATATTTTTACGTTGATATGTTATAAATAAAATATGACATAATAATAAAAATAGAAATTCAAATGTGGAAATATATTTTAAAAATAATTGTTTTGTAGTTGGGCGGACATTAGGGCAGAACAAATGAGATTTATTTTTTTTTTTAATGTACACATATATGAAACAAAGACTATAAGCACCCACATAGACATTTTGGGGGTACCAATCGGCAAAAAATGAGATCTTCAAGCTAAATGCTATAAAAATATCTAAAAAATTAGCATTTTAGGTGCTTCAAGGCCATATAACATGGACTTGACTTTTTTGTAAATTTAAATTTAGAAATATCGGAATTGAATCTTAACCATAAAATTTGAAGAAACAACTCATCTACGACAAGCATACGACTATTCAATTAACGGTCATGGTAAGTCAACAACACCAAATACGCCCTAAGAGCCACTTACCCATGGGCCAAAATCTTGACGTAATTGTGGATACATGTCTTCTCTCAGACATTATTATTATATTATATAAAAAGGCATTGGAAAGAAAAAAAAATGTGATATTCGTCCCTAACAGGAAAAACTTAAAATTTGGCCATTCACTTCTTTAAAAGACAAACTTAGGAAATTATTTTTAAAATATAAACTGAATAACGCAAACTTCAAGACACTTTTCTAAACACTGACTTAGACGATTTTTTTTCTTTTTCAATACATCCCATTGTCTATGTTTCATGTATATATTCATAAAAAAATCATTACAGTTTGAAACGAAAAACAAACAAAAAAATGCTTCTCGAAATAATAGTTTCCATTTCATGTGTGCCCCCAATGAAACTCGGTGTACGATAACCTTTTTTTGGTTGCCATAGTTTCATAGTGAAATACAAATTACATTTCTAATAAATTTCCAATTAAATTGTTTTCTTAGTTGAAATATTTCTATGCTCCAGTGGCTATGGGTATGGCATGCTAAACTTTATCAGAATGAGAATTACTTTACCAATGTGGACATTTCTTAGCCAATTATGCCAGCTATAAATATAGCCCTGGGCAAAACAGAAACGAAACGTGATTAAGACAATTATTATTGATAAAACTTGGCGAAACAAAGCAACAATAAAGTCTTTTTTAATTGAGTCGTTGACAATTTGTTGTCTCAAACTTCTGGAAAATATTATTGCAGAAATTGTCGTTGGTTGGTCCCTTGTGCATGTAATGTTGCAATGTCATGCAAAAAGGAATTTTTATTTTGAAAAGTTTGAAAAAAAATATTTTTTGTTTTCTGTAATTGGAAATGGGACACAACGACATGTCGTAAAGCGTAATAAAAATATTTTTGAACAGAACATTGGAAATACTGTTTATCTTGTTAAATAAATATGAGGAAAATGTAGTCACAGATGTTTGTTTTTTTTTTTTTTTTTTTCGAATATATTCCAACAACAATTTGAATTATTTTCGAAAAAAAATTAGAGTTTACACATATATTTTAAATAAACAATTATATAAAATGTTATCGTTCTAATTGTGAAATTAATCCACAGAAATAGTTTCCGATAAAAGTAACAATTTTTAAAAAATATTTTTCAAAAGTAAAGTTTTAATTTTTTTAAAATATGACTATTTCATCCCAAAATATCAGATTTTTTTTCCGGCCAACCCCCAATCGTTGTCGTCACAATATTATAATTCGATAGTAAATATATTAAAGCCAAGGAGGGAGTGACGACTATTTTTTCTTATTTCTAAAAATATGCACTGTTTGCAATTATAACTATGACATAACCAAAACCAGTAAAGAAAGTCTTAAAGTCGGGCAGGGCCGACTTTATGATACCCTACACCACTTTGCTAATATAGTAGAGCTCCGCATAACAATTAAAAGTTTTTATGGGAGAATTCAATTGTACACGCTATGATTATAATTATAATTTAGAGTTCAAAGGACTAAATATGCCGAAGCATTTGTATCTTTTAAATTCGGAATTGTATTGCCCATTTGGTGCACAATTAATTTGAAATCGGATAAAAATATATATGGGAGCTATATCCAAATCGGAACCGATCTTGATAAAATTTGGCAAAGATATCGTTGCCAAATCTGAATATCGTTGTTACGGAGGGCATATTACGGCTGTGGGTAACAAATATAACAAATCGGATGAACAGTATATATGGGAGCTATATCTGAACCGATCTGAACCAAATTTGACACTCTAGCTTCTAGACTCAATTCGGTGGTAAGTGCCCAATTTCATCCAATTTGGGCAAGTATTAGACGTTTGGTGCACAATAAAAGGTAAATTGGACGAAGTTATATATGGTAGCTATATCCAAATCCGGACCGATCTCGATAAAATTTAGAAAATGTATATCTGAGCTGTATTTGATATATTTCCCCAAAATATTGTTGTTACAGAGTGCATATTACGGCTGCGGAGGACAAAAAAAAAAACAAATCGGATGAACAATATATATGGAAGCTATAGCTATATCTGAACCGATTTCGATAAAATTTGGCATACTTATTTTCAGGTCCAATCTGATTGTACGTGCAAAATTCCATTCGGGCTGATATTACACGTATGGTGCACAATAAAAGGCAAATCGGACGAAGATATATATAGGAGCTATATCTAAATTTTTACCGATTATCACCAATTTCAATAGGGTTCGTTCTTGGGCCAAACAAATGATTTGTGCAAAATTTCATCTGGATAGGGCAATAAATGCGAACTGTACTTTGGTTACAAAAATACATGGACAGACGGACGGACGGACATGCATAAATCGACTCAGAATGTGATTCTATGCAGATCATCAAAGGGAACTATGGGTCTATCTCGTTTCTATTTGCCTGTTACAAACAAATGCACAAACACATAATACCCTGACCACCTTGTGGTGTAGAGTATAAATAGAATTATTGTCATTAAGCTATTTCTCGATGTCATTTCTAAGCCACTCGTCGGACAGCTGTAAAAATTCTTCCAGTGACAGCTCATTATAATTAGATAGAATTCAAGCGTGGTAGTGTGATTTCTTTATATTTGGCTGGAAAACCACAAGTGTCTATCGTTAGAGCACTCCAGCATTTAAATGTGAATAAGTCTTTTGTGTCTCGTACCTTCGCTCGTTACCGTGATACTGGTAGCGTAGCCCGACGTCAAGGAAGTGGACGGAAGAAAACAGCAACATCAGCATAAATAGTTAGAAAAGTAAAGAAGTGACTTAAGCGAAACTCACGTCGCTGTGGCCGGAAAATGACTCGTGAGCTGAACATATCGCAACATTCCATTCGGCAAATATTAAAAAACAAGCTCGGGGTAAAGCCATTGAAATTCCAAAAAGTGCAAGAACTTACACCGCAACAGAAAGAAAATAGACTCAAAAGAGCTAAGGAGTTGCTGCGCTTGACCGAAGGTGGTGAACTACCGAATTTGGTTTTCTCCGATGAAAAAACATTCGTTGTCCAGCAGTTTGTAAACACACAAAATAATCGTGTTTACTTGCCAAAGATGTCAGCTGAAAATGTGCACCTTCGGTTGGCCACCAGAACTCAAGCGTCGGCCATGGTGATGGTGTGGGCCGCCATAACAGCCGATGGTCGCTCTCCGCTCGTATTAATTGACAGTGGCGTCAGAATAAATGCCGAATATTATCGCAATATAATATTCTGGAGGGTGTATTAAAGCCTTGGGCACGCAAACTTTTTGGTCGCAGACCTTTAACATTCCAACAGGACTCAGTACCATCGCACTCAGCTCGCGCCACCCAAGAATTTGTAACCAAATTGAGGTTCCTCGCTTCAATTCCAGCGCACAATGGCCACCAAAATCTCCGGATACCAATCCATTGGACTATTGTGCCTGGAGTATTTTGGAAAGCAAGGTTGGCACTAAAAAATACCAAAGTGTCGACCTCAAGCAAGGACTTTGCCGGGAATGGGCGAAAATACCGCAGAGCAAAATTTGGGCAGCGTGTGACGGTTTCATTCACCGTTTAAAGGCCATATTTCGTGCCAAAGGTGACCAATTCGAATAAATCTATACTTATTTGGAAATTTCCGACATTTTTTTGCTTTCATTTAATAAAATTTTAAAAATTTTTTGTGTAATTATACAGGGTGAGAAAACTCCAACCAACGTAAGACTGCTGTCATTTCTAAGCCACTCGGCCGACAGCTGTTGAATCTTTTGTGTCTCATACCATCGCTCGTTACCGTGATACTGGTAGCGTAGCCCGACGTCAAGGAAGTGTAAATGGACGGAAAAAACAGCAACATCAACAGAAACGGTTCGCAAAGTAAAGAAGCTACTTGAACGAAACCCGCGTCGCAGTGGTCGAAAAATGACTCGTGAGCTGAACATATCGCAATATTCCTTTCGGCAAATATTGAAAATTGAGTCCGGGGTAAAGCTATTGAAATTTCAAAATGTGCAAGAACTTACACCGCAACAGAAAGAAAATAGACTCAAAAAAGTTACAGAGTTGCTTCGCTTTCCCGAAAGTGGTGAACTGCCGAATTTGGTTTTCTCCGTCTCCGATGAGAAAACATTCGTTGTCCAGCATTTTGTAAACAAAGAAAATGATCGTGTTTACTTGCCAATGAGGTCAGCTGAAACTGTGCACCTTCCGTTGGCCACCAGAACTCAAGCGACGGCCATAGTGATGATGTGAGCCGCTATAACAGCCGATGGTTGCTCTCCGCTCGTATTAATCGACCGTGGCATCAGAATGAATGCCAAATATTATCGCGAAAATAATCTGCCTTGGGCACGCAAACATTTTGCGCGCAGACTTTTGACATTCCAACAGCACTCACCACCATCGCACTCAGCACGCGTCACCCAAGAATGGTTACAAAATGAGGTTCCTCGTCTCCGGTCCGTTGGACTATTGTGTCCAAAGTATTTTGGAAAGCAAGGTTGACACTAAAAAGTACCAAAGTGTCGATCACCTCAAGCAAGCGCTTCGCCGGGAATGGGCCAAAATACCGCAGAGCAGCATTCGGGCAGCGTGTGACGGTTTCATTGGCCGTTTGAAAACAAATCTAAACTTATTCTAAAATTGCTATGCTTTACTATTTCCAACATTTTTGCTTTCGTTCAATAAAATTAAAAAAAATGTAAAAGTTATGGCGTTTTGACTTTCTGCAACGTTGTTATTCTATACATGGCAGGCCACCTCACTTTTAAAGCTTAAAAGATTTCAATTTTAAAATCATTTTATTTAAATTTTTTATTTAACCTTTTTATAACTTTTTAATTACAAATAGTGCCCAAAACGCATGTTTTCCAACCATAAGCCAACTTGAGGGAAATCCTTGCTTTTATGTTCTTTTGCATCAGGAATACCTATATGACATAATTTTAAATTCTTTGGTTTTTATTATATTCTATGTTATTATTATTTCTATAATCTTTTTCTAGAAAATCTAATTTTATTTCATATTTGGCTGCTACCAGTGTTGTATTGTCATATTTATTCAAGAATAATTTTCTACGACTATTTCTCCAGTGATTTCATTGAATAAAATGAATATTAATAACCATAAAATTAAAAATAGACATTTGTTTTCATCGTCAAGTCCATTTCATAGCAATTAAACTAGAATTTTTTTGACAAATTATGCATAAATCGAAAAAGTTAAATTTAGTTTTCTTTCAAACACATAACTTTAAAAATTCTTGTTTATTTTTTAAATTCCAAACAAGATTCATAATTTTCTGCATTTTTAATTATAGACATTTATTTATAAACAAATTCATTTATTAATAAATGAAAACAAATTAGAATGAGACACTTCCAGTGATACAACGAAAGAGATAACATAAAACAGAAAAATATGCAAAAAACAAGAAGCCAACAGATTTTCTGTCTCTGAGCTTATGTAGCTGTGCTTGCAGCAGCGAATGTATTTGGTTGTTAGTCTGTATGTATGTGTACGTATACGTATAATTTACTAATAACAATTTAATTGTTTTTATAGCTTAATTAGTTTTTCAATTAATCCTTTCACTGCTGATACAACACGACAGAGAGACAACAATGACGTTAACTACACAACCAAACAGCAGCAACAACAACGTTCTGGTGGCAATCAAATAGTTAAACAAACACAAACACCCTTGTATACAGACACACACACACACACCGAAACACACAAATAATACCCATTTACCCACCACCATTTGCCCACAACCACAGCAGCGGCGGCTGCAGCAGTAAACAGATATCAAAACATCAACAATGGCACCCAAAGTCGATTTGCTGTAACGAAACAATGCGAGAGCAAATAAAACAAATACAACATCCACACAAATGAACTTTGTAACGGACTGCCTCTCTCGCTCTCTGAGTTGTATATATATATATATTATATGTCTCTTTTTTTAAATTCTTCATATGTTTTATCTCTTTCACTCTGCATGCAGCAAATGTAACTGAAAGCACACGGTTAGACTTTGTGGCCCCAATAAAACTCTGAATAATACCAGCAGCAGTTAGCTTTACCAGCACCACCACCAATATCAACAAAAACAACAATAGCCCAAACAGCAATGAGAATATTCATTCGTAACCAGACAAACAGTGCTGACTGACTCTGAGTGTTGAATATAATGTGCAACAAAATATGAACCCGTTTTACGCTTCACGAAGAAAAAAATAAAATGAAAATATAAAAATCATTGAATTTATTCCATGAAGCCAACGAAATAACAGAAGAAGAAAAAATACAAAAAAAATAATGAGAATGATGATTATATGTTAATAATATTTGTTGGTTTGGAAAATTTATATCATTGCTGCGGGAAATGAAAATAATTGGAATGCATTCACACAATTTTAATGGAATAACGACGGAAAGTGGGAGTTGTGGGATAAGTGTCTGTCGGACTGTACATTTGTGGAATATATTGAATTTTATGGTTAGGTGCTATCGACTACCTATAATCTTTGGAAATTCCTTACATATGAAACATGGGCTTTAAACCCTTTAGACCCACATTAAAATGATGGAATTTAACTTATAAAATCAGCTGTTGCGAATTCAAATTATATTGGATTTTCAATTTTAATTTCAATATTTTGAAATCCTATTTATTTGTTTAAGTAAAAAAGACACAATTTGTTTTAATAGTTTTTATTATATAGCTGAAAATAGTGCTTTTTACCAGCAGTCGACACCATTATCGGCATATCGTGCTCCTATTGTCGACATACATTTGCTTTCCTAATGGAAAAATAATGTATTTGATACAGTTTACTATTTTTTTAGTTAATAAGTAATATGAAATGAAATTATGAAATGAAATAAATAATTCGGGTTTAAGATGTTAAGCCCTTGTCGACTTTAGGATGGCGTTATGTTATAATCTGTGGGTCAGTCATACTGAATTTTAAGGCTGAAAAGTTTTGTATTTTAAACTAGATCTTGTATCGTAAAAAATACTCTAAAATTATTTATAAAAAATTGTTATTTAATAATTATACCCTACAACACTTTGTGTTGGGGGTATTATAAGTTTGATTAGCCCAAAAATTATGTAACACCTCGAAATATTGGTTTCCCATATAGGAAAGTATATATGGATCTTCCCATCTCGCCGAGCTGAGTCGATCTATCTATGTATGTCCGTTCGTCCGTCCGTCTGTCCATGTTAATTTGTAATCACGCTACAGGTAGCAATTATGGCCCGATCATCGCGAAATTGAAAATGGAGGTGGGGATAGGGTCAGAATAGAACTCTATTGTTTTTGGAGATGATCGCACAATATTTAGGGGTCGAAAAGACCAAAAACTGAATAATTTCCTGATTTTGCAGTTGCTCTAATGGTCGCAATTATAGACCCATCGATGCGAAACACAGCATTGAGCTAGAGCTTAGGGTTGGGCAGAAGTCTTCCAATTTGGATGGTCATCGGGTAATATTTAGTGGGTGAAATATACCATAACATTTCTGTAAAATAAAAGTCAAATTTTCCATTAAACCGCGAATATTTATAATCCTGGCGAAATCACAAATAGACAAACAGGTCAATTCTGACCGTTACGTACATGCCGATAGTAAATATTCGTATATATACAGCGAAATATATACAATGTGTATATACAAAGGAAGAGGGTGTTAGCTAGAATGCTCATATCTCAAGAATGGCTAGACCGATTTTGACAAATTTTGTCAATTCAGAATGCCCTAAAAGGATGAAATCTATAAAGTATCATAAAAAGATGCAAATATTGATGTTAATATAGATTTTGTAATATTTTGTGACATATTTTTATTTTTTTTTTTTCATATTTTTTATCGCATGCGATTTTTTTCAATTTGACTTATAATATTGAAGAGACCCTCACGAAATTTTTCACAAGAGTAGGGTTAGGCTTAGAAGGGCTAGGCCTATTGTTTTCAAAGATGTCCGCAATTTATTTAGGAGTTGAAATGGTCCAACAAATAAAAATGCTCTTTATTTTGCAGCCGTTATAAAGGTCACAAATAGAAACCAAAGGACACGAAATCTAGCATGAAATTGGAGTTCAGGACAGCGGGTAGAATGAACCACTACTTTTGTGTGAAAAAATACCAGCATTAGCAACGAACTTCTGGCTTTTTTATGTTGATTTCGTTGACGAATATAGCCTAATATCGTAGAAAAGGAACTCATATATATATGTGTGAATTTTAGCATTTTGGATGACCATTGGATTATATTTAGCTGTAAAATGGACCACAACAACTAACTTACAGCACGACGCAGTGCGTTAATATTGGGCAAATATTCCTGGTCAAAATGCTAAGATTAACATCTGGGCAGTGCTTCGTGACACAAGTTCAAAAGCAAAATCTTTTAAAATGGATTTGGACATAAGAGGGCTTCTAACATATTGTGCTGTTGCAGGGTATCACATGGTCGGCCCTATTTTCCTATTTTCCACTGACATCCCGAGGAGAAGGAGGGCAATGCATGTTCTAAAACCCATCGATAACGTATACAGGAATGAATTTCGAAAAGGGCCAAATGTGTCAAAAAATATACCATTTCTTAGGTGCCCAGAACCCTGACAACAATGTTTGACAGAAATATTTATTCACATAATTTGAAAACGTTCACTTCGTTCAGCACAGATAAATGATTATTTGGGACAGATATTTGAGACAGATAAAATCTGTTAACGGTATATATAATTTTCCAATAGCTTCCATATAACACTTTGCGATATTCTTAAGGTAATCGGGTGTCAACAACTTCTGCCGAGTATTTTATGAAAGTACAGGCCGCAACTAAAAACACCAAATTGGATTTTGTTTGCATCTTAGCCTGCTGTCATGATGAAAATAGGTATATCAATTATAAAGTAAAAAAAATATTTTCATATTGTTACATATGATTCCAGAACATACTTTGAATATGGTAAACAACTCTTCAGAACATTTCATTGTTGTAAAATTGGTCTATCATGTTGCATGTTAATAAAAATATAAACAACGTAGTGAGTTAATTTTCTAATTATGCTAAGTGTCATAGCCGAATTCTCTATCTGACGTAATCCTCCCAAAAATTAAATATATACAAAGTTTTTCAATAAGAGACATTATTGTGGCAATTTAAGAAAAATATAATTTTTTGATCAGTCAAATGACCAGTGGGCCACATGCCCTATGACCTCGACATCCAACCAAATTCCATCTTTGACGAATTGAATGGTGGGCTATTGCCGAAGGTGTTAAATCACAAGATCTCGATAGCCAAATGTTTTCACCCCTTCAAAAGATATTGGTTCGGAATCTTTTCCCATAAAAAACAATGGATTCGTTGCTCTGTGGCACGGTGAAAATATAGAGCCATCTCGTTGAAAGTATGCGTTGTTCAGATAAAGTTTTCTAATAATTATTACTAAAGTTCGTCGATATTTACATATGTACAACTTTAAAATTCATTTTACAAACATATCACATAATTTAAAACTCCATTTATACTGTTCGTAAAATTTTACCAAAAAAAAAAAAAAAATATACGAAATTTCCTTTCCTGCACTGAAGTGAATGATTTTCAAAAAAAACTAAATTTAAATTAAATGAAAAAACGTGTTTTAATATTGTTTTGATTTTTTCCCTTTAGTTAAATGTTTCAGTAACAAAATGTTTATTTGGATCACAAATTTTAGAGTTATCCTCCCCACACGTATAACTTTTATTTATTTATTTTTTTTTTTAAATTTATATAATATCGCCGAATTCGTTGTAGGTTTTAAATAGCTATTTCTGCAAATATTAAAAACCGATTCGATAAAAATCCCACATCCAAAACATATATGAATAGGAGTTTTTTCAATAATATTTTTGTGCGGATATTATCCTCTGATCAAGTTATTTGATTTGTACGCGAAGTGGATGCTTAGATTAGGAACGTCACAATACTGAACCTTTGTAATCTACATTCTTGAGAGGTGTACTAAAATGCGCAATAATTTCTAGATATTTCAAGAGGCATAGGAACGTGCAGAAGAGCAAAAATTAAAATAACATCGTTAGGTTAAGTGGATAAATTAGAAAAAAATGGAAATATCCTCACTAAAGTGTACTCTTTAATTATCCTTTGTGCATTGTCCACATTTATATTCGTGCCACGAAGTATAGGAATAAAATGTTCTGTCTTCCTTGCCAATTATTAGACTTTTAAAGCTCTTACGAAGATTTCCGTATTTCCATAAGAATGCGTAACAGTTAGACAATCCAGCAGGACAACCATTATTGAGGACATCAAGGCTTCGGGCTGACCAAAATTTATACTTTTTTCTATACGATAGGGGCATATTATTTTTGCTGTTCAGATTGAAATACCTCGAAACAGTAATAATTATATTTTCCACACTCTTTCAACTAAAACTAAAAAAAACTAATTAATTTTAAAAATTACAAAAATTGTTGAATTCTCTTCTGCCAAGAGACTATTTCAAATTGGTGCAAATTGTCAAAATTAATCCTGCCGTTCTTTTTTCTTCAAAAAAATCGAAATTTTTAAAAATACACATAAAATTGGAGTTCTTTGGTTCATGTTAATTTTCTTTAAAATTTGTGAAAATATTAACCTCCCGTTGGTTTCGTCTCCATTCATTCATTTCTTATTTCATATTAAAAACTTTATTTAATTCCACAATAATAAAACACGAATACCATGCCAAAAGAAGACACACATGCTTACACACGCAAGAAAAACTCTTCAAAAAAGCGAACATGACACGGAACCATAACTAAAAAGGTGACAAAATTATATGAACTACAACAACAGTGGCAAAGAATAACAATGCCAGTTGAAGAAAACAAGAAAAAACGCAGCAAACAGCAACAAATTCCGTAAAGTTGACTTTTCAACATCACTCTTGGTGTTTGCAGTCCGATGGAAAAAATGCATTCACAAACAACAACAACAAGAACAGAACGAAAAAAACCAGCTGCCTTTGCTATTACGAATTATTAAAAACCACAATGGCTGTTAAGAGTAATAGAGTTTAAATAACATTCAACGTTGTCAAATAATTGCCGTTGTTGTTGTTGGTGTTAGTTGTTTAATGTGATTGCTAGCTGGCTGGGGTTTTTATTTTCGTTACTGAATGATATCTTCTTTTCCAATAGAGTGTTGTATGCGGTTTAATTTCCATTTGCCTGCCTTGTGGGGTTATTTTGTTGCGAGAGAAAAAGAGATAAAACTACTTAAAGAAAATATATTGTTTTCATATTTACCCCTCTTTAGGGAAATACTAGCATTTTAAATAGCCAAGAGAACTCACCATACTCAGTTTGGCCTTATGAATGAAATAAAAGAGGCGTTCCGTTTTTAATGTGTGCTCTCTCTTTATGATAAAAGGAGAAATTTACCAGATATTCACCACACTGAGCGAGGTGTACATCAACTCAATGTGTGAGAGAAAGAGGCAATGATTATTAGAGTAACTTAAATGAGAGCGCAATAATAAAAATGGTGTTTACACTTAATATCTTTGCTGGCTTATATTAACAGAAAGAGAAAGCAATATATCTTTGATCTCTTTGATAAAAACAACCACCTCCTCTTGTTGTGTCTTGTTTGATAGGCTTAAACCACCACCATTATGGGCAATGAGAACTCCGATGTGTTGTTGTTAAATGCTCAATTTGTCTCTTTCGGGGTTTGTTATTTTTTTCTGCTCACTTATGGATGTGTTTGTGCCGTTGTGTGTGTGCATTTGTGACTTTGGTTCGTTGAGTGTGCGGCAAGTGAATGAACCGAGATTTCCCTTGCACACATTACAGTTTAGTTGTTAAACAGTCGTGATCTCAAGAGGACGTGTCTGATGTCAACGAGCGCTTGTTTTGTAACGTAGTAAAGCAAAACAAAAACAACAAAATATAAAGAGAAAAAAACACACAACAAAAAAGAAATAATCAAAGAATTTTTTTCTAATCAAGTGTTATAATTTTTCAATTACAATCAACAATAAATAAATGAAGAAAAAAAAAATTGATTTGTTAAAAATTAATCAGAAACCAATCAAGGCAATTAAAAACAAATTTTCCAATTATTGGAAATAATTGCCAAGCACAACAAAAAATAAAATAAATAAAAAACAAGTGATTATAACTTACTTATCAGCAAAATGCAAATATAACTAAACTAAACCGAAAGCAACAAACAATAAAAAAGTGCAATGTGTTATTAAGAAAAGATTTTGAAATAAAAAAATTATATTTAAAGGAAAATTTAAAATTCTGGCTTTAACACAAAACTAACGGACTCGCCACCGCAAAAAAAAGTAAAGAACGAAAAAAATCGAAATTTATGCTAAAACTGTCATCAGGTATGACTGTCACTGGTTTACGTGTGAATATGACTAGCCCGACGGTACCACCGCAAACCGCTATGAATTCAAACAGTTCCACTACCACCGTTGTGGTATCGCCACCGGCAACGGCCATTACCACAACAACACCCACATCACCATCGGCCCTGATTATGGCCCATCAACAGCATTTACGTAACCTCCAGCAGTCGCACCAGCACACCCTGAACAAGACCACATCCCGTTTGAGCAATTTCAGTGTGGCTTCATTGCTGGCCGATACCAGGCCAAGGTCTCCCAGTCACAATTATGGTGATAATATGCCAACGAATTTGTCCAGTACTCCATCGGCGGCCACCTCACCTGTCTCACATGAATCCTCGTCATCGCCTGCCTCACCAAATCATCCAGCCGCTGCCACACATCCGCCCCAGTTTCATCCGGTGACCATGGCTCATCATGCACATTTGCTGCATGCGGCCCATGTGGCCCAGCAGCAACATGCAGCCGCCATGGCAGCAGCGGCGGCGGCCGCAGTGGGGGCCACCAATAATCCAAGTGGCAATCCTGCTCATGTACATTTACCTCATCATTTACCCGCCCATCTGAGACATCCGTTGAATCCAAGTGCCTGTCCACCTGGAGCGGCGGGACCCATGTTATTGGCTGCCTCGAGTGGTGTTAATCCGGCGAACAGTGAAAGTTCAAATAACAATAACAACAACACAACCACCCCACCACAATCATCCGGCGCCAGTTCCAATAATGGCCCCGAACCACTGCCCACAACCAACTCCTCATCCTCCTCCTCGGCGACGGCAATGGCAACGGCCAAATGTGAACGTAACTCACCCATTGGCAGTTCCATTGATTCGGAGCTGGAATACGATGATGATTTGAATGATCAAGATCTGGGACATGATGAAGAGGAAGATTCCATTGTGGATATTGAAGATATGAATGCTGATGATTCACCCCGCTCAACACCCGACGGCTTGGATACAAGTAAATCACCAGATGGTAATCCCAACTCATTGGCCAATTCTCCGCATCTACTGTCACCTGCTGTCTTGGCGGCGTCGGGACATGGACCAATTAGGCCAACACCGTTTAGTGCTTTAGCAGCGGCCGCTGTGGCCTGGGGAGGTATTGGTGGAGCTGGTGTGCCATGGCCAGGTGCCAGGCAAATGCCACCATTTGGACCACCTGGTCTGTTTCCGGGTCAGGGTTTTGGAGGAGGAGGTAAGTGTCGTTTATTTTTATTAAAAAATTATTTAATTAAGTAAAAATTATTGTTATCATCATGACCATGACCATCATTCGAGACATGATTATTAAGTTCCTCATGTTGACTTAATTTTTGTTTTGTTTTTGCTTTTGTATTAGTGAGAGTGTGTGTGTGCGAGTGACGACCATGTTGCTTATCCACAATCAAGTTTAGTGAGCTTTAACTGGCCCGTTTCGTTAATTGAAATGATTTCAACAGACACCCAGCAACACACAATTACCAGTAATTGTGCGATACGGCTTCCATTTTGTTGGGCCTAGGGGTCATGATGGCCGACCGGTCGGTTCTCTCTCCCTACATTAATGTTATTTTTGTAATTATTTTATTATTCCCAATGAAAAACCACTCTTCCGCTTTTATTTTCAATGCGGAACCAAATAAAAAAAACTTGTGTTTATCGCAGATCTCTGAAATCCATCAAAGGAGGAGGAAGAAAGAAAAAAGTGGAACGCTTAAAAATGCCCACTTCACACTTTAGTCTATAATTCTTTTTAGAATTTCTTTTTTCCTCGAGTGGTGTTTTTTTTTTTTTTTTTGCTTTGGCAGACAAAAACCAAGTTTGCATATCATTATGAAGTGCAGCGGAGTTTCTTTTTTTTGTGGTCTGGAGCTAACATGAAATAGTGTTGGCTGGAGTTAACATTTCTCACATTTTCCGAGGTGTTTTTTGCTGGAAATTCTCCTCGTATTATAGTTGCACTGATAAGCCTGACACCAAAAGGAAATGGAACAGTTTTTTTTTTTTTTCGATGTAGAAGGGTTTGCGGTTTTTTCTTTAAGAACGAAGTAAATAAATTTGTCTTTTGGTTGGTTTATATATCGCTTAGACTTGGCAAATTAAACTAAAGCCAGTGGCATAACCTTATGCTTTGAAGTGAAAAACGAAAGAAAGTAAAAAGGTGAAAATTTGGATGAACTTTTTCTAACCTCTATTGGAAGAACTGTTTCTGAACTTGCCAGTGGCATAACTTTATGATCTGAAGAGAGGAATGAATAAATGGGAAAAGCTGAATGTTGGAAAATCTTTTCTTAACCTTCTCTATATTAAAGTTGGGTTCCAAAATTTGTCTGTCAGTTTATAATTTAAAATAAAGCCAGTGTTGTTTTTGGATAGAAGCCGTTGGAAATGTGGAGAAGTGTTCCAAACCTGGCCCATTTAGTACTCCTGGGTCCTAAAGTCCAATATGAACTAAAAATAGGATATTTTTCAAAATTTCCCTAACTAGCCTATTCTTTCCCCAGGAGAGAGAGCCAATAAAAACTGAAAGTGAGGACAATTTGGAAATATTTTCCAAACTTAGGCAACTAAAAATTCCTAGCCTTTTCTTCTCTCTTATAAGAGGGCCAATATACACTGAAAGCGAGGAAAAATTGAAAATAATTCTAAACCTTGCCTATTAACTTTTAGTTTTGAAATTTGCCTTTTAAATTATAATAAAGACAGACTTTAATACAGAAAGGGAATAATTATAAACCAAAATCGAAAAACCAAAAAGTTTTCGAATCTTTACCTTTTAGGGAGGGCCAATATGAACTGAAAGCGAGGGAAACCTGGAAATCTTTTCCAAACCAATGTCTAAAAGCTATTTACTCTGTGGAAAAGTTTTTAAAACCTTGTATTTTTAAAAGTCCTAGGTCCCCAAGTCGAATATAAACGGAAAGTGGGAGAATATTTTTAAAATTCTGGGAGACTGGCTTATTTGTGACCCTTAATTTTTCAGAGCAAAATTTTAGATCAATATGTTGTACGTAGATTTTAATTCGAGTTTCAAGATCTATTTGTCGTAAATTAAATTTTAATTTTCCTCAGGGTGCCCACGGCAAACACTGAAATTCGGAGAAAATTTGTAAATAATTTCTGAAGTAGGCTATTGTAGACTTGTAGCTCCTCATGGCAGTATTTTGCAGCTGTTTTTTTTAGAAAAACCACTTAAAAGGCCTGATCCCAAACTCGATAGAAAAAAAATTTCATATTTTTACATTTTTGAAGAATTTGCCCTAATTTCCATTCCAAAAATTTGCTCTACTTTCAGTCTCTACTTTTCCACAATTTTACCGCTTACTCTCTCTTCTAGTAAGGCGAGAATTTTGTCTATAATTTATATTACATTTAATGAGTATCCAAAATATTTAAATTGGTATCAATTTCAATTCCTGGTCCCCTTCCCTCTGCCCTTGCTCATTGAACTAATTAAATTATATCCCAGATAAAGTTCATTCATTCATTGGCTTATCCACACATTTCCTTTCAAACATTTGAGTTTTTCTATTACCCTAAACGGTGGGATGGAACAGGTGCCACCTTCGCTTCCTCCTCCTGCTTTCAGTTCCGATAGGTTTTTATGATCACACACACGTTCTTTTTTTCTTTTGGCTTGTGAGGAGGATAACTTCAAAGACTTTTACCTGTCACATTATTTTCACCGTTTCTTCTCTTCAACTTTTCGTTTTTTTTTTGTTCTTGTCTTGTTATCATGGAAATCGTTGCTGATACTCATCGCTGGCAGACAATTAAACAAGTTGAGTGTTTTGTCACACAGCAGGTTATCAATTGGTCTGCTTGTCAACAGTTCGTCTTCGGACGACAACATTTAGTTCTTTCTTATGTTTGGTGGCTAGCAAAGGACAAAGCAAGATATATGGGACATGATACCTAAACCAACCATGGTTCACTTTCGAAGAGAGTGTGTTAAATACTTAGAGGGTCCTTTTGTCCACTGTCTTGCTTTCTGGGTTCTCTTAAACAAATAACGACAGATTTTTCATTATGATAACTTCGTTTTTGAGGAGGCAAAAATTATTTGACAAGTGGCACAAGTCGGCTCTTTTTGTGTGTTGTTGCCGGCTACCGTAGAATCATCTAAACACACACCAAGAAGGAACAGAAGAGTGTACACTTTAAAGTGACATATTACACCTGATTATAACAATATTTTGTTGTCTTATTGTTGTTGTTTCTTTTGGGGGGGTAAATGTCACGGTAATTTTGTTTAATTGAACGTAACAAAAGTGGGAAGGTGTTTTTGTATGGTGAATAGGAAATTATCACTTTTTTCTTCTCGAATTTAGAAAAGAAAGGTGCAAAATTTTGTATGTAGCTCGAAGATAATTGTGGGAAATTTGGAGAAGTTTTACCGAAAAAGGGAAACAAGAATTAGAAATAAATTTGGGAACTCTGAGGAGATAATGAAAGTATCGGCAAACTACTTTGGCTAACCCACCATTCCAATGATGGTACAACATTATTGGCAATACATTTTAGAAAACAGTTTTAAAAGCCAATTTTGACCAGTTTGAAGCCATTGACAATATTCAGGGGGTCATGGAAAGCCTGAAAATGTAGAAATTAGTCTAAAATATGTAATTTTTTATAATTTTTCAAAAGTGTTAGAAAACTTATCAGGATCCTTATTTGGGGCTTATTGAGGCAAAAGAATATCTGAAACTTTTCCAAGTTCTGGTTAACATATATCAAAAATTTGTTGGAGAATTTTGTGAAGAAAAAATTCACTTTGCAGGAGAAATTCTATTGAATATGAAAAAAATTAGAAGACAATGATTTTTAATTCTTAAGAAGAGTATAAAGAGTAAAAATTATTTTAATTCTCAGATAGTTTAGAAAAATGTTTCCAACCAAGGACTTAAAGTGCAGATTTCAAATCTTTGAGTTATAGATTCCAAAGATATATTTTTCAGAAGGTTTTTGAGGAAAAATATCTTTTATTAAAAGTAACTCTGAGAAATTGGATACATCCCGGAGATAATTGAGGAAGAAGATTTCATAAAAAAGTGAGGCTGGAGCTCTTCAGATTTAAACATTTGGAGTTCTAGAAATTTTTTTGAAAAAAATGCCGTCGATGCGTTTTTTGGCTCGTGGACACTTCTTAGCCACCAGAAATATTTTAGGAAAAAAGTAAAAAAAAATACTTCAAGATCAAATTTTGAATGCTGCAGATTTTAAGTCTATGAAATGCCGCAGATTTCAACTCTTTCTAGAGATATATTTTTAAAAAGACTTTTGAGAACAATATCTTTTATGAAAGATAATTTTATGAAACTCCATATATTCCGGAGATAATTGAGGAACATATTTTCTAAAAAAGGAAGCTGGAGTTCCTCCTCCCGTTTCGGATTGATTCTAGAGTCCTTCTTATCCTCCGGAAAATTTAGGAAATATAGAAGACCTTTTTTAGACTAGACCTAGACTTCAAGAGCAGATATTAATGCCGCAGACTTTATATGTTTGAGTTATAGATTCCAAATCTATATATATTCTACAAGGGTTATGGGTTAGGGAGATTCAGGAAATTATGAAAATTTTTAAAAATTGAGTTTCTCAAATTTAATTCTATATCAGAAAAATATTTCTATTTCGATACGATTTTTGATTGAGGCTCACAAAAATAATGAAAAAACACTTTATCAAACCATTTCTGTATCAAAAAAAAAAAAAAAAAAAATAAATAAATAAATAAATAAATAAGTAAATAAATAATTAAGGATATTTAGTATAAATATATATTGGGATTTTGAAGTCTCCTAAGGAGGGCCGTTTTTTTTTCTCAGGATATCTAAGTTTGTTTCCAGAACTTTCCATATGAACTCATATGAAAAAAAATTTCAGATAATACTTCAAATCAGTTTTCCGTTTCGGGTCTTTGGAAAATCAATTTCCCACACAACTCTTTTGAAATTTCTAGTTTTTACCATTTTTCAAAATCAAATCTATTTTTAAAAACTCTTCACTCCTTTGAAAAAAATTTTTCCTCCATTCATTTTTTATCTCAGTGGCATTTAATTAGTTTCCTTTACATTTTGTTCCTTCGTGCTAATCTTTTTGCTCTTGAAAAGAAAAGTTGTTGTTTATGGCAATTGTTGTTGTTGGTGGCTGGTTGCATTGGGCAATTATAGAAATTAATTGTTTGTTTTGCTAAAAGAGTTTGGGAAAAGAAGGGAAACAACATGGCATTAGTTGCTGCAGTAGACAAAAATTGCTGCCAGCAAGCCAGAAAAAAATGTAGGTGTGTCTTGTTGGTTGGCTGGCTGAATTGCTGGCTGGCTTAACAGCCACAATGATGACGATGAAGGCGACAACCCACCTTTTTAAACACGCAACATTGCAACAATGCCAGAGAATGGCTCAACAACGACAACGTTGCTGCTGTTGCTGTTGTTTGTTTGTTTGTTAGCCAAAACAAATACTTAAAGGCTTAACATGCATAACTTTTAACACCATTTGCAGCCAACATGGCATGCAAGTTGCAGAAGAAGAATTCAACTGAAAAAAAAAAATGGTATTATGGCCACAAACTTGAGTGATGAACGGCTGCAGAGAGCTACCGTTTTTTGGTGGCAAAATGTTGCTGCTTTATCGCCAAACTTTACTGCAGCAAAGTCAATATTTGCACGTGACACGCCATCTCGGGGTTTTAGAAGGCAATCAAAAAAAAAAAAAAAAAAAAAGACTGCAGCAAAAGAAAAACAAGGATTGCCACCAAGGACTTACAAATGACAATTGACAAACAGTTAACGCTGTTTGCCACCTTCTTCTTTTCTTCCATTACATATTGCAAATTGTCTTTTTTTGCAAGAATTTCAACGCAAAAATGATTTGTGGCCTAGCCTAAATAGTTTTGCCAGCCTTTTTTTCGCTGGCTCTGTGAAGGCCATATAAATTCGTGTGTGTGTGTTAGTGTGTTTGAATTTCTTGGCAAGATTGTTAGTCATTTGTTGCTGAGGAACGTACGTAGACACACACACGTATTTTTTATAAAAGATAATTTGTTAAATATTAGCCATCATGTTAATATTTGCATAGAGGTGCCACATTGTCAATGTTCAAAGTAATTTACATGTAGTAGACGACAGCAATAGATAAATACTCGTCTGTGGAGGATTTAGAGGAGACAATTTTTCGTCGTTGTTGCTATTAACGCCTTTCAGCTGGTTTGGTGCTTGTGAAGGAGGATGTAAAGCTCTGACTAGGCTATTTAAATTGTTATTGTATCTTGTCAAAGTAATTAGCAATATTTAAGCTTGTTATTATTTCGATTAACAATTCATTTTGCCATGGTGACAGATTGGGTGGAAATTTTTCGGAATGAAAGGGGAGTGGGGGAGGGGAAAAAGGGGAGCGAGAAAAATGAGATATATATAAAATAAAATTTATTCTTTTGACAATAAAAAATTATGAAATGAAGACATCATTCATTTACGAGAATAAAATTTTTTCTATGGGCCTCCAAACCCAAATCATTTTTCGAAGCTATTATTGGAAATTTAAATTGAATTTTAGAAATTATTATCTGTTCAGATTTTGATATAGTTTTCACATAAATTATCCGACCATTTTGAAAACTTGATGATCCTTAGAAAGGCGATTGAACGTAGCCGAATATAAACCAAATGTTAGATGTTAAATGGCTTGGAGTCGAAAATTTTTGACTTTAATTTTTATTTGGATGTTTGTAAAGAAGAAAATACTAGGGTTTCCAAATATAGACAAAATTTAGGAAGTGTTTCGAGGGAAGAATTATATACACGCCTTGAAAAGACAAAATATTATTGGAAATTTTAAGTATGATAAAACGACCTAATTTGCAACTCCATTAATCCGGAAAAAAGGGAGTTTTTTCTACATTTTTATTTGAGGTGCCTATAGCCTCTACATTTTAGTTACTTGACTATCAAGAATTTTTGATTTTTTTTTTGTCCAGATTGACAATATTTGGAAATGGTATTTTTGTACATCACCTCAGAAAACTGATTTTTGGGCTTTGTGGTTCTGATGAACAAGAAATTGTTTTGCCAACAATTTTAGAGATGTTATTCAGAAACAATCCGGTATTTTAAAATACGTCCCATTTTTCTGACCGCCTTAAATTCCTATAAAATGAACGGCAGTCCCATTAAAAAATAAACCTCCAGAAATCATACTTTTGAAGGTTTTAGCCACAGTTAAAGAAAGAAATTTAAACATACGTTCACTTTTGGAAAAACTTCTTTCATTTAAATATTCTAAAAATTTTCTAAAAATTTTTAAATTTGAATATTAGTCTCCGCCAGATTACGAGAATTTTGAAATATCCAGAAAAATTTATTATCAGGCTTGGAAATTAAGGATAGGAAGACTCTGGCAACGACAAAAATGTACCACTTGAAATTAAGATTTTCAAGGTTTTAGCCATATTTCAGAAAAAATAAGTGAGCGCTGTGGGATCTAATGGCCCATCAATGAAGAAACAGTTTTTCACTTGGGTCCATTTTTCTCAGTGGTCTTTTTATTTTTTCCGAGGGTCTGGATCCCAGAATCTTACCGTGAAAACCCCCCCCCCCCTCGAGTTCTTCCAGCAACGTAGGAACTTAGTTTTTCTTAACTTATTTTTTCTTATTTTCCTTCTTCATATCCCATCTCGATTTCATGCCAATACCGGACATCGTTGTCGAGACCAAAAAGAACACATACTAGAATCTTTGCCTACAAACACCGATACATATGTGTGTAGGCTAGCTGTACGATGTTGCACGCAATAAAGCCTAAACACGTTATCTCTACAGGCATGGATGGCAATGTTGGCCAAGATAACACAACACAAACCACATTGACAAGCGTTTAAAATGTTGTAAAATCAATGTTGGCCAAAAACAACCAGACAGCAATAATTATCTTCTGGAATTTTAATAACCATTTATGAAAATATAACGCGTTTTAATTACTGCAAGTTTTGTTTCGAGGGGCAACAAGAAATGGCCACCAAGAAAGCTGATGTGGTGTGGGCTTGCTGGAGAAAATAAAATTCCCCCGGTGCCATGAAAAAGGAAATGAAGGACAAGTGGCATTATGGGTTACACCGATTAATTGCTAGCTTGTTGTCAATTATATACATAGAAATTGTAACCATATATATGTATCGGCCATTGTGATATGGTGAATTTGCAACCATTTGGGGAGTAAGAAAAAACTATCCCGGTTGTCATATTTGTATGAAGCCAAAAAAAAAAAAAAAAAACAATTTTTTCTCCATATCCACACTCAATGTAGTAACAACATGCCAATGGTATGTTGCAAATGCAACATTATATGGCGAATAGCCAGCCAGCCAGCCAGCCAGGCATTTCATTTGATTGTTGTTGATTTCAATTAATTTGCAATCTCTCTAAGGTATTGTAACAAAATCAACAACATTTTTTTGTTGTTGTTGTCGATGTTGCCCCCACTCGCTCTCTGTCGAACCTATGTTGGCTGGTTGCTACTGCTATGATTGTCATGATGCTGACAATAATCATCAATTGCCTTTCCAGTCCAACAAGCCAGCCTTTTAGTAACTTAGACTGATGGGTTTCATCATTGGCCTGTTAGCCAAGATTGATGTTAAATACGGTCATAGCCTGAAAGAAGTCTTTGTTTATTTGAAATGGCTCAAAATGATAGGCTTAAATGGCCTAACAAATGTCATATGTTACAAATATCTGGTTGATGTTGTGTTCGATAGATGTGAGTATGAAGAGAGGGGCCTTTTTCTCTGTGTTGTTGGCGGTGTTATACCTTATGGAAAAAAATCTCTGATGATTTGTGTAGCAGTTGTTAGTCAACCAAGCCAAGCAACTATTGTGTATTGCAAACGCGTTGCAAATTGCTTTGCAATTAGTTTTTCATTAAATTAAAACGCGTTGCAATTTTTGTTACCATATTAAGATTTTTAATTGCAAAAATCTTTTAGATTGTTGACTGACTGACTGACTGATGTGGTTGTTGTTAGTGTTAGCGTTGATGTTGTTGTTGTTTTTATTGCAAGTGATCATTTTTTCGCCTTAAAGTGAAAACGATTTCACAATTGCCAACGATGTGTAACTCGATAAAGCGTTTTGTTTTTTTTTAGACCCTCTCTCTCTCTCTGGCTCTGGCATATGATTTGACATATAACCATTGGCTAGCCTGAAACGCCTGACTGTTAAAACGAACGGTTCATGTAATTATACGCCTGAGTCTCTTATGACTGACGGACTGAAAGACATTCGGCCTGTCTGGCTGGCTGGCTGGCTACTTGGCTTTGCCCAGGTTCGGCCAGGTTTTGATTTCATAACTATTTGGTGTTGTTTGTCATTTAATTAATACCAAATTAGTTTGAATTCTTTTATTGAATTGTTGTTTTTCTTGTCGTTGTTGTTTTTGTTGTTGCAGTTGTCATCGTCAATTTTTATTACAAAACTAAAACAACAAATGTTTTTATGGGATTTTTTTGTTTTATTTAAAAAAAAAAAACCCAAAACATATTCGATTTTGTTAAATATTACGGCTGTGATTTCTTGCGAGGCCCCCAGAGAGCTTTAGAGTTATTTAAATTATTTCGTTGTTTTGTTTAACATGTTTTCTTAAATTTTGTTTTGGCATTTTGTGTTTTATTGACATGGGATTTGGTTACAACAAAAATTAAATTAAAAAAACGCCTACGGACTTTTTGGGAAATTTATGTCTGAGAAAAAAAAGAGAAAATTCCATGGAGATCTTTAGAGAAAGAAGATGAGGAAAAAGATGTGAGAGGGTCCAAGCGGATATTTGGGGTCTCATAAAAGCTTTTTGAAATGTGTTTTTATATTTGAAACCCAGTTTAGGTATTATTGGTTTTTCAAAATCGAATTTGGGATACTATTTTATCTATTTACGAAAAAAATCGGGTTTCAGGCACGGAAATGGGTATTAAGGCGTTCGATATGAAAATTGAGATTTTATGAAAACTTTTTGAATCGATTTTTGATATTTAAAAGTTCTGTTTAAAATACCTTCTACGCCAAAATAATTGTCAATCACATTTGGATTTCCTTCTGGGGAAGAATATTTAAAAAAAAAAAAATAAATAAATAACTAAATAAATAAAATAATAATTGTCAAGACATTCCCCTTCAAGTCCTTTCTTCAAAATTTAGGCCACTATGATGATAACATTTTTATTTTTTTTATTAAATTTAAAAATATATATTTGAATTTTGAACTTTAACTAATAAACCCCCTCTCTTTTCTTTCTTTCCTTTCAGATGCCAATGAACCGCCACGCATCAAGTGCAACTTGCGCAAACACAAGCCAAATCGTAAACCCCGCACGCCATTTACCACCCAACAACTACTCTCTTTGGAGAAGAAATTCCGTGAAAAACAATATCTCAGTATAGCAGAGCGGGCGGAATTTTCCTCATCCCTAAGGCTGACAGAGACCCAAGTGAAAATTTGGTTTCAAAATCGCCGAGCCAAGGCGAAACGTTTACAGGAGGCTGAAATTGAGAAAATTAAAATGGCTGCTTTGGGTCGTGGTGGACCAGGGGCCCAATGGGCCATGGCTGGTTATTTTCATCCAAGTCTAATGCATTTGGGTTAAAACGAAATATAAAGAAATAGACAAACAAACAAAAGCACCAAAGTTTCCTCATAACAAAACACAAAACGACCACAACCTGATCGTTGAGTCTTTCTGCAAGGCCAGACAAAAACATAAATATAAATTTATTATGCGCTTAGTTATTATTTAAAGAAACAAAACAAAATATAAATATTATCATTAATTATAGAAATAACCCCCCATAATTGCTGTGATGTTAGCGCATTTTAATTGTAAATAATTAATAAATTATAGAAAGAAAAAAAAAACAAAAATTTAAAAAACCAAAAAAAAAAAAAAAAATGAAAATGATTGGAAATTGTGAACAGAGGTTTGAGGTTCTCTAAGGCAAAACAGAAATATTTTGACAAACAAAAAAAAAAAAAAAATGGAAAGTAAAACTAGGGGACCCTGTTTCTTCATCCACTACGTGTAAACAATAATGACGACAGATACCCGCAGGCTAGATTTCGAATTATACTATGAAGAATTCTCTGATTTGTTTTTAACTCGAAAGAAAAATAAAAATTGCTGATATTTTTTCTTTGTTTAAATTTTTAAAATATCCTGGAATTTTCATTGGGAAACAGGACCCTAATTTTGTTTAGCCTTAGAGAATACTCCTAGCAACCAATTGTAAACTCCCTCTCTCATATTTTGTAAATTAATTCCACAGATAAATAGAATAATGCAAGAAAAACTAAATTTGATTCCTAAAATTTGAAATTGAACCCCAAAGTAACAAATTATAGAAATTAAAAAAAATACAATACCTTGTAAAAAATCATGTAAATAAATTATATATATAAATAACTAGTATTTACAAGAACCACATAAAGTCGAAATCATCTCTAAAATGTATTATATTTGTATGTAAAAACCCCTATCAAACAATTATTATTTATGTACAGTACATTACCTATCTAATCCTCCACGGGGCTATCCTCAAAACACCCAGGCTGGTAACATAGTTTTTATTTCATAAGAATTTGTTTTTATTTTAATTTTTCTTTCGGGTTGAATAATTCCTTGTTTTAGCTAGATAAAGCAGCCCATGTCTTTATAAATACATAAATATAGAATTTAATATTATATACAATAACCCTATATGATAATTATTATGATACATATATTCCCTAATATAATGCTGAAATTTAGATTTTTTTCTAGTTAAGAACGCTAATAGATTATTCATCTAATTAAGTGTATTAGCATATAAGCAAAACAAAAACAAATCATGAAAAAGAACTAAAGACAACAACAAAAAATGATTAAATTATAGAAAAGAAAAGTAATAACAAAAACAACACAAAAATATAATGAAAAATAATTTTTGAAAAAAAAGCAAGATGAGTAATCAATTATTAAATGGGATGGGGATCAGGAGATTCTTGGAAAAGTGGAAGAGTATGGAAGAATTGGGTTATTTTGGCTTGAACATTTGAAAGTACCAGAGTTTGTAGTTACTCCACTCGGAGATCTGTATGTCCTTTATGATTACCCTAAAAAAAGTGATATAAAAAGGAAAACCAAGTAAATGAAACGTTAAGTTGGGTCGAACTAAAATTTTTGTAACCTTCACCACGGACCTTCACAACATTTTTATGAAATCTGGATATCCGCTAAAGTTTCACATAAAAATATTGCTAATGTGCATGGGAAATACAATTACAATCCACAGGACCAATAACACAGATCCCACGTTGATAACTTTTGAAGGGTAAATTCTTCTCAATCGAAAATCCAAAAAGGCTAAATTAAATGAAAGACCTTCGAAATGTCGAAGATAGGAAGGTATCATAAATTTTTGAAGGAAACCCTGAATTATCGATTTGGTTTCCAAATAGTCGAAATGTACCATTATATGAGAGCATAGAACAATATTTAAAAATTTTCCCAATGCCAAATGTCCGCAATGCCAAATTATTGCCGATTCGTTGGAAACATTCAAAATATGAAAGCTGAAACTGTATACCATTCGTCCTGGGCGTAATATAAACTTGAGTGTCAAATTTCATAGCTCTACATAAAATAATCTGTTTATCGTCTTGATTTTAGCAGGTAGACAAGAGGACTGACCGACGGATAAGCTCAAATTGATTTAGAATTAAAAATTTTCCCGCTGCTACATAAAGAATGAAACATCAAATATCACCCAACATCTTAAGGGTTAAGGTATAATAAACATTTAATTTTAAAACCGATGACAACTTCATGTGCTGCCAATAAGTTGGTATGGCTCCAGTTTAAATATCCTCCTACCACTTGACATTAGCTGCCGACTTTTCGCTCTAAAATATCTAGTGAGATGCTTGCTTGCGTTAAAAAAGTTTACTCTCATAAGAAATTAATTTGACATTTGTATACTCTCAGTCATATGCCCCTCAAAGGGTATACATCATTTGGTACAGCCAAAACGTGGCTCATCTTATAAAGGTTTTAAACATTAGGTCTCTTTGGATGACATTCGTTTTGGGACATTTGGCATCGATCTAGCGATGATAGTCCGTCTGTCTGTGTGCGCACGATAACTATCGAAGGGAGCATCCACATGTAGTCCAACTTTGATAAATCGTAATATTTCTACACAATTTGGATCTACTTCGGAAATAGGCAAAATCGTTACATTCCTTCTGGTATATCACCCTCAAAAGTTCAACACTTAAAAAATAATAATATAATGTTGCCTTTTAAATCAGTAAGTAAAGACAAAAGTCCGGCGGTGCCTAACACTACTATGGATATTTAGTAGAGTTACCTATGGCAAAAAAACCGTTCATAAAGCGAGAGCGCTTTAAATTTAAAATCATTTGATACTAGCCTATGAAAACTTTATATTAATCGATTTTCACTAAACTTGACCACTCCATCTGGTATCTCTCCCACGAAGAGTACACATTTTTAATCATTACATCTATCATAGCACATAAATCGTATTTTTTCAATCTTTAATTTTGTATGAATAGGTCCACGTTTTTTTATACCATACATATAAAGATACCCACCGATATTCGGTATTTTGATAATCCTATCCACATTTATCCAAGAATTTATTTCAAATTTGGTATTTACGTAGATTTAGTAGAATTTTATTTGATTTTTTTTTTGTTTTGAATAGGGCGAAAGTATTAACGTATTTTGAATAAATTCTAAATACATTTCTATAGCACATTTTTTCTCTAAAATACTTACAACCATGGTACAATAATTTCCAAAGTATGATATATCAATCATCTGAATACAATTTTTCCTTTTGGTGGTCTTGCAGTGTCAAAACATGTGTACACTTTTTGTTTTTATTGTTTTGAATATTTAAAAAAAAAAATAATAATTTGCAAATTTTTCAAATTTCTTTCAATTTGAATCGATATTACAGCTTTTGAGAGGAACAAACATTTCCGTTTTGGTATGAACAAGAATTGCAATCATAAGTGCAATCGTGAAAAATCTCGGTCGTTTCATTCGTTTTTGGCGATTTTTCTCTTACATTCTCTCGTAGAAAAGTGTCAAATAAAAAACAAATTTTGGCATTTGTTATTAGTAAATTGGAAAACTCTATCTTCAGTGTTGAGTGTTTTCAAACGTATTCCTACCTTGTAATTATTGTACCATGCTTGTTCCTAGCTGTTGATGATTCCATATTAAAATCACTTTCGATAGGAAAAAAATCATCTGTGCAACGGTATTGAGTCTTCGACGAATACCAAGTTAACTCGAATCCTTTGTTAAAAGATATTTAAAGGACGCCTTGAAACTAAACAAGCCACAAAGTTCGGCCTAGCCGAACTTTTTATACCTCCATTCGAAAGTCAAAAAAAGTCTGTCAAAAATACTGCTTAAATCAAAACCTTTTATGGTGGATACGAAGACGTGGTGCTGGATAGTATTATCAAAGGCTGTAGTAACGATTCCGAACTTCAAATATGAAATTCGAAACAATTCCGGTAAATACTATCGCTAACATCATCAAAACGCCGAATAAATATAAGTACCGTTGTATGGGGGCTATACTAGACAATATTCCGTCATAGGTTGGTTACGAACTTAAAATACGAAATTTAGCGAAACTCCTGTGAATAATGTCGCGAAAATCCTGGAAGTACCAAATATCTCGGGGTAGCCTTATACGGGTGCTATACTAAAACGTAGACCATTGATAACTCGCTTCCTATCTCTATTTGTTTTGACTCTAACGTGGTTACGAAACGGAATGACGAACTACAATACCCTATATACTTTGTAAGATGGAGGGTATAAAAACAATCCTCATCAATTACTCTATATTTTAAATAACTGTTGAGTATCAATCGAAAATGTTCTGCTAAATATAAAGTAAACCAGTGAAGAAAGTCTTAACGTCGGGCGGGGCTGACTTTATGATACCCTACACCACTTTGCTAATTTAGTAGAGCTCCACATAACAATTAAAAGTTTTTATGGGAGAATTCAATCATATACGCTATGATTATAATTATAATTTAAAGTTTAAAGGACTAAATATGCCGAAGCATTTGTATCTCTTAAATTCGGACTTGTATTGCCCATTTGGTGCACAATTAATTTAAAATCAGATAAAGATATATATGGGATCTATATCCAAACCTGAACCGATCTCGGTAAAATTTGCCAAAGATATTTCTCAGCTGTATTTGATATATTTCCCTGAATATCGTTGTTACGGACTGCATATTACGGCTGTGGGTAACCAATATAACAAATCAGATGAACAGTATATATGGAAGCTATAGCTATTTCTGAGCCGATCTTCACCAAATTTGGCATACTAGCTTCTAGACTTAATTCGGTCATAAGTGCCAAATTCCATTTCATTTACGCAAATATTAGACGTTTGGTGCACAATAAAAGGTGAATCGGACGAAGTTATATGCGGGAGCTATATCCAAATCTGAACCGATGTCGATAAAATTTATCAAAGGTATTTCTGAGATGTTTTTGATATATTTCCCCAAATATTTTTGTTACAGAGTTCATATTACGACTGCGGAGGACAAAAATAACAAATCGGATGAACAATACATATGGGAGCTATAGCTATATCTGAACCACTTTCGATCAACTTTGGCATACTTATTTTCAGACCTAATACGGTTGTATGTGCAAAATTCTACATTATTCGGGCTGATATTACACGTTTGGTGCACAATAAAAGGCAAATCGGACGAACTTATATATGGGAGTTATATCTAAATTTTTACCGATTATCTCCAATTTCAAAAGGGTTCGTCCTTGGCCAAAAAAATTATTTGTGCAAAATTTTACCTGCATCGGGCAATAAGTGCGAACTGTACTTTGTTTATAAATACATGGACGGACAGGCGGACATGCATAAATCAACTCAGAAAATGATTCTATGCAGATCACCAAAAGGAACTATGGGTCTATCTCGTTTCCTTTTGCCTGTTACAAACAAATGCTCAAAGACATAATATCCTGGCCACCTTGTGGTGTAGGGTATAAAAATGTATAACAGTTCTGCGTGACAGCTCAAAAAAGGTTTTTTATAATATTTTATTAGAATAACGAATTTTAGGTTTTGGGGTTAAAAATATATGATGATCAGTCGACAGAATTAACTGCCACTGTCTACAAGTTTCTTGAACTCTGTCTTAAAGACATGTTTCTCGTTGTAAATATTATTTTTTAAGTTTATTTCATAATATTTCTATTTGCCATATTATTTCAATGGAATTGTCAAAACAGAATTGATATTTTACACGCTTGTTAGCCACGAAAATTATAGACAATAAATGACAAAGTTATCAGAGAGCATGTTAACAGCTACGCTATGGTGCTTCTAAGCCATGTTAAACTGATAAAAACCAAAGTGTTGTTAATTGGTAGAGAAAACGAAAATTCAAGATATCAGCTGCGCGAGCAGAGGGAGGATCAGGTGTTTGTGTGTGCACACGAGGGGGCAGCGAAATAATCAACTACCAAAACCAGTTGTTGCAGGCATTCCGTTTAGTTTAAGGCATTAATGAGCTGCATTCCCTTTCGTCGGTGTTGTCTCTGAATTTAGGCCTGGTTTAAGTTTTGGGTGTTGTTGTTGTTGGTATCGTTTGTGGTGATGGCTTCGTAAAACAGCGTCATATGTTTTCGAATTGACATTTATGTTTAGCCTTTATTGATAACAGAAAATGTCACACTAATTACTTAATGATCACAGTTTATGTGAGCAAACACAAAAAGAAAAATGAAAATAACAACAACTTGACTTGATTTCCTCTGAAATTCAGATCTCCCCTCCCTCTTTATCCAAAAAAGAAATTAAGATCATTGGTGGAGAAGATTTTTTCACATCGTTTAAAACGATAGCAAACCAAATGTAAAATACTTACTAACATGTATATGTGTTGATATGTAAATCGGGTTGTCTCTTCCCTCGCTCATTTTGGTAGTAATGATTCTTGGAATCATTTGCCATGGTTTCCAAATGATCCTTGGATCTTTTTTTTTTTGACATTTAACGCCGTTTTTATGGTTATTATTTTATTCGTTGGTTTTGAGTAAAATATCAGATTACATATGATTTGAGATGAGATGGGTTGAGTGCTGTGGAGTTTGTTATCCATGTTTGAGATATTTTATGACATGAAGTGAAACAGAAACATTTCAATTAATTGTTTAATTAATTGTGAAATTAAATTTTTTCCTTGTCGTTGTTTAATTCTAATTGTCATTTATTTGCATGCCACGATCACACCACCACCATCACAGTCTTGGGGCTAACCTACCCAGCCAGCGAGCCAACCTTCCATCCATCCGCAATTGTTGTTTCCGTCTTTTAGTGGCACTCGTGATCTACAATTGTTGTCGTCAGAATGACTGAGTGACTGACTGATTTAATGCTCTGGGATTTTAGTCTTAATTCTGTAGTGGTGTTGTTGTTGTTATTGTTGCTTTTTTTGTGTCTTGTGTTAATTTCAAGAATGCCTTTGTTTCATGCATTTACAAATGATGCAATAAATTACGGTTGTCTTCAGCAGCAGCAGGTCTTTGCAGACTCGTTGTTGCACGCTGCAATTGCTGCTGGCTGGCTGCATCACAGGTTGTGTGTGTTGTTTTTATTGTTGCTGGTGTTCCATTGCAACAACATGTGACCTTATTTCCCCCCGTTTTTTTTTCTTTGGTTACTCACTCGTCCCTCTATGTTTTACCTAGTTTGTCAAGTGTTGTGTTGTGTGCCCGTGCCCGTGCTCGTCGTGTTGATCTCTTCTCCTTCCATCCAACCTCCATTTACTATCAGCATTTCATTTGCTGATGTCTTTTGGAGTTGCATTCTGCCAGTTAAACACTTAAAATACCATTTGCATCTTTGTGGTTTATTGCTAGCAATGACATAAGTACACTTGCAATTGCACTTGTTTTGTGTCCTCCATATGGTCGATTGGTTGGTTGGTCGGTGTGGCTGATTTCCAAAAACCAAAAGAAAAAAAAAATAATCAAATATTCTAAAAGACAGAACTCAACTTAATGAGAAAATATTTCGGATAGTTCTGCATTAAAATGCTTTCGCATATAATTCAAATCAAAATTCCATTTACAAATCGTTTAAATTTAAAACAAATCAAGTCTTGTGTTAACCTTCGATTTCTGTAGCCAGCAGAAACTTCAGGGAGCATACCTGAACGCCTTCGAACGCGTCTACAGGTTAAGGATTGGAGAAATCTCAGTAGATATACTGGATAGCTGAAAATTGAATAAGCAGTCGCGGACAGTCAGCGGGTCTAAATACTCGAGCGATGTTTCGGCGCACTAAAATAGGTGGTACCCACATAAAGTGGACCCCTAACGCTGGGGTATTATGTGACCACGTGTCCATTAGTGTTTGCAGATATTCCAAGGGAGCTTCGGAGCTCAGGTTGCTCAACGAATATCAGGTTTAGTTATCGAATGCTTGCCATGGTATGAAGGCCATGTCATGATAGAAAAAAATGTGTTAACCAAAAAAAAAACTCTCTGCTGGTGTCAAAACCTTGTCACACTCACTCAACAAAGCTAAAGGGGCGAGGGTTACTTCCACTTCAATAAAAAGTTCTTAAGCGATTCATGCACGAAGCGGTCGGGAGGAGACAATGCTCTGACGCTGGACCTAATAAACGACATCGTAAGCAGACGGCAGATATCAACCCGACATATGACTGTGCATATGGCACATTTCACGCTGAGTCACCTTTCACTATGAAGAGGTCATGGATACCACGTTAGTCCATGCCTAGAGCTCTAGGTAGGGGTTGACTTCCAAGACAGTCTACATTAAGAGTCCCAGCGGCCCCAATACAAATTATTCGGTAAACAAGCCCACACCCTCAAGGAGGCAATAGATGTAGATGCACGAAAGAGCCGTTAAGCTCTTCGGACACCAACAGCGCCAATTCCGATGAAATGAGTGATAAAAAGGAATATCGGAGAGCAGAAAACTACTGGTAATCGATAGGGATCAAAACTCACTGAAAGAAGCTGCAGCTTATCAGGAAAATCCTGATTTTGGTTAACTCATCACTAAGGAATTGCCGATAAGCAGGAACTCCCATATGCAGAACAATGGTGAAACCAGTCGGGCTCCCAAAAAAGTCAATGACTGCTGCCCATCTCGAAAAGTGGGCCTCCGAGGTGTCAGAGTCAAAGGTACCACCCTCCAAAGCAGGGGAAGGCAAGGTTGAGGGTAAATCTACAGAACCGCGACTGCTGCCTATCTCCAAAAGTGGACCTGCGAGGTGCCAGAGTCAAAGGTACCACCCTCCAAAACAGGGGAAGGCAAGGTTGAGGTTAAATCTACAGGACCGCATGCAATGAAAAAGGTTTGCGAGGAAGAAGAGAAATTAAAAATCTGCTAAACTTTCGAAATGGGCTCCTCAGTCTGTATTTACAACTTTAAGATTGTTGTAGACAGTATTGCTGATTTTAAGGTTTCCTCGACAATTTGCATCCGATTTGCCTATAATCTGAAAATGTGGGTTTCTAGTCGACAAAAAATATTTTTAATGTACACTGCGCGATTTTTAATTTGGTAGATTATGAAAGTAGAGCTAAAAATGGAAGACACGTTTATCGGCGTTTTAAAAGTTTGCGTTGTAAAGTAACCTAAGAAGAGGGGACAGGTAAGTTTAGATTTGTTCGAATTGGTCCCCTTTGGTACGAATTATGGCCAATGAAACCGTCACACGCTGCGCGAATGTTGCTCTGCAGTATTTTGGCCCATTCCCGGCGAAGCGCTTGCTTGAGGTGATCGACACTTTGGTATTTTTTTAGCGCCAACTTTGCTTTCCAAAATACTCCAAACGGATTGGTATCCAAAGATTTTGGTGGCCATTGTGCGGCCATTCGGCAGTTCACCATTTTCTGCCAAGCGAAGCAACTGTTTAGCTCTTTTGAGTCTATTTTCTTTCTGTTGCGGTATACGTTCTGGCACTTTTTGGAATTTCAATAGCTTTACCCCGGGCTCATTTTTCAATATTTACCGAATGGAATATTGCGATATGTTCTGCTCACGAGCCATTTTTCGGCCTGCGATGCGGTTTTCGATCAAGTCGCTTCTTTACTTTTCGAACCATTTCTGCTGAAGTTGTTGATGGCCCAATAAATCGGGATTTCAATGATTTTAGGGAAACTTTTCGACGGGAAAGTGGAAAATTTTGCATTTCAAATTTGTAATATGCATAACATTTTTGATAGAAAGTTCTCTATAAAGGTCTATATCTTCGTATAGCCCCATATTAAATACCTTGTAATATTCAGATTTTGCTGATGTAACTTACTTTTGTGTTACATTGCATATTCAATCCCCCTGGCAGAAAATGTTCTATTTACTTCGACATCGATAAACAATAGTTTGATTATTATGCCCTCACACATCTCTCATTTTTACTAACGCAAAATCTGGTGTGAAGTTGATACATAACGGCCCATCTCTTCTGGTACCACCCCTATAAAGGGTCACAATTTTCAATACTTTCCGACTGATACACTCTTACTTGTTATACGCTCCACCTTAAAAAAGGAGGGTATATTAACTTTGTCAATCCGTTTGTTTCATCCCTAAATATTCATCGTAGTCCCCATAAAGTATTACAATATTCATAATCAGCATAAAATTCTAAGTCGATCTAACGATGTTTGTCTGCCCGTCTGTCCGTCTGTCTATTGAAATCATGATACCACCCACATTATCTAAAAATTTGTATTTGTAGGTCATAATGGTTAGAACCCATTGGCGAGACATTGTATGTATTGGTACACGCTTTGGTATAGCCCCCATATAAGGGTACCTCCCAATGTTCAGTATTTTGTTGATTTTTGTCAATTTTTTTCGCGGATTTGTCTAAAAATTGGTATTTGTAGGTCATAATGGATTCTAGCTCCGGTGGCGAAACATTGTATGTATAGATCCACGTTGTTGTATAGCCCATATAACAGTACCTCCCGATATTCGGTATTTTGATGATTTTTGCAACATTTTCAAACGATCTTGTCTAAAAATTGGTATTTGTGGGTCATAATAGGTTCTAGATATGACGAAACATTGTATGAATAGGTCCACGTTTTGATATAGCCCCCATATAGCGATACCTGCCGATATTCGATATTTTTATAAAAACTGGTATTTTGCAGTTCATAATGGGTTCTAGCCCAGTGGCAGAACATTGAATATTTAGTTCCACGTTTTCCTGTAGCTCACATATAACGATAACCACCGATATTCGGTATTTTGATAATCCTAGTCACATTTACCCACATAATTGTTTCATATTTGGTATTATAGAAGATTTGATAGATGACAATCCTTGAAGTATAAAATTGTCTAAAGAGGTTCCCCTTTTTGGTATGGCCCACATAACGGCTTCATCCATTTTATTGTTTTTTGATAGGTTTAACTGGTATATAAAGTTTAAAGTGAAACACGCTTGAATTCATTTATAACATTTATATAAAAATGTTTCCTTTACACCACAAGGTGGTCAGGGTATTATGTCTTTGCGCATTTGTTTGTAACAGGCAAAAGGAATCACATTCTGAGTCGATTTATGCATGTCCGTCCGTCCGTCTGTCCATGTATTTTTGTGAACAAAGTACAGTTTGCATTTATTACCCGATCCAGATGAAATTTTGAACAAATCATTTGTTTGGCCCAAGGACGAACCCTATTGAAATTGGAGATAATCGTTCAAAATTTAGATATAGCTCCCATATATATCTTCGTCCGATTTGCCTTTTATTGATAACCAAACGTGTAATATCAGCCCGAATAGTATGAAATTTTGCACATACAACCAAATTAGGCCTGAAAATAAGTATGCCAAAATTTGATCGAAATCGGTTCAGATATAGCTGTAGCTCAAATATATACTGTTCATCCGATTTGTTATTTTAGTCCTCCGCAGCCGTAATATGTACTCTGTAACAACAATATTTGGGAAAACATATCAAATACAGCTAAATTTTATCGAAATCGGTTCGGATTTGGATATATCTCCCATACATAACTTCGTCCGATTTAACTTTTATTGTGCCCCAAACGTCTAATATTTACCCAAATGGGATGAAATTTGGCACTTACGACCGAATTGAGTCTAGAAGCTAGTATGTCAAATTTGGTGAAGATCGGTTCAGATATAGCTATAGACCCCATATATACTGTTCATCCGATTTGTCATATTTGTTACCCGCAGCCGTAATATGCACTCCGTAACAACGATATTCAGGGAAATATATCAAATACAGCTCAGAAATATCTTTGCCAAATTTTATCTAGATCGGTTCCGATTTGGATATAGCTCACATATATATTTTTATCCGATTTCAAATTAATTGTGCATCAAATGGGCAATACAAGCCCGAATTTAAAAGATACAAATGCTTCGGCATATTTAGTCCTTTGAACTTTAAATTATAATTATAATCATCATTGATCATTGAATTCTCCTATAAAAACTTTTAATTGTTAAAGCTCTACTAAATTAGCAAAGTGGTCTATGGTATCATAAAGTGGGCCCCGCCCTACATTAAGACTTTTTTTTTTTTTTTTTTTTTTGATTAATCACTTGTTTGTCGACTCGGGATAAAAGTATATTCTTCTACATTTCTAGGCGCAAACTGTGGAGAGAACCAGTGGAAATTTTAAAAATATTTTTTTTTCGTTTCCGAATACTTTTCCCTTAGTGAATCATTTTATAAAAACAATTTAAATTGATATTATATTTCCCCCCAACGTCAATTAACACCAGTCCATTATTTGGGTGACGATGCAACATTCTTTGTTGTTTGTCTTGTCTTGTTTTGGTTTTTTTTCGTCTATCTCCCTGATACATATTATACCAAGAGATCAAGTGTTAAGAGCAACCTTAAATTATTTTGCAGTGGCAAAAAATGTAATTTATTTTTAATTGAGCTGCAAAAATAAAAAAAAAAAACCATACAAAACGCGACATGACTTGACAAAAACCACGAAATTAACCCAATAATAGAGAGTGAATGCCGTAGCAATTTCAGGCAGTCAGATAACCCATCCCATTTATACCGTGGCCCATCCATCTATCTGCCGTATGTCTGTCGTTAGCATACAATTTAAATGATTTTAATGTTTTGCTATTTTTACGAAAAAAAAAGAATATAAAAAAATAACATCGAACGTAAACAGAAAGACCGCCCGTTTTTCTTCTTATCGTTTAGTTGCCGGTGCTGCTGCTGCCGCTGCCGTTAACTCCTGGCCAATGATGAGGACATTGACGATGATGGAAATCATTTGTTAATGGGTGTCAAATAAATGGCAATGTCAACACATTTTAAATTTAATTGATTGCTTTTAATTTACACAAAACAATAAGTAAATTAATTACCGTTTTGTTTGCCGCTCTCGCTCCACCTTGCCGTCCGTGAGTCCGTGTGTCTGTCAACGCGAGTAGATTAGTAATCCATTTGTTGTCCACTTTAGTTTATTGTTTCTTGGGTTTTTTAATTCAAGATGCAAATGAATGAGCTAATGTCGCATTCGAATTTGTGTGGCAAACACTAAATATAAAAATTGTTGCATTAAGGTGTAGAATTTAAAGATGGTTATTTTTTTTTATCGAAAATGGGAACAGTTTTGAAAAGTCGTATATCTCTAAATTATACATTTAGTTGACGTTTATCCCACCTTAATATTTTTTACAAACTAAGGCTGGGAATGCAAGGTCTTCCTTGAGATACAAGTATCGTGGCTTAAAGAAAACTACGGCTATTTGTTTTATTAAAATATTACAATATATCCAAGATTAAAAATCCAAGATTAATATCGGGACAAGTACTTCACCGTATTAACAACTAATTTTTTTAATCACATCGAACGTGAGACAAATTTTTTTACGGGCCCTTTAAATATTTCCAAAAAAAAGATCACAATTTCCGGATAGATCTTATACAAATTGGGAAATCAAGTCCTTGAAACAATTTCTTAAAATAATGACAGTTTATATTGGGCCGAAAAATTCTTGCACAACTTTTTTAAATGCCCACCATTTATAGATATAGGCTCGGACACTATTTTCAAGAAATTCACGATTTTTAAAAAAGAAAAAAAAAAAAAGAAATACGGCTCGGAAATATTTGATGTTATAAAACATTTTACAATTTATTTATGGCCAGGAAGTCCTAGAGTAACACTTCTTTAAAATTATCGTCCAGGAGGGTCTTGGAAAATTCCTTGTTTGTGAACTGCCGAATTTGGTTTTCTCCGATGAGAAAACTTTCGTTGTCCAGCAGTTTGTAAACAAACAAAATTATCGTGTTTACTTGCCAAAGAGGTCAGCTGAAAATTTGCACCTTTGGTTCGCCACCAGAACTCAAGCGCCGGCCATGGTGATGATGTGGGCCGCCATAACAATCGATGGTCGCTCTTCGATCGTATTAATCGACCGTGGCATCAGAACAAATACCAAATATTATTGCGAAAATATTCTGGAGGGTGTAGGGTAAAGCCTTGGGCACGCAAAGATTTTAGCCGCAGACCTTGGACATTCCAACAGAACTCAACACCGTCGCACTCAGCACGCGCCACCCATAAATGGTTATAAAATGAGATTCCTCGCTTCATTTCCAGGGCACAATGGCCACCAAAATCTCAGGATACCAATCCGTTTGTCTATTGTGTCTAGAGTATTTTGGAAAGCAAGGTTGGCATTAAAAAATACCAAAGTATCGATCACCTCAAGCAAGCGCTTCGCCGGGAATGGGCCAAAATACCGCAGAGCAATGTGATGGATTCCTTGGACTTTGAAGGCCATAATTCGTGCCAAAGGTGGCCAATTCGAACAAATCTACACTTATTTTAAAATTTGATGCTATTACCGACATTTTTTGCTTTAATTCAATAAAATTTAAAAAAAAGTAGAAACATGGCGTTTGACTTTGTTTAAGTTTTTTATCTTACCCTGTATCTGTGAACCCATTCTGGTTCCTCAACCACAAACTTTGTACTATAGTCCAAACCTGGCACGTTGCAATATTTATATTCACGAATTAATTACAGACTAAAGCATGTCCGTCCCTACGTCTTTCCATGTACGAACCCTATTGAAATAGGTGATGATCGGACCAAATTAAGATATTATATAACTTGCCCAATTTCTATTTTTTGTGCGTCATTTGTTTAATATGTGTCCATATTGGGAGGATTTCGGCACGTCTGACGGAATTCAGCCTAGAAGCCAGTACTTCAAATTCGGTGAAAATAGTTTGAATAAATATCGTTAATACGATTTGTTGTTTTCAACCGATTTTTTCTTAGAGGCATGTACTTTCCCTATATCTATAGCTAAAATATATTTGTTTTTAAATTTAAGCCAACTCAAAGTCATATCATGCACTCTGCAACAATGTTATTAGGTACGAGAGGTAAAAATGCCTCCGTCAAATTTGGTGTAATCGATTCAGACTTGGACATGCCTCTCACATCTTACTTCTTATAACTTCTCTAAAGCTATAATACGAATTCAAAATAGTTCATGGTTGGTATACTACTTCTTCTCGGGTAGCTCTACAAAATATACATGTGGTGTAGGTTGTCCTATAGTTGGTTCAGCCAGACTTTTAACCTTTTTTTATTGGTTTAAAAAAAACTACGATTGAATTGCAGTCAGGAAGCTCTTCAAAAATATTCTTAAAACACTGCTTGACTAATACAGTCCTATGTCCTTAAAACTTTTCTAAAAATCTACGAGTTATACAGTAGCGGGAAATCCCTGTTAAATGTTTAAGAAAAATATACAACTATGTAAATCCACAATTTTTATTACCCAGATTTTTGAAGAAAATATAAAAAATATATATATATCCCAAAATATAACAATATCTTAATATTTAAGAAAAACCAGAATTTATAGAGAGCAGATAATCCATTATAGTAGACGAAAAAGTGCTATTAATTCCTTTAAAAAATAATCCAAACTTTACAATTATAATATTTAGAGTTTATTGCAAAATAAAATGAATTTTTTCATTATCAACTAATGAGTAATGACGACAAAGAGAGCGCTTGTGCGACTACAAAACCCAAACGTGGCGAGTTCAAGATTCGACTTCGATAAACCTAGAAAAAACAAGTAAAAAAACATTAAGTTCGGCCGGGCCAAACTTTTAATACCCTCCACCCTAGGGTAAAAGAACATTAGACAAAATGTGGCAAAAAACATTAAAATGCGAATATCGGGAGGTACCGTTATATAGGGGCTACACCAACACGTGCACCTCTAATTACAATGTTTCGCCACACGAGCTAAGACCCATTATGACCCACAAATACCAACTTTTACACAAATCAGTGAAAAAATGTGGCATAAATCATCAAAATACCGAATATCGGGAGGTACCGTTATATGGGGACTATACCAGAACGTGGACCTATACATGCAATGTTTTGCTACACGCTCAGGGACCCGTCATGACCTACAAATACTAATTTTCAGACAAATCCGTGAAAAAATGTGGCATAAATCATCAAAATACCGAATATCGGTAGGTACCGTTATATGGGGGCTATACCAAAACGTGGACCTATACATGCAATGATTTGCCACACGCTCAGGGACCCGTCATGACCTACAAATACCAATTTTCAGATAAATCCGTGAAAAAATGTGGCATAAATCATCAAAATACGGAATATCGGGAGGTACCGTTATATGGGGACTATACCAGAACGTGGACCGATATATCTCATTTTCAATACCAACCATCCTAGGGACAATACACACACTTGTGCCAAATTTCAAAGGTCTACGTCAAATAATGTGGGCTCCATCGTGATTTCAACAGACAGACAGACAGACAGTCAGACAGACAGACGGACAGACAGACAGACAGACGGACATCGCTAAATCGTCTTAGAATTTTATGCTGATTATGAATATATATACTTTATGGGGTCTACGACGAATATTTAGAGGTGTTACAAACGGAATGACAAAGTTAATATACCCTCCTACCCATGGTGGAGGGTATAATAAAACACTATGTTTTGTTAATGAGAAAACTTGGGAGCCTTATAAATCGAAAAATATCTACTTTTTTCGGGTGATATGTCGTTGAAAAAGTAATGCGTTATAAGGTTGGTATACTAAATTTTCATATTTGATATAATATTGGCGGAAACATGGACTCTATTTCTTAACATTATATGATATATGAATTTTTAGGAAACTTACAACTTGTTTGTAGTTTGAACAAAACTTAATTCTCGAGATTGACCTATTTATGGTATTTCTATAGCTCATTTTCATTGTCATTATTCTTGTGTTGCAATAATTCTTGTGTTACAAAATGTAATTAACAACAATTTATTAGTACAAACTACCATTTACTTAAACAAACTTAAAACAATTGAAATAAAAAAACTAAAACAATGAAACGAAATAAAATATATAATCCAATCATTACGAATTACGTTGATTTCTTTCATTCCATACGAGTACTCTGCTACATTTAACAAATAATTTAACAAATGTAAATTAGTTCACAACCAGAGCTACAGCTACTTACTCGTTTCGAAGTAACCAATCCAAATTACCAACCAAACGCCATTCGACATTTTTTGTTGCTGTTGTTGTGAGAAAGACATATCCAACAATGATCACAACACTCCGGCAAGAATGAGAACTGAAAATGTTAAAGTAAATTGGTCATTAATAAACAACCAGAACAACAAAAATAAAAACTATAACATTCAACAGGTTTGGCATTCAAACAGTAGGGGATCAGGAAGGGCCCGAGTGAACTGCATTGGAAACAAAAAATCGGAAAATTAAAGGTTCCTATACACCCACTTTTAAAAACCCAAATGTGCTGCCAAACCAGTTAGAAATCGTTGCTAAAACTTTCCAAATATCTTCAATTGGGACATATCCTAATAAAGAGCTACATCGACCCCATAAAAATATCTCTATCAAATTTCAAAACCAAAAATGCAAAATCAACGCCCAAAACTTAAGGAGATTTATTCAGGCTCATGTGGTTACTTTTTAAATTTTTATTAGCTAGAAACTTTTCCCCCAATAAATGTATAACGTTGGTCCAACATCAGCTTCCCTTTCGGCAACAAAAATTTATAATATCGCTTCACGTTTTAACGTTAACTCCATTTTTCGGTACTGGAGAAATTTAGGTGTATTGGAGTTTCTAGCCATATTTTAAAACCGAAACTATTGTAATGTGTATCCTCTCAAACATTGTTAACACAACAACAACACAACTAATACAAATTTTAACAGTTTTCAACTAATCGTGCCAAGTTTTTTCTTCTTTAATTCATAAAGGAAATAAGACTATTTTATAAATTACTCAAAATCTTTCTGGTTTTGACATACCATTCAGTTAATGGCAGCCTTGAGTTTTAGGGATTTCGGGAACAAACGGTTGGGTCATGAATTAAGTTTATACATTTGGATGTATAGAATACATGATTTTGTTGCTTTCAATTACCTGTTCACCTGATCAAGGCAGCTCTACAGGGTGAGATGTAAAAAACTGCAACCAACTTCAGACTGCTGTCATTTCTAAGCCACTCGTCCGACAGCTGTTAAAATAATTCCAGTGACAAGCATACGAAAACACTTTGGTGAGAATTTTCCCAAAAAAAATTATTCGTGATGGAATTCAAGCGTGATAGTGTGATTTCTTTATATTTGGCTGGAAAACCACAAGTGGCTATCGTTAGAGCACTTCGGCATTTAAATGTGAATAAATCTTTTGTGTCTCTGACCATCGTTCGTTACCGTTATACAGGTAGCGTAGCCCGACGTCGAGGAAGTATACGGAAGAAAATAGCAACATCAGCAGATATGGTTCGAAAAGTAAAGAAGCGACTTGGTCGAAACCCGCGTCGCAGTGGCCGAAAAATGGCTCGTGAGCTGAATATATCACAATATTCCATTCGGCTAATATTGAAAAATGAGCTCGGGGTAAAGCCATTGAAATTCCAAAAAGTGCAAGAACTTACACCGCAACAGAAAGAAAATAGACTCAAAAGAGCTAAAGAGTTGCTTCGCTTGGCCAAAAGTGGTGAACTGCCGAATTTGGTTTTCTCCGATGAGAAAACATTCGTTGTACCGCAGTTTGTAAACAAACAAAATGATCGTGTTTGCTTACCAAAGAGGTCAGCTGAAAATGTGCATCTTCGGTTGGTCACCAGAACACAAGCGTCGTCCATGGTGATGGTCGGAGCCGCCATAACAGCCGATGGTTGAGGGTGTATTAAGGCCTTGGGCTTGCAAACATTTTGGCCGCAGACCTTGTACATTCCAAAAGGACTCAGCATGATTACAAAATCCTTTCCAAAAAACAATTCTGGAAAATATCGATTTTTGTAAAGTTTCTTCAAGACATTTATTTTCCATACCAAATAGTCCTTGAACAACATGTTTAACAAAATCCACTATTCTATGTCAAAAACTTCATGATAAATAATCCTGATCTATTACGAGTTATTTTAGACACAAAAGTGTTTCTCAAATATTTCTGAGACATCCGAAAATCTAAGATCCACGATTGTTGACAAAAAGCCGCTGAAAGTATATTTAAAAAATCCACTTTTCTTGGCCAAGATATATAGTACTTAGTTTAGAAAATATAAGATCCTTGACAAAAAGTCCAGGAATTACATTTTAAATAGGAAATTATGAACAACAAGTTATTTAAAACATATCCAGGATTTATGGTTAGAAAGCCCAGAAAAATTATTTTGAAAATATTCGTTATACTTGACCAGAAAGTCCTTGAGTTTATTTAAAATCTTTGGCTAAAAATCGTAAAATTTTTGAAAGATATCCACAAATTTGTTTGGCCACAAAGTCCTTAAAAATATAATTTAAGAAATGTGCTATTCTTTGTCAAAACTATTTTTAAGAAATCAACGATTATTGGCCACAAAGTCCTAAAAAATATTCATTAAGAAATGTGCGATACTTGGTTAAAATATTTTTTAAGAAATCCAGGATTCTTGGCCAAAAGATCCTTAAAAAAAATTTTAAAAAATCCACGATCCTTAACCAAAAAATCATTGAAAAATATGTTTTTTAAAATCCACGATAATAGGCCAAAAAGTCCTTGAGAAAAAAATCGTTAAAAAATTTTTGAAAGATATCCACAAATTTGTTTGGCCACAAAGTCCTTAAAAATATAATTTAAGAAATGTGCTATTCTTTGTCAAAACTATTTTTAAGAAATCAACGATTATTGGCCACAAAGTCCTACAAAATATTCATTAAGAAATGTGCGATACTTGGTTAAAATATTTTTTAAGAAATCCAGGATTCTTGGCCAAAAGATCCTTAAAAAAAAATTTTAAAAAATCCACGATCCTTAACCAAAAAAATCATTGAAAAATATATTTTTTTTAAATCCACGATAATTGGCCAAAAATCCACGATTATTATAGAAATCCATAATTTTTGACCAAAAATCATTAAGAAATCAACGATCCTTAGACCAAAGTCTTTCGAAAAGTATTTCTTTAGAAATTCACGATTCTTGGCTAAAAAATCTTTGAAAAATAATTTTTTATGAAATCGACAATTCTTGGCCAAAAAGTCCTTGCAAAATAATTTTTAAGAAATCCGCGATACTTGTCTATAAAAAACCATTTTTAAGAAATCCACGATTTAAGGACGAAAACGTCCTTGAAAACAAGAGAAGAAATCCATGATGCTTGACCAAAAAGCAATTGAAAATATTTTTAAGGAATTCCCGATTCCTATTTAAAAAGCCCTTAAAGATATTAAACAAATTAATCTTAAATCCTATGATTTTGAAAATTTTTATAAAATATTTTTCTGAAGTCCTAAAATTTTCCTGATTTCTGATAAATAGATAGAAAATGAAAAAACTCATGATTTTGCAAAGAAAAATCTTGATTAAAATATTCTTATTCTCTTATTACATGTTGATAGTGATTTATTAAGAAATCCATTCTAGCCTAAAATGCCTAGAAAATATGTTTAAAAAATTAAAAAATCAAGTTCAAAAAGTACTTGAAAAAATGTTTATGAAATGTCCGAATCATGACATCATTTCCTAGCAAGGATCGTTTTGTAAGAAAATTCCTTAAAAATATGTTTATGAATCTTGACCGAAATATGATAGGAGTACTTGGTATTCGAGTCGTCAAATTCGGATTTTTCATATATATAAACTTATTCGACTGCTGATGCATGTTTGGAACTTTAAACAGGCCCCGCCAACAAACAATTTCTCAATGTGGCGCCTTAAAGAACCAATTTATGTAGCGTTTTAATAAACGTTACACTGTCATACTTTATATCTGGCTGTGTGTGTGTGAGTGTGGATTAAAAGATACCAAACTAAAACATAAAAAAAAAATGAATAATTCATATACCATATTTTGTAGTTGGTTGACTTGTCAAGTTAGAAAAAGAAGTCTTGGGTTATCGATGCTCTGTTCTGGATTTTGAAATAATTATTGTAATGTTCTCATGATATGTGTGCAACATTGCAATGACATGCACACATAGATAACATCAATGTATTTGCAACACACCCAAACCAATGCAACGGAATAAATTCATTATTTGCTCACAATGGTCTCTCGATGTATGTGTGTTGTGTGTGTGTGTAATTTTATCGCTACATGAATGTATGTATGTAGCTAAGACATCCATTGATTTATATATTTCGTTGTAATAGCACCCAGTCGCAATATCCAATTGTCTGGTTAAGTGAACAGATTGATACAATTGTTTCGTTCCGATCCGATTCGATTCAATCAAATCGATCTTGTTTTATAGCAACGATGATCATCTATCTCTGAAAATGATCAATTGTTATGGTTCAGTTATAGTTGTAGATTGTTTGTTTTTTAGTTCTTCTTATTCGTTTTATTTTTTTTAGAATCTTTTCTTCTTTTTTAGGTTATCATCGATGCTGTTGCTGCCGCCGCTGTGCTCTTTCACAGATGATCATGACAATGGTGATGTTGCCGTAGCAGCTGATGATTGGCAGTGTATTTGTTAAGATATTTTAATTGAGACATCAACAAAAATTACATATACGATTTGTTGGCGCTATGAATACTAACAGAGGCGTGCATTTCATTGGGAATGGGAAAGAAAAGCGGTACGACAAAATGCATTAAAATTATATTATATTTTTTGTTGTTATACACTCGGCCTTATAGCGGGTATATATTATATGATACGAATAACGCATGCCTCATCGAAATAACGATTTAAGACCCTAGGTCTCTTTGGATGAAATACGTGTCAGGACATTTGGGATCGACCAAATACTATACGAATGGTATTTTTGAAGAAAAGGAACTAAACGGCCCATCCCCGGAGTTTCCGGGGAATCTTAACTACAATATTTTCAAAAAACTTCCCCACCCCAGTTTATTTACCACCAATGAAAACTTCTAAAACGCCGATATACTATCTCAACCCTACTTTCATCTGACACTGTATTTGAGTTTTTGCAGATATAAAAATGTGTTGGTGCAAGGATCTTCAAAATACCTATAGGTGGAGTGCCGCCGTTATACGGATACTATTCCAAAAAGCGATCAATATTTTGAAAAGTTATTGCGGAAATGTTTCTTTTTCATTAAATTTTCAAATTACTGCAATTTAGAGGGTGTTAAGTAAGTGCGTCCTAAATCTACAAAATACTTCAAATTAGATATATTGTTGTAAGAAGTCCAACTTATTTCAAATGGCTCTAAGGCTATACCCGACTGTTGTTGATATTCATACCCAAAACTACATTATGGAAAAGGGTATTGTTTGTAAAATACAGAAAGAAAAAATATAGTCCTCTAGTTCCGCTTGGAGATCTTCATTGAAGCATATTTTAAACTACATATTTTTTATGTCCGCAAAATTTTCCACAAATCATTTACAGGGTGAGATAAAAAAACTGCAACAAAGTCAAACGCCATAATTTTTATATTTTTTTTCTTTTTTTGAATGAAAGCAAAAAATGTCGGAAATAGTATCAAATTTTAGAATAAGTTTAGTTTTGTTCGAATTTGTCACCTTTGGCGGGAATTATGGCCTTCAAACGACCAATGACACCGTCACACGCTGCCTGAATGTTGCTCTACGGTATTTTGGAGATTGCTGACGAAGCGCTGGCTTGAGGTGATCGACACTTTGGTATTTTTTAGTGCCAACCTTGCTTTCCAAAATACTCCTGACACAATAGTCCAACGCATTGGTATCTGGAGATTTTGGTGGCCATTGTGTGCTGGAAATGTAGCGAGGAACCTAATTTGGTAACCATTCGTGAGTGGCGCCTGCTGAGTGCGATGGTGCTGATTCCTATTGGAATGTCCAAGGTGTGAGGCCAAAATGTTTACGTGTCCAAGACTTTAATACACCCTCCAGAATAATTTCGTGATAATATTCGGCATTTATTCTGATGTCACGGTCAATTAATACGAGCGGAGAGCGACCATCGGCTGTTATGGCGGCCCATATCATCACCATGGCTGGCGCTTGAGTTCTGGAGGCCAACCGAAGGCGCACATTTTCAGCTGACCTCTTTGGCAAGTAAACACGATCATTTTGTTTGTTTACAATCTGCTGCACAACGAATGTTTTCTCATCGGAGAAAACAAAATTCGGCAGTCCACCACTTTCGGCCAAGAGAAGCAACTCTTTAGCTCTTTTGAGTCTATTTTCTTTCTGTTGCGTTGTAAGCGAGCTTTTGGAATATCAATGGCTTTTCCCCGAGCTCAGTTTTCAGTATTTGCCGAATGGAATATTGCGATATGTTCAGCTCTCGAGCCATTTTTCGGCCAATGCGACGCGGGTTTCGATCAAGTCGCTTCTTTACTCTTCGAACCATTTCTGCTGACGTTGCTGTTTTCTTCATTCCGCTTGCTTGACTTCGAGCTACGCTACAAGTATCACGGTAACGAGCGATGGTACGAGACACAAAAGATTTATTCACATTTAAATGCTGGAGTGCTCTAACGATAGCCACTTGTGGTTTTCCCGCCAAATGTAGAAAAATGACACTATCACTCTTAAATTCCATCACGAATAATTTTTTTTTTCTGGAAATTTCTCATTAAAATGCTTTTGTACGCTTGTTAACAATATAATAAACTGTCATTGAAATAATTTTAACAGCTGTCGGACGAGTGGCTGTGAAATGACAGCAGTCTGTAGTTGGTTGCAGTTTTTTTATCTCACTCTGTAATTTTTTTTAGAGTTTAAAAGTAGCGTTCCCGTATGATTTTGTTCTGAAACCTATTGCATTTGTATCGCTGAAAATGATAACGAATCATTTGAATATCAGCACTGTGTTCTACACCAATGTACACTGACTATGAAATACGTTTTAATACATGCTGCATAACCAATACTTTGAACTGAGTCTGACCAGATAATATATTGAAAATATTAAAATAAAATATTTTATAAATTCACATGTTGACGAACGCTTCCTACTAGCCATAAAAATATATACAATGTTGCACAGCAATCTGGAGTATTTCATGACAAAGTCAAATTGCATTAATAAAATAATATCACTTTTAATTAATTGAATAATAAAAAATAAGAGATAGACACGAGAATGCTAAAGGTTGTTTTATTATTAAGATTAGATGTGCGCTGGGATCAATTGCATATCAACGCGATGGTGGAATCATTGAAAGGCGGTGCCATAAAATTGCTCATTCAAACTTAAGATGGTTTAAATCGGGACATTTTATTGCCTTGATTCTAAATTTTAATATATTTTTTTCTATTTAACATATTTAACCTCCTATTTGAAAGAGATTTTATATTGGTATACAGAAAAATGTGATTGTTTGAAATAAATGATCGCAAGATGATTGGCCTACGTACTCGTTAGCCAGAATTTCTAATATTTTCATACATTTCAAGGACCTAATCATCAAAACAAAAAAAAAAAAAAAAAAAAACGATATTATAGATGATCAGCTAGCAGAACTAAAAAAATTCGCTCGAACTTGAATGGGAGCAGTCCTGTGAGTAGAAAGCGAAGCAAAACTATTTTTTCGGTTTCGGTGTCTCAGGAGCGCACCCACACTAAAAAAAGAGTGAATAGTAGACTTTTTAAAAGCATCCACTCTTCGAGCAATTCCGCTCGCGAGCAACTTTCACTCCCGAGTAAAATCCGTGCACCAAATAAACCAATTTGAAGACAAATCGATTGGAAAATATGGTGTGGTCCCCACAATACAGGGTGAGATAAAAAATAATGCAACAAAGTCAAACGCCATAATTTTTACATTTTTTAAATGTTATTAAATGAAAGCAAAAAAATGTCGGAAATTTCCAAATAAGTATAGATTTGTTCGAATTGGTCACCTTTGGCACGAATTATGACCTTCAAACGGTCAATGAAACCGCCATACGCCGCCCCAAATGTTGCTCTGCGGTATTTTGGCCCACATCCGGCAAAGCGCTGGAGGTCGACACTTCGGTATTTTTTAGTGCCAACCTTGCTTTCCAAAATATTCCAGACACAATAGTCCAATGGATTGGTATCTGGCGATTTTGGTGGCCATTGTGCGCTGGAAATGAAGCGAGGAACCTCATTTTGTAACCATTTTTGGGTGGCGCGTGCTGAGTGCGATGGTGCTGAGTCCTGTTGGAATGTCCAAGGTCTGCGGCCAAAATGTTTGCGTGCCCTTCAAAATACTTTCGAGATAATATTCGGCATTTATTCTGATACCACGGTCGATTAATACGAACGGAAAGCGAGCATTGGCTGTAATGGCGGTCCACACCATCTACATGGCCGGCGCTTGAGTTCTGATGACCAACCGAAGGTGCACATTTTCAGCTGACCTCTTTGGCAAGTGAACACGATCATTTTGTTTGTTTACAAACTGCTGGACAACGAATGTTTTCTCATCGGAGAAAACCAAATTCAGCCAAGCGGAGCAACTCTTTAGCTCTTTTCAGTCGATTTTCTTTCTGTTGCGGTGTAAGTTGTTGTAATTTTTGAAATGTCAATGTTTTTACCCCAAACTCATTTTTATACCCTACACCACATAGTGGTAAGGGTATTATGTCTTTGTGCATTTGTTTGTAACATGGAGAAGGAAGCGAGATAGACCCATAGTTACTTTTGAGGATCTCCATAGAATCACTTTCTGAGTTGATTTATGCATGTCAGTCCGTCCGTCCATGCAGGTCGCATTTATTATCCGATTGAGATGAAATTTTCCAAACGACATTTGTTTGGCCCTAAGGACGAACCCTATTGAAATTGGAGATAATCGGTGAAAAATTAGATATAGCTCCCATATATATCGTCATCCGATTTGCCTTTTATTGTGCACCAAACATGTAATATTAACCCGGTTAAATCGGTTCCGATATAGCTATAGCTCTCATATATATTGTTCATCCGATTTCTTGTATTTGTTACCCACAGCCGTAATATGCACACCGTAACAACGATATTCAGGGAAATATATCAAATACAGCTCAGAAATATCTTTGCCATATTTTATCGAGATCGGTTGAGATTTGGATATAGCTCCCATTTATATCTTTATCTGATTTCAAATTAATTTTGCACCAAATAGGCAAAACAAGTCCGAATTTAAAAGATACAAATGCTTTGGCATATTTAGTCCCTTGAACTTTAAATTACAATTATAATCATAGCGTGTATGATTAAATTCTCCCATCTAATCTTTTAATTGTTATGTGGAGCTCTACTAAATTAGCAAAGTGATGTAGGGTATCATAAAGTCGGCCCCGCCTGACTTTAGGACTTTCTTTACTGGTTTTTTATTCAAGTTTCGCATTTGAGTATTGTAATGGTTTATGACAAAAGATGCCTGTGCAGTTCCACATCGTCGTATAGAGCCTAATATAACGTCTACATTCGGTATTTTTAAGATTTTAACAGAATGTTTTTTTTATTTTTTTTAAATTTGCAAAATGTTCGAGGGTATTCAATAATCGGCCCGGCTGAACTTACAGCTTGTTACATTTTACATATTTAATCTCCTATTTGAAAGAGATTTTATTTTGGTATACAGAAAAAATGTGATTATTTGAAAAAAAAAAAAAAAAAAAAAAATTATCGCAAGATGATTTGCCTACAAACTCGATAGTCAGAATTTCTAATATTTTCATACATTTTCTCAAACCACAGCAGCGAAACGAAAGAAAACCAAATAAACCAAAAAAAACCAAAACTTCCACTCTTCGAGCAATCCCGCTCGCGAGCAATTTTCACTCCCGAGTAAAATCCGTGCACCAAATAAACCAATTTGAAGACAAATCGATTGGAAAATATGGTGTGGCTCCCACAATACAGGGTGAGATAAAAAACTGCAACAAAGTCAAACGCCATAATTTTTCCACTTTTTTAAATTTTATTGAATGAAAGCAAAAAATGTCGGAAATTTCCGAATAAGTATAGATTTGATCGAATTGGTTACCTTTGTCACGAATTATGACCTTCAAACGGTCAATGAAACCGTCACACGCTTCCCGAACGATGCTCTGCGGTATTTTGGCCCATTCCCGGCAAAGCGCTTGCTTGAGGTGATCGACACTTTGGTATTTTTTGTGCCAACCTTGCTTTCCAAAATACTCCAGACACAATAGTCCAATGGATTGGTATACGGAGATTTTGGTATCCATTGTGCGCTGGAAATGAAGCGAGGAACCTCATTTTGTAACCATTTTTGGGTGGCGCGTGCTAAGTCCTGTTGGAATGTCCAAGGTCTGCGTGTCCAAAGCTTTAGATACCCTCCAGAATATTTTCGCGATAATATTCGGCATTTATTCTGATGCCACTGTCGAATAATACAAGCAGAGAGCAACCATCGGCTGTTATGGCGGCCCCCACCATCACCATGGCCGGCGCTTGAGTTCTGGTGGCCAACCGAAGGTGCGCATTTTCAGCTGACCTCTTTGGCAAGTAAACACGATCATTTTGTTTGTTTACAAACTGCTGGACAACGAATGTTTTCTCATCGGAGGAAACCAAATTCGGCAGTTCACCACTTTCGGCCAAGCGAAGCAACTCTTTAGCTCTTTTCAGTCGATTTTCTTTCTGTTGCGGTGTAAGTTGTTGTAATTTTTGAAATGTCAATGTTTTTACCCCAAACTCATTTTTATACCCTACACCACATAGTGGTAAGGGTATTATGTCTTTGTGCATTTGTTTGTAACATGGAGAAGGAAGCGAGATAGACCCATAGTTACTTTTGAGGATCTGCATAGAATCACTTTCTGAGTTGATTTATGCATGTCAGTCCGTCCGTCCATGTATTCTTGTGAACAAAATGCAGGTCGCATTTATTATCCGATTGAGATGAAATTTTCCAAACAACATTTGTTTGGTCCTAAGAACGAACCCTATTTATATTGGAGGTAATCGGTGAAAAATTACATATAACTCCCATATATATCTTCGTCCGATTTGCCTTTTATTGTACACCAAACGTCTAATATTTGTCCAAATGGGATGGAATTTGGCACATGTGACCGAATTGAGTCTAGAAGCTAGTATGCCAAATTTGGTGAAGATCGGTTCTGATATAGCTCCCATATATATTGTCCATCCGATTTGTTGTATTTGTTACCCACAGCCGTAATATGCACTCCGTAACAACGATATTCAGGAAAATATATCAAATTCAGCTCAGAAATATCTTTGCCAAATTTTATCGAGATCGGTTCCGATTTGGATATAGCTCCCATTTATATCTTTATCTGATTTCAAATTACTTTTGCACCAAATAGGCAATACAAGTCCGACTTTAAAAGATACAAATGCTTCGGCATATTTAGTCCTTTGAACTTTAAATTACAATTATAATCATAGCATGTAGGATTAAATTCTCCCATAAAATCTTTTAATTGTTATATGGAGCTCTACAAAATTAGCAAAGTGGTGTAGGGTATCATAAAGTCGGCCCCGCCCGACTTTAGGACTTTCTTTACTGGTTTAATTTTTGCAGAATGGAATATTGCGTTATGTTCAGATCACGAGCCATTTTTCGGCCACTGTAATGGGGGTTTCGATCAAGTCGCTTCTTTACTTTTCGAACCATTTCTGCTGAAGTTGTTGTATTCTCCTGTCCACTTTCTTGACGTCGGGCTACGCTACCAGTATCATGGTAACGAGCGTTGGTACGAGACACAAAAGATTTATTCACATTTAAATGCTGGAGCGCTCTAACGATAGCCATCTGTGGTTTTCCAGCCAAATATAAAGAAATCACACTTGAATTCCATTACGAATAATTTTTTTCTGGAAAATTCTCACCAAAATACCTTTGTACTCTCGTAAAAATATAATGAGTTGTTACTGGAATAAATTTAACAGCTGTCGGACGAGTGGCTTAGAAATTACAGCAGTTTTTTCATCTCACCCTGTACATTCACGAACAGAATAATATAGTAAATAAATATTTGATGCTCAGAGAACATATTTTTAAAGAATGACATAAAATTTTCCAAGGAATTCTTATTTATTTTCATATTATTTATTTAGCTATTTAATCAATCATCTTTCACTTTTCCACACTCTAAATTCTTCTTTTATTATTTAAATCATTCTATTTTTAATGTTCAATTCCTATGTTCCAAATATACTCCATCTGGTTTGATAAATGTCGATTATGCACAACATTCTTTCCGTTTTGTTCTACTCCCAATACAAATATTTGATACATTTGAACAACATGACGTGATCAATTATTTAACAAACATCCATTGTTTTTCTTTTTTCTTCGAATCTGCTCGCATATTTTTCGAATATAATGTGCCAAAGTATTTGAACAAATTAATATAGTTCAGGGTAAATATGTATGCATGTGTATATGTCGGTCGGTTGGTATGCTTGCTCAAGTGATAATAATAAACAATTAATATTCTAGAGCTTTACTTACGTACAGCCAACAACATTTAAAAATATATATTCATTTTTTCCATTGTGTATATCAAGTACACATGCCTGTCTTAATAACAATAAAATTATTAATTTTTTAATATGAAAACAATTGTTGACTTTTGCTGTTGGTATAGCCGAGGCACCAGGCACAGCCATTCGTCGTAGCCTTCACGGATTGACACATTGATGTGATGGCCCCTGTGTTATCGCTGAATTAAAACTCAATTAATTAAATTACAAACAATCCAACAATAACAATTTAATCGCCACAGACCCACATAGCCGTCTTCGGTCGGTTCATTATTTTTTTGCTGGTCCGAAGGCAAACAAAAAAAAAGACATTCTGAAATTCTTTACGATTGCAAAAATGCCGAAGTTCATAAATTAGGAACAAAAATGGCTCGTGTATTTTATTTAAATTTGCACCATTTCAGGTTAACAAGAAATCAGTTTTTGATTGTAAATTTCATCCATTGCAAATAAGCGGATAATTAACCGGCATTTTGCATTGACAAAATGTCTTAATTAGTTTCGTTGAGGTTACGACAGTGTAGGTCGGTAATTTGAAAATAAACGCAACCTAATTTGATTTGCTTTCATTGCCATCATTCTCATCATCATATCAGCACTTGGACTTTGGCACACAAATTATTCAAAGCTGAAAAGCTAAATATAAACTGTATTTGAACGAACGAACGAACGTACACATGTATAATTTATTGTTTCAATTCATTATTGTCATACGGCTGACGATTTTTGGATTTTATTTAATTTATAAATACTTGATAACATACCAAATTAACCAAAAATATTCCATTTTATGGGTAGAAAAGTGCCAAAAGTTTAAGTTCGGTGACAAACTACTTGGTCTTAAACAGACGTTTTTGGGATACATTAGGGGATTCTATTTTTAAATTAATATTTGACACCGTAGGTCATATATGTTGACACGGTTCGTTTCAAAAATATTTCGCATACTAATTAATAATTTACTCGAAATTTCTTATACCCTCTCGACACATTTTGAATTATCATAACAGTAAAAATACGTGGAACTAGTCCCTGATTTTCTTAAAACTTCCCACATTGAAAATATTTTTGGTAATATTGTATCAAATCTGAAATATCGTACAACATTTTTTGATCCTATCTTATGCGAACGAGGTTGTTCATATAAGTTTGATTAACTTTACCCAGGTGCTCATAATTTTTAGAAATATTTTGTTTGTTTGATATTGGTAAGGAACTAATTGTCCCAATGTTTTTTTTTTAAATAATATTAAGTCGTATTTCAAGAATTTCCGATTTTTTAAAAATTATTTTAATGGATCCTTCCTGAGTGTGGATTTTTTAATATAATCTTAAGGGGTTCTTCCTTGCTAAAACTAGTGGATTGTTCAGTAATTTTTTGGGTTTTCCCAAGATCATTTTATTTTAATCAATTTTAAATGACCAAGAGTCACGTTATGGTTACGTAGTTTTTCGCAGGGCGGATAAATTAATATATTAACTTTTTCTAATTTTTTAGGAGTTTATTTTAAAATTGTTGCAAAAATAGCAAAAACAAATATTTTTAATGTTATTAATAAAAATAATTTTAGGGGTCCGTACTAGCCAAGTATTGTCGAGTTTTTAAATAGTTTTTAGGATCCTTTCTGACGAAGAATAGTGGATTTTAAAAAAATGATTTGGTGTCCCTATTGTATTGTACATTTTTCTTATAATTGTTTGCGGTCCTTGCCGGTTAAGAATCTTGAGTTTTTTAATATTTTTGTTGAAATTCCTGGCCAAGAATCAGGGGGTGTGAAAATAATTTTGGGAACCTTCCTGGCTTTAAAATATGTTTTCGTTCATTTCGAAATAGGTTTGCCTTCCCGTGCCCAGAATCGGTGATATTTAATACAACTTTAGAGCTCTTCTTCACTTAGGACTGTTGATTTTTAAGAATAACATTTTGAGGTTTTTTTCCTGGCAAAGAAGTACAGGGTGAGATGAAAACACCGCAGAGCAATATTCGGGCAGCGTGTGACGGTTTCATTGGTCGTTTGAAGGCCATAATTCGTGCCAAAGGTGAGGTAAAATTAAAAATTATGGCGTATGACTTTGTTGCAGTTTTTTTTTATCTCACCATGTATAGACTTTTCAAAATAATTATGTAATGTCCTTAAAAAAATATAGATTTCCCTTCCGGCTATGAATCCTGGATTTTTAAAAAAAAATCAGTAGTGGACCATTCTGCACAAGAATTGTATTGTTTTCTGGCCAAAATCGGTGAATGATTAAAAAAATCTTTACGATTCTTTCCTGCAAATTGAGGGACTTATTGAAATAATTGTTAGGTGTATTTTCAAGCCAAGAATTGTGGATTTTTTCAAAATGTTTTTAGGGATCCTTCAAGTAAAAGAGCTGTGAATTAAAAAAAATACCTAGGTTCTACCCTGTCAAAGCAACGTGATTTTATACTTTAGAGAATATATTTACAAGCCTTTCTGGACATAGATTGCTAATGCTTTAGGAAAATAAATCTAGACCTTAAATAATTGACGAAAGTGAAAAAGATTATAATTCAAAATGTTGGCCATGGGAGGTTCTGAGGAAGTGGGCCATTATTAAATAATTGTTAATTAAACTTCAAACTTTGCTGGTACCGGATGGAGTGGGTCCGTAAATTCGATATTCACGTCAGATCTCTGGTTGAGAGAAATATATAGATATACCAAGTTCGGAAAACATCACAACAAATCGTATGTGTGTAAAAATTTGGTTGTGTAAAATTTAAAGAGAATCGAATGCTTGTGTTGCTTTTTATGAGTGTTTTGCTATTCAAAATGTTGAGCCCTTTGTGGGAGATATACAAGAAGGAGTGCGTCGATATATCCCATCTAGAGAACAGATCTTGTGTTAGCATCTAAAATTGGCATGTGTAAAATTTGAAAGAGTTATCGTGCGCACCAGCCATACAGTCGAACGGTCACCCCTAAATCCACTCCAAATGTCCTGAAACGGAATTGGTCCAAAGAGACCTAGGGTCTGAAACCGTTATTTCGATGAGGCACATTTTGGTCGTATCAAATGACATATACCCTCTCTGACCATAGGGTCTAGGTTATTGAGTATTGAGTATTATTAACACGTTTCTTTTAATAACATCCTGAGTAAAAAGCGTTGATTTTTTTAGAAAAAATGTTCAAATGTCTTACGCCGAAAATCGTGAAATGAAAATTTTTTAAGGACCTCATGATCTAAGACTTGGATTTTTTCAGATTTTTTTGAGCAGTAGTGACCAAAATTATTAATAATTTTTGAGTCGACCTCATTTTAAAAAAATAATTTTTTAGGACCCTTGACAAAAAGTTGGATGTTTTATATATTTTTTTCAAGGAAATGTTGATCAAAGATTTTGTAAAAATTTGTTTAATTGCGATATTTGAAAAAAAATCATGGACCGGCCAAATATAGGATGTAGAAAAAATATAGATCTCTTAAATTACTTAAATTCGTGAATTTTAAAACTTTTTTCAAAGACCTCTTGACCCAAAAATGGTGAATTTTTAAAATATTTCTTTAATGCATCCTGAGCAAAAATCGTGTATATTTTACGAAAATTGACTTCTTCATCAAAAGTCTCTTATTTGTAAGAATTTATTAAAATTTTTCTGACAAAAAAGTTCCTTTAAAAAAAAAAATCTGGCTAAAAATCATAAATTTTATTCTTTGGATTTTTTACGAAAACTTTTATTAAAAAGCATAAGTTTATCTGTTATTTTTTTCAAAGTGTTTATGAATAAATCACTCCCTGATTTATGTTTTTTTAGAAATGAAAAATGCTCAAGGGCCTGTTGAACAAAATAGTCAATTTTTGAAGAGACCCTTTAAGGATTCGCTCACCAAAATTATGGATAAGATTTTTTAATTTTTTTTCTGATCTTCCAGACCAAGAACTCTCTGAAAAAAGTGGAAAAAAAAGAAAAAAAATTTTGTAATTTTTTTTTAAGATTTGCATTGACAATGTGCGGAAACCAGTAGATATGATGATTGTTACAGCGTACTTTAACCGTACTTTAACGCAAAGCTCATTTCAGCCCACTCACTTGAAAATAGTATCTACGACTTCAAATATACCAATAATTGCGACTTCCTTTAATGAGTTTTTTTTTTGGAATTGGACCTTACATAGTTCCCTCTTAGATATTGGAGGGTTTGTCGCGATTTAAAGAAGCAGTCGGAGGGATATGAACAGAACGAGGAATTGCATATGGAATAACAATTATGATGAGTTGTCTTAAATTTAAAAAAAAAAAATAAATAAATAAATAAATGAGGAGTATAAATTTGGATCTTCCTTAAAAATTAGTGTTCAGTCCTTTTCAATTTGGGCTTAACGACACTCAAGCCTGCACGCTTTAAATAAATCAATTTACGTTTAAATTTGAAACAAAAAGTTTTAATACCCAATTCCATCGTTATACATTCATCATTATTTCAAAATATTTAAATCGCTCAGCCCACTTAAATATCCTCCACACACAAACATTACCAAAAAATGATGTAGGGACATAAAAACATCTTCAAAAATTAAATAGTAATTAAATATTAAAAAATACTGTTATTTATTCAATAAATTAGTAACACAAAACACGATTGAATACTGAAGACCCCCTACCGAAGTTGTTTTGTCTTTGCGTCTGAGAATATAGTCAGACAAACCGATACGCAGCTACACTAAAATAGAATAATAAACATAATATGTTAATGCAGCGAGATTAATAAAACAACAAATATAATTATATGCAACACTAATTGAGCTCATTTTGCGTTGACAACCTCGGTTACGCCTTCTCCCCACACGTCGTTTCGAATACTTTTTGAAAAATTATGAGTTTCATAAGCAGCGGCAGCCAAGACGTTCGTTCATTAATAAAAACACAAAACTGAACGAAGACCACGTCTACAACTACCGCTACAACGACAACGGCGACGACTTGATTTGAAAAATCCATAACAAATTAAAAGTCATAATTTTGACAATGTATGACGATGCCGCATAATAGCTCTGTTTGAAGTCGCATAAGAAAGAAAATTTAATTTCGAGTTGCTTACGGTTTTTGATATTGAGGCGCCTAGATTTGTCTTTTCATTGTGAGTTGAACAGGTGGAAAACGGGGTACACCTGTAAAAATGGAATTTAAAAGTGTCGGAATTTAATTTTGAAGATATGATTTGTGGTGACTTGTTTGAAATAATTACACCAAAGATTCCAATTCATCCAATTATTGTTTAATATTCTATAGACGGGGAATATGTCTATAAGACACAAAGTTAAAATTACAGAAAAAAAAACGGTAAGTTGGGATGTAAAAATGTTGAAGAAAATCGGGCACTGAGCGGAGTCATTATTTTTCAAATGTTTGACTTTTGGGAAGGGATTCAAAATTAAGTGGACCAATATTGTCCGTCATCATAACTATCCTAAGTTTACTCTAAATATATTATATATTTTTTGCAACATTTGAGCTATTGCATTCGCCGGAATTGTTTCAAACTTCGTATTTAGAGTTCGTAATGCGGACTACAGTCTATGCGAGAAAATTGTCTATGCAGGTTCAAATCTTCGTATAGCCCCGATATAACGGTATCTCCCTATATTCGGTATTTTGACGATTTTAGCTACATTATTCACCGGATTTTTTTCAAGTTTCGTATTTGAATATTGTAATGGCTTATGGCAAAAGTTGTCTATACAGGTCCACGACTTCGTATAGACCTCAAAATAACGACTATATTCGTTGTATTTAAAATTTTAACACATTTTTTAACGGATTTAATTTTTGTTCGGCCCGGCTGAACTTATTGCTTTTTTACTTGTTTTTTATCTTGTTTTGTATACAAGGACGACTTGCACTTATTAGACAAATGCGGTATTCATCCTGAAGTTGTATGGGACTTGCAGTGGGTCATGATGTAAGTATTCATGCTAACAATCCCACACGGTAGAATGGAGGTTTAAATAACAAAGGTGACACACGATTTTAAATAAATTAACGAAAATTATTCTAAGAAATTGAACTGAGAGATGAGCTGTTTTTACGGCATTGCCAGTCCGGCATGTCCTTTATTATGAGACCATCATAATAGGATTCCAAAAATTACACATGAACCAGTAAAGAAAGTCTTAAAGTCGGGCCGGGCCGACTTTATGATACCCTACATCACTTTGCTAATTTAGTAGAGCTCCGCATAACAGTTAAAACTTTTTATGGGAGAATTCCATCATACACGCTACGATTATAATTATAATTTAAAGTTCAAAGGACTAAATATGCCGAAGCATTTGTATCTTTTAAATTCGGAATTGTATTGCCCATTTGGTGCACAATTAATTTGAAATCGGATAAAGATATGTATCGGAGCTATATCCAAATCGGAACCGATCTCGATAAAATTTGGCAAATATATTTCTGAGCTGTATTTGATATATTTGCCTGAATATCGTTGTTACGGAGTGCATCGGAGCTATAGCTATACCTGAACCGATCATCACCAAATTTGACATATTAGCTTCTAGACTCAATTCGGTCGTAAGTGCCAAATTTCATCCCATTTGGGCAAATATTAGAAGTTTGGTGCACAATAAAATTTAATCGAACGAAGTTATATATGGGAGCTATATCTAAATTTTTACCGATTATCTCCAATTTCAATAGGGTTCGTCCTTGGGCCAAACAAATTTCATCTGGATAGAGCAAAAAATACGAACTGTACTTCGTTTACAAAAATACATGGACAGACGGACAAGCATAAATCGACTCAGAATGTGATTCTATGCAGATCATCAAAAGGAACTATGGGTCTATCTCGTTTCCATTTGCCTGTTACAAACAAATGCACAAAGACATAATACCCTGACCACCTTGTGGTGTAGGGTATAAAAAGGGTGAACATGCTAGGTTTGATGTAGATTTTTGCTTACCTATATTTTTGGGTACGGGTATAAACCCCGAATCAAATGTGAAACATCGAAGATTAGATACTGAATGACGATATGATATCTCGGAGGGAAAATAAATTTCCCTGGACGGTTAGCCACCAGAAAAAATAACAATTTTCTTTAGAAGAGAGACAATACCAACGGTAACGACGAAATGAGACCTTGAAGGCAAAGTAGATTTCCCTATTTGGTCAGCCGCCAGTGGAAATAACAGTTTTCTTTGGAGGAGAGACAATACCAACGGTAATGACTCATAAAGTTCCACTATTGCTACACTTGCAACATATATAGGTCCACGTTTTTCATGATTTTAGCAAATTTTTTTTTAACAGATTTGCTCTAAAATTCATATTTGCAGTTCGTAATACGTGCATTATCCCATGGCAGGCTTCCGATATAATTCCATTTTCAATATAATTTTTTTGAAATCCAATGGGTATTATCTACTCCAGTAACGACATTTTTATTTATGCCCACATTTTCGTATAGCCTCTATATAATGGTACTTCCCGTTTGGAGGAATTTTTGGAAAAAAATTGTACTGCACGATTCCAATAATCGACAACTTTGTAAGGACTTTAAACAAACACCTTTTTTAGAAATGCCTAAAATCTTGATTACATTTCATAAGGACATATTGAACTTAGAAATAAACTTTTGCATATCTGGATGAATTACGAACACCCAACTAAGCAAGTTAATTAACCATTTGAATGGAGAAATATTTTTTCTTTTTTTTTTGTTAATTTTAATAAACTACCCTTCTTTTCCTTTCTTCCCACCGTGCACTTAATTGCCGCATTAAATTGATAAACAAAAAATCTCTTCAATATTAATAACTAGAAATTATCTTCAGAATTGGCCATAACTAATGATTACACGCCACAGTACAGCCTCCAATTTTGTCATTGTTTATAAAATATGGATGGCTATACTTAATCGGCCTGCCAGGGCTTTCCAACCCTTTTTTTCGAAACGATCAAAGTGTCTGCTACGCTTGAATGCATTCAAAGTTTACAGCTCGGAGACGCCAAGTGTGATTGTTGCATGTGGAACAGCGATATTTTTCCACCAAAATGTCAAATTGATTGTCTCGTCAATTAATAAAATATTCAATTTAATAATCGAAGATGGGGAGTCGTGTATTATTAATTAGATCAAATCTAAAGTGTACAAAAATTCAAAACCACAGGTGGCGTCTTTTTGGGGCAGAGACATAACAAAAAGGGCCACGATTTCTTCGCACCATGACAATAATTATGACTGACTTTGTTGGAGCTTTAAGCGAAAATATTTCCAAAACACACACACAAAGGCAGGTTTGTGGCAGCCAACAATCAATTCAATATTGCCGTTTTTATACAACCACCACCACCAACAACAAAACAATGGTAATGCCTACAAATTTACAAGACTGCCCATGCAAAGAATGAAAAAAAAAATCATTAAAAGGCGTTCGGGTGGGCGCTTTAGGGGGGAAACAATTAAGCCTTATTTCCATTTAATGGTCCAAATGCCGCCTGTGTTGATTGTGGGCATTTATTACAGAAAATCGTTTGTCTCCTCCACCTCTCTCCTCTTTTGGGGGTTTTCTGGAATAGAGACAGCCTGAAAGTTATGACTTTCGTTCTGTAATGCCCTGTTATGTTGCTGTGTGTTTGTTTTTACCTTGTGTTTGTTTTTTCTTTGTAGCCGTGTGTAACAGCTTTGACCACTTATTGATTTTTGTTGTATTTATTTTCTTGCCAGATTGCAAGCTCGCTTGATGAAGAGGCGACAGAGGAGTACACCGCTGTCCAACCACAATCTACACAACACCCCCAGTCATCATCATTATTATTATTAATATCGAAAGACCATTAACTGTCCAATCAAATATGAATTTCTATGCAACGCACCATGTGGCCTACGCCCCCCAACTGTGAGGCGGCGCATTGTAATCTGAAAGCTAAACCACAATATTCTCCATCTCCTTGTTGTTGTGGAAGTGGACAATGTTCTCTTCTGCGTAAACAGATCGATTTTCGTTCAGATTCTTGGTAATGGGTCAATGTTATATGCTAGTGGTTTTTGGAACAGTGTATTTGATTGAAAATGAACAGAATTGAAAAGTGGAGCAGGAAAAATATTGACACTAGTTACATGGATTCTCATCTCAAACAAACTTCTATATTTTTGCAATATTTGAAAATAACACTGTACCACAAAAAAAAAAAAAAAAAAACAAATAAATAAATAATAATAAATAATAAAAAAACAAGTATGCACAACAACAACACAACACTATAATAAACGATACATTTTATATAGGCGAGATACTCGAAAGAATTCCACAAGATATTGTGACAAATAATAAAAGAAAACCATCAGGTTTTGATCTATAATTTTCGAATAATAGCAACTTAAACTAATTTGCTCTTTTCCAATTTATTTGTAGAAGACCTATAATCTCTCATAAGTCGCAAAAGATTAACATTTATTATTGGTTTTTGACTGAAACGCATCTATATGAGATACAGACATTTGACAATAATCTTCAACGAAATCAGCGTTAACGAAATAGTCAGAAGTGCGTCTTTCCTGTATTTGTGAATTCTCCAAAAAGTCACTGGAATGTACATTTTCGTATTTTGGCAAACTCCTTCACACATAGAATATTTTTGGATGGCCATCCATAACTGCTTGGCTTTTGCAATGTGCGGTAGCCCCCATTCAAATGTGCGTCAGGATCGGGCGATAATTACGACCTACCGACAATTTTGCATTTTTTGGTCCATTTCAACCCCTAAATATGTGGCGATCATCTCCAAAAAGAGTAGGCTTCTATTCTGACCCTCATCTTATCCCCAAGCAAAATTTCGTAAGGATCGGGCTATAAATGCGATCTGTATATGATATCCTGATATCCTAACTACTTAGTTTTGTTAGCTGTAGAAATATTACCAAATGTTTAATTCAAAATGAAAATATGACAAAATTGAAAAAATATGAGAAAATTTTACAAAATCAATATTTTCATTATCATTAGAGAGATATTTTTATGCGATTTTTAAGACGTTTTTTCTTTCCTGCCAAAAGGCCATTCTGAATTAATGAGAACTGTCGAAATCAGTTCAGCCGTTCTCGACATATAAGATATCTTTCAAGCATATCTTCTTTGATAGACATATATATTTCACATATTTTGCTATATATCCGATTTGTTAGATGTTAACATCAATGTAAAGATCAGAAGTAACCTTGTAATGGCTTTGTGATTTCGCCGGGATTTAAAATATTCGCGGTTTAATGAAAAATGTTGAATTTTTTCAACATAAAATATATGGTCTATTTCACCCGCTAAATATTATCCGATGACCACCCACCCGTTGACCACCCTTCTTCCCTACCATAAACTCTAGCTACATGCGAAATTCCGCGTCGATTGGTCTATAATTGCGACCTGTATAGCTACTGCAAAATCCGACATTTTTTCAGTATTTGGTCCATTTCAACCTTTAAACATTTGGCGATCATCTCCAAAAGAAATAGGCTTCTATTCTGACCCTAACCCCACCTTCGTAAGGATAGGGCCATAATTGCGACCTGTAGAGTGATTACAAATTAACATGGACAGACGGACGGACATAAATAACTAGATCGGCTCAGCTCGACGAGCTAGGAAGATCCATATATACTTTCCTATATGGGGAACCAATATTTCGAGGTGTTACATAAATTCTGGCACAATCAAACTTATAATACCCCCAACACATAGTGTTGTAGGGTATAATAAATAACGGAGAAAATCCGGCAGACTATAAAAGTAGAGCATAAATATTATTCTACAAACAATTTCTATTAGACGTCAAATAAACTAATTGGAAGCCAAATTGATTGGCTTCTTTTTAAAAGGGCTGTACCAAAAGCTGATCCTACATAGATATTTTTTTGGTAAATAGCGAAAACATGACCAAACGCAAAAAAAATATTTAAAATCTGTGTTATCCTTATAAGGCGACTATTCCAAAAATTGTGTGTTTTTCTGTACCTGTGATTCTTGGTGTAATCCTAAGATCTCTATCAAATTTCAAAATTCTATCCTGAATATATGTCAAGATATATGTAGGTGTACCATTATATATGGTCAAAACTTTAAAAGAGGGGAGCTTGATCTAAAAACTAGTACTCGTTTTAGATCAAAACCCCAAGAAGGCCTAAGAGTCTCCTAAAAACAACCGAAGTCCTCACGGTCTTCTATACACCATAGAAACGCGTTTTCTACAGCCAACAGGGTTAAAGAAGCTCTAGGGCCTTGTATAGAGAATAGAGGGACTCAGGAACTCCTATAGAAAGTCTCATGTTCCCAAGCGCTTTGTATGGATTATATGGGTACCCAGGACCTTATAAAGACAATATAATCCCCCAAGGTCTTCTATGGACAACGGAGATTCCTAGAGCCCCCAATAAATAATAGAGGGTCTTTTAGGGTTAACAGAAGATCCAAGGCCATCGATGATACTATAAACTCCATATTGTCCAAAAGACAATCTGATTTTCTATGGAAAATAGAAGGCCCTCTTATCAACAAAAAATTCCACGGACTTGAATTAAAAATTAAAGACCCCTTGGTCTACTGTAGATCATTAGCGACCTCAAGGTCTGGATAGACAATAGAAGGTCCCAAGGTCCCAGATTCTTCTGTAAACAATTAGAACCCAATGTCTTTCAAAGGCAATAAAAGACTAGTAGAACGCGTAAAGACATTACAAGCCTCCAAGGTATTTTAGGGAAACAAATACGTTTCATAGACTATATTAGGTCTTAGGGTCTTCTATTGATATTATATGGCTCTTTAGGCATATACTGCCTATAAGATACACATGCATCTATTGGAAGGTCGAATGTTCTCCTAGGAAAAATAGAAGGGCATAGACCTTTAAGAAGCAATAAAAGTTTCTAGGGTCTTCGACAGAGAATTCTAAGCAGAAAAAAAGAGGCGGGAACTCATATAGAAAATAGGAGAACCCAAGGTGTTTTGTAGGCAATACTTCTTTGCAGGAACTTATTTAAATAATAGAAGACCTCGATTTTTTAAAATGCAATAGAAGGCCCCAAGATATTCAAAGACCCTTAGAACTCTTAAAAAAAGGACATTAAAAGGACACATGTTCTTTCAAGGACAATAAAATGCTTTTAGATCTTCTATAATCAATTCTAGGAGCAATAAACTTCTATAGACAATTAAAGACCCCTGGGTCCTTCGTAGACAACAAAAGACCCCTTGGTCTACTTTAGAAGACCCCAAGGTTTTGAAAAGACAATAGAAGGTCCCAGATTCTTCTGTAAATGATAAAAACAACGTAAGAATCCAAAGTCTTTCATAGTCAATAAAAGCCTCTTAGAACGCTTAAAGACATTACAAGTCCCTAAGGTCTTTTAGAGAAGCAAATACCTTTTATAGACTGACTATATTAGCTCCGTCTTCTATTGATATTATGTGGCCCACAAAGAGTTCTTTAGGAATACATCGACAATAAGAGACGCTGGGATCTAAGGTTCTCCTTGGAAGAATAGAAGGGCTTAAGCCTTCAAGAAGCAATATAAGTTTCTAGGGTTTTCGATAGGCCCCAGAGAATTTTATGTAGAAAAGAAAGATTCGGGGACTCATATGAACAATAGAAGGTTCCAGGGTGTTTTTTTAGACAATGGGAGGAACTTCTTTCAATAGTAGAATGCCTCTATTTTTTTAAATGCAATAAAAGGCCTTTAAGATCTTCAAAGACCCTTAGAACTCTTAAAAGTACCCAGGTCCTTCCAAATACAATAAAAGGCTTATAGATCTTCTAAAGTCAATACTAGGCTCTGGGCCTTATACATTCAATATATGACCTCAGGGTCATCAATGTAATTGTATAAAAACTATTGTGCCTAGTTATATAGTTTATTATGAGATTTATAGTGAAATTATGTCTAGAATATATGTTCCTTTGACACATTCCGCCCAAAACGAAATTTTATGTTACTTTCAGATGTCAACTCGAAAAAAGTCCGAAGAAAAATTGATCCAAACAACTAAAAAATCAGTAATCCGATCTTTGAATGCCCTTCACCATTTGGAAAGATTTTGGCAATTTTCCAAAAAAAAAAAAAATGAAATCGTAAAAAATTCTATTAAAATCTTAAAAAAAACCGAATGTAGTCGTTATAATAGGGTCTATACGACGACGTGGACCTGCATAGGCAACTTTTGTCATAAACCCTTATAATATTCAAAGCGAAAATTGATTAAAAAATGTCGGTGAACAATGTAGCTATAATCACCAAAATTCCGGATATAGGGAGGTACTGTTATATTGAGGCTATTGGACCTGCACAGACAATTTTCTGTAATAGTAGCTGTAGTATCCATTCAAACACCAATTTTTAAACAATTCCTGTGAACAATGTCGCTAAAATCATCAAAATACCAAATATCGGGAGGAACCGTTATATAGGGGCTATGCGAATAAATGGACCTGCATAAGTAATTTCTAGCCATAGGTTGTAGTACCCATTAGGATCTTCCAATACGAAATTTGAAATAATTCCGGTTTATAATGTCGCTAAAACCATAAAAATACCAATTATTGAAAGGTACCGTTTTATGGGGCTACACGAAAACATGAACTGACATGACCCATTAATGAACTTAACCTGCCTACTGACAAAATACATACGTGTATTTCTGTAAGCCTTCTATCTTAATTCGTTCGAAAGATAAGGTGATTACAACAGACAGACGGACATCGCTAAATCGACTTGGAATTTTACGGTGATCCAACATGTATATACTTTGTTGTGTCTGAAATGAGTATTTCCAGGAGTTACAAACGGGATGACATACCCTCCGTATTATAAAGTACATTGTCTGGTGGTGTTCTTAAAATCAATTTTAAACACTGTGCAACTTTTTAGACTAAACCTGCGCACCCTGCAACTTTAACTCATTTTCATGAATGAAGATATTCAAATGGACATTAACAACAACGGCAACAACATTTTAGCATCGACAACAACAGCAATGTAAAATCTGTTTTAGTTGTTGCTAGCGCCATCAATATCTTTACGAATTTAGCCGACCCTGTCCCTGTTTGCCAGAAAGGAAACTCTTCAAAAATTAATATTGGCAACCAACGGCGCTTCTCTTCATCATCATGAATGGCAGAGCATTGCATAGCCTCTACGGCTTTCATAGACATAGGCAACTCGAGATGAAATAATTTTTAGAATCGTAAAGATTTTTGTGTTCACACCACCATCACCACCAGTTGTGAGTGATAAAAATTGCTAAATTATTTGCAAAATATTGAGACATGTGTGTTACACCTGCTGCAATTTCCCATAATATGTGAACCTCAACAATGACGGCTATGAAGGCAACAAATGGTATTGGCTAGTTTCTCATTATCTCTACAAGAGCGTGAACAAATTTTACCAATATTATATTCATTTTTATACTGCAGGGATGCTTTGTTAATTTTGTCGGTTATCTGTTTATCCTGACAGATCAATTTGTAATTTTTAGCGATTAAATAATATGAAATATGTTCCATCTTAGGTAGGAAGGAGGGATGTGTAAAAGAACTGTGAAGTACACAATAATTAAGGAGGAGAATTTCGGATGATGAAGAAAGAAGTTAACCGCGGCGGAGCTGCATTACTATAAATAGCTATTCCGTCTTGTCCTAGGAAGTTTAAATATAGTGCACCACATCTTTAGGTCAATACCATTTCGGATGAGCATAGGCAGATCCAAAAGTCCTCCAAAATATCAAAAAGTCGTTTGGAAAGTAACACTTTTGAAAATATGTATTTAAGTGTCAAGGTCTTTTTTCTTTATTAGAAGCTCGCTATATAAAATATCAAAGTATTCCGTAAAAAAGGCTTAAGATAAAAAAATACCGAATATCTGTGGTACTGGTAAATGAGAGTAAAACTAAAACTATACTGTACCTACTCGTATATAGACATTTTCCTAGCAGAGGTTATAGTACCCCTTAAGAATTTTAGATACCAAATCTCAGACAATTATATTGAAAATAAATGGGTTAGATCAGATCCAACTTATATATAATTTTAAAAAATGAGGCTAAAACCACCAAAATCCCGAATATTTGGAGATTGCGTTATATGAAAGCTATATCAAAACCTGAAACCGTGAAATTATAAGAAACACTTAATTTCTGTTGGTACCTACAATGTCCTGCATAAAAAATACATAACATGGGGAGGTACAGATATATTAGGCTATAGGAAAACATGAACTTATATGGCAATGTTTTGCCACCCGTTTTGAAATCTAAATATCGAATTTTAAACTATTCCAAAAACTTTCCCAAAACTTTCAAAATACCTAATGTTTGGGAGGTACAGGGTGAGATGAAAAAACTGCAACCAACTTCAGACAGCTGTCATTTCGTCCGACAGCTGTTAAAATTATTCCAGTGACAGCTCATTATATTGTTTACAAGCGTTCAAAAGCATTTTGTTGAGAATTTTTCAGAAAAAAAGTTATTCGTGATGGAATTCAAGCGTGATAATGTGATTTCTTTAAGTTCAGCTGGAAAACCACAGCTGGCTATCGTTAGAGCCTCCAGAATTTAAATGTGAATAAATCTTTTGTGTTTCGTACCATCGCTTGTTACCATGAAGAAGTGGACGGAAGAAAACAGCAACAACAGCAGAAATGGTTCGAAAAGTAAAGAAGTGACTTGATAGAAACACACATCGCAATGGCCGAAAAATGGATAGTGAGCTGAAAATAGCGCAATATTCCATGCGGCAAATATTGAAAAATGAGCTCGGGGCAAAGCCATTGAAATTCCGAAAAGTGCAAGAACTTACACCGCAACAGAAAGAAAAAAGACTCAAAAGAGCTAAAGAATTGCTTCGGTTGGTGGAAACTGGTGAACTGCCGAATTTGGTTTTCTCCGATGAGAAATCATTCGTTGTCCAGCAGCTTGTAAGCAAGCAAAATGGTCGTATTTACTTGCCAAAGAGGTCAACTGACCTTCGGTTGGCCACCAGAACTCAAGCACCACCACCATGGTGTGGGCGGCCATAACAGCCGATGGTCGCTCTCCGCTTGCATTAATCGACCGAATATTATTGCGAAAATATTCGGGAGGGTGAATTAAAGCCTTGGGCACGCAAACATTTTGGCCGCAGACCTTGGACATTTCAAAAGGACTCAGCACCATCGTACTCAGCACGCGGCGCCACACAAGAATGGTTACAAAATGAGGATCCTCGCTTCATCTCCGGATACCAATCCGTTGGACTATTGTGTCTGGAGTATTTTCGAAAGCAAGATTGACACTAAAAAATACCAAAGTGTCGATCACCTCAAGCATGCGCTTCGCCGGGAATGGGCCAAAATACCGCAGAGGAACATTCGGGCAGCCTGTGACAGTTTCATTGGCCGTTTGAAGGCCATAATTCGTGCCAAAGGTGACCAATTCGAACAATTCTAAACGTATTCTAAAATTTGATGCTATTTCCGAAATTTTTTGCTTTCATTCAAAAAATTAAAAAAAAATTAAAATTATCGCGTTTGACTTTGTTGCAGTTTTTTATCTCAGCCTGTAAATATCGTTATATTCGAAATAAATCGCATTTTTATTTTTCCAAAAATTTTAATATTAAATTGGAGTGCTTTCGATAGGTCGGGATGAATTCAGCTGTAATTAACAACAAATTATTTTACAAGTCCACCATTATTTTGAGGTCTTGCAATATTTTAAATCTCTTTGAAAGTTTATAAATATATGCGATTTCTAATTGCCGTCTCCATAAGCAATTCCCCTTCCTCAGAAGAACTGATATTTCCGTTACATTACAATTGGCTATTAAAATTCCACTATATTTTAGTACGTTCACAAAATATGCATTAAAAACAAACTACTGTATCTCATTTATATTTCAAAGAAATTCGCATTAGACAAATACACCGTACCAAGAATAAAAATTAAGGTAATTAGGTAATAAAAATGAATTCATTGTAATGATTATAATTTTCACCTAGAAAACTCATAAAAGCACAAGAGAGCACAAGCAAAACGAACGCAACGGGCTCCCCAACAACACAAAAATGGCCACAACCACTTTTCCGAATGGCAGAGATGGCCAAAAACAAAAGACCATAACGTCCCAACCACCACTTATGATCATAATTCATGGTAATGGTTTTTATTTCTTTTTTAGTCGTTCATAAAGGTGAAAAGCTACAAAAAGGAGAGAAAATAAAATACACTCACACACACACAAAGTGAACACATTTGCATTAAAATTTGTGGCAATTAAATGTGCGAGCTCGCCGCATAATGACCACCAGTTCATAATAATAATGAATATTTTCAAGTGAAACAAAATTGGTCGCTCACGCACTTTATTTTGTGGAAATCATATTAGCGGTAATTTAAACAATATAAAGCAATTTAATTTAATGAGAATTTAAAAGTCAGGTGGGAAATGTTATTTTAGTATTTTTATACCCTACGCCACAAGGTGGTCAGGGTATTATGTCTTTGTGCATATTATGGTAATAAGCAAAAGGAATAGGGATAGACCCTTAGTTCCTTTTGATGACGAGCATAGAATCACATTCTTCAAATCGGTTAAAATTTAGATATTGCTCCCAAATATATATTTTTCTTTTGTTGTGCACCAAACGTGTAATATCAATCCAAAAAGAATTGAATTTTGCACATAGGCCTGAAAATAAGCATGCAAAATTTGGTCGAAATCGGTTCATATATAGCTACAGCTCTCATATATATTGTTCATCCGATTTGTTATTTTTGTCCTGCGCAGCCGTAATATGCACTCTATAACAACAACATTTGGGAAAATATATCAGATACAGCTCAGATATATCTTTGCAAATCGAGATCGGTTGAGATTTGGATATAGCTCCCATATATATCTTCGTCCGATTTACCTTTTATTGTGCACCAAACGTGTAATATTAGCCCAAATTAGATGAAATTTGGCCCTTTGACCAAATTGAGTCTAGAACAAATATGTAAAATTGGGTGAAAATAGGTTCAGATATAGATATACCTCCCATATATGTTGTTCATCCGATTTGTTATTTTTGTCACCGCAGCCGTAATATGCACTCAGGAACAACGATATTCGGGATAATATATCAAATGCAGCTCAGGAATGTCTTTGCTAAATTTTATCGAGATCGACCCCGCTTTGGATATAGCTCCCCTAAAAATATTCATTCGATTTCAAGTTAATTGTGAACCAAATGGGTGATGCAAGCCCGAATTGAAAAGGCACAAATGCCTCGGCAGGTACCATTATAGGGGGGCTATACCAAAGCCTGGACATATCCATACAATATCTCGCCACACAAACTAGAACCCATTATGACCTACAAATACCAACTTTCAGACAAATCCGTGAAAAAACGTGACAAAAACCGTACCGTTATATGGGGCTACACCAAATTGCGGATCTACACATGCAATGTTTCGACACCAAAGCCCGTTATGACCAACAAATACCAATTTTTAGACAAATCCGTGAAAAAAATGTAACAAAAACCGTCAATATACAGAATATCGGGAGGACCTATACATGCAATGCAAGCGCTTGCTTGAGGTGATCGACACTTTGGTAGTTTTTAGTGCCAACTTTGCTTTCCTAAATACTCCAGACACAACAGTCCAACGGATTGGTATCCGGAGATTTTGGTGGCTAGTTTGCGCTGGAAATGAAGCGAGGAACCTCAATTTATAACCATTCTTGGGTGGCGCGTGCTGATTGCAATGGTGCTGAGTCCTGTTGGAATGTCCAAGGTCTGTTTGCGTGCCCAAAGCTTTAATACACCCTCCAGAATATTTTCGCGATAATATTCGGCATTTATTCTGACGCCACGGTTGATTAATAGCGGAGAGCGACCATTGCCTGTTATGTCGGCCCACACCATCACCATGGCCGGCGCTAGAGTTCTCGTGGTCAACCGAAGGTGCACATTTTCAGCTGACCTCTTTGGCAAGTAAACACTATCAATTTGTTTGTTCATAAACTGCTGGACTACGAAGGTTTTCTCATCGGAGAAAACCACATTCGACAGTTCACCACTTTCGGCCAAGCGAAGCAACTCTTTAGCTATTTTCTATTTTCTTTCTGCTGCGGTGTAAGTTCTTGCACTTTTTGGAATTTCAATGGCTTTACGCCGAGCTCATTTTTCAAGATTTGCCAAATGGAATATTGCGATATGTTCAGCTCACGTGCCATTTTTCGGCCACTGCGACGCGGGTTTCGATCAAGTCGCTTCTTAACTTTTCGAACCATTTCTGTTGATGTTGCTGTTTTCCTCCGTCCACTTCGTTGAGGTCGGCCTACGACGTCGGTAACGAGCGACGATACGGGACACGAAAGATTTATTCACATTTAAATGCTGGAGTGCTCTAACGATAGCCACTTGTGGTTTTCCGGCCAAATATAAAGAAATCACACTATCACGCTTGAATTCCATCACGAATAACCTTTTTTCTGGAAAATTCTCACCACAATGCTTTTGTACGCTTGTAAACAATATAATGAGCTGTCGCTGGAATAATTTTAACAGCTGTCGGACGAGTGGCTTTGAAATGGCAGCAGTCTGAATTTGGTTGCAGTTTTTTCATCTCACCCTGTTCAGACGGGATGAACAATTTAATATACCAACACCCTATGGAGGAAAACAGTGACGTACGCCGAAATAAATTTCGAAGCAAATTCGGGCCTAACTCTAAACAAATTAAATTTTCCGTGTAAAATATACCAAAATGATGAAAAAGGGGACCCAGGGTTCGCTCTCTGGTGGAGGCTATAAAAAAAATCGCATTTTCAGTCTTCCTATGAATGTAGAACATTTTCCACCACCAAATTCTCCCACTGTGCATAATTGCTAGACCAATTGGATTTCCATCGTCTGTTTTCTTTTTTTACTTAGACAATTTCATTGGAATTACATTTGTGGTTGTTACTCCATGGTTAGACAAACATATCCTCCACTGCCTTCCTCGCCAACTAATCCAACAACTCCAAAAAAAACGCCACCAAATGAACACATTAATTTTGGCATTTCATCGCCACTATGCAAATGATTAATTTTCCGTGGAATTTTCGAGTCAATTAATTTTTTTCCGAATTCAGAACTAGTTGTGTGCTTGTGTGGAAGTGAAGGTTGATGGCAGCAGTGGTTGTACGCACTCCTATTTTCTTTGCCAGACCAATGGACGCGACGCATTCATGTTCATAATTGGAGAATTTCAACAACAGCCACATAATTATGTTCGTATTTTTATTCATTTCATTTGAAATGTTGTGTTAATGGACGTGTGAAACTATGCCAATATCTCTATTTTGGTTTTTATTTCAATTAAATTTACTGTTAGTTGTTATTGTTGTTTTTGGTCACTATTCAATTGCGGGTAATTGGCCTATTTAGTGGTTGAAGAGTTTCGCGTGTAAGTTTTTGTGTTAATGGGTGAAATTACAATTTTTAATTTTTTTGTTTTTTTTCTTTGCCTGCTGCTGGAATTGAATTGTAATGAAAATTTCATATATATTTTTCTATATATCCGAAACTTCGCTTGAAATAAGAAAAGGTAGTAATTATTTTTAAATTCTGTTACAAATGTTTGTCCTTTTCACTAAAAAGTTAGGGTTACTTTCACTCGATAACGAAATGTATTCCCATCACTGTCTAAATTATTTATTTTGAAATAATATTTTCAAGAAACCAGTCTGAATTATGTTTTATGTTCACATCGTGTAGCCCTTATCCCTTAGAAAATTTTGTGATTGTCTGTGTTGCAAAAATAGGCCCAGTCAATTCCCCTGACACTCTCACGCTTGATATCTTCTTAGAACCTAAGTCTTCGAATTTCAGTTTTTATAATTAATTAGACTGCTAAAAGTTACTTTCTGGGGAAATGAAAGATATATATCCTCAGATCAAATTGCTCAGTTTGAACTATGTCGGGAGCTTCATATATAAATTTTGTCATAAAATTCTGAGTCGATTTAACGATGTCCGTTTCTCTTTTTGTCAAATTAGAATAATTTCAGTCAAGATTTGCCACAATAGTTTGTATTGTGTCTAGGATAGTTGGTATTGAAAATCGGCTTTCCATATTCGGTATTAAGATGAATTTAGTCACAATTCTTCAAGAAATTGGATCAAATTTGGTAATCACAATTTTTAATGGGTTTTACGTCACGAGGCACAACAGATATTTGGTATTTTGATAATTTAATCCATATTTTCATTCGAATTTCTTTAGAATACGATATTTTGGGTTCTTCTACCGGAGTCAAAACCATATTGGACCACGTTTTCCATATAATCAATCAACATTTTTCTACAATTTTTTTTTTCAAATTTACTCTTTAACTCCCATAATAGCAGTTTAAAGTGGAACACGTTGAAATATTGAATCCATATACTTTTATTTATAAATATTTTCTTTTCGTCATGGCACACACATAGCATGGAGGGTATATTAAGTTTTTCATTCTATTCTTAACTCATAATAATAATCATTTTAGATCCAACGAAGTTTATATATTTCTGATCATCGTAATATTCTAATTCAATTTAGCCCTGCCGTCCGTCCGTTGTAATCACGTTCAAGTCCAAAGGGCATAAAGTTGAAAGCATAGAGTTAGTTGTATTTTGCCTTCAGGCAGGTCAAGTTCGAACATGAGAAATTATATAAAATTCGGTATTTAGAGTTCATAATGGGCTCTTCCCCCTATGGCAGAATATTGACCCACTGATATAATTATACTGCATGATATTGACTATTTTAACGAGCGTATAAGCCATTTTTTTACTTGTTAATGCAAGTTTTTTGAACTTTTGTGGAACGAGAGAGAATGGTTCAATATATTCAATATTCACATATGTCCTTGCGAGGCCTAAGTCTTAATCCAGTATTACGATTTGCAAGCTTAAATTGCATCGTTACAAACGATTTTACTTTTTTTAACTTTTGTTGGAGAGGAAGTAGTAGACCGATTTCCGCCTCTCCGAAATCAATCTAAGTCTCTTAGAAATATTACTAGATCGACTCCAAATGTCTTGAAACCGATTTCGTTCAAAGAAAATTCAGAGCCCGTTACTCCCATGAGAAAACGTTTTGGGCATGTCAAATTATGATCTGTAGTGATATAGCTATCTAATCAGCGGAAAACATAGGTAAACCCAATTAGGCTGACACCTCGCACATCGTCATATAGTTATATTTTAGCATCGATAGTACAGGGTGAGATGAAAAAACTACAACCAACTTCAGACTGCTATCATTTATAAGCCACTCGTGCTCATTGAGCACTCATTATATTGTAACAAGCATACAAAACCATTTTGGTGAGAATTTTCCAGAGAAAAAGTTATTCGTAATGGAATTCAAACGCGATAGTGTGATTTCTTTATATTTGTCTGGAAAACCACAGGTCGCCATCGTTAGGGCACTCCAGCATTTAAATGTGAATAAATATTTTGTGTCTCGTACCATCGCTCATTACCGTGATACTGGTAGCGAAGCCCGACGTCAAGGAAATGGACGAAAGAAAACAGCAACATCAGCAGAAATGGTTCGAAAAGACTTGATCTAAACCCGTGTCGCAGTGGCCGAAAAATTGCTCGTTAGCTTAACATATCGCAATATTCCTTTCGGCAAATATTGAAAAATGAGCTCGGGCTAAAGCCATTGAAATTTCAAAAAGTGCAAAAACTTACACCGCAACAGTAAGAAAATAGACTCAAAAGAGCTAAAGAGTTGCTTCGCTTGGCCGAAAGTGGTGACCTGCCGAATTTGGTTTTCTCCGATGAGAAACCATTCGTTGTGCAGCAGTTTGTAAACAAACAAAATGATTGTGTTTATTTGCCAAAGAGGTTAGCTGAAAATGTGCACCTTCGATTGCCCACCAGAATTCAAGCGCCAGCCATGGTGATGTATGGGCCGCCATAACAGCCGATGGTCGCTCTCCGCTCGTATTAATCGACCGTGGCATTAGAATAAATGACGAATATTATGGCGAAAAGATTCTGAAGGGTGTATTAAAGTCTTGGGCATGCAAACATTTTGGCCGCAGACCTTGTACATTCCAACAGGACTCAGCAAAATCGCACTCAACACGCGCCACACAAGAATGGTTACAAAATTAGGTTCCTCGCTTCATTTCCAGCGCACAATGTCCACCTAAGACTCCGGATACTAATCCGTTGGACTATTGTGTCTGCAGTATTTTGGAAAGAAAGGTTGGCACTAACAAATTGTCGATCACCTCAAGCAAGCGCTTCGCCGGAAATGGGCCAAAATATCGCAGAGCAACATTCGGCCAACGTGTGACGGTTTCATTGGCCATAATTCGAGCCAAAATGTGACCAATTTGAACAAATCTAAAATTTATTCTAAAATTTGATACTATTTCCGACATATTTTGGTTTCATTCAATAAAATTAAAAAAAAGTGTAAAAATTATGGCGTTTGACTTTGTTGCAGTTTTTTATCCCACCTTGTATATGCTCCCTTACCTTGCATTTATATGCCTTACATCATGCTGCGGTAAATTGTAGAAGAGACAAGATAGGAAGATAGGTCCAAAGTTCCTTCTGATGATCATCATAGAATCAAATTGTGAGTTGATTTATACATGTCCGTTCCTATTTTTCTAAACAAAGTACAGGTCGTATTTGTTGCCCGATCAAGATGAAACTTTGCAAATATTTCATATTTGGTCCAAGGACAAAACGTATCGATAATTTGTTAAAATGTAAATATAACTCTCATATGTTATCTTCAATTGTGCACCAAATGTGTAATATTAACCCTAACTGAAAGTGAGTCAAATTCGGTGAAAATCGATTCAGACATAGCTATAGGTCCCATATTTATTGTCCAACAGATTTTTTTACCCATAGCCGTAAAATTCATTCCATGACAACGATATTCGGGAAAAAATAAATTAAAAATTTGTCGAGGCCAGTTCGGATTTGGATTTTATTCCCGCACATATCTTTTTCCAATTTCTATTCTATTTTTCGGAAATCGATTCATGGTAGGTTATACCCGTCATATATCAAATCAATTCAGTAGGATATCATATAGTAGGCCTCACCCGATAATTCTGTAATTTAAAAATTGCGATTATTTAATATTTTTTTATGAATTCTTGGCGATATATAAAATTTGAAGCTTTTAAAATGTCTTCCTGGATAGAAATCATACATATTTCGAGCAATTGTTTTTAATTATCTCCTAACTACAAATAATTGATTTTTAAAAAAATTGTTTAAGGTTTTTTGGCCAAGATTGTGGATTTTTCGAAAGCATACCTATAGTTCATGATTTTTTATAACTTTTAAAAGAATTTCATTGCAAAAATTGTGAACTAATAGATTACAAAAAATATGTGTTCGAGGAATTTTATTAACAGGCTCAAAGCTTTTTTACTTTGCAAATAATACATTTATGCCATTGGTACTTTTCGCAAAGTGTTTTCACATTTAATGTCTGTATAAAAGACGTCAGTATAAAACATAGAAAAAATGTAAATGTAAATTCTCCCTTTAAAACGATATTGCTTAAGTTAACATATTTTCGTTGTTGACATTTCCTCTTAATCTAATGTATATACATTTCTTATATATATTTTCTCCACCATATTTTTTCCAAATTGAATTCATAGTGGAAAAGTTCAATGTAACTCAAATTTAGTTCAAACCAAATTTTGTGCAAACAATCTCTCGTACTATACCGGAGAAAATTAATCTTTTCCAAGAAATTTCATATTCTGTGTGTCAAACATCCTGGCAACTTCAATGAATGAATGAATTGGCTGTAGTTACAAAGCCACACACTTGCTCTGCTTTCCCTTGCATTGCATTGAGTGTAGTTTGTTGTTTAGCCAAATTCAATGTTCCAATTAAAACATTATAAATTTAGCTAAAAATTCTAAGAAAATGTAATCAAAAAATTCAACAGTAACATTTAAATCTTTTTTGCATATTTTTCTAAATTAATTGTTTATGAAATGGCCTGAGAGATGTATAGAGTGGTTGATGTTGTTGGTTGCGTTGGCAACAGAGTGTAAGATCACAACGAAAGAAAGAGCTCATATAGATGAAAAAAGTGCCTTGACTTCCTCTTCCCGCCCCTGGTTCCTTTCTTAAGAATTATTATTGTCTGTTTTATTCATTTTATAATTTTCGCACTATTTTTTAATATGAATTAAATTGAAATGAAAAAAAAATCAAAAAGAACAAAATAATAATGAATTGAAAGTGTAATAATGGCAGTGCGTAAATGCCATGTTTTCTACCGAGGGGGGAATAACAATTTGAGTTTGCTAAATATACCAAAATACCGAAAAAAGGGAGGTACCATTATATGGATACTATACCAAAAAGTGGACCTACATGACCCATTTTCAATACCAAAAGTCCTGCAGACATACTACACGTTTGAGTAAAATGTTATCAAACCACTTCATTTCGTTCGGTAGCTAGAGTAATTTCCACAGACAGTTAGACGGCATTGAAATTTATGCTGACTAAGAATATATAAACTTTTTGGGGTCTAAAATGCATATTTTGAGGTATTACAAACGGCATGACAAACTTAATATACCCTCCATACTATGGTGGAGGGTATAAAAACAAGAATTCCTTCCACTATAATCAGAACAATTTTTAAGATGTTTATAGAAAACTATTTGTGCTCAGTTGTCTGAGAGCCTGTCTTAAGACGATCTGTAACATTGTTTTCATGTCGGCTGTCAGTCAGGATCTCCATGAGAACCCACTTAAACATATAAAATGAAAAGATTAGAATTGTCTCTGTTCTGGTCTTCTTGGTTCTGCTCGTTTTTTTTTTTAACGTCAGCCACCATAGGGCTGTTTCGGTGCGATGTATTGGATGCAGATAGTGGATGTATTCAGCGTTTCTGTCATACCATTCTGTTCAAACAGGCATTTCTCGCTTGAGCTAGTTTCTAGTGAACCAAACATGGAATGTGTGGAGAAGCAGTTAAGTGTGGAACTACTGAGGTAGAGGGGCATAATGTGTATATCCCGCCTATTAATACCTGAGAACCGCCAGACATTAGCCCGCTGTTGGTAGGCTGGTCTGGTACTAGGGGATTTTAATATACGCTGCATCTCTTTAATTGCCCTGTCAAGCCTACCAGACTCACTCCAGAAGACCTTCCCTTAACTTCCCAAAAATTTCTTATAACCGACATTATAAGCGACTGAAAAATTGGTGTTACCGACAGTTGTGAATAATTTTGTCGCTAACTAGTTACCGAAGCGCACTACAGGGTGAGATAAAAAACTACAACCAGGTCAAACGCCATCATTTTTACTTTTTTTTTAATTTTATTGAATGAATGCAAACCAAAAATTGGAAATGGCATCAAATTTTGGAATCAGTTTAGATTTGTTCGAATTGGACACCTATGGCACGAATTATGGCCTTTAAACGACCATGAAACCATCACACACTGCCCGAATGTTGATCTGCGGTATTTTGGCCCATTTCCGGCGAAGCGCTAGCTTGAGGTGATCGACACTTTGGCATTTTTAGTGGCAACCTTGCTTTCCAAAATACTCCAGACACAATAGTCCAACGGATTGGTATCCGGAGATTTTGGTGGCCATTGTGCGGTGGAAATGAAGTGAGGAACCTAATTTTGTAAGCATTCTTTGGTGGCGCGTGCTGAGTCCTTTTGGAATGTCAAAGGTCTGCGGCCAAAATGTTTGCGTGACCAAGGCTTTAATACACCCTCGAGAATACTCACGCGTATATATTCGGCATTTATTCTGATGCCAAGGTCGATTAATAAGAGCGGAGAGCGACCATCGGCTGTTATGGCGGCCCACACCATCACCATGGCCGGAGCATAAATTCTGGTGGCCAACCGAAGGTGCAAATTTTCAGCTGGCCTCTTTGGCAAATAAATCCGATCATTTTGTTTGTTTACAAACTGCTGGACAATGAATGTTTTCTTATCGGAGAACACCAAATTCGGCAGTTTACCACTTTCAGCCAAGCACCGAAGCAACTCTTTAAGTTCTTGCACTTTTTGGAATTTCAATAGCTTTACCCCGAACTCATTTTTCAATATTTGCCGAATGGAATATTGCGATATGTTCAGCTCACGAGCCATTTTTTGGTCACTGCGACGCGGGTTTCGATCAAGTCGCTTCTTTACTTTTCAAACCATTTCTGCTGATGTTCTTCCGTCCATTTCCTTGACGTCGGGCTACTTTACCAGTTTCACGGTAACTAGCGATGGTACGAGACACAAAAGATTCATTCACATTTAAATGCTGGAGTACTCTATCGATAGCCACTTATGGTTTTCCGGACAAATATTAAGAAATCACACTATCACGCTTGAATTCCACCACGAATAACTATTTTTCTGGAAAATTCAGCTGTCACTGGGATAATTTTAAGAGCTGTCGGACGAGTGGCTTAAAAATGACAGCAGTCTGAAATGGGTTGCAGTTTTTTCATCTCACCCTGTATATATTCCATTTCCTATGGTCCAATATATTCCATTTTCACACTTGCTGTAACATACGTGTTGGGATGTGTTGATCTTTATCGGAAATTCCCATCGCTAAATATGTGATTTGTATTTTTTTGTAAAAAAAAAAACTTTAGAGGTGGATGGTGGAAGGAGTGGACCGATATTACCTATCTATATTACCTATCTCAATGTAAAAATATTACATAGATCCAAGTTTGTATCAAGTCGAATACTCTCTTCAAACGTACGGACACTGCCAAAACGGATTTTGCTCAAAGGGACCTAGGGCTTACAACGTTATTTCGGGGAGGCGCATTTTGGCCGTATCAAATGATTTACCCTCTGCTCCCATAAGGGTGAGGGTTTCATTAAATTTCTTTACCAACCTTACTCACCCGATCCTCCTTTAAATTTTCGGTGCAATAAGAAAACCCCAAAGTAATTCCTCAAAGAAGTAGAAAACACAACATAAAAAAATGTAAACACACATTACATTTTCATGCGAACAATTTCAAGGAATTGAGCATATCAAGCGCGTCGGCACGCTCCGTTTCGGCTCACAATTAATTTTCCCTATGGGCCTGCAAATGAAGAGATGATCAGTGACATGGCAGTGGTGGCGGTCCAACAATATGTTCCGATCATTGTAGTATTTTGGGCTATGGGGTTGCTGATGATGGTGGGCAATCGGTGGAAAGGGGTATCAATCAAATCGTCATCTGCAGACACTGGCAATGGGGCTGTAATGCTGCTGTTTCTGCTTCTGCTACAGCTGATGATGATGAAAACATGCTACATGTGTTGCCACTTCCACCTAAAAACACATTTTCCTCTAACTTGTCAGTATTTAATTTTACATACAACAAATCTTCATACACACATACACAGACTTTTACACTTTTTTTTTTGGTTGGCAGACAAAATTCTGTTGTTGCAGCTTGCAACAAAAAAAATTTGTCTGAAGATCACAATCATGACACAAAGTAGTGGCAGTTTAATGAATAAAAATAAAATGCAAATTTTAAATGAATGCAGCGGCAGCATCAGCATTAGCTTTGTTGGATATATTTGGTATCCCCAACAACCTCTTCTCCCACTTGCATGCCACACATTGCGCTACATGCGTGAGGGTGTTGATGATCTAAAGGTATGTGTGTGTGTAAACGTGACTCCAACACCAGATAGTTTTTTGTTTTGGTTTTTAGATATTAGGAGGGTGGTTGGTTGGGCAATGTCGGCTGGCCACGGTTGCTGCAACCGAGACTTTGATTATAATTCAATTGTAACCAAATTGGACTCCGATGCCATGGATGTTGGCGGTGGTGTTTTTGTAAATGTTCCTGCTGCCTTAAATAATAATGTTGTTCTTGTTTTTCTGTCTGTCTGTCTGTCAGTTGTAGTTTTTGCTTGTTGATATTACGCTGTGCAGCACTTACAAGACAATTCACTTTGTGCGAAATTCGAAATTAAGTGGCTGTGTTGTTGTAGTCACGCGTGTCCTCTAAGCATTCACTTAGCCATCCCGCCTGGCAAGCAAAGGAACAACGACAAATTCTCAAATATTTCACAGAAACCCTTCACTGACTCGAGTGTGTCTGTATGTGGTGGGCCGCCGCCAGTCGCCTTCACTAATGCTAAACTGTTGTTCTACTATTGCCAATGCCATAGTATGGAGTATAGTATCCAGTATCTCAATCAAGCAGCCAACCAGCCAACCAACCAGCTTGCTTCTTCCTTACTTGCCAGCACCCAGTCAGCCAGCCAAGCAGCATTGCCATCGCCCATTCATTCTTAGGGGGCTATAACTAATTACATTCGCAATTATTTCATGTTTTGGCCAATTTAGTGGGACAAATTTATCTGTGCGGTGTCATCTATTTAGAATTGATGGTGCAGCTGTAGTTGCACTTGCACCCAGCCTGGCCTGCATACACATACACTTGCAAACATTTGACCATACATACATGTGTATGCAATGTGCATCGACAGCAACAGCAGCATCATCGTTGTTGTTGTCGTCATCATTGTGGACGATGATGGTAACAGTGGTGCGCCTTCATTGTTTGCCAATTTCTGTGAACGATATTTACGGACAACAACTACATTGTCAGCTACCCACAGTGGTTAAAAATGGATGACATAACTAGAAAAGTTCCAATGAAATGCACAATCTTTTTCGAACTCCTACCTTGGGAAATAGTCTTGGAATTCGGAATGTAAGTAAACAATTTGGACCAGAAGTCGGCACATAAGAGTTGTAAGGGGACCAAATCGTGGACTCCACTTAGTTTATATGTCAGCTGATCCGGTCCGCGTTGTCTGCCCATATTTTTAGTCCATTTAATGCATGATGGTTTCCAGATCTGGCTCATATAAGTGGCACTTTGATTTGATAAATAGAAATGAATACCTATGGCAAAAATTTCACAGACCGGTCGACTTGAAGTATTCTAAAAAACCTGATTATATAAAAGTTAATTAAACTTTTAACACCCTACACCATAGCACCTCCAAGTATGCCTTAGGGTCCCCACAACATCAATGTTCTTGATCACAACAAAATAGAATGACGATTAAACAATGTGTTCGTCAGCCAATGTTCTATGAGCTGTACCAAAATATATGCCTATGTTGAATTTTTTCTGTAAAATGGCTCTCTAACCCCAAAGTAGCTTTAACACAATTAAGATCATGAGGTATATGAGGATGCCAAATAAGGGTAAAATCAATTGAAAAATATGGCTAAGACTCCGGCAATAGCTGAAATCAGGGTTATAACAAATCGTGAGCTATACAGGGTGAGACGAAAAAACTGCAATCCACTTTAGACTGCTGTCATTTCTAAGCCACTTGTCCGACATTGTTAACAAGCGTACCAAAACATTTTGGTGAGAATTTACAGAAAAAAAGTTATTCGCGATGGAATTCAAGCGTGATAGTGTGATTTCTTTATATTTGACTGGAAAACCACAAGTGGCTATCGATAGAGCACTCCAGCATTTAAATGTGATTAAATCTTTTGAGTTCCGTACCATCGCTCGTTATCGTGATACTGGTAGCGTAGCCCAACGTCAAAGGAAGTGGACAGAAGAAAACAGCAACATCAGCAGGAATGGTTCGAAAAGTAAAGGAACTACTTGATCGAAACCCGAAAAATGGCTCGTGAACTGAACATATCGCAATATTCCATTCGGCAAATATGGAAAAATGAGCTCGCGGTAAAGCCATTGAAATTCCAAAAAGTACAAGAACTTATACCGCAACAGAAAGAAAATAGACTCAAAAGAGCTAAAGAGTTGCCTCGTTCGGCCGAAAGTGGTGAACTGCCGAATTTGGTTTTCTCCGATGAGAAAACATTCGTTGTCCAGCAGTTATATATAGCAAAATAATCGTGTTTACTTACCAAAGAGGTCAGCTGAAAATGTCCACCTTCAGTTGGCCACCAGAACTCAAGCGCCGGTAATGGCGATGGTGTGGGCCGCCATAACAGCCGATGGTATTAATCATCATCATCATCAGATGATAATGCATCAGAATAAATGTCGAATATTATCGCGAAAATATTCTGGAGGGTGTATTAAAGCCTTGGACACGCAAACATTTTGGCCGCAGATCTTGGACATTCCAACAGGACTCAGCACCATCGCACTCAGCATGCGGTGCCACCCATGAATGATTACAAAATGAGGTTCCTCATTTTATTTCCACCGCACAATGGCCACCAAAATCTCCGGATACCAATCCTTTGGACTATTATGTCTGGAGAATTTTGGAAAGCAAGGCTGGCACTAAAAAAATACCATAGTGTCGATCGCCTCAAGAAAGCGCTTCGCCGGGAATGGGCCAAAATACCGCAGATCAACATTCGGGAAGAAAATATCCTTGCAAGAAACCAAGCTGTGGCATAGAACCCCTGTAATGGCACATCCTGCTATTCAGTATTCTTGTGATTTTAGTCCAATTTTTTAAAGTAATTCTCACAAAATTGCCATTTATAGTTCGTAATAGGATCCACCTCTATTTCCAGCAGACATTTGTCTTTACCGGCCAACGGTTTCTCACAATCGAGGTAACTCCGAATATTCGGTTATTTTAGGATTTGCAACATGATTCAACGAAGTTGTCTTAGTTAGTTACCTTAATGGATACCTCCCTCTACATATTCCTCATATAAAGGTTTTCTGATTTTCTCAAATTTGTTCCAAATAGTGAAAAAAGCATATGCCGACCGAACACTGGACATAGAAACACATACACATTTTTTGAATAGTATTACTTTCCCACTACCACTTTCCCACAAAAACCCAAAATTTCCAAAAAAAAAAAAATACCTGATAAAGCTAAGGAAGGTATCCAAGTTCGCTCAAACTTGGCACATCATAATATTTGAACAACAAACAGATGAAATAATGGAGGACATGGATTCACTCCTTTTGGTATCTCTCTCACGAGGATCTTAATTGGGAATATATCGACCCATCTTCTTAGCATCTCCACCAGAAAGGTACGACATAATTAAAATATTAATCACGGAGCAGTGAAAAATAAAACAACTAAAAAAAACCTTATTTTCGGCTGGGCCGAACTTTTAATACCCTCCACCTTGGGGTAAAGGAAACATTAGAACCCATTATGACGCCCAAAAACAAATTTTTAGACATATTCGTGGGAAAATGTAGCCAAAATCATCAAAATATCGAATATCGGGAGGTACCGCTATACAAAAAAAGTGAAGCTATACAAACAATGTTTCGCCAACGGAGCTAGAACCCATTAGGACACACAAATACCAATTATTAGAAAAATCCGCGAAGAAATGTGACAAAAATCATTAAAATACCGAATATCTGGAGATACCGTTATATGGGAGCTATACCAAAACTTGGGCCCATACATACAATATTTCGCCACACGAACTTGGACCCATTATGACCTACAAATATCAATTTTCAGACAAATCCATGAAAAATACCGAATATTGGGAGGTACCATTACATGGGGGTTAATATACCCTCCTTTCCAAGGTGGGGGGTAAAAAATCGATTTTAGCCTCTGGCCGAAGAGCCGACCTTTTTTTCTATCGTCTTTAGTTCCCTAACCACTGTGTCTAGTTTGAATGCAAAATTTCATTCCATTATCCAAAGAATGTTCAATGCAATGTAAATTTCAACGAAATGAAATGAAATTTCCAAACCGAACCAAAACCGAAACTGGAAAATGAATGAAACTGATTGTTACATCTAGCCATTGTGGCTGGACCGAGGCGGGAGTTTTATCTCTCTCTCCTCTCCTCTCCTCTCCTCTCTGCCCTCTTTATTTCCCTCCAGTCTCATTTCATTGATTCATGTAATGGATGCAACAATAATGGCCAGTGCGAGTACATTACTTATACGACCAAATGCGTTCGTGTGTGTGTGTATGGCTGGCTGTGCGCATGAGAATGCGAAGCTTAAAAAAGTCATTAAGATGTAAAAATGTTCAGTGATTGAATCGGTCGTCGCTCACAAATAGTTTTGCCTCTGTTTGCCAAATTAGATTCATTAAGATTTTTGCTGTTATAATTAGTTGCTGTCGATGATGTTGAGAATGATGCTGATGCTGACGCTGATGATATTGGAATTGATGTAGCTGTGATTGCGATGTAGTAATTGGTTTGTTTAAATACCATGTGAAATGAAGCATGTGAAATAAAACACCAAATACAAATTTGCTGTTGTTGTTATTCTAATAACAATAGCCTTAATAGGTTGACATTTTCAATAAATCCGACTATTATAAATGTTAAGTAAATCACACATATTTGTAAAACTTTGCCTAATTCAACCAATCTATGAACAGATATAGGTCATAGATTGGTTCACTTCTACTGGTACCTCTACCGCAAAGGGTCGACAATTTTAATAGCCATAACTCGTATAAAATAACACAGTTTCTCTCCTGAAACTATGCACTTTAAAATATTTCTGTCAGCACTATCTCTGGATATATCGGTCCACTCCCACAAAATGTCATAATTTTTTAGAACAAAAATATTTTTTTGAAAACCTCTCACATATCAATATTCCAGTAAAAAATTGTTTGAGAGGCTCTTCTACAAAAGATCAAAGATTTCCAATATGCTAAGGTCGAAACATATGCTACACATCCGTCGGAAAACTGACGGTAGTATAGAGGGTATATTAAGTTCGGCACCACTAAGTATATATTTTCTTTATCGGAATAAGAGTATATGCCAATTTAGCAATGTCTGTTGATAAAATTTTGCTCAGATCTATTTTGGGTAGAATCGTTGGTTGGGGTCATATAGATCACGTTTTGACATATCACCCACAAAACGATACACTCAGATTTATGGTGCTTTGTTCATGCATGTAGGAAGCATCCTTGAAAAGAAATGTCTATAAATATATAAGTTAAGGTATGGTCCCTATATAACTTTACCAAGCGATATTCCATATTTGATGTATTTTCTTACATTTTTCGCCGAAATTGTTATGTAATGATCGTAAATGTAGGTCCATCATCACATATCCCCCATGTAAAGACACATCCATACATAAATTTACATTATTTTCGCAAAATGATTCAACGGCATTATTTTAAAGTTATATCATTTAATACGGCCTAAACATGCCTCATTGGGTTTTAAATCCTAGATCTCTTTGGACCACATCCGTTTCAGGAAATGTGAAGTCGATCTAAGGGTGTATGTCTGTCTGGTTGGTTGGGGCGCACGATAACTCTCGAAGGTAGTTTCCGATTCAAAGTTGGTACATCGTAATTATATTATAAGTTTAGGATCAAGTTCGGAGACGGGCAATATCGGCTCACTCCTTCTGGTACTTGCCCCACCGAAAGTCAAAATTGTCTTGGAAAATTATATAACTCATGGAACAAGAAAGGATTATCCAATTTTGGTCAAACTTTACAAATGTTTATATTCGTATTAGTGCTAGGTCGGGCGCGAAAATGGACAGCATAGGTTATTTCCATCATGTACCTCCCACACAAAGGACCAACATTTTCCTACCGGAATATATCGGACCACCCCCTCCACAACGGGTTAATTTTTTTAATAAATTTACCTCTCATAAGATGCGAAATAAGGATCGGAATCATTCTAAATTTTATACGTTCCAATAATTCTACAAGCACAAGTTTTGATATGAAGATGATAGTTACCGGCACACTCCTTCTGGTAGCTCCACCACAACGGGTCAAAATTTTGAATAATTATAACTTTTATAAATATGGAATATATCGGATCACTCTTTCTAGTATCTCCCCCATAAAGGGTAGACATTTTCCCTACTTATAACCCTTATAACATTCAAAACAAGTTAGCACGTATTTTTTTTAAATAATCGTTGCTAATTCCTTTCTTATTTTTAAAGAAAATGGATCAATTAGGCCTCCGTGACTCGTTTTGGGTGCATCGGATTTTTAATACATACGTACGGATTTTCTGTGTCCCAATTGCGACAGTTTTATTTTTGTATATATGAAGTCAGCACCATGCTTCTCTTCTTCCAAAATCCGTTCGCAATTTTCGCTTCTATTCTGCAATATTGCCATGATAAAAATTAGATGGCGGAACCTGTGGATAAATTGCCGCCCTCTTAGTTCGAATTTTCAAAAGCGACCTGCATTTCACAATTCAAGCTGTACTGCTTTAAGATCCCCTTTTGGTCGAATGTTAAAACCATTATCTTACCCCATCCACCAGTAGTAAGCCACATGTCACTTTAAGTGTCTAGTCTCAGCGGATAGTGGTTATTACTGCTCCATCTAACCAGCTGTATACGCCTATTGTAAACTGTTGGTTTTATGGAAAACCTTTAGTAATCTGTGAGTGGATTAAACATTTGGAAAATGTATGAAAATATTACTGTCCTTATTGTAAAGGCGAGAGTCAAGAGTGCCCAACCCATGCGATCCTATTGAAATAGTAATGATTTTTTATTGGACTGAACTGTAGATTTGATTGTAGATATATCTATATTGCAATCAAAATGTTATATTTTTAAAATTTTTTTCGTAGATGTTTCTCTCGAAAATATATCTACCACAACGTATTTCACCTTCAGAGCTTTTTTGAACATTTTGTTAAATGCAAGCATCCTTTTTGTCTCCGTTGAGTGTACGCCACTTGACATTTTGCCTCTTTCAAATGAGTGTGTATAACACGAAATGTTCAAAAGCATGAAATTGTCTCACCTATTGCTATCTCTGTCTTCAACTCAATTTTCACGCACACCCACCCATCCACCCACACTACTCCTACCATGCCACCTTCTATAGTATAGAATATGTATGGGTCGACAACAAAGCAATTGAGAAAAGTTGATTTTGTGTTGGCCCCGTAATTTAGTTTCGTTTTGAAACAGTTCAAGTACTTTTTAATTGGATTGGCTGCTTGGATGCCATCACCCACCGCCAGCAACACTCCGAAGTATGGGTTCGGACATCCTTTTGTTACATTTCAAATCATTGACTTTTAGTCCTGCGAGTATTTATTGTACTATCTATGTTTGCTATGTTATATAGAATGTTAAGAATTGTTGTGTTGCTATAAAGGCAACGGAATATTTGAAATATGTGGAAATAGGTTGGGTGTATATCAGGGGGCACTGCAATTAAAAATCAAAATGACGGCTTAGAATGTGCTATAAAATAGCAGAGCGTTTTTAATCTTTTTGGAGTTGCTGACTTATTTTATACTAGAACAATGCATGTGTTTGATTGTAATCAAACTCTGATATTTTAATATTTTGACCTTTTATAACGTAGACTGTCTGCCAAATAAGTGGAAACAACTGAAATTGGGACCTGATAGGGCTGATGTCCTCAGAAATGTGCAAATCATATTAGCAAAATTATATATGGCGACAAGGTGAGGAGGCATTGAAAAAAGGTTATATGTGTTTTTACTTTAAACAAAATTTTAACAAATTTATCTCACATGCATATTTTAAAGTTTCTACATACAGATCAGATTCAGATAGATCTAATGTAACGTGGGAATGTGCAGGTCCATTCTTTTGGTATGTGTCCCAATATGGATACCGGAACACTGATAGAACCTTGAAACGAATCTAATATACCCTCCATACATCGTATGAAAATGCTATAAAAAACCACTGAATATATGTAGGCAAGTCATACTGTCGCCTAAAAGATCAGTTAAATTTTTAAGCACATTATCGTGTGTATGCTGCTGTATTTCACCAATGGCTTCAAGGATATTGTCTTTTAATGTGTCAATTGTCTACTACCTAACTTTGGCGGTACCCTACAAATAATTGGCCAAAGGTGTCAAATCGCAACTCTGAGGTGAACTGAGGATCTAAAACATCTTTTAAATCAGATATGAGTTTTTTGTTACCAATCATGAAATAAGCACTAGCTGAAAAGGGTTAGATGGCGGACCCTAAATACAGCGTGAGATAAAAAAAAATTCAATAAAGTCAAACGCCATACATTTTTCATGTTTTTTTTTTTTTTAATTTACTGAATGAAAGAAATAGCATCAAATTGATCGAATTGGTCACCTTTGTGGTCAACCGAAGGTGCACATTTTCAGCTGACCTCTTTGGCAAGTAAACACGATCATTTTGTTTATTCACAAACTGCTGGACAACGAATGTTTTCTAATCGGAGAAAACTAAATTCGACAGTCCACCACTCTCAGCCAAGCGAAGTAACTCTTTAGCTTTTTTGAGTCTATTTTCTTTCTGCTGCGGTGTAAAATCTTGCACTTTTTGGAATTGCAATGGCTTTAGCCCGAGCTCATTTTTCAATATTTGCCGAATGGAATATTGCGATATGTTCAGCTCACGAGCCATTTTTCGGCCACTGCGACACGGTTTCGAACAAGTCGCTTCTTCACTTTTCGAACCATTTCTGCTGATGTTGCTGTTTTCTTCCATCCACTTCCTTGACGTCGGGCTACGCTACCAGTATTTCGATACGAGACATAAAAGATTTATTCACATTTAAATGCTGGAGTGCTCTAACGATAGCCACCTGTTGTTTTCCAGCCAAATATAAATAAATCACACTATCACGTTTGAATTCCATACCGACTAACTTCTTTCTGGAAAATTCTCACCAAAATGCTTTTGTACGCTTGTAAACAATATAATGAGCTGTCACTGGAATCATTTTAACAGCTGTCGGACGAGGGGCAGCATTCTGAAGTTGGTTGCAGTTTTTTCATCTCACCCTATATAAACATCATTTTTTTGTTCCGGAGATACTAATCGGTGTAGTAGATCCGAATTTTTTTCTTTCGAATATATCAATAGAAACATGTTGAAAAAATGGGTAAGTCTTTACATAGCCGGGACTAGGGATATTCTCCTTGAATTTAAAAATAAATGAAGAGATACTTCTGAATTTTCATTCGAGCTGATTGCGTTGACGTATAAATCAAATATAGATACATACATTTTAGAACGACATAGGACTTTATTAAAAGGCAATTGTCCCGAAAGTTGGCATGATCACGTGGCAGGAATGTGTAACAATATTATATAAAAAATCAAAGATATGAATATAATACTTGAAATACTCTTCTTGAAAAGTAGTTTTCTTGAAAAAAGCTCAGACCTACATATGCCGACTGTTCAAACGGCGAAACGTAAAAATAACCCCTAACAATCGGAAATTAATAAATATGTTACCCCCATTCGTGAAATTTGGTTCAGATTTATATACCGTAAATTATAGCAGCAGCAGGGCAGGCTTTACCCATTGTTTTATAATAATTTTATATCGCTTCGACTGAACCGGTGCTATCCTCCCAAAAAATATTTACCTTCCTTTTATGTGATTAAAACTCGGTGAGCGATTTTGCTACATAAACAGTATAGAGGTAATATGCCTTCAAGAAATGGGTAGTTTGTATAGTTCTCTGTCAGCATCCATCAATTTTTGCTGATTAAAAATCCGCTACAACAATTTCAGTAATTATTGAAAAATTGAGTCAAGTTTTTTGAAGACTCCGTCTCAGTAACCAGGGCATAACAATCAAAATGGTTCATTTTTTGTATAATTAAGTATGTCCAAGATTTTGAAAAAATATTATATATTAAACATGTCTATATCTTTTTCAATGTAAAAACAATGTATAACCCCTTTCAAGCAAATCGATATTTTCCAAACGATCGCCATAAAACTCTTAGCAACCTAGACTATAAAAAAAATTTTTCTCTGTTTTTGTCTTCTCATTTTTTTTTTAATTTCTTCCACTTTGTTCAAAATTAATTGAAATGGATTTATCGCATTTTTTACATCTTTTGCTGTTTCCTTTTTGGGGTGCTTCAGACAAAAGAGGAAACAAAACAAAATTGTAATAAGAAAATAACAACAACGGCAGCAACAACAACAAACAGCACCATCATCAATAAAGAGAACACCTTCAGAGGTTAATTAAAGTCCTTTTGTTAGTACACAGAACGGAAAGTGGAAAGGTAACTCTTTCTTCGTGGCTGGCTGGTTGGCTGGCAGTCTATCTTGCTGCTTCATGGCCAGAAGGAACAACAAAGAGTTGTATGTGTCTGTGCTTGAATACTTTTGAAAATAAGAAATATACACATACACACACAATCACAGAGAGAGCATTGCAGAAAGGCTATGGAACTTGCCATAGAACCTCCATAACTTTTATTTCATTTAACCCATTTTAAGGATAACAAGCATGCTATATATCTATGTAGGTCCCTCACATAGTATGGGCTGAGTGTGTATGTATTTGTGCACAACAATAAAGCCCTTTACAGCATTGGCAAGGAGAATAAACGGCAGCACCATCATTTTTATTTAAGTGAGTGGAAATTTGTTACATTATAATTATTTTCCACAATTGGACATATTGGTATGGTTACACTAAATGCCAGCCAGCTAGGCAGCCGGCAGCAACCACTTCACAACAACTACAACCAATTTTATTTTATATTATAAATCCCCTCCCACCCCTACGACTAAGGCCATTAAGCAACATGCCCTAATGGTGGAGAAGGAGTAGAGTTTTATTGGAACTGAAATTCTGCTGGAAAAAAAAATCAGACGCCATTTTTAAGCTTTTGCCATAGCCTCCCAACAGCTAAAATCAGAAAGTTATACAAATTGTCTATATACTAAAAAGTGTAGAGAACATAGTTGTCCTTATTGCTCCTTAGAGCGAGATATGGCTAGGAGTGTTGGCGCAGGCGTTTGATGGTGGTGAATTCAGACTGAACTTTGTATGTATTGAGCATGACTTGGAGGTGTGTATTACAAATAGAGAGTTGGAAATTCTCCACAAGGCAAAAAAAGGATATGCGCAGGCTTGAGTATATGAATATATACACATTTACTCATCAGGGGCAATATTGTCCAACTGACACATCTCGTCCTGCAGGTGGTGAGTTTGCCTATTTGCTTCTCAAGGGGTGATATGGCAAAATGGAAATAAGTCTTGAGCTAAAATAAGAGGAGCATGAAATGCGGAAATTTTGTAATATCATTAAACGCACACACACACAAAAAGGCCCCCACCCCTCCAACACACACTCACACACCGATTGCTACATATAATTTGCTATATCTGTCTGTGTTTTGTGGGTATCTTAACAAGCGGAGAACTATAAATGTTGAATTTTATTTTCAGTAATTTTTATTTCCGCTCAATTGTCCCTCTTGGCTTGGCAGGGAAAGCAACAGAATGATATCCTTAAAGGATATCAAGTCCACGCTATGTGGTGTTAGTGTTGGTGCTGCTGATGTTGTTGTTCCTTTGCTAGTTAAATGTAATTACCGGCAAGTCTGGCAGCATAGAAACGAAACGAATTTTGTGGTTTTCTTTAGTTTCCAATTTTTCAACAAATGACCCCAAAATGATTACACCAACACACGCACACTCACACACACACACATCTCAAAAGCACAGTACAGCCAGTTCGGGATCAAGGGAAAGTTGGAGGGTCATGCCATATTATTAGTTATTTACTCATAAAACTAGGGGAACATTTTCGCCTGGTAATCATTATACAATTATGTAATACATAAACAATTGTCATCTCCTTTCGAACAACAACAACAATGTAATGCTCGCTCTCTCTCTCGGAAAAATAACAGTAATTTAGTGGGTGGTTGGCTGGTCGTTGATGGCCATAATAGGACTCCATGGCAGCGCAGAAAATTGGCAGGAGGAAATACTGCAATTAGAACCATATTAACCGTAATTAAATTTAATTGTTTAATTAAGCGCATAAAAGAGCACAAAATACCATAAATAATGAATTAAACAAAGAACAGCAGCACCAACAACAATAACTTTATTGCAGACAATTTAATTTTGGTGAAATAAAATATGACCAAAAAAAAAAATTGTTGGTTATTATTTATAATTGTGGTATTATATTTTAAAATTAAATGTTTTTTTCTTTTCGGTTTATAGCAATGAAATAATGATGTGTAATTAATTTTCCCCAGCAAAGAGCGGTGGTATAGAGAAATTGATGTTTATTTGCCGTCGGTGATTGAATGGTAAATGGCAGAGAGTATACTCTATAGGATGAGAGAACATTTTTTGAAATTTAGTGGCAGAATAAAACTTACAGCATATTTTGGTAACGATGTTTTTAACATTATTTCGTAAATTTGTCGAGTGAAAACATATTTTGGCTTTTGGACAAAATGTGTTTTTCTGTCAGCAACATTTTTATACCCTCCACTATTCTATGGAGGGTACATTAACTTTGTCATTCCGTTTGTAACTCCTCGAAATACTCATGTCAGACCCAACAAGGTATATATACTCTTGATCAGCGTAAAATTCTAAGTCGACTTAGCGATGTCCGTCTGTCTGTTGTAATCATGCTATCTTTCGAACGAATTGAGAAAGAAAGCTAAAATTTGGCACACATGTTTATTTTGCCAGTAGGCAGGTTATGTTCGCAAATGGGACATGTAGGTCCACGCCCCCATATATCGGTACCTCCCGATATTTGGTATTTTCATGATTTTAGCGACATTATTTAATGGAATTGTTTCAAATTTGGTATTTGAAGTTCGAAATGGATACTACAGCCTAAGACAGAAAATTGTCTGTGCAGGCCCACGTCTTCGTATAGTCCTCATATAACGGTACCTATCGATATTCGGTATTGTGATTATTATAGCGACATTATTCACCGGAATTGTTTCACATTTGGCATTTGAAGTTCGTAATAGATACTACAACTTATGGCAGAAAATTGTCTGAGCAGGTCCAAATCTTCGTATAGCCCCCCTATAACGGTACATCCGATATTCAGTATTTTTTGATTTTTAGCGTCATTATTCACCGGAGTAGTTTCAAATTACGTATTTAGAATTCGTAATGGGAACTACAGTCTGTGACACAAACTTTTTTATGCAGGTCCAGGTCTTCGTATGGGCCCTACATATCTGTACCTCCCTATATTCGGTATTTTCACGATTTTAGGTACAATACTCGCCGAAATTTTGAAGATGCTACATTATACCCGTTTATAATAAGCTAATGGCTTATAACAAGCAGAGCCCAATATAACGGCTATATTCGGTATTTTTAAGATTTTAACAACATTTTAAACGGTTTTAATTTTTTGAAAATTTCCAAATTCGTACTAAATGGTGGAGGGTATTCAAAGTTTGGTCCGGCCGAAATTACAGCTTTTTAACTTGTTTTTTCTTGCTTTTTGTAAAAGAAACACACAAAAGAAAACACGAGGAAAATCGATAGCAGGATACATTTTTGAAGAGAAATAGAGTGTTTGTTGTAGAGAGATATCGAAATTATATGTTTATGATCTGTTAGCACATATTACAGGATCCTATTGTAATATATTAAAACTTTTTGAAACGTACGAAGGTCCTCCAATTAAAAAAAAAAAAAAAAAAAAAAAAAAAAAAACATTTAAAAAAGCAATAAGTTCGGGCGGGCCTTTCTGGTAGAAATACCAACTTTTTTATAAAAAAAAAAAACAAGTAAAGAACATTAAGTTTGGGCCTCGACGAACTTTTAATACTCTCCACCATTGGGTAAAGAACGCTTTTTATATAAAAGTATCTGAATTCAAACGTTTTCCACTCTAAACTACAAATACCAGTAAGATCACTTGGATAATGCTGTTAATTTAAAAAGAAAACCTTAAAGTGGCAATTTTATACTTTAAGGATTATCATCTACTAAATATAAATTTGAAACAATTTCGACTAAGATTATCAAAATACCGAATATCGGTTGGTAGCGTTATATGTGCGCTACAGGAAAGCGTGGAAATAAATATCCAATATTCTGTCACCGGAACTAGAACCCATTATGATTTTTAGACAAATCCGTGGGGAAAATGTGGCTAAAATTAGCAAAATACCGAATAACAGGAGGTAAAGTTATATGGGGACTATACCAAAACGTAGACCGATATATTTCATTTTCAACACCAACCATCCTAGACATAATACAAATTATGTGGGCTCTATCGTGATTTCAACAGACAGTCAGACAGACGGACATCGTTAAGTCGACTTAGAATTATATGTTGATTATGAATATATACACTTTATGAGGTCTATGACGACTATTTAGGGATGTTACAAACAGAATGAAAAGGTTAATATATCCTCCTTTCCAAGGTGGAGGGTATAAAAATAGGGTTTTTAATTATTGAAGGGGCGGCCGTTAAGGTAAAGCCCCACATATAACGACACATCCTGATTTTCAGTATTTTGGGGGTTACTTCCCAATTCCACACATACACATACGGGCTGAGATGAAAAAACTGCAACCAACTTCAGACTGCTGTCATTTCTAAGCCACCCCACCACCACCCCACAGCTGTAAAACTATTCTACTGACAGCTTATTATATTGTTTTCAAGCGTACAAAAGCATTTTGGTGAGAATTTTCCCGAAAAAAGTTAATCGTGACGGAATTCAGGCGTGATAGTGTGATAACTTTATGTTTGGCTGGAAAATCACAACTGGCTATCGTTAGAGCACTCTAGCATTTAAATGTGCATAAATCTTTTGTGCCTCGAACGATCACTCGTTACCGTGATACTGGTAGCGTAACCCGACATCAAGGAATTGGACGGAAGAATACAGCAACATCAGCAGAGATTGTTCGAAAAGTAATGAAGCGACTTGATCGAAATCCGCGTCGCAGTGGTCGAAAAATGACTCGTGATCTGAACATATCGCAATATTCAATTCGGAAAATATTGAAAAATGATCGGGATAATGCCATTGAAATTCCAAAAAGTGCAAGAAAAGTGCAAAAAGTACACCGCAACAGAAAGAAAAAAACTCAAAAGAGCTAGAGAGTTGCTTCGCTTGGTCGAAAGTGGTGAACTGCCAAATTTGGTTTTCTCCCATGAGAAAACATTTGTTGCCCAGTAGTTTGTAAACAAACCAAATGATCGTGTTTACTTGCACAAAGAGGTCAGCTGAAAATGTGCCTCTTCGGTTGGTCACCAGAACTCAAGCGCCGGCCATAGTGATGGTGTGGGCCTCCATAACAGCCGATGGTTGCTCTCCGCTCGTATTAATCGACCGTGGCATCAGAATTAATGCCGAATATTATCGCGAAAATATTCTGGAGGGTGTATTAATGACTTGGGCATGCAAACATCTTGGACACAGACCTTGGACATTCCAACAGGACTCAGCACCATCGCCAAAATGGGGAATGCACCAAAATACCGCAGAGCAACATTCGGGCAGTGTGTGATGGTTTCATTGGCCTTCTGAAGGCCAAAATTCGTGCCAAACGTGACCAATTCGAACAAATCTAAAATTATTCTAAAATTTGATGATATTTCCGACATTTTTTGCTTTCATTCAAAATTATGTATATACTTTATGGGTTCTACGACGAATTTTAGATATGGAGTCCAAGGTGGAGTGTATAAAAAGGCTGATACCTTGATATTGAAGCCTTGTCAAAATCTTTAAAAATATTATATGTTTGGGAAATGGTTTCTCCCCCTTACGAATTAAACCAGACCACGGAAAAACTGGCTCGAATTTCAAAGAGTGCGCACTCTCTCGAATTCGAGTGAGTCTTGGGAGCAGAAAAAAGTCGAACAAAATCATTTTTTCGATGTCGCTCTAAGTGGGAGCAAAATTCGTTCAAAATCGAGCAGATTCTACTCCTGCGAGCACTCTTTTAGTTTTTGTTATACCTTTGTTGTATTTCTATGTTTGTGTATTTTTCTGTACAATATCACATATCACAAAAATCTTCATCATTTCATTATAACCTCAGCCATATGGCTACGGTCAAAACGTTCCTCATCGAAATAACGATTCTAGACCCTAAGGTCTCTGTGGGCCAAATCCGATTCAGGACATTTGGAGTCGACATAGCGATGTCCGTCCGTCCATCCCGCCGTTCGTCTGTCTGTCTCTCTGGCTAGTGTGCACGATAACTCTCGAAATGAGTATCCGATTTGGTCCAAACTGGGTACATCGTAATACTTTTGTCAAACTTAGATCGAGTTCGAGATGGGCAATATCGGTTCACTCCTTCTAGGCAATATCGGTTCACTTCCCCACAAAAGTCGAAATTTTCAAAAAAAAAAAAAAATTTTTTTTCTTCACAGATAGAGAAAGGATAATCCGATTTTGCCCCAACTTTGCAAAATCCTAATATTTGCGTTAGTGCTAGGTCGTATGCGAAAATGGACAATGTCGGTCCACTCCATCAAGTACTTCCCCCACAAAGAGTCAACATTTTGAATAATTACAACTCTTATAAAATGTGATATAAGAGTCCGATTGTCTTCCAATTTCACACATCCTAATATTTATATTAACACAAGGTCTGGTATTAGGAAGAAAAATATGGGTCTACTCCTTCTGGCACCTTTCTCACCTAAGGTCGAAATTGGCTAAAAAAATATATTTTCTGCACAGAAAGAGAAACGACAATCCTATTTTGCTCCAACTTTGCAAATCCTAATATTTGTGCGAAAATGGACCATATCTATCCACTCTATCAAGTACCTCCCCCACAAAGGGTCAAAATTTTGAATAATTACAACTCTTATAAAGTGTGATGTAAGAGTCCGATTGTCTTCAAATTCCACACATCCCAATAATTTTAATAACACAAGGTCTGGCGTTAAGATGGAATATATCGGTCCACTCCTTCTGGTACCTTTCCCATAAAAGGTCAAACTTTTCAAAAAAAGAAAGAGAAACAATAATGCGATATTTTAAGTAATCGAACATACGTACATAGGTTACACGTCTGTCGGCAGAACCGACTGATACTGTTTAATTTGTTTTTTTTTTTTTTTTTTTTCATCAATCTAAACTCCATTTGTTAGAAATCTTAAACTGAAAAACATATTTTGAAAATTTATTATTCATGGGCTAATTAACTGGCCCACAACTATACGTAATAATTTTAATAAAATTAATTTTTTTTTAAAGGAATGAGTTGAGACAGTTACAGAAGTATATACCGATTAGAAACCGATAGATACTTTGAATCTATCTGTAAAATATTTTCTAGGATTTTAGGCCTTTTGATATTGTAATGTACTGAAGACGAGTCCACTCTTTAAATAAATCAAGATAAACGAGATTTCCTAACAAGTGTTTCTCCCTTCCAAGATCATTAGTCACGAAAATTCAGAAAAGGATTGCAAACTATAATTTCTCATATCCGTTCCACCTTTATTTCTGATATAAGTCCACATATGAGAATAACGATATAAAATTCCTGGAACCAAATTATCGATTTTCCAAACGGAAAATCTCATCAATTATCATCGTTGCAATTGATTTCATTTGCAAGCGAAACACACCTGCAGGTGTAGCTGTCGATCTTCTCATAATGACGACGACGACGGCGATGATGAGACCATTATGTTCTAGCACTGTTTCACATCAATGTCCTTGTTACTGTCAATTGTAATTTTTGTCAGTTGACTTTTGTTGGTGCGGGTACTGGTGCCAATGTCAGAGCTGCTTATGTTGTTGTTGCTGGCTGATTTTGTGTTAACTATCCATTTAATAACCATAAAACTATGTACAGGATGAGGAGGAAGCAGAAGATGAAGAATAGGGTTGGGGGTAGTTGTCACAGTATGGGCACACAAACACACACACACACATTGATGAAAAATGTCAACTTCGACAACCGCTGGTCGTTGTTAGCTGGTTTCGTTAGTGACATCTTAATAATGATGAATTAATTTTTAAATTTGCTTTTATGACCATTTATTGTCATTTGATGCCTTTTATGAGATAAATGGAAATGGAAAGAAAAAACATGAGTACCCAAAGCCACAGACATATGTATTTATAGGAATATGTTTGTGGCAATGTTTATGTGCTGAAAGTACTGGCTTGCGACGGAAAAGAGCTGCCAGATAAAATTAATTAATAAATGAATATAGTGGCAAGGAGGACTATTAAAAACTTTCAGAGAAATTGGAAGCTCATCTTTTAAGACTTTCAAAACGGCTTATAAAAGGCCTTCTATAGCCAGAACGGCTTAAAATTCCTCTTCAGAAAGAAGACCTTCGAAAAGGTCGTTTATAGATAGATAATTTTCTATAAACAAAAGATATACCAAAGGTCTTCTTTAGATCGAAGATCTTTTTGTACGTATTGACAGAAAAACAATTCAAGCTATTCTACAGACCAAAGGCCATCAAAAAGTACTCTACAGGGTGAGATAAAAAAAACTGCAACAAAGTCAAACGCCATAATTATTACATTTTTTCTAAATTTTAATAAATGACAGCAAAAAAATGTCGGAAATAGAATCAAATTTTAGAATAAGTTTAGATTTGTTCGAATTGGTCAACTTTGGCACGAATTATGGCCTTTAAACGTGCAATGAAACCGTCACACACTGCCCGAATGTGGCTCTGCGCTATTTTGGCCCATTCCAACCAACTTTGCCAACTTTGCTTTAAAAAAAATTCTCCAGACACAATAGTCCAACGGATTGGTATCCGGAGATTTTGCTGGCCACTGTGCGCTGGAAATGAAGCGAGGAACCTCATTTAACCATTTTTGGGTGACGCGTGCTCAGTACGATGGTGCTGAGTCCTGTTAGAATGTCCAAGGTCTACGGCCAAATTTTTTGCGTGCCCAAGGCTTTAATACACCCTCCAGAATATTTTCGCTTTAATATTCGGCATTCATTCGGATGCCATTATCATCTGATGATGATGATTAATACGATCGGCTGTTTTGGCGGCCCACACCATCACCATGGCCGGCGCTTGAGTTCAGGTGGCCAACCGAAGGTGCACATTTTCAGCTGACCTCTTTGGCAAGTAAACACGATCATTTTGTTTGTTTACAAACTGCTGGACAACGAATGTTCTCTCATCGAAGAAAACCAAATTCGGCAGTTCACCACTTTCGGCCAAGCGAAGCAACTCTTTAGAGTCTATTTCTTTCTGTTGCGGTGTAAGTTCTTGCACTTTTCGGAATTTCATTTTTCAATATTTGCCGAATGGAATATTGAGATATGTTCAGCTCACAAGCCATTTTTCGGCCACTGCGAAGCGGGTTTCGATCAAGTGTCTTCTTTACTTTTCGAACTATTTCTGCTGATGTTGCTGTTTTTATCCGTCCACTTCCTTGACGCCGGGGTACTCTACCAGTATCACGGTAAGGAGCCATGGTACGAGACACAAAAAATTTATTCACATTTAAATGCTGGAGTGGTCTAACTATAGCCACTTGTGGTTTTCCAGCCAAATATAAAGAAATCACACTATCACGCTTGACTTCCATCACGAATAACTTTTTTCTGGAAAATTCTCACCAAAATGCTTTCGTACTCTTGTAAACAATACAATGAGCCGTCACTAGAATAATTGTGACAGCTGTCGGACGATTGGCTTAGAAATGACAGCAGTCTGGAGTTAATTCATTTAGCAACTATTTAAAATATTTCCTAAGACCTTTAAAAATGTGACGAAGATTGAAGTTATGTTCTCTTTTAAAATATTAAATATAAATATTAAAATATTTATGGCATCATTAGTCTCAAAAAAAATATTTCAGTATTTCGAATACCTTAGCAAAGATTTCCTACAGACAGAAGAGCCTTAAATTGTCTTCGAAATATAGAAGATCCTTCGAAAGCTCCATACCTTCGCCATAGAAATTTGAAAATATCTTCTAAGTTTTTCTGCAAAAAATTTCCTTCCAAAATTGTGTTCGAATACCTTGGCAAAGATTTCCTACAGACAGAAGATCCTTAAATTGTCTTCGAAATATAGAAGACCTTTCGAAAGCTCCATTCCTTCGCCATAGAAATTTGAAAATATCTTCTAAGTTTTTCTGCAAAAAATTTCCTCCCAAAACTGTGTTCTATACACTGTTTCTATACATTATTTCCAGATCTGGCAACCACCTTAATAATATATTGTTTCCCAATTAAAAACAAATATATATGGGCACTTATAAAAAACATGCAGTACACACTCCATGGTTACAACTCTCATAATCCAATTCAATTCATGGAGGTGATATTAAAATTCCCACATCATTCAAAAAAAACCTTTGGAAATGTTGTTGTTATCATTGCCACAAAATGTCAACCAATCTCAAGCATTTACATTGGTCACTGGGACGTGTTCGACCCCATCCATGACAAAACACTGTCCTTCAGAGTTGTTGGCTAGAAAATACCACATGCACCCCACGTAGTACTGGTGGTGTTTGTAGCGGCTGCTGGTGGTATTTGAGTGCCCGTATCATTGATTGTCTCTCCCTCTTTCTACGATTGTATGGCATTGATGATAATTGATGTTTGTTGGTTTCATAAATTCATATTGGTTGGATGGATGCATGGACAGACGGACGGTCAGAAAGACAGACAGACAACCAACCATTATTATGGTCGAACGCCATATTCAGTTACTCGCTCATAATCCACAGTATGAATACGTTTTTAATTGGTTTTTCTTTATTCTGTTATTGATGCTTCTCGTCAAATCCACAGACAATGGGATTTAATATTGAATCGATTTTGCAAAAAAAAAAAATGAATTTACAATGAAAAGTATGTTTGTCTGAATGTATGTACATATATTTGTATGTATATATGAATGTAGGTTTGCTTGACAATGAAATGTATAATTTTAGAACCAATTAAGGACAGAAGAATCTGTCAAAAGGGGTTAACTGGTGATAATATTTCCTTTATTCAAGGTTATTGAAATATGTTTTGAAAGGTTAATCGAATAAATTATTTTTCAATATTTACGACAGAGCTGCATCAATAATCTCTGATTATTACTTTTAAAAAATATTAGAAAATTCTCTTTACAAATATCCACAAAAATAGCTCTTAGAAATCCTATTCTTAAAAAAATCAGGGTGGTGGCTGTTGAAAAAGTATTCTTAAAATATCTAATCTTGCAATTTACATAAAAATTCTTAAAAATTCAAGTTTATGAAAAAAACTATATATATATTTTTAAGAATATACTTTTATGGCAATTTTCTCCAAACAGAAGATATTTCAAAGGTCTTTCTTGGATCGAAGATCTTTTTCTACGCATAGACAATAGACCAATTCAAGTTATTCTACAGTCCAAAAGCCCCCAAAAAGTACTCTATACATAGCAACGATTTCAAATGTTTCCTAAGACCCTTAAAAATGTGACGAAGATTGAAGTTCTGGTCCTTTTTAAAATATTCTTGGAAAAAATTTATAGCATCATTAATCTTAAAAAAATGAATACTTAGATACAGAGAGCCATAAATCGTATTCAAAATGTAGAAGATCTTTCGAAAGCTTCATACCTTCGCCATAGAAATTTGGAAATATCTTCCAAGTTTTTCTGCGAAAAATTGCCTTTCAGAAATGGGTTCTATACATTGGAGTCCGTGCAATTTTCATAGAAATTCTTAAAAATCCAAGTTTATGAAAAATAAATAAAATATATTTTTAAGAATACACTTTTATAACAATTTAAAAAAAACCAGTATGTTTTATGGTTATGGTATTATTTTACTGAATTAAAAAAAAGAAACATATATACCCCTTTGAGGGAATGCTACCAGGACTGGACCCATAACTTCCATTGAGAGAAAAATTTACCCATACCAAGTTTGAACAGTATAAACGGTACGAAAAGAAATATAAAGTACTAAAAATAGAGTACTATGCATAGAGCAATCGAAATAAGTTAGAAATTTGGAATGAGAGTCACTGATGAAGTGCAGAATAAATGCAATAAGAGTTTTTGAAAATTCGAACTTTAAAATTGCGAAAAGTTCTAAAATGGTACTAATCATCTAAAACCGCACCAATTGGTATTATGGGATAAGAGAATCCAGGTTTGAAAGTATGTTTGATATATAAAGATGGTTTTGAAAAAAGGGAGCGAGTTGTACTAAATGGTACTAAATTTGGGACAGTTTGGTTTATGGCGAATGGACGACTATGAAATTTTGAATTTTTTATTGAGATCCCTATTGGTAGTGGGTTTAAAAAAAAAAAAAAAATAAGTGGATTTTGAAATGTGTACTACAGGTGCGATAAAAGTACTAATAGTACTATATTTGGTACAATTTGGTATCGGACGAACAGAGAGTGCTTGAAATTTGATATTGTGGCAGCTATTCATATGTATCTGTAGGAGGTTTCGGAAATGTGTACTATAATTGTACGAAAAGTACTAAAAGGTAATAAAAATTTAGTTTTGCTATCTCTCTGTTGGTATCTGGAATTGGAATGTGGAAGTGGTTTTGGAATTGTGTACTTCAGGGTGAGATGAGAAAACTCCACAAACTCCAGACTGCCGTCATTTCTAAGCCACTCTTCCGACAGCTGTTAGAATTATTCCAGTGACAGCTTATTATATTGTTTACAAGCGTACATTTTGGTCAGAATTTTCCAAAAAAAAGTTATTCGTGTGATTGTGGCCGAAAATTGACCCGTGAGCTGAATATATCGCAATATTCCATTCGGCAAATATTAAAAATTAGCTCGGGGTAAAGCCATTGAAAATCCAACAAGTAAAAAAGCTGTAAGTTCGGCCGGGCCGAACTTTGAATACCCTCCACCATTTGGTAAAAATTTCTCAATTTTCGAAAAAATAAAATCCGTTAAAATTCTTTTAAAATCTTAAAAATATTGAATGTAGCCGTATATTACGGTCTATACGACGACGTGGACCTGCATAGGCAATTTTTTTTCAGAAGCTATTACAATATTCAAATGCGAAACTTGAAAAAAACTGTTTATAATGTAGCTAAAATCATCAAAATACCAAATATAGGGAGGTACCATGGGGGCTATAAAACGTGGACCCGCACAGACAATTTTCTGGCATAGGCTGAAGTATCCATTACGAACTTCAAATATCAAATTTGAAACAATTCCGGTAAATAACGTCGAAAAATCATCAAAATACCGAATATCGGGGGTACCATTATATACCGAATATCGGGAGGTACCGTTATATGGGGGATATACGAAGACGTGGACCTAGATGGCCCATTTTCAATACCAAAAGCCCTGCAGACATAATACACATTTGAGTAAAATTTTATCAACCTACTTCATTTCGTTCGGAAGCTAGAGTGATTTCCACAGACGGACAGACGGACGGACATTGTTAAATCGACATAGAATTTTATGCTGATCAAGAATATATATACTTTGTGGGGTCTAAAATGTATATTTCGAGGTGTTACAAACAGAATGACAAACTTAATATACCCTCCATACTATGGTGGAGGGTATAAAAATTTAAAAATTATGGCTTTTGACTTTGTGATTTTAAAAAGAATATTTTTAAGCAAATACTTAACATACAAACAATATTTCTGTTATTAATTTATTATTTTTTTTATTTATATGTTATTATGTTATTAATTTATTATTTTAAAAAAATCATCAAATTTTCAAAAAAAAGTTATAAAAAATCCAGAAGAAAAAATCTACAAAAAAATTGAAAAGTCCAGCAAAATATTTTTAATATATCCAGGATTGTGAAAAAAAATATTTCAAAAAATATCACGATTAGAAAAATGTTCTTAAAAAGTCACGATAGAAAAAATACCCTAAGATTGGACAATTTTCCTAAAACAATAAAATATTTTCAAAAAATGGCTCTTAAAGATATTCTACAAAAATTCTCAACTCAACACATTTTTCAAAAACAAATATTTATCATTTTTAAAAAAAATCGGAATTTAAAAATTTATTCTTTCTACCAAATTAGATGCAATATCATTCCCAAGCAATCATTGAATCAGGCGCTGAAATGATTTGTTTCTAATTGCCAGACTATGTCAAGCGACAACCGAAAAGATTGTTTATTGCCTTTGAATATTATGCAAACAATTCTAAGGAAAATCGCAGCGTTCTTAGGGATCATCATCGTCTTTTTGGATAATGTTAAACGACATTTGGGCCATTGTTTTAAATGGATATTTCTATGGCTGGCATAGCAGCCAAAAGGCCCGCGTTAGTCATACATACATAAGCATAACTAATATTGTGACTGGACCATGCGGTGATGACCATTGAGTCCGTCCAGCGCAACTCAACCATTATTGTATGGACCATATTTTGTGGATAAATTTTATTATTTCGGTTTATCGCCGCCGATTGTTTCTCTGATCCATTCGTTGTTGCTGCTGCTGATCCTCAAAAAAAGTATTGTGTTCACTGAAAATTTCAAAAATTTTAATTTAAAATTTTTCTTGTTATTCTTCATGCTAAATTGTTGCTGCGGATGAAAACCAAGTGACAACGGATCCAATGGCATCGGAAGAGAGCGAGGGATGGCGAGGGGATGGAGACAGAATCATAGAGTGCTGATGGTGGACACATTGGTCAGGCACAAAGCATGATATTGTCGTGTTGTCTCTTGTTTGTTTCTGAAGAAATTTCAAAATTCTCGCAATTTTATGTTCGTTAAAGTTTTATTTTTTCAGATGCTGATTCCGACGCGGGTTGGCTGGCTACTTTGGCTATGGGAGGGTGTTTGTCTGTCCGGCTGTCTGATTGTGCAAATAAATTGAATTGTTAAACGTGCAATGTTCGTTTGTTTTCGATAACTGGTGTTGTTGTTGCTTTCGTTGTTGTAGTAGTTGTTGTATTGGTGCTGCTGCTGTTGGATATGAATGTTTTGAATGTTAAGAGTTGTCTTTTTGCCGCATATTTAAACAAATGATCAACAGATTTGCTGGGCCTTAAGCCAGGGCCAAGAACACAAAATGTTTCGTTTGTCGCTATTGTTGTTGTTGTGTTTTAATGGACACCAAACAATGCAATGAGACAAGAAGACAATAAACTGTTTTGTTTTTGTTAGTTTTCATCGTGGCCATAGCCATGACAACCACTTGGCCCAATACACCCCAAGCCGGCCGAAGAACGTTGACAATATGACTGCAAGCAAACAATTTCTGTATGACCGTCATCACCATCATCGTCGTCGTCATCTTCAACTGCAGCAGCGGCAGCAGAAACAGCAATATATTTGGTTTGGTAATGATGATCCAAGTGTTGTTGTTATTATTGCTGCTGTTGTTGTTGATGACCGTCCTCCTCATCAATTTCTACATTTTGTGAAAAAAATGAACAAATGTATGTATTAAGGTCTCAAAATTTTATTTGTCGTAGCGCCTACATAAGTGAGTGAGAAAATTTGCTATTAACCACAAAAACCTGGAAATAAACACAAATTGGCTACACTGAGAAAAATTTTGTCGTACTTTTTCGGGGAGTACCAAACATGGATAAATGTACTATTTTTATACCTTCAGCCATATGGCTACAGAGGGTATATATCTTTTTAATGGTTTTAGACGCTAGGTCTCTTTGGATCAAACCTGTTTCAGGATATTTGAAGTCGATCCAGCGATGTCGGTCCGTCCGTCCATCTGTCCTGTCTGCCTGTCTGTCTGGCTGGATGGTGCGTACGATAACTCTCAAAGGGAGTATCCGATTTGATCCAAACTTGGTGTATCGTAATATTTTTGTCAAATTTACATCGAGTTCGGCGATGGGCAATGATGGTCCACTCCTTCTGTTATCTCCCCCACAAAAGGTCGAAATTCTCGAAAAAAAAATATATTTTCTGCACCGAAAGATAGTCAGATTTTGCTCCAACTTTGCAAATCCTAATATTTGCTTAAGTGCGAGGTAGGAAGCGAAAATGTTCGATTCGGTCCACTCCTTCAAGTACCTCCCCCACAAAGGGTCAAAACTTAGAATAAATAGAATAAATTTAGAATAAATACAACATTTATAGAATGTGATGTAAGAGTCCGATTGTCTTCAAATGTCACACACACTAATTGTTTTATTAGCCAAAGTCTGGTGCGACTCCTCCTTCTGGTACCTCTCCTACAGAGGGTCAAAGTTTTGAATAACCAAAACGTTTATAAAATCCGAAATAAGCATCCGGTTCTCTCTGTATTTCACACATCCCATTATTTCCACTAACAAAATATGTGTTGTGAAGATGGGTTATATCGGTTCATAAGGTTCAAGATTTTGAAAAACCAAACACTCAAAGAGAGCGAAATAAGCATTCAACACTCTTCAAATTTCACGCACACAAACATTTTTGCTTTTTCTGGTACCTCACTCATAAAGAGTCACAATTTTCAATACTTTCTGTCTGTCACAACTTGCTATATCTAAATATGTCTCTCTTTGCCAAAACCCTGAAATGAATATGAAATTTATGATTTTCCATAATCGATTTTCTTGTAATATTGCCCATACCAATATTTTTATATGTATTAGATGAAGCATGAAAATGGAATACTTCAGTCGACTATATTTGGTACCTAACGCACATATTAATATTTTATAAAAAATTGTCATATATGCCATGTAAAATGAAGGAAGTTACCAATATAGTCCAAATTCGTCGCAATATTTATATAGATCCGATACGAAATGCACAATATCGGCCCATCCTTCGAAATCATAACCGAAGTCAAATTATATTTAAATAATCGAACATTGGCTGAATGTATACATCTGTCGGAAAAACCGACTGATTCTTTTTAACTTGTTTCATAAACGATTTGGAATTGGTCAATTACTGGTCAATAATTTACTTATTGAAAGAACATTAATTCGAGAAATGGACCAGTGAATTTATCTCTGCGTTTGTGTGATTTGACGCCCCTTGCTTATTTTTCGTCAGTATACCTGAAGTCATTTTTTACGTGGATAAACCAGCAACGATTAAAACTTTGGAAACGAATATTCAACTTGTCGTTGCTGAAATACGACCTCAAATGCCTGAAAAGGCGGTCGAAAATTGGACCTCCAGAATGACCTTTATGCAAAATAGTCGTGATGACCATAGGTCCGAAATGATATTCAAATGTTAAAGGACAAAAAATTATAAGCCAAATATTTTTTTGTTCATTATTTCATAATATGTGCTTTATTTAAATTTCAAATCAGCAAAATCTTAGCAAACACCCTATACAATATCTCAAGCCAAATATAGCAATTGTCGTATGTATATTACAGTTATGCTATAACTAAAACCTGAATGTGGATTAAACATATACAACTAACTCGAGTAAATTAACCACATGTATTTTTGAGGCTATATGAGATTACTCGATTACATTTTATGACTTTACGAACCAATACACGCCACCCGAGGGCTCTGAAATTCACATTCAACAGAAGAAGTCAATTGTGAAAACTCAACGAGCTTTTAAAACATTAAAAAAAGTGGGAAGTGCGCCTTCTAAGAACACCATTAAGCGTTTATACGAAAAATTTTCGACTGATAAGGCTCTTTCTAATCCGAAGAGGCCGTATAAAAGTCGACCAAGGCGATCGGCCGAGAATATCGCTACCGTACGAGCCAGTATTGAGAGGTCCCCAAGAAAATCCCAAAAACGCCGTTCTCAGCAGTTGGGCATGGCTCGGTCCACTTTACAACGGATTATTCGCATTGATTTGCATTTGTTTCAGTACAAAATTCAATTGATGCAAAGAATGTTGCCTGCGGACAAGCCTCGTCGATTGGAATTATCAATTATCGTATGCTTATTACAGTTATGCTATAAGTAAAACCTGAACGTGGATTAAACGTATACAACTAACTCGAGTAAATTTACCACATGTATTTTTGAGGCTATATGAGATTACTCGATTACATTTTATGGCTTTAAGAAAGCTTAAATTGGAAATCGGATGATTAAAACTTAGTCATAATTTACTCATCACTTATATAAAAATCGGAGGGAATTATGTGTGGAAGGCCCTCTAAAGCCAAGATATAGCCCTCTAAGGAAAACGCAACTACACACAATTAAGTTTTTAATTGAATATAAATTTTCCATTATCGTGCGGTGTCGACCATGTGATGCCCTACAACACTACAATATGTTGAAAGGCTCCTTATGTTCAAATCCATTTTGGAAGATTTCGTTTTTGATATGATGTCATAGAGTCCTACTTTTAGCTTTTTGACCAAGGGTATTTCCAGAATATTTACGCACACCGTCGTGTTGTTAGTTATTCAAAATAATTTCACAGGAAAGTTGTGGTCCATTTTACAGCTAAATGTAATCCAAAGGTCATCCAAAATGCTACACTTCGTTCCTGTACTTCACTCTCTTCTCATGTAAAATTCCGTCTCGATTGGTTTTTAATTTTGACCTGTAGTCGGTGTACAGGAAAAATTTTTGGTCCATTTGAAACCCTAAATCTACAACTTCAAACACAATAGGCTTAAATTCTAGGGTCAGAATTTGTAAGTCAAATTAAAAAAAATCGCATGCGATAAAAACTATGACAAAAATTAAAAAAAAAAATTAAGAAAATATATTCACTTTTTATACCCCCTACCATTCTATGGAGGGTATATTCATTTTGTCATTTCGTTCGTAACTCATCGAAATAATGATCTTAGACCCAACAAAGTATATATTTTTGATCAGCATAAAATTCTAACGATTTAGCCGTGTCCGTCTGCCTATCTGTCTGTTGTAATCACTCTATCTTTCGAACGAATCGATACAGAAGGGTAAAATTTGGCACACATGTTTATTTTGCCAGTAGGCAGGTTAAGTTCGTAAATGGGCCATGTAGGTTCACGTTTTCATATAGCCCCCATATAACGGTACCTCCAGATATTCGGTATTTTGATGATTTTAGGGGCAATTGTTTCAAATTTGGCATTTGAAATTCGAAATGGATACTACAGCCTGAGACAGAAAAATGTCTGTGCAGGTCCACGTCTTCGTGTAGCCCCCATATAAAGGAACCTCCGGATATTCGGTATTTTGATGATTTTAGCGTCATTATTCACCTGAGTAGTTTCAAATTACGTATTTAGAGTTCGTAATGGGAACTACAGTCTGTGACAGAAAATTTTCTATGCAGGTCACGTCTTCGTATAGGCCCCATATATGAGTACCTCCTTATATTCGTCCTTTTGAAGATCTTAGGTACAATACTCACCGAAATTGTTTGAGATGTCGTATTTGAAGTTCGTAATGGAAGGTACAGCCTGTGACAGAAAATTGTCTATGCAGGTCCAGGTCTTCGTATAGCTCCTATATAACGGTGCCTCCCTATGAACGGTATTTTGATGATTTTGGCTACATTATTCACCGTTTATTTCAAGTTTGCGAATTTGAATATGGTAATGGCTTGTGACAAACAATGCCTATGTAGGTGCACGTCGTCGCATGTTAACAGAAATTTTAGCGAATGTTATCTTTTTCGAAAATTTTCAAATTCGTTCTAAATGGTGGAGGGTATTCAAAGTTCGGCCCGGCCGTAGTTACTGCCTTTTTTCTTGTTTATTGTCATATTTTTACGCGATTTTCTTAGATATTATCCTTTTTCTTGGAAGAGATCATTCGGAATTGATGAGAATTGTGAAAATCTATCCAGAATAACTAAGATTTATTTCGTTTACATATATATTGTACCTATTCTGCTACATATCCGATATCATGACTATTAGCATCACTGTAATGGTCAGAAGTGACCTTTTTATGTATTTGTGAGTTGGCCGGGATTAAAAATGTTTGCGGTTTAGTGGAAATTTTCGCATTTTTTGACATAAAAGTTATGGTTTATTTTACTCGATCAATATTGTCCAATTACCATCCAAATTGGTTAGCATCTGCCCAGCCCAAAACTCCAACTCCATGCAAATTTCTGCGTCGCTTGCTTCATAATTGTGGCCTATAGAGCAGCAACAAAATCAAGAAAATGTTCTTAATTTTTTGGCCCATTTCAACTCCTTTATATTGTGCGTTTACAATAGAGTTCTATTCGGACCCTAACCCCAACTCCATTTTCAATTTCGCGAGGGTCAGTCCACAATTGCCGCCTGTAGCGTGATTACAAATTAACATGGTCAGACGGACGGGCGGACATACATAGTTAGATTGACTCAGCTCGGCGTGATAGGAAGATCCTTATATAGTTTCCTATGTCAGACTTTATAAATCGAATTTAATGTCATCAAAAAATCGGAAAGAAGTCATTAAAATACCGAATATCGGAAGCCATCGTTATATAGGGGCAATACTGAAACGTGGACAAATGTAGACAATTTTCTATCGGAGGAATAAATACTGATTGCAAACTTCAAATACCGAATTAGAAATAGTGACGTTGAAAAAAATGACTCTAATTATTACTATATCGGATATTGAGTATATTAACTGATACAACCCATTTACAAACTTGACCTGATTGCAGACAAAAGACAACTCTGTGGAAAATTTTAGCTTAAGTCGTTTAGACTCTAGTGTGATTACAGCAGACGGGCGGACAGGTCTAAATCATCAAAGAATTTCACTTTGGGGGGGTCTTAAATGGTTAATTCGATAAGTTAAAACTCTCCTTCGATAATATGCCCTCCATGTCCTAAACTGCCATGTCCTAAATCCGAATCTCATGCAAAATTCCGTGTCGATTAGTTTTTAATTGTGACCTGTGTCGGTCAGAAGTAACATTTCAATGAATTCGTTATTTCGCCGGGATTTAAAATATTCGTTTAATGCAAGTTTTTGTATTTCTTTACATAAAATTTATGGTATGTTTCATCCGTTAAATGTTGTCCGATGAACGATGAAATGGTAGGCTTCGGCCTAGTCCCAAGCTCGAATCTCATACTGAATTTCGCATCGTTTGGTTTATAACTGCGATTTGTCGAGCAATTGCAAGATCAGGAATTTGTATACCCTCCACCATACATAGTATGGAGGGTATATTAAGTTCGTCATTCCGTTTGTAACGCATCGAAATAATAATTTTAGACTTAACTATATACTTTGTATTCTTGATCAGTGTAAAATTCTACGACGATTTAGACGCTACGGTCAAAACAAATTAAGATAGGAAGATAGGATAGGTCTGTCTTTTGTCTGCAGGCAAGTCAAGTTCGAAGATAGGCTATATCGGTCCACGATATCGTATAGCCTCCATATAACGGTACCCCCGATATTCGCTATTTTGACGATTTTAGCCACGTTTTTCATTGCAATTGTCTCAAAAACCACACAAGGAGTACCTTGGGGTTACTTTATCCCCTGGAAGAGAATTATCTATATAGGTTCACGTTATCGTATATATATAACGTACCTCTTAAAGTACCTATAACGGTGCCTCCCGATATTCGGAATTTATCCCCTAGAAGATAATTGTCTGCATAGGTCCACGATGTCGTATAGCCCCCTTATAACAGTACCCCTCAATATTCGATATTTTTATGATTTCAGAATTGTCTATATAGGTCCCCGATATCATATATCACCTATGTAACGATTTCTCCCGATATTCGATATTTTGACGATTTTAGACAAATTTTTTCAATGGAATTGTCTGAAATTGTCTGAGGAGTTACTTGTGAGTACTTCAATCCCTAGAAGAGAATTGTCTATATAGGTCCACGATATCATATATCCTCTGTATAAGGGTACCTGCCGATATTCGGTATTTTGAAAATTTTAGCCACATTTTTTAACGGAATTGTCTGAAATCCTCACAAGGATATCCTTGTTAGTGACTTTGTACCCGAGAAGAGAATTGTCTAAATAGGTCCACGTTTTAGTATATTGTCCATAAAACGGTACCCCCAGATATTTGGCATTTTCATGATTTTTGCCATATTATTCAACGGAGTTGTTACAAATTTCGTATATAATGTTCGAAACCATTACTGCAGCCTATGATACAAATAACTTATGCACCCATGCAACAGTTTTCATTTGAGCGGTATTTTTCGACAGAGGTTTATTTTGAAATTGTTCGATCATCTTCAAAAACTGTAGGCTTCTATTCTGTCCCTAATTCCAAATTTCGTGACGGACGGCAGACGGACATGCATAGCTAGATTCTCGCAGCTCGGGATCCATATTTTTTTGGCCAGAAAAATTGAATTTGGAACCATAGTGAAGTGAAAGGGTCAGGGCCTGGTGACTACATAGGTGTATATATATATAGGTGTTATTGGATTAATATTTTCCTTGGGGTTCATTCATGGTCCTGTACTCTTTTAATCATTACAGTTCAACAAATATTTGCAGAAATTCATTGCGCTTAGCATCTCCACAAAAATTTCCCCAAAATACACAATTTATTACAGCCTTTTGTTGTTGCTGGAAAATGATTAGCGAAATGTATGCTTTTATGTAAATTTATATCAGGAATTTTGTCTCATTTGAATAGTAAAAGACGAACAGACGGACGGATGGACAGACGACGGATGCAATTCCATTATGGCTTGGAGCTGCTGAAAAAAAGAAAAAAACGGCAATCTGAAGCTCATGCAAATACTTCATTCACTTGTCTTCATTGTGATCGAAAACAAGTCATGATGTCTTAATCTGAGAAACGTCTCTTTCCTGTCGTTTCTTGTTTTTTTCCCAATTCCCAAATGGCTGAGATCCAATTTTATTGCCGAAGAAGAAGAAGTGGAAGACGAGATGGACATCCTCTTTGTTGGTTGTGTCTTTTATTGGAATCATTAGCTTTGGTGGCTACGACTTTTGCTCACAAATGGATGGATGGATTTAGAAAAGTCTGGTCATTCATTGGTCGGAGTTGGCTTGGATGCCTGTTTGAGGCTGGCTTGCTTGTTGGTATGCAAAGCAAGTTCAGTTTATTTCTTAGGAATTGTTGTTTGATGTCATTGTTATTTTATCCACCATACAAAAATCAACAACAACAACATTTCTTCCATTGTCGTTGGTGTTGTTGTTGTTGCTGCTGCTATTGTAAACTTATAACAAATTAATGCAAAAATGTCACATTATTTGGCAATCGCATATTGAGTGCTATATCCAAGCACCAACTGAAAATTCATTTCATTTAAATTTCTCTGGCGATGGAAGAATTTCTGAAAACTTGCAAAACATTTGCTTCGTGGTCGTCTTTAAAGTCTTCTTCGTCTTATTCTCGCAGAACAATACGACATTTTGGGAGCGTCTTACTCGTTATAACGACGGCAAAGTGTTGTGACATTGGACTGGCCGACCAGCCATCGCTCCAGCCATTGGAAGATCTTCCAAGTCTTTTGTTTTCCATGGCTTTCTTCAGACATCTTTTCGCCCAGCCACGGACAGAGTTCAATGTCATTTAGCTCAGAATTTATGGGTGTCATGGCACAATATAAATTGCACTCCTCGGCAATGGAGTTGTTAAGGCAGACAATAATAAAACTCCATATTGGTAGGAGAGTGTTTGTGTTGCATGCAACACAGAGAGTTCATTCAAAATCAATATTGTATGTTCGCAGCAATATTGATGGGGTTGAGAGCTGCTGAGGGGAGGAGGCCCATACGAAGTGAACAAATAAACGAACGCAAGCCAAGCTTTTGTTTTGTTGATATTTTTTTTTGCCTCCACCAAAAATAAAACAATTGTTGTTAACAAATTTATTTAGAGTAAAATATGCAAAAATTGTTGCATCTCCGGGCAGTGGTCAAAAAATAATTCGTTTTTCACATCAGACCTCTTTGTTGTGAATTCATAAAATGCTGAATAAATGTAAATTTTTACTGCAGCTTAATTCATGACATTTTGTTATTCATTATAAGTTAACATTAAAAAAAACACACAGACGTGACAAAATCAATGGCAAAAGAATGAAGAAGAGAAAATACACTGAGAAAAATAGTAATGTAAATGTAAAAAAAAACAAGTAAAAAAGCAGTAAATTTGGCCGGGTCGAACTTTGAATACCCTCCACCATTTGGAACGAATTAGAAAATTTTCAAAAAAATAAAATCCATTAAAAATTCTTTTACAATCTTGAAAATATCTAATATAGGAAGGTGCCGATATATGGGGGGATATACGATATTGTGAACCTATAAAGACAAATCTATGTCTGCGTGTAAAGTACTCACAAGGAACTCCTTGTATGGACTTTCAGATAATTCCATAGGAAAAAGTGGCTAAAATCATCCAAATACCGAGTATAGGGGAGTACCGTTCCGTGTGTGGATTTTCAGACAAATCGATTGGAAAATGTGGCTAAAATCATCAAAATACCGAATATCTCGGGGTACCGTTATATAGGAGCTATACGTTATCGTTAACCTATATAGAGAATTCTCTGTCGGGGGGTAAAGTGCTCACAAAGAACCCCATGTGTACAAAGACCCCTTGTGACCATTCCGTTTAAAAATATGTCTAAAAACATCAAAATACCGAATATCGGGGGTACCGTTATATGAGGGATTTACGATATCGTGGACCTATATAGATAATTCTCTGCCGAAGTATAAAGTACCCACAAGGAACTCCTTGTGTGGATTTTCAGACATTTCCGATGAAAAATTTGGGTAAAATCATAAAAATACCGAATATCGGGGGGTACCGTTATATGGGGGCTATACGATATCGTGGACCTATATAGATAATTCTCTGCCGAGGTATAAAGTACCCACAAGGAACTCCTTGTGTGGATTTTCAGACAATTCCATTGAAAAATGTGGCTAAAATCATAAAAATACCGAATACCGTGGGGGTACCGTTATATGGGGGCTATACGATATCGTGGACCTGTATAGACAACTCTCTCTTAGGGGGTAAAGTACTCGCAAGGAACTACTTGTGTGGATTTTCAGACAATTCCATTGAAAAATGTGGCTAAAATCATCAAAATACCGAATACCGTGGGGGTACCGTTATATGGGGGCTATACGATATCGTGGACCGATATAGCCCATCTTCGAACTTGACCTGCCTGCAGAGAAAAGAGAGATCTGTGCAAAATTTTAGCTTCCTATCTTAATTCGTTTAGACTGTAGCGTGACGCAGCAGACGGACAGACGGACGGACAGGGCTAAATCGTCTTAGAATTTTACGCTGATCAAGAATATATATACTTTGTTGGGTCTAAAATGATTATTTCGATGAGTTACAAACGGAATGACGAACTTAATATACCCTCCATACTTTTTTGGGTGGAGGGTATAAAAATAAATAAATAAAAATAATAATGTCAATAAATTTTTTTTTTACAAAATATATTTTCTCGAACGAACAATAGTTTTAAAAATAAATGGCGATTTTTCAAGAAACACATTAAATTTCTTCAAAAAAATCCGCTTAGTTTAATTTTGACATAATCCTTCCAACATTTGGCCAGATACCAGATACGAATAAATGTAGACATGAGCTTTTAAATAGACCCACAAAAAATAGTCTAAAGGCGTTAAGTAGGACGATCTAGGAGGCCAATTAACCGGCCCCAACGTGGTATAAAGTGTCCTTCGAACTCGTCTCTTACCAAATTCATTTGGAATTTGGGTAAAATGATATTGAATGGTATTTTAGCTTCGTTCCAAAATGGATGGAGTTCGCGATGAACTTTCTTAGTAGATAACAAAATACAATGATGTATGAACTCGTTTGTAAGACGAATCATGGTTAAATTACACTGAAGAACACAAAAAATAATGACGAGGAAAATCCAGCAGATTATAAAAACAGATCGAAAGAGTGTTTACATCGAAAATAAACCAAAATAAGGGGGGCAAGTTCCCCCTTGTCCCAAATTTTGGAAATTGACTCAAGCGAGTCAATATTGAGGACTGCTTGGTCCTTTTTTAAAATTTGGTTAAAAATTCCCGCACAACGACAAAATTTTTTGCCATAATGGAGGGAGGGTTTTATAGGCCCTAGATCAATTTTTTTGATTAATTTTTCCTCGGACTTTTTTCAAGTTTACGCCTGAAAGTAGCACAAAAAATAAAAAATGTTTTACACAAAATTTCATTAAAAATCGCAGAATAACCTGACCAGCCAGCAGACAGACGGACGGCCATCGTTAGATCGAAATGTTCTGAAACGGTGTAGTCCAAAGAGGCCCAGGGTCTAAAACCATTATTTCGATGAGGCACGTTTTGGCCTATCAAATAATATATACCCTCTGTAGCCATATGGCTGAGGGTATAAAAATCCACATTTCTTGTTAAGAAAGCTCTTAAAAAATCCACTATTTTTGGCCTGGAAGTACTTTAAAATTAAAATATTTTTTAATAATATTCTTGACAGGAAAAACATGTAAAAATAAAAAAATCCACGATCCTTGGAAGTTAAGAGATCTTTTGAGAGCATATTAAAAATCGACGATCGTTTTCAAGAAGTCCTTGAAAAACTATATAAAAATCTACCATTCATGATCAGAAAGTCCTTGCAAATATTTGTGAAATATGAAAAATGTTTTTGAAAATCCCACTCTAAAGAAACACTACCAGAATTTGAAATAGTGTACCTTCGTGGACAAGTTCCAAAGGTAATAGGCCGACATTTTCCATTTACTCATTTTTAATTCCGAATTTTGAACATTGTCCATATTCTTATCCCGTTTATCACTATTAGCTACTTCATACATCTCACGTAAGAAATTTTGTGGGGGAATATGAAAATTATAATAAGAAATGTAATTCGTATTAGGACCTTTACCCTTAGATCTTGGAGAATATTTTTTTAGAAAAAGGAGAAACGTGAATTTTACAGTTTTGGGAATAATATTGAGGACATTTTAAGTTCCGGAAATTTAAAGAATTTTCTTAGAGGTATATCAGTGGCTGTACTATTAGGCACATAATGTTTTTAGGAAATTTTCGATTCCTTAGGAAGTTTCTGCAATCGTAGAATATTTCCGAGGAAATATTAATTCCACTGGTCGTGGATTTTAAAGGAATATTTTGAAAAGGCATATTGCGGCTTAAAACATTGTTATACCCTCCACCATAGTATGGAGGGTATATTAAGTTTGTCATTCCGTTTGTAACACCTCGAGACCTTTTAGACCCCACAAGGTATATATACTTTTGATCAGCATAAAATTCTATGTCGATTTATCAATGTCAGTCCGTCTATCCGTCTGTGTAAATCACTCTAGCTTCCGAACGATATGAAACAGGATGATAAAATTTTGCTCAAATGTGTACTATGTCTGCAGGACTATTGGTATTGAAAATGGGTCATGTAGGTCCACGTCTTCGTATAACCTCCATATAACGGTACTTCCCGATATGTGGTGTTTTGATGATTCTAGCGACATTTTTTACCGGAATTGTTTCAAAAATAATATTTAAAGTTCGTAATAGATGCTACAGCTTAAGACAGAAAATGGGCCATGTAGGTCCACGTCTTCGTAAAGCCCCCATATTACGGTACCTCCCGATATTCGGTATTTTGATGATTTTAGCAACATTATTTTCCGGAATTTTTTCAAATTTGGTATTTGAAGTTTTTAATAGATACTACAGCATAAAACGGCATGAAATGAAAATAATCGTCTTCGTATAGCCTCATGTAACGGTACCCCCCGATATTCGGTATTTTAATGATTTTAGCGACATTATTTACGGGAATTGTTTCAATTTTGGTATTTGAAGTTCGTATTGGATAATACAACCTATGACAGAAAATTGTCCGTTCAGGTCCAAGTTCTGGTATAGCCCCCATATAATAGTACCCCCCGATATTTGGTATTTCGATGATTTTACCAAAATTTATTATTTACCAGAATTGTTTCAAATTTCGCATTTGAAGTTCGTAATGGATATTACAGCCTATGACAGATAATTGTCTGTGCAGATTCACGTTTTATAAGCACCATGGTACCTCCGTATTTTGATGATTTTAGCTACATTATAAACAGATAGATAGAGTCTAACTAACAGAAGTTTTAACGGATTTGATTGTTTTTGAGAATTGCCAAATTCATTCCAAATGGTGGAGGGCATTCAAAGTTCGGCCCGGCCGAACTTACAGCTTTTTTACGTATTTGTTATTAATATGATGAATTATTTAAGAATATTCTTTGGACCATATTTGAATGGTTATAGGCCTAATATTCATAAAACAAAATCCAAGCAATCCAGTTTTTAAGAATATTTGTGGAGAAATCTTGCATTTTTTAAGAAAATTTCTGGACGCATATCGAAATCGCAATCGTGGATTGTCAGAATGTTCCGTTGCATATTTGTCTCTAACATTTTTGGGAGGATATAAGAGCTACACTTTTTATTATTATTTATTTTTTTTTTTAATTTTATTTTTGATTTAAATTTTGAATTTTTTAACCATTTGTCGAGACTATTTCTCAGTCAATTCATCTCAATATTGAATTCATGTAGTTTTTAATTTATACTCTAGGACTTCTGAGACCTGTATTGAGTTGGAATTTTGGATTTTTAATACATTTCTATTTATTCGTTACTGCAATGCATATAAAGTAGTATTATTTGAAAATTCAAAACTTTTGATAACTTTTACGATTTATGCTAATACATTGCATCAATTAAATTCATATAAATGCAAATATTTTTTATGAATTTATTCTAGAAAAAAATATGAATATTTTTTCTTATATTCTCGCAACTTAATTCTATTAACCATCAACGTTATTATTCGCATTAAACTTGATGTTTCCTTAAATGTAAATCATGTAAACGTTTTTTGATGGACCTGCCATAAAAAAACCAACAACTCATACATATTATGGCAAAGTCAAAAGTGAATTTTTAACTCTCGCTACGCTCCACCCCCTGGCCATGGCACAATGGAAAACATTTATATATGCCTTAGAATGCCAACGAAAATGAATTCACAAAAGATTTACATTAATTTGCAATTATTCATGCTGAGCTTTATTGGCACAAACAATTTTCATCTCTTTTGAAGGCAACCAGCCAGCCAGTCAGCCAGCCACACGTCTTGTGGGTGTCACCTCTTCCACCCCCAAAAATTATTGCTCTTTTTTGTTTAATATTAGAAGAAAAGCAACAAGGGGCAAGTCAGATGGCTCTTTTGTGTCTGTCTCTCTGCTATTCCATCCCCCCCATTTTGCCAACAAAAAGCCACTCACTCGTCTACAGCCGAAAGATTTATGAAGAAATTTCATTGGACGATTGTAAATAAAAATGTAATAAAAATTTTCAACTTAAGACGTTAGAAAAATTATTTTATGCAAATTACTTTAAGAAAATGCCAAGGAGCAGCAGCCGAGCAGCAACAACAGAAAGATGAAAGTCATAAAAACGACGAAATATGAAAAAATAAACTCATAATAAATAAAAAAGAGAGCAGAGTGTTATAAGAGGAGCAGTAAATGGTTGGGTATAACGGTGCGAATAAAATATATTTGATTTGATTTTATGAATATGATAAGCTATAAAAATTACTTGAAGTGAAATTCATTTCATATGATATTATTCTTAAATTTTTCATAAAAACAATTATTAGGTTTTTTATTAAATTATATTATTTCACTAAAGTAAATATTTTAACGAAAGTATTTGATTCTATTACTATTACTAGTGTAGAAATGTGACTTGGATGTCGGTCGCTACCTTTAAAAATAAATTTTACGCCATTTATACATTTCGGGTTAGTTCCATATTTTGATATAGCCATCATATATAAACACTTCCCGAATTCTTTTTCCACAAAAAAAACTATTTGAATGAGTCGACGTTGTGCTACGGGCCCGTTAGTAATTTAGGCATATGTTCAAGATTTTATTAAAATTTGGCATTTTGAGTTGCCGGTGCATAGAAACCCTACTTTTAACCAGTAATGAAAGGTCAAAAGACAAGCGGGCCGACTATATGATACCCTACACCAATATGCGTACTCAGTAGAGCTCCCGTAACAAAAAAATCTATTGGGAATTTATGTGAAGTAGATCCTACAAACTATGAACCAAATAACATTGCTGTATATTCAATGATATGACTTCGATACCGGACCAAATTTTTGTAAATCGTTAAATTCGATTGAATATGAAAAAATCCAATTATTTTGGGCTGATATTCCATATATGGTGAGCAAATAAAGTAAAATCGGAAGAAGATTTATAACGAAGCTATATAAAAATCTGAACAGATCTAGATAAAATTTGGCAGAGGTATTGTCGCTCAGAATCTGATGTCCTGTATTAAATATCATTGTTGTGGAGTGAATAAAACGCATGTGAATTCGGTTGGATATGCCACAATTCAGTTAATTTGGACTGCTATTGGCCATTTGGGCCTCAATAAAAGGCAAATCGGGCGATGATATACAGGGTGAGATAAAAAAAACTGCAACAAAGTCAAACGCCATAATTTGTACATTTTTTTTTTTTTAAATTTTATTGAATGAAAACAAAAAATGTCGGAAATAGCATCTAATTTTAGAATAAGTCTAGCTTTGTTCGAATTGGACACTTTTCGCACGAATTTTGGCCTTCAAACGGCCAACGAAACCATCACACGCCGCCCGAATGTTGCTCTGCGGTATTTTGACCCATTCCCATCGAAGCGCTTGCTTGAGGTGATTGACACATTGGTATTTTTTGTGCCAAAGTTGTTTTCCATAATGCTCCAGACACAATAATTCAACGGATTGGTATCCGGAGATTTTGGTGGCCATTGTGCGCCACCTTCACCACGGCCGGTGCTTGAGTTCTGGTGGCCAAACGAAGGTGCACATTTTCAGCTGATCTCTTTGGAAAGTAAATACGATCATTTTGTTTGTTTACAAACTGCTGGACAAGGAATGGTTTCTCCTCGGAGAAAACCAAATTCGGAAGTTCACCACTTTCGACCAAGCGAAGCAACTCTTTAGCTCTTTTGAGTCTATTTTCTTTCTGTTGCGGTGTAAGCTCTTGCACTTTTTGGAATTTTAGTGGCTTTACTCCAAGCTCATTTTTCAATATTTGGGAATGGAATATTACGATATGTTCAGCTCGCGAGACATTTTTCGGCCACTGAGACGCGAGTTTCGATCAAACCGCATCTTTACTTTTCGAACCATTTCTGCTGATGTTGCTGTTTTTTCTGTCCACTTCCTACGCTACCAGAATCACGGTAACGAGCAATGATACGAGACACAAAACACTTGTGCCACTTGTGGTTTTCCTGCCAAATATAAAGAAATCACACCATCACGCTTGAATTCCATCACGAATAACTTTTTTCTGGAAGATTCTTACCAAAATGCTTTTGTACGCTTGTAAACAATATAATGAGCTCTCACTGGAATAATTTTAACAGCTGTCGGAAGAGTGGCTTAGAAATGACAGCAGTAGTGCACTTTTTTCTTCCCACCCTGTATGGGTCTAACTAGCCAAAATACCAAAAGACAAAATACCCATACCCATACATAATACAGTGTGGTGTAGGGTATGAAAACGATATGTATGGATTCACGTTATGGTATAACCCCGTTAGTTATTTAGGCATATGTTTTAGATTTTATTAATGTTTGGCTTTTTCAGTTGTCCGTGGATAGAGAGACCCTCCTCACACAAATGTGAAACCCACGTTTGCCCTTGATTTGATCAATTATGGTTCTTTTGCTTTTATTTTTTACGAATAACCCATTATTTTCCATCTCCTGGTTTGGCACTACCAGTTTTTTATACCCATATGGCTACAGAAGATATATATATGTAATATGTTGCGGCCAAAATATGCCTCATAGAAATAACGGTTTTTTTTGCTCCTAGGTTTCTTTGCACTAATCCGTTTCAGGACATTTGGAGTCGCTCTAAAGGTGTACGTTCGTCTTTCTGGCTGGTTAGTCCGCACAATAACTTTCGTATGGTGCATTAGATTTGGTTCACACTCGGAGATCGGAGATGGGCAAGATCGGACTACTGCTTCTTGTACCTCCCCACAAAAGTGTCCAAATGTTCAAAGAAAATATTTTACATCATAGAAATGGAAAGGATTATCCGATCTAGTTCAAATTTTGGAGGTCCAAATCAGTGCTAGGTCGAGTGTGAAAATGGACAATATCGGCCCACTGCTCTTGGTACCTCCCCCACGAAAATAAAAATTTCAAATAACAACGAGGCTCATGAGCGATCCTGTTCCTTTTAAACTCGACACATACCCATATTTCTATCAACAAAAGATCTGGCGTGAAGATTGAATATATCGATTCACTCCTTCTAGTACACCTCCCAGAAATCGTTCAAATTTTCGAATTTTCTCTTAAAATATGAAATAAGCACCCGATTCTCTTAAATTTTTACACATCCCAATATTTGTACTAACACAAGATATGCTATGAATATTGGATATTTCAATTCACTCCTTTTGATACCTCCCACACAATTTTAATAACAAAACGCTCAAAGAATGCGAAGTAGGCATTTGATTCTCTCACTAATCCCATTATTTTTACAAACGCAAGATCTGGTGTGATCTAGTGTGGCCGATATCTATCGGCCCACCTCTTCTGATATCTCCCCAACAAGGGGTGAAAATTTGCAATACTTATATCTCTCATAACTTTCGAAACAAGTCATAGATTCTTTACAACTTTGTTTTCTATCAACAGGTGATGCGATTTTCGGAATTATCGGTCCGCTCCTTCTGGCGCCTCCCCACAAAAGGCTAATATTTTTATTAACAATAATTTGCAAAAAATTGGAAATAAATGTTTGATTTTTTTTAATAAATTTTACATTATGATTATATTCATATTTATTATATCTGGTACCTCACGCACATTTCACCATTTTTTCAGAAATTATTACATATTTTATATGAATTGAAGAAAGTAGGCGATATAGTCCAAATCTGGCACGTTTTAATATTTATATCATAATTAGTTCATATAAGAAATGGACAATATTGGCCCAGTCCTTCAAAACAGTCATTGGCTGAGGATATAAATCTGTCGACAAAACCTACTGATACTTTTTAACTTGTTTTTTGAAATATTTTCCATGTTCTTTTGAAATTTCGGGGGTAGTTAAAAGTTATCCCCGGCCGAATTGAGCAGCTTTTTTCTCGATTATTTTCAAAATAATACAATTTGAATTTGATGTATGATCTTCTTTCCATATGTCTTGCAAATTAACATCATTTACTGTAATTTTTTTGGAAGTTGATGGAGAAGCTACCTTTTTTGATGAATTAGCTTGGAATACAAAATTCCAAACACTCACGTGATGGCTGTGAAACAGCTGCAATTCATTGGAGAATATTAAAATATGAAAAATTTGAATATCCTTGTTAAACGATAAAGGGGTACGATTACTTCTCATGCTAAGGGTTGCCATCCTTGGCATTTGAGCGGTGTATGTCTGTGTGTGTGTGAATCTCAGATTTCGCTTATTAAATTATACTCATGTAAATCTAATTAAATACCGCAAGCTATTTATTCAATTCTCTTCCCCCTTTTCTATTTGATAATCATTGTCGACACCCAACGCTCAAAATCAAATAATAAATATAATTTACACTGAACTAAGTACCAGCGCGTGTCCTCTTTTTTTAGCCTTTAGACAATAGATTGTTTGGTGGCACGCACACACAGCCTGTCTGCCTGGAACAAGTAATAACCTACCGATAGCAAATGGCAAACACACACTTCTAAATAAATTGTAATTCAAATGATAAAAATGCCAAACGAAGCGAAGCGAATGTATCATGGCAGTAACTGGCATAATAATTGGATTAGTTTCCCAAGTTCCCATATCACTAGGATGGGAAGGGGGAGAGAAAGCATCATCATCATAATCATCTCCATTGGTAAACAAGCAATTACCCAAAAATACTTTTTTTTCTTGCGACTTGATCCTGGCCTACACTTGGCTGCTTCGGAGATTGTAAGTTCATTTCGCTGTTGGCATTGTTGGGAAACAAGTACTAATCTGCTTAAAAGCAACAACCAATCTATCCATCTAAACATTCAGCCATCCATTTAACCATAGCGACCCCTCAATCGCTCGCCCGTGTTCTGCTACGATGTCACCCAGGCTGACTGACTGATTGTCGTTCTATGCGCATGCCTCTTGGCAAAACATCGACTAATCGGATTAGAATTGTACCCAAATAGTATTGACTTTCTCAGGCCATTTAGAGAGTGAGAACGAGAGAGCGAGCGAGTGTTCTTCCTTCATATTCCTTTGGAAAGTCACTGATGATGCTGATGATTATTATGATACCCCTAATACCACTGCTGCCGTTGCTGCTGCCTGGTGGCGATGATGATTATGGAACAAACAACAAAAAACATATTGTTTGTTGTTTTTTTTTTTTTTTTGCTTGCTTTCTTCGACGTCGCACGGTTCACAGAACACTAATCGCTTAGCGCTAACAACTTGAAGAGGGATGATTTGCTTCTTTTGGGTGTAGCGTTTGTTTGTTTTGTTAAACGTTTGTAAGTCAGAAGTTACAGCAACAAACCGTCAACCATCAGCCCTTAAATGTTTCTTAATACCCCCGTGAAACCAATGTCGAATCAGTCATTCGCTGATGATTGTAATGAATTGGCACAGTGGTGTGGGGAACAAATCCGAGATATTTTTCTTATTAGTGCTTCATCGTTGTTCTGGGGAAAATATATTAAAATAAATGCTTCCTTTTGAGGTGTAAATATTCAAATGAGTGTGACGTCATTAGTTCTAAAGTTTTGGTATTCTCGCCTATGTGAACCATAATATATCCTTCTGTAGAGGATTAACAAGGATCGACGATTAAAGTTATATATTTTTTTCCAGTGCACTAATCTATATATTATTAGTAGTCACAATACGGTGGCGCCCAATCGTATGCATGTTGATGATAGTGATGTGACAGTGATTTTAGTGATGTGAACGAAATTGGGAGCTCGGGCTACATAAATCCTAATTGAAATAAATCGTCTATGCTATTTTTACTTGAATTTAAACACCAACTACGAAATACCGAAATGTCAAAATGTGGAACAAGATTGGTTGATAATAGTCAATGTTGCCGCAAGTCGTAGAGGATATTCCATGGGAGCCGCAAAATAAAAAAATTTCCCCTAAGTACTACGACTGAAACCAATAGATTCCTTCTTATACCCAAATAACCGAGATGGAGAGATAACTGTCGGACACAACTATTTGACTATTTGAAAAGGTAAATGCAGGTCGCATTTATTATCCGATTGAGATGAAATTTTGCACACAATATTTGTTTGGCCCAAGGACGAACCCTATTGAAATTGCTAAAAATCGGATTAGATTTAGAAATAGCTCCCATATATCTTCAACCGATTTCGGGTTAATTGTGGAGAAAATCGGTTTAGATATATCTATAGCTCTCATATATATGCGTAATATGCACTCCAGAGGAATGGTATTTGGTACCGGATATCAGATACTGCTTAAAAATACCTCTGTCAAATTTTATCGAAATCGGTTCAGATTTGGATATAGGTCCCATATATACCGATTTCAGGTTAATTGTGTCAATTAAATGGCCAATATCTGTCAGAAAGTCCTGAATTTTGGTGCATCCGACCGAATTCAGCCTAGGTTCAGAAATAGCTCCCATATATATGTTTCATCCGATTTGGTCCCTCACATTATCAGATATATTATAAAGCTCGGAAATACCTTTGCCAAATTTTATCGAGAACGGCTAAGATTTGGATATAGCTCCCATATTCACCCTAATCCGACCAAATTTGTTTTGTACCCAAGGGCTTAATACACCCTCCAGAATATTTTCGCGATAATATTCGGCATTTTATCTGATGCCACGGTCGATTAATATGAGCGGAGAGCAACCATCGGCAGTTTTAGCGGCCCACAACATGGCCGGCGCTTAAGTTCTGGTGCCCAACCGAAGTTGCACATTTTCAGCTGACCTCTTTGGCAAGTAACACGATCATTTTGTTTATATACAAACTGCTGGACAACGAGTGTTTTCTCATCGGAGAAAACCAAATTCGGCAGTTCATAACTTTCGGCCAAGCGAAGCAACTCTTTAGCTCCTTTGAGTCTGTTTTCTTTCTGTTGCGATGTAAGTTCTTGCACTTTTTGGAATTTCAATGGCTTTACCCCGAGTTCATTTTTCAATATTTGTCGAATGTTCAGCTCACGAGCCAGTTTTCGGCCACTGCGACTCGGGTTTCGATCAAGTCGCTTCTTTGCTTTTCGAACCATTTCTGCTGATGTTGCTGCTTTCTTCCGTCCACTTCCTCGGCGTTGGACTACGCTACCAATATCACGGTAACGAGCGATGTTACGAAGCACAAAAGATTTATTCACATTTAAATGCTGGAGTGCTCTAACGATAGCCACTTGTGGTTTTCCATCCAAGTGCAAAGAAATCACGCTTGAATTTCATAACGAATAATTTTTTTTCTTGAAAATTCTCACCACAATGCTTTCGTACGCTTGTAAACAATATAATGAGCTGTCACTGGAATAATTTTAACAGCTGTCGGACGAGTGGCTTAAAAATAACAGCAGTCTGAAGTTGGTTGCATGTTTTTTCGTCTCACCCTGTATATGAGAGCTATGACTATATCTGAAGCGATTTTCACCAAATTTGACAAACTTGCATCTAGGCCGAATTCGACCGGCGCAATAATTTGTATTATATCTAGGATTTGGTTGGTATTCGGTATTTTGGATTAGTCACGTTTCCGAAGGGATTGTTCGACATTTGGTATTGACATTTTCTGACAGGTTCTACCTACGGTGTTAAAATATTGTCTGTTTAGGTCCATGTTTTCCTGTAGTGCCCACACTTTGTCTAAAATTCGTAGCTGGCTGTGCATAATGGCTTCTAGATCTGGTGGCAGAACATTCTACATATAATTCCATTCGCTTTTTAGAATTCGAAACGGGTTCTACCTATGGTGGCAGAACAATGTCTGTATAGGTTCTTGTTTTACTAAAGTCCCCAAATAACGCAAGATTCGAATATGCGGTATTTCGGCGTTTTTTCCTCTTATTCCAACGGAATTGTCTCACATTTGGTATCTATAGTTTATATTGGGTTCTACCTCTGGTGGCTGAACATTGTCTCTAAAGGTCCGTGTTTTTCTGTAGCGCCCATAAAATAGTACCTCCTATTTTAGTCACATTTTTCAACGGAATTGTTCCGAATTTGGTATTGAGAATTTGTAGCGGGCTCTACCTCCTGCATATAGATTCACAATTTTCTGTAGCGAAAATATAGCAATTTCTTCCTATATTGGGTATTTTGACGATGGAAGCCACAATTTCCACGGTGTTTTGAATTTGGGACTAAATACTCGCAATAGCTAACAATCCTTGTATTGGAATTGTTTTCCCTTTTTGATATAGTCCCCATACAACAGTTTTCGCATTTGCAGACTAAAGTGTGACATGGACTGAAGTCGTTAAAATATCCAACATCGGGAGTTACTGTTATATAAAAGTATAACTACACAGACGAAAGACTGCTCTGCAAACTCCTAATTCTAGCGTGCATTTAACAGACGTATGGATTTTTTCGTTGCATTCCTTTTTATCAACAGGACATTTTGAGTTGGTGTACATTGTCAAAGCCAATTCAGCCCATCTTGAGTTATAAGCTCTGTAATAAAAATTACTATGTATCTGACATACACAAAAAAAAAATTATGTCCCAAAATGTATGTTTATGCGATTTACAAACTACTGACTTACACCATATTCGCGATTGGAAGAACATATAAGTGCTTTTCTCACAAAAGTTATGGTTTAATTCAAACGATATATGTTTTTCGATCATTATACAGAATAGTATGTCCTAAACTCTAATCCACTGTAAGTGTTTGCTTAGATCGGACTAAAATTAAGGGAAAATCTATTTTGGTCCCCGTCTCTGTCACTGATTGTTTTACCATCATCTCTAAAAATTACGGACATGTATTCCATGACTAAAAATGACGAGATGACTAATTTTTGGGTCAGGCTTCGATATTTCGAGGTGTTTCAAACTTCTACGCCAAAATAAATTAACAATACCCTTTCCTCTGAGTGATTACGAAAATTTATGCAAGATAAAACAAATGGTTATCTCCCAGATAAACAAATCTCTTTGTAACCACTGTGCCCTAATGACTTAGCAATTCTCAATTTTTTTATTATGTTTATTGGTATGTTTACCTTCAAACGTGTCCTTTTTCCAGCAGCAGCATAACTACCATTGCTTTGGGTTACATTCGCTCACATACATGTGATGGTTAAATTAGCTCATTTATTGGCAGTGTTTAGTTAAGATTTATTTGTTTAAATAGAAAGAAAAACTCATCTCTTCAATGTCTGTGAATGAGAATGGCCATCTATTATGAGAAAGGTAAACAACAACAGAGAGGAACAACAGAAAAAGGAGAATACCCACAAAAATCTGAATTATCATCATCATTGTCGTGGTCCATTATCGTACAAAAAAATTCATAATGTTAGGTAAAACTCAACTCATTATAAAAACCGCCCCTTTCCCTCGTGAGCACTATTCGCTTTCGGTTGGTTGTAAATCGGGGCGTTTTTAATGACAAATTCATAGAATAGGGAATTAATTTAATGTTGATGAAGTGGATTTTCGTTTCGGTGTGGTATTCTGGATTTATTTGCATATTGTTGCACACACACACACACGAACATCGGCTACCAGTTTTGGGAGGACACACGCCTAATTTTTCATTAGCTTCGTTATTGCATTTTTGCATATCAGGTTTTATGGTGTAGCTGTGGTGGTGGGGTGTTGCAGGCCATTTAATTAAATTTGTTTGTTTGTTCAGAATTAGTTTTGAATTTAGTATTGTAATTTATGAGTTTTGCATAAAGAAATTTCTCACGGTTGTTGGATAAAATTTGGTGGGAGGTCGGATCGTTTAAGTAAAATCATTATAAACGACTATAAAACTTTTGGTTGCTAAAGATTAATTATTTATTTAGATTGACCTGCCCTTGCAAAACAAAAATTTTAAGTCGTCTGATAAGTAAAGTCGACCTCAAAATTTTAAAAGAATATTCATTATTTTATAATATGTAAAAGCGGAGTTGTGTTCAATTTTGTACCAAAATTTTGACTCGTAAGGGAGAGTTATAACTATTCAAAATTTTGAACCTTTGAGGGGGGATGAACTTGTTAAAGAGGGCCAATATTGTAAATTTTCACACTGATCTAGCAAGCACAACACTGTGAGAAAGGAATGGGGGGTTTATAGCATACCAGAAGGAGTGGTCTGATATTGCCCATCTCCGAACTCGATATGAATTTAATAATAATAATAATACGATATACCAAGTTTGAACCAAATTGGATACTCCCTTCGAAAGTTGTCGTGCACAGTCAGACATATCGACTTCAAATGTCGAATTTAATGAGGCAAGTTTTGGCCGTATCAAATGATATATATCCTCTTTTGCCATATGGCTGAGGCCTCCCCTCTACATGATTTTAGATTTTCAATTCAATATTCCTTATTTCATTAGCTGGGCGTTTCCAAACACAATAAGGACTATCACCCTATGCTGATAGCCAGAAATGTCTTTCGTAATCACGGCAAGGGTTTGGCGATCCTAAACTACAATAATAAGATTAATGAAACAAAATGTTCAGAAAGTGTCCAAAAATTTACCATTTCGGTGGTATTCCTGGTAAACCCATATTCCTGGTTACGTCAGTGATAAAAACCGAAAATGCGTAAATTTTGCTTTTTAAAATATTTAAAATTTTTCATAATAAGAGTTTATATTTTTGTATTCAAAGAAAAATTGTGTTTTTATACCCTTCAACACTATGTGTTGGGGGTATTATAAGTTTGATTGAGCCAAAACTTATGTAACACCTCGAAATATTGGTTTCCCACATAGGAAAATATATATGAATCTTCCTATCTCGCCGAGCTGAGTCGATCGAGTTATGTATGTCCGTCCTTCCGTCTATCCATGCTAATTTTTAATCACTCTACAGGTCCCAAGCATGGCCCGATTCTCACGAAAATGAAAATGGAGGTGGGGCTAGAGCCAGAATAAAAGCCTATTGCTTTTGGTGATGATCGCCCAATATTTAGGGGTTGAAATGGACCGAAAACTGAAAAATTTCCTACTTTTGCATTTGTTCTACAGGTCGCAATTATAGACCAATCGAAGCGGAAGTTAGCATGTGGCTAGAGCTTAGGGCTGGTCATCGGGTAATATTTAGTGGATGACATAGATCATAACATTTGTGTTAAATAAAAGTCAAATTCTCTATTAAACCGGAAATGTTTTTAGTCCCGGCGAAATCACAAATAGACGAACAGGTCAATTCTGACCGTTTTGTAGATGCCGATAGTAAGTATATCGGATATAAATAGCGAAATATACACAATGTATATATACAAAGGAAGGGGATGTTATCTAGAATGCTTATATTTCAAGAATTGCTGGACCATTGGGTACAGAAAACATTTTTATTGAAAAAATATTTGGATTTTAACTTGTTCCTCCTTAAACTACAAACTACTGTAAGATCGGCAGAAGAATTGTTGGAGTCGTTATATGGGGTCCATATTAAATCAGGAGCTTATATAGACAATTTCATACTACAACCATTGTAATCTATTGCGAGTATTAAATACCAAATTTTTCATAATTTCGTGGGTATATGTGACTAGGATGACTAGGACCAATATGAACAATATTTTGACGCCGGTGGTAGAACCCATTATGAAGTACAAATACCAAATTTCACACAAATCTATTAGAAAATGTGACTTAATTCGTCAAAATGCCGAATATCCGATGGAACCGTTATATGTGCGTTATAGGAAAACGTGGACAAAGATATTCAATGTTCTGCCTACTACAAATACAAATTTTTAGACAAATCCGTAGAAAAATATGGTAAAAACCATAAAAATACCGAATAGCGGGATGTCCCATTATACGGGGCCTATACAAAAACGTGCACCTACATGTACAATGCTTCTTCATCGGAACTGGAACCCATTATGAACTACAAATGCTCATTTTTGGACAAATCCGTTGAAAAATGTGGCAAATGTCATGAAAATACCGAATATCGGGAGGTACCTTTATATGGGGCTATACGAAAACGTGGACCTATATATACAATGTTCCGCCATTGGAGCTAGAACACATAACGAACTACAAATATCAATTTTTAGACAAATTCGTGGAAAAATGTGGCTAAAACCATCAAAACACCAAATATCGGGAGGTACCGTTATATGGGGACTATCCCAAAACGTGAACCGATATATCTCATTTTCAATATCAATCATTCTAGACACAATGCAAATTGCTTTGCTAAATTCTAAAGCTCTAATGTGAGCTGCAACTTGTTTTCAACAGACAGAAAGGCAGACAGACGTTATAACGCCACAATACGAAAGCGGGAACCTATATGGGCAAATTTCGACTATAAAGATCGTTATCTATTAAATATGTTATCGTTGTCGTTATCGTGTAAAAATATGGCGAGAATCATAAAAAACCGTCTATTGAACCGAACCGGTTTGACACCCAATAGAACCCCATATGAACTAAAAACAAGCAAAAAAGCTGTAAGATCGACCGGGCCGAACTTTGAATACCCTCCACCATTTGGTACAATTTTGGCAATTTTCAAAAAATAAAATCCGTTAAAAATTCTTTAAAAATCTTAAAAATACCGAATTTAGCCGTATATTAGGGTGTATACGACGACGTAAACCTGTCACAAGCTATTACAATATTCAGATGCGAAACATGAAAAAAAATCTGTTTATAATGTAGCTGAAATCATCAAAATACTGAACATAGGGAGGTACCATGTGGGTTATAAAACGTGGACCTGCACAGACAATTTTCTGGCATAGGCTGTAGTATCCATTACGAACTTCAAATGCGAAATTTGAAATAATTCCGATAAATAATGTCGCTAAAATCATCAAAATACCGAATATCTGGGGGTACCGTTATATGAGCCTAAATGGCCCATTTTCTGTTTTTTGCTGTAGTATCTATTACGAACTCCAAATGCGAAATTTAAAACAATTCCGGTAAATAATGTCGCTAAAATCATCAAAATACCAAATATCGGGAGATACCGTTATATGGGGGATATTCGAAGACGTGGACCTGCACAAACAATTTTCTGTCTTAGGCTGTAGTTTTCATTACGACCTTCAAATACAAGATTTGAAACAATTTCGCTTTATAACGTCCCTAAAATCATCAAAATATCGAATATCGGGGGGTACCTTCGTATGGGGGCTATACGAAGACGTGGACCTGCATAGCCAATTATCTTATACGTTTAAGTATCCATTACGACCTTCAAATACAAAATTCGAAACAATTCCGGGGAATAATGTCGCTAAAATCATAAAAATACCGAATATCGGGAGGTATCGTTATATGGTGCATATACGCAGACGTGAATCTGTATACGCAATTTTTCGTCATAGGCTGTAGTACTAATTTCGAAATTTGAAACAATTCCGGTCTATAATGTTCTAGTATCACAAAATATTGGGAGGTACCGTTATATAGGTATACCGTTATATAGGGGCTATACGAATGCGTGAACTTGCATAAGTAAATATCGGGAGGTACCGTTATTTGGGGGCTTTACGAAGACGTGGACATGGCCCATTTTCAATGACAAAAGTCCTGCAGACATAAAAAATTGTAAAATTGTATCATTTCGTTCGGAAGCTAGAGTGATTTCCTCAGGCGGACAGACGTATAAACGGAAAGACGGACGGACATTGATAAATCGACATAGAATTTTAGAATATATATACTTTGTGGGGTCTAAAATGTATATTTCGAGGTGTTACAAACGGAATGACAAATTTAATATAACCTCCATACTATGGTGGAGGATATAATAAGGAATTTTAATTTAAATTCGATCAAAATATGGTCTAAATCGTAAAACCATCGAAAACGTGAAAAATGTGGCTGATCCGATCTTAGTATTATTTCATCAATAATATTCAAAAAACAAACCTCTATTTAACTAGTTTCATTAACGTATTAATAAGCCATCATTAGCAATACAGCAGCTGTGTTAAACAACATTAGTCCTCTGCCAACCAACTGCCGACAGATTAATTCGACGAGGAAAATATTTTCAAATTTTTGACATCATTAAATATTTGAAAAGGTGCATTTGTGTCTTCGACATAAAACAACAAATCTCAGAAAAATAATGCCGCTAATAGCTCACTAAAATCAAAAAGCCGAAAGGTATTCAATACCAGGGCTATTGATGTGTCGGCGGTGTCGGTGGCAGACTACAACACATTAGACAACACTTAACCCCCCTATTCTCGATGAGGACCGATACCTGTTCAAATATTTGAACAACCTGAAGACATTTGAGGATTGAATGACATCGCAGCTCAAGTATCTGTGAGTTTTCTTTGGCTGTGGTGTAGAAATGAAAAACGCCGCCCAGGGGTATTAGTGGCGGATCCTTTTGAAAATCGATTTAGGTATTTAAATATTTAGAGCAAATAATAACAACCAACAACACATTAACCGCATTAACATATCCTACAAACAGGCTGTGAGCCTGAATGATTGGTTGACTGGCTGGTTGGTTCTTGGCTATTAGCTGTTGTTCGAGGCAAGATAAATACAAGTTACAGGAAATGCAAAGGCTGCTGCAAAGCGTTGGAAAAATATGCTATCCCCTGAGTTAAGCAAACAAACGCCAGTAACATCCACACAACCAATCACTCAAAGAATTATTAAAAAATAAATAAAAAACATTAATCCTTTTTGTGAAACAAGGACTTATTTGGTTTGGAAACCCCTTTTTGTCATCTTTTAACTCTTTGGGTTTACAACTCTTTGGGTAGGCAGTGTGTTTTTTTGAGTAAAAGGTAATTTCCTTTAAAACTGAAACCGGAAATGTTATATCCTGCGAAACGTTTCCATACTTTTTTTCTGTCGCCATCAAAAAATGTTTGTTAAAACTTTAAAGAGATTTCAAATGTTTCACATAAAGTGTTAACAATACGATTATGATTAGTTTGGCAAGATTTCCCAAAAATTAAAATGAATAGAAAAATAATAACGAATTACGGCGCTCGCTGTGACATATCAATATTGCAATCATGGCAAAGGCTTTATGTGGTCACGTGTCAAATGTCACAAGAACGGCGCCCAAACACTTTTGGTTTCATCGATGTGTCATTTGTTCGCAAAGACCAACAAAGAAACGAGGGGCGCGAGTTTCCACCCTGGCTCTATCATACGGTGGGAAGATTGGTAGGTTGGTTGGTTGACTGTCATTCATCAAGATAAATGTCAGTGCAACATTGTATCAAAACGCATGACGGCCGGTGACATCAAGAAGAAGAAACAATTTTTTTTTTACAATGATGGTGACGATTTTGCCAAAACTTATTAAAGACCATAAAACACCGAAATTGGTTTTTATGGTGGTTGCTGTCGGTTTTTGGGCAGCATCAATGGCCAGCCAGCAACCGGTACATCATCTCCATCACACCGTCAAGTTTTAAGCCTCTTATAAGGTTAAGAATACCCATTAATTGTACACGAGTCATAGAACAAAAAGAAAACTGAACACCCAAGTATTGGAATTGAATTGAATGCGAACAATGCCGATATTTGAAGTGATTAAATAAATGTCAATTTATTTGATTCCATTTAAACATTATTCATTACTGAGGGAGATTTTTGTGATTGATCTTTTGTTCGATTTCTTCTCCAGCTTTTTTCTTTATATATTAAACATAAGTTGCTAAACTTAGTGTTTACAGGTAGAGTGAAAAACGAAACCTCGTTTTTAGAAAAATTATTTAAGAAATAAAAAGAAAAGATAAAATCCGAGCGGTGCCGAATATATCATACCCTACACTACTATACATATTTAGTAGTGCTACCTATAACAAAAGACGTTTATATTGGATATGTAAATAAAGATATGATTTTTGTAGATTGCGTATTACGGGTTTAAAGCGCTGGGTTCGTACTAAACTTGTCGGAAGTATTTTTATACCCCCCACCTTGGAAAGGAGGGTATATTAAATTTGTCATTCCGTTTGAAACACCCCTAAATATTAATCATAGACCCCATGTTTGGGGTCTATGTTGAAATCACGATACAGCTCACATTATTTGACGTTGAGCTTTAAAACTTGGCACCGTTTCTTGCTTTGTATCTAGGATAGTTGGTATTGAAAATGAGATATATCAGTCCAAGTTTTGGGTACCTCCCAATATTCGGTATTTTCATAGCTTTAACCACATATTTCCAACAATTTGTCTAAAAAGTGGTATTTATAGTTCGTTATGGGTTCTAGCTCTAGTGGCGGAACATTGTACATATAGGTCCACATTTTCCGTGGCGAAACATTTTACATATAGTTCCACGTTTTCGTATAGCCCCCATATATCGGTAGCTCTTAATATTCGGTATTTTGATGATTTTTGCGACACTTTTCCACGGGTTTATTTAGAAAATGGTATTTGTTGTTTGTAATCGATTGCAGCTCCGATGGAGGCATATTAGGTGCACGTTTTCGTATAGGCCCCTTATAACGATACCTCTGGATATTCGGTATTTTGATGATTTTTCTACGAATTTGTCTAAAAATTGGTATTTGTAATTCGTTATGGGTTCTAGCTCTAGTGGCACATGTAGGTCCGCGTTTTCCGTGGCGGAACATTTACATATAGTTCCACGTTTTCGCATAGCCCCCGTATAATACAGGGTTGCCCATATTCGACGGACCCATCTGGCAACGCCATAACTTTTGACAGAGATGTCACATCGCTTAATGACATACAGCGTTTGAAGCGTCAGTCCAAGCAGATTCTTACCATGAACCAATACACGCCACGCGAGCACTCTGAAATAGTTGAAATTTACATTCAACAGAAGAAGTCAATTGTGAAAACTCAACGTGCTTTTAAAACATTAAAAAATGTGAGAAGTGCGCCTTCTATGAACACCATTAAGCGTTTATACGAACATTTTCTACTGGTAAGGCTCTTTCTAATCCGAAGAGGCCATATAAAAGTCGACCAAGACGATCGGCCGAGAATATCGCTGCTGTACGAGCCAGTGTTCAGAGGTCCCCAAGAACATCCCGTTCTCAGCAGTTGAACATGGCTCGGTCCACTTTACACGGATTATTCGCATTGATTTGCATTTGTTACCGTACAAAATTCAACTGACGCAAAGAAAGTTACCTGCGGACAAGCCTCGTCGATTGGAATGGGCCCAAAAAGTCATCGAAATGGCCGAAGATGACGAGCAATTTTGGAACAAAATTATCATGTCCGCTGAAGCCCATTTCACATTGAATGGGACCGTAAATAAGCAAAATTGCTGTTTTTACGCCACTGAAAATCTTCAGGAGATCCAAGAAGTGCCTCTTCATGACGAAAAGGTCACAGTTTGGTGCAGCGTTAGTGCAAAAACGGTCATTGGGCCATTGCTGTCATTGCTGTTACCATCAATCAAGAGCGTTATCGCGACATGATGACCAATTTTGTGATGCCAATTATTCGTCGAAAGCGTATGAGGCAGTTCTGGTTTCAACAAGACGGCGCTCCAACGCACACAAGTCGCAAAACAATCGATTTTCTGAAGAATTTATTTCCGGTCCATTTGATGTCGAAAAGTGGTGATTTGGACTGGCCACCGCGTTCGCCCGATTTGACGCCGCCTGACTTCTTCTTGTGGGGATATTTGAAGTCAAAGGTTTACGTTAACAAGCCAAGGACCTAAGAAGAGCTCAAGGACAACATTCGTGAAGAAATAGCCGCTATTCCGACCGAAATGTTGGCAAAAACGATAGAAAATGCAGCAAAAAGGGCACAATACGTCATCAACGCTAGAGGCGGCCATTTGAGAGATATCATATTCAAAAATTGATGTAAACAAATCTACTTGGAACAAATTAAATGATTAACATTGCCAACCGCCAAATTTTTATTTTTTTCTTTGATTTAAAAAAAAAAAAACATGGGTCCGTCGAATATGGGCAACCCTGTAGTAGCTACCGTCATTCGGTATTTTGATGGATTTAGCCAACTTTTTCCACGGATTTGTTTAAAAATTGTTATTTGTAGTTCGTAATGGGTTCTAGCTCCGATGGAGGAACATTGTATATATAGGCCCATGTTTTCGCTTAGCCCCTATATATAAAGATACCTTCTGAATTTCGCTAGCTTGATAATTTTTGTCAAATTTTTTTAAAGGATTTGTCTAAAAAAGTTATTTGTAGTTCGTAATGGGTTCTAGCTCTAGTGGCGGAATATTGTGCATATTGGACCACTATTCGGTATTTTCATGGTTTTAGCCACATTTTTTTTACGGATTTGTCCAAATGTTGGTATTAGTAGTTCGTCGTGGGTTCTAGATCCGGTGACAGAATATTGAACATCTAGGTCCGGATATTCGGTATTTTGGCGATTTAAGCAAAATTTTCTAAGAAATTTGTATAAAAATTTGTTATTTGTACTCCATGTGTTCTAAAACCGGCGTCAGAACATCGTCCATATGGGTCCTAGTCATCCTAGGCGCATTTATTCGCGAAATTATGTAAAATTTGGTATTTAAGGCCCACAATAGGTTACAATCGTTGTAGTATAAAATAGCCTATATAGGTTCCCGTTTTAGTATGGCCCCCATATAACGGCCCCAACCATTCTCCTACCGTTCTTACTAGAGTTTGTAGTTTAAAGTGGAACACGCTTGTATAAAAATGTTTTCAAAATAGAACACTATTGGTTTGTTTGTTCGGGATACCGTGGTATTTTATTGTTGCAAAATGGTCAGGATTAATCCCTTTATTGTTTGTTTATTAGCGGAGAACGATGGTAATATTTACCAGGGGGTAAGGCAGGGAATACCTAGGTTTCGGAAAGAGCCGCCAAACCTCATCAGTTCCCTTGTTTTTTGTCTGGGATATTCTCCCCCAGAAGTTATTTTAAAAATAACTTCTATGACAAAAAACATTTTTTTTTTTACCCAAGTGACGAGATCGTAAGCTCAATAGAAGAGGAACCAAAGAATTAAATAAAACTAAAATTCTTTTGGAAAGTCTTCTAAATCTTACAACCGCACTTATAAACATTTACATCTTTCTCCACTTGTTATGTTTTCGTTCAACCTGAACGAAGTAGCATAACCATGTAAGTTGGTTTTGTCTGTTACAACAAAAACCCCTTCATCGACAGTGCCTTGTCTATTAATAGAACACTGTTGGCTCTTTCCGAAAACTATGTATTCCCTGTCTTACCCCCTGGTAAACATTACCATCGTTCTCCCCTAATAAACAAGCGTCGCTTTTATAAAAACAACAATAAAGGTATAAAGCCTGACCATTTTGCAAAAATAAAAATGTTTTCTTTACCCAATGATGGAGGGTATTAGACGTTCGGCCCGGCCAAACTTAATGTCTTCTTACCTATTATGTTGTATCAATGATATATAGTGCATGTTATGTTTGGTATTAGTCGGTTTTGCCAAAAGATGTATAGCCTCTACAAATATCCGTTTATTTAAATACATCTTTAGGAGTATTTCTAATATTGTCTCTAAAATCTGGTATTAAAAATAATTTTTATGGAGATCATATAACGGATTTGGTTCACGCTTGAAATCGTAGGAAAATATATATGGGAGCTATATCCAAGTCTGAACCGATATTGTTGAGCTGTATCTGCTATCTTGTAGCAAGTTAATATTGCACTTTTTGTGATGTAAGATGTATATGGGATTTATGTCTTAATTCGGATTGTTTGCAACTAATTTTATTGGGGATCGTCTTAGACCATTTTTTGGTATTTTTCACACAAAATGTATGGTTCATTTCAATTGATAAATATTATCCTAAAATCTTTCTCAATAACCTCTAATGAAGAAAAAATACTAAGAGGACATTTATTTAGGACATCTATTTATTTAAATTTTTTTGATAGGTAGGCTACAATTCTGTATATTTGGCTGTTATTTGGAAAAATACTATCTTGGAAATATCCAGTATTTGGTAATAATTTAAGTTTTCATACGGTGAAGAATACAAAAAGTTCAGCCTGGCCGAAGTCGCCCACTGTTTTTACTCTCAACATATTTGTTGCTCAAACTTGTTCGCATACACTTTTAGAGGCATACAAAATATTTTACCACTTTTAGGAGAAGTAAAGTTAAAAAAATGCCCTTAAAAAGGTACCCATTCAAAGTACTTAACATTAATGCATAGTATATGAATTTCACCGCTCAACATTGTTATCCTGTTTACATCTTCCTCAGAATAAGGATCACCTTTTCCCAACCAAAAATATGTTTCTTGATTTGAATATATACTAAAGTTGTCAATGGTTTTGACGGTACGGAAAGCAGTTCTATTCGCTCAAACAAAAATTGACATTTTTCAACTAAACAAATCAACCAAATAACAACCGAACAAATACCAACAACAACAGCAACAACAGCAACGACGACATGTCACTTAAAAAAACGACACGTCAAACGCACCACGAAATGTGAAATGTCTTTAACGTGAGTGAGTGAGTGAAACTTCTTTCAATTCCCAAACCCAACCTGCCGAGCCGTTTTTTGCTAACAGCCAGTTGTACAGTTGGTTAGTGATACTGGGCCAAGGAGCAAAGTACCAACAAAAACAACAACAGCAACAACGAAACGAAGTTGAAATGCAAATTATATTGTTAAAGCCGTGCGTTATATCAACACATTCAACACGATCTTTGTTCAGATTGCATAAATTTATTAAAATGAAAAATGATGAAAAAACGCCAAATGACAGTGGCAAAATAAAACGACAGACACTGCGAGCGACTGAAGGAAAATAGACACAAATCTGACAGCGGTATTCGTGATTGACAAAAAATAAAGAGAGAGACAGAAAAATAACATGGTATTGAGATATTCAAATATGTATGTATATGTGTGTGTGTAATCTGGTAAATGTTGGGGAAAATATTATTAGCAATGGGTTTATGTGACCAACAATTGATGTTATTATACCCTCCACCATACTATGGAGGGTATATTAACTTTGTCATACCGATGGTAACTCCTCGAAATACTTATGTCAGACCAAACAAAGTACATATATTCTTGATCAGCGTAAAATTTTAAATCGATTTAGCCATGTCCCTCTCTCCGTCTGTCTGTCTGTTGTAATCACGCTATCGTTCGAACGAATTGAGATAGAAGGCTAAAATTTTGCACACATGTATATTTTGCCACTAGGCAGGTTAAGTTCGTAAACAGGGACCTACGTTTTCATTTAGCTCCCATATAACGTTACATCCCGATATTCGGTTTTTTGATGATTTTAGCGACATTATTCACCGGTATTGTTTCAAATTTCGTATTTCAAGTTCGAAATGGATACTACAGCCTAGGACAGAAAACTGTCTGTACAGGTCCACGTCTTCGTATAGCCCCCATATAACGGTACCTCCCTATATTCGGTATTTTGATGATTTTAGCGACATTATTAACCGGAATTGTTTACAATTTTGTATTTGACGTTCGTAATGGGAACTACAGCCTAAGACAGCACTTTTGGTATTAAAAATGGGCCATGTAAATCCACGTCTAGGTACAACCCCCACATAACGGTACCTCCCTATATTCGTTATTTTGATGGTTTTACCTACATTATTCATTTGAATTGTTTAAAATTTGGTATTTAAAGTTCCTAATAGATACTACAGTCAATGAGAAAAAATTTTCTATGCAGGTCCAAGTCCACGTTTAGCCCCCATATAACGGTATTTTGAAGTTTTTGCGACATTTTACTTGTTTTAAATCTGTTGTGGTTTCGGCTTTGTGGCATTTAGCACCGTCCTCTTGTCAATATCCTCCTCTTAAATTGTTCTTAATAAATATTCGTTCAACATTGCCCGATAACGTTTTCGACACTGCATAGTCCACATAAAACCCTACCCTCCTATTTAAAGAAATTTGAAGATTTTAGGTATATTTTTAATGATTAATATTTAATGGAATGAAATATGACATCTGGTATTCTTAATGGATACCTGATGTCCCTGCAAAATAATCTTAATGTAGGTCCTTAATTTAACATAGCTCTATAGAACCCTATCCCCGATTTTACTTCTTTCAAGGGTTTTTACCGTATGTTTACAACCGATTTTGTTGAAATTTGACATTCTTGTGATAGGTAACAATTGATGTTGGGATAGGGTAACAAATTGATGTGCCAACATTGAACATATTTTTGATATTGAACCCTACCCTCGATTTGAGAGATTCTTTAAGATTTTGGCAAAGGTGATTCGGAATCAAATAAATAGCTTCCTGCAAAAAATAGTCGGAGAATATTCACTCTTTGGTATAGCGCCCAAATAAATGTACCTTCCAAATGAATGTACCTTTTAAAGGTTAAAGTGACATTTTGAAACCCTGGTAGAATCCACAAATGCAGATATTTACAGCTGGAATCAATTTTTTGTAATCTAAACATTTTGCACTCAGCATTATAGAAAAGAGTTTGAGAGTGCCAACGAATGTCCAGCATAGTAGAACTCATGGTACAATAAGGAGGTAGAACAGCTTTGTGAAACTACAGAAATACAGCCCTGGGGCTATGCCCGCTTACTGTCATAATTATTCGAAATTATATCCAAGTTGTTTTCATTTATTTAATATTTTTTGTTCATTTTTAAAATGGGTTAAATAGCGCGAACGATGAATGAAATGCCTGGATGTTCTATCAAAAATATGACTCTAAGTGTTTAATCTTTCAATTCCGTGGTCAATCTGCTTAATATCATTAATGCCCGCTCCGCAATTTATGTTTCTTCCAATCATTGATTTTGAAAATATTTTGTTTTTTTTTTTATTTTTCAAAGCAATAAGTACATACACAAAATTGGTAGAAGTCGGGCACACTTAGAAAAAATTGTAATCAGCTGGTAGCTCTACGTTACCTTGTTGTTGAACCATGATAGAACTTAACTTCTTTTAGCAGTATACTGCGAAAAAGTGCTTAAAAAAGGGTTACTTAAGAGTTTATTTCTACTGCAGTTAGAAGTAAAAATTTGAATATGTCTTCGAGCAAGGAATTGCGATAGTAATACTAACCATAACATTCAATCTAAAAATTATAGATAAAAACTTATATTTGTTGTAATTCAATATTTGAAATTATTAAACTGCAATGAGTACTTCAAGTTTCTCAAAAATCAAAAAAAAAAAACAAAATGCACATTCTCAGCTTTGAGTTGCCAAATACAGTTTTAAATATAACAAGTTAAAAAACAGTAATTTCGGACGGGCCGAACTTTGAATACCCTCCTCCATTTGGAACGAATTTGGAAATTTTCAAAAAAATAAAATCCGTTAAAAATTCTGTTAAAATCTTAAAAATATCGAATATAGCCATTATATTGGGGTCTAAACGACGAAGCCCTACATATGCATTGTTTGTTATAAGCCATTACCATATTATAAACGGGTATTATGTAGCATCTTCAAAATACCGTATATAGGGAGGTACCGTTATATCGGAGCTATACGAAGACCTGCACCTGCATAGACAATTTTCTGTCACAGGCTGTAGCATCCATTACGAACTTCAAATGCGACATCTCAAACAATTTTGGTGAGTATAGTACGTAAAATCGTCAAAATACCGAATATTGGGAGGTACCGTTGTAGGGGGGCTATACGAAGACGTGGAGCTGTACAGACAATTTTCTGTCTCAGGCTGTAGTATCCATTAAGAACTTCAAATGCCAAATTTTAAACAATTCCGGTGAATAATGTTGCTAAAATCATCAAAATACCGAATATCGGGAGGTACCGTTATACGGGGACTATACGAAGATATGGACCTGCATAGACAATTTTCTGTCTTATGCTATAGTATCCATTTCTAACTTCAAATACAAAATTTAAAAGAATTCCGTTGAATAATGTCACTAAAATCATTAAAATACCGAATATCGGGAGATACCGTTATATGGGGGCTATATGAAAACGTGGACCTACCTGACCCATTTACGAACTTATCCTACTTACTGGCAAAATAAAAATGTGTGTGATATTTTAGCCTTCTATCTCAATTCGTTCGAAACATAGAGTGATTACAACAGACAGATAGACGGACACATATACCCTTCATAGAATGGTGGAGGGTATAAAAATATTGTTGAAATATTAAATTTTGATATGTTAAGAGAATATTTGCAGTGCTAAAGTTAAAATCTGTTTTATTCAGGTTTTTGATTTCTTAAGACCACGGTGCTTTCTTTGAACCAATGAATCCGTGCTACTTTCAGAATAAGCAAATACCGCTGAACTGTCGTTTCCATTGTCCTTCTTCTGAGGAAAGGGTGGATGGGGTTGGCTACTGCAGGTTTCCCTCTATAATGATCTTTACTCTTAATTTGCAGTGCATAGAGGGTTCGTAGCCTTCCCAAAGTGTTTTTGGCATTGTTTAAAATATAGCATCTATTAAAATTAGCCTTCGCCCTAGAGTACATGTACTACGGGTTGTTTAGATTAGAGTATGGCTATTTAGTTTGACACATGAAGAAACATATTCATTTACACATTTGCTAGGTCTTTCTATCAACTATAGTGTTAAAATTTAATATTTTTCAAGTCTATATAATTTTTTATCCATCGTAGTACATTTCATCTAGCATGACATAAAACTGACAATTTTCGTACGATATAGTCGAGCATAACAGAACAAATCCAGACTCTTCTTCATTCAAATAAAATCACTTTTATATGAATATCAATAAATGTGCATAAACATATCGGAAATGTCACAATTTATATTCGTATTGAAACTGTTGTCATGATTTTACACCTACATCCACAATAGAATACCACCAACAAGTCGAAACAAAAGTTTTTATTGTTGCAAATATTTTTACATCATTCGACACCATTTGTTGCATATTAAAAATAAAACTATGGCAACAAGCAAATAACAACAACGGCGGCAAACTATTTATAACTAACAACAATTCCTGCATAGAAATAATGTCAATAATTCGTATACGGCTTTTCCGCAACGCGAACAAATGACAGTTGCTATGCGTTGTGATTTGTTTGTTTGTCCGTATGACAAAAACTTTATCGATAGCTCTGTCGATGTATTCATGTTTTCCATGTTTTGGATACGAACTAATGATGACAATACAGGCGGCGCTAAATGCAAGTGATAACCCAGTAATACAGAAATTATGAGACTTATCCAAAAATTAAAACGTCAAAAAGTGGAGCATAATAAACACTAAATTTGCATTAAACGAGTTAAAAAGTATATCTTTGTTTAGCCGACTGATGTATACCCTCAGCCAATGTTCGATTATTAAAATATATTTTGACTTATGTTATGATTATTTAAATTGTTGGCCTTCTATGCAATAGGTTCTGAAGTAATGGACCAATATTGTTGTGTATCAGACCTAAACACATATGATATAAATATTACGACGTGCCAGGTTTGAACTTTATTGGTAACTTTCTTCACTTTATATGAGATATGTGATAATTTTTAGAAAATGTTAAAATGTGCGTGAGGTACCAGATATAGTCGACTGAAGCATTTCATTTTCATACTTCATATAATACAGATAAATATATCGGAGTAAAAAAATACAAGTAAATCGAATCTTTATATGGAATCTTATGCGAATTCATAAATTCCATATTCATCTCAGGTTTCGCGTTTTGTGATCTTCATGTATATTAAAAATTTGGGGCTTGGGCTAATAAAAGTATTGTGATATGTCTAATTTGAAGAGAGCTGGATGCTTTTTCGGATTTTATGATCGTTTTGGTTATTCAAAACTTTCACCCTTTGTAGGGGAGGTAGCAGAAGGAGTATTCCGATCTATACCATCATTATAACATATCTTGTGTTAATGCAAATATTCAGATGTACCAAGTCTAAATGGAATCGGATGGTATGCGTTTTATGAGCTTAATGGATATTGGGGAGGTACAAGAAGTAGTGGACTGATATATTCCATCCTAACACCAGATCTTGGGTTTATAAAAATATTGGAGTGTGTTACAATTTAAGACAATCGGATTCATACATCACATATTTGTAATGGTTATAATTATTTAAAATAATAAATATTAGTAGGGGAGGCACTCGATGGAGTGAACCGATTTTATCCATTTTTGCACCTGGCCTAGAACTGACGCAAATATTAGGATTTGCAAAGTAGGAGCAAAATCGGATTATTGCTTCTCTTTCTATGCAGAAAATATTTTTTGTTTGTTTTTTTTTTATTTCGACCTTTTGTGTGGGGGAGATACCAGAAGGAGTGGACCGATGTATCTTGGTACCAGACCTTGGGTTAATTAAAATATTGGGATATGTGTAATTTGAAGATAATCGGACTCTTACATCGCATTTTATAAACGTTGTTTTTTTTTAATTTCGACCCCCTGGGGGGGGGGGGGGTGTAGAGATACCAGAAGGAGTGGACCGATGTATTCCATCTTGGTACCAGACCCTGGGTTAATTAAAATATTGGGATATGTGTAGTTTGAAGATAATCGGACTCTTACATCACATTTTATAAGATTTGTAAATATTCACAATTTTGACCGTTTGTGGGGGAGGTACTTGATGGAGCGGAGCGATATTGCCTAGCAACCTTACCCAGAATTGATGCAAATATTAGGATATGCAAAGTTGGAGCAAAGTCGGATTATCCTTTTTCTGTGGAATAAATTTTTTTCTTTGGAAATATTGACATTTTGTGGGGGAGGTACCAGAAGGAGTGGACCGATATTGCCCAACACCGAACTCGATCTAAGTTTGACAATAACATTACGATGTACCAAGTTTGGATCGAATCGTATACTCCCTTCGAGAGTTATCGTGTGCACCAGCCAGACAGATAGACAGACGTACGGACCTCGCTAGATCGACTCCAAATGTCCTGAAACGGATTTGGTCCAAAGAGACGTTAATTTCGATGAGGCACGTTTTGGCCGTATCAAATGATATATACCCTCTGTAGCCATACGTCTGAAGGTATAAAAATTGATTGAGTATTAAACCTCTGACTGTGGAAACTGTTATAATTGTTGGACCAATTTTACCACTTTTAGTCACCTTTTTTCTAGAAAAAAAAAAAATATATATTTAAAAAATAAATAGCAAATAGCGTAATTTTCAATGTTCACAACCTACGTATTCGCATGAATATATCCTGAACATAAGTAGAAAACGCGATCCGGATCTGTTAAGCATTTAAAAATTGTGATCAAAAGTTAAAGCTTATAGTTCCTTCGCAAATGGGAAAGCGGTCGAAAATATTACGAAAAGACTAATAAACGTGCCTTTTTTCTAAACTGCAGCCAAAAGCTAGCAAAGCAACAAAGGTAACATTTTTATATAAAAGAATCTCAATTCAAGAGTGTTACACTTTAAACTTCATATAATGCAGTTAAAATGATCAAAAAAACCATAATGTGAGTGAGGCCAGGAACCTCTATAGACAATTTTATGTTTCAAGAATTGTCATCTATTAAATCTTCTAAAATACCAAATTTGAAACAATTATGTGGTTAAATGTGACTAGGATTATCAAAATACCGAATATCCGTGGGTATATTTGCGCTATAGAAAAACGTAGAAGTAAATATTCAATGTTCTGCCACAGGGCTAGAATCCATTATGAACTGCAAATACAAATTTTTATCAAAATATCGAATATCGGCAGGTACCGTTAAATGGGGGATATACCAAAACGTAGACCGATACATACAATGTTTTGCCACATGAACTAGAACCCATTACGAAGTACAAATACCGATTTCTGGACAAATTCATGAAAAAATGTGGCAATAATCATCAAAATACCGAATATCAGGAGGTACCGTTATATGGGGGCTAAACCACAACATGGACCTATACATACAATGTTTCGCTACCGGAGCTAGAACCCATTGTCCCCAAAAATACCAATGTTTAGACAAATCCGAGAAAAAATGGGGCAAAAATCATCGAAATACCGACTATCGGGAGGTACCGTCGTATTATGTCGGCTGTATCGTGATTTCAACAGACAGACAGACGAACATCGTTAAATGGACTTAGATATTAGTATTTTATTTTATGCTGATCGTGAGTATATATACTATATGGAGTCTATATACAATGAATATTTAGGGATGTTACAAACGGAATGACAAATTTAATATACCCTCCTTTCAAAGTGGAGGGTATAATAAAGTAACATTTTTTGATACCTATACTTTACCAGCAGTATCGGAAAGCCAAGAAAAGTCGAAAGTCGCTGTGTTTTAAAACATTTACGGCACAATTTTTAAACCATCTGTAGTGAATTCTCTAAGTCATTATTTGAGTTAGCGACAAAAATCGGTAACTTTAAAATCCAAATTTTTCATATAACAAGTAAAAAAGCTGTAAGTTCGGCCGGGCCGAACTTTTAATACCCTCCACCATTTGGTACAAATTTGACAATTTCCAAATAAACAAAATAAAATCCGTAAATTTTTTTTTAAAATCTTAAAAATACCGAATGCCTATACGACAACGTGGACCTGCATAGGCAACTTTTGTCATAAGTTATTACAATATTTGTAGTATCCATTACGAACTTCAAATACCAAATATGAAACGATTCCGGTAAACAATGTAGCTAAAATCATCAAAATACCGAATATCGGGGGGTACCGTTATATGGGGGCTACACGAAGACGTGGACCTGCACGTATAATTTTCTGTCTTAGGCTGTGGTATCCATTACGAACTTCAAATACCAAATTTGAAACAATTCCGGTGAATAATGTCGCTAAAATCATCAAAATACCGAATATCGGGATGTACCGTTATATGGGGGCTATATGATAACTTGGACCTACATGGCCCATTTACGAACTTAACCTGCCTACTGGCAAAATATACATGTCTGCAAAAATTTAGCCTGCTATCTCAATTTGTTCGATAGATAGCGTGATTACAACAGACAGACAGACAGACGGACAGACAGACAGACAGACACACAGACAGACAGACGGACATGGCTAAATCGTCTTAGAATTTTACGCTGATCAAGAATATATATACTTTGTTGGGTCTGACATGAGTATTTCGAGGAGTTACAAACGAAATGACAAAATTAATATACCCTCCATAGTATGGTGGAGGGTATAAAAAAGAAGTTAAAGTTCACAATATTGGTATCTATCGGTAGGTCTTAACGACTACTTTGATTTCGTCGCTACCTTACCGAAAAATGTTGTTAATTACCGAAGTTATATGCATTTTAAGTTCATCGACTTTTGTCGGTAACTCAAAAAATGAGTTAGAGAATTCCACTGTACTGTTCTGCAAATTAAAATTTGGAATATGCAACCACTTCAAAATACCGAACATCAGGGGATACCACCCTATATGAAATATACGAAAACAATTATTAACAATTTTTGTAATATAACCATATTTTCTAAGGACCGTGCATTCATGTACCAGATCCTTGAAAATATTGAATTTAGTTTACTCTAGTTGGTGCGTTCCTATATAATTAATTTTACCTCCTGATTCGAAGTTTTGGAAGACTTCCGAAGCATTTTCCCGAAAGTTGTTTTTTTTTTTAATTGGTTTGTTTTGAAATTGATAAAAGAAACTACTGAAAATTGGTATGGCTATGTTTAAACGTTGACATTAGTCATCTTCAGTACTAACCTCTTTAGGATATAAATTTTTATACCCTAAATTTTATACCCTAGAGAGGGTATATATATCATTTGATACGGCCAATACATGCCTCATCGAAATAACGGTTTTAGACACTAGGTCTCTTTGGACCAAATACGTTTCAGGACATTTGGAGTCGATCTATCTATGTCCGTCTGTCCTTCTGGCTGGCTGGTACACACGATGACTCTCGATGGGAATATCTGATTGGGTCCAAACTTGGTACATCGTAATATTATTATCAAACTTTCAGAATATCATTCAAGTAACGGCTGGGTTTTTTAAATTATGCTACCTATTAAGGAAAGACCTCAGAAGTATTTATTCGTTGTTTGTAGAAATGAATTTTGGATCATTACTCAAAAAATCAATAAACTTCCTTTATTCGCTGGGTATTCCAAACATATCTACCCCCTGGAATGTATCCAATAAATAGATGCACGTATCACCTAACAATCGACATGATTTTTGTAAAAGTTTTGATTTATTCAAATGTCATTTGATTTGAAAACAATGCCATTTCATTGGACAAACTCTGGCAGCGACAATACCAACGATTCCATGGTAATAGAGGTAGTTAAAAACAAAATGGAAACTTTGAAGCCGATACAATAACGGATATGCTCATAAACACGTTCGATGTGGGGGGGGAGACTTTTAATTCTCCCCCTGAGAGTGGCAAAAAAGGATGGAATTATGCAAAGCTGAAATTGCCTAGAAAAAAAACAAGAACGCAAATGTTGGCCATAAAATGCCAATGATTGAATGCTCAAATACTAAGATTGATTAGCAATTGAAATGCCAAACACTTTTGTCCCCGAATTTATATGCAAATCGCCCTTTGAGAATTATTCCAATAAAATTGGATATTTTCGGCGATAATTTTCACTTTGTTTATTTTTCGAACTTTGTGTTTCCTCACATCGCGGAAATCAACATTGTTTTGTATGCAAACATTGTAAAACAAACTCCATTACCATTTTTAATGTCCTTCTCTCCTCGAAGCCAATTTGAGGACCTTACCTTTACCATTCCTTCATTTCATAGAGAACCAATAAAAATCGATTTGCATATTCTAGCAACTTTTATTGTTCTCCTGTTCGCCCCACTCCGCCTCACGTAATTCCCTTCATATCTACGAATCTAAATCGCTCAATTTGATGGAACAAAAGTCAGTTGCCAATCAAAGTTACATTCCGTTTTTTTTCCTGCCATTTTCTACCAATGGGACAAAATAACAAAGAACAGAAAAAAAGTACAGCTATTGACAATCAACACCAGCAATAAACTTACCAAGGATTTGCTTCCCCAGGTCCTTCACATTTTGTAGATTTTTTATGCAAATTCAATTTTCAATTTCATTGGAAGAGGACGAAGAATAAACAAAAACAGAATCGTGTTGAACGAAAAAAAAAAACGAAAATTGAATTGAATCGACCGATTTGAATGAGAAAATCTCACGTGCAATCGCGTTTTTACTACCAAAACTTTAAATAGAAATTGTTGAGTTGAATGAATGATCCCTCGGAGAGGGATTGATGAAATGGAAAATTTTCAATTGAAACGTTTATTTTTCAATGACAAAGTCACAGTGGTGTGAAAAAGTGTTCGGCAGTAAATTTAAATTTTGATAATATTTATGTGTCGGACCAAAGGATCAAAAATTTCAATTTTTGTCCTTTTCCCGGTTTATACAAGGGGCATTGGAAAGAAAATACTGATGATAAGAGAAAAGTAGAAGATTTTTGAAAATTGAACAAGCAAGTTACGAAAAGTTCCAAATAGTACGAAAATTTCTACCAATGGCATTCTCGTTTTCAGTTGATTTGCTTGGAAGTTGGAGCCAAAACATTAAAAATACCAAAAATCAGGAGATACCTTAGTTCTATTTTATCATAATACTTTTTTGATAGGAACATACCTTGATCTCGTAATATCATATCCCAGACGATTTGGTTTGAAATTGAAGCGGCACCCTCCAAAATACCAAAAATCGGGAGGTACCGTTATATGCAGGCTGGATTGATATAAAAATTCTATCTTTAACAGTGCGAGTTCTATGGCGATAGACAGACAAGTCAAAATGAAGAATTTAGTCCTCCATTTCCCCAAACTTTACACCGCACAATACTTCTATTAAAATTCGGTGAAGTGCCATAATGGAACATATAGATTTATTCCGTCTAATATCTATTCTACCTATTCTTTCCTAATATCTATTCTTTCCCAAGGGTCAGCTGAAAATGTGCACCTTCGGTGGGCCACCAGAACTCAAACGCCGGCCATGATGATGGTGTGGCACGCCATAACAGCCGATGGTCGCTCTCCGCTCGTATTAATCGACCGGGACATCAGAATAAATATCGAATATTATCGGCCTTGAGCACGCAAACATTTTGGCCGCAGACCTTGGACATTCCAACAGGACTTAGCACCATCGCACGTGTCACCCAAGAATGGTTACAAAATGAGATTCCTCGCTTCATTTCCAGTCACAATGACCACCAAAATCTCCGGATACCAATCCGTTGGACTATTGTGTCTGGAGTATTTTGGAAAGCAAAGTTGGCACTAAAAAATACCAAAGTGTCGATCAAGCGCTTCGGGCAGCGTGTGACGGTTTCATTGGCAGTTTGAAGGCCATAATTCGTGCCAAATTTGACCGATTCGAACAAATCTAAACTTATTCTAACATTTGATGCCATTTCCGACATTTGTTGCTTTCATTCAATAAAATTTAAAAAAAAATATATAAAAATTATGGCGTTTGACTTTGTTGCAGCTTTTTTATCTCAACCTGCCTAATGTCTGCAGGACTTTTGGTATTGAAAATGTGCCATGTAGGACCACGTTTTGGTATAGCCCGCATATAACGGTACCCCCCGGTATTTTGATGAATTTAGCAACATTTTTCACCGGAACTATTTCAAATTTGGCATTTGAAGTTCGAAATGAATACTACAGCCTATGACAGATAATTGTCTGTGCAGGTCCACGTTTTGGTATAGTCCCCATAAAATAGTACCACCCAGTATTCGGTATTTTAAAGATTTTAGCGACATTATTCAACGAAATTTGTTTCAAATTTAGTATTTGAAGTTCGCAATGGATATTACAGCCTATGACAGAAAATTGTCTGTGCAGGTTCACGTCTTCGTATAGCCCTCATATAACGGTACCTCCCGATATTCGGCGATTTGATGATTTTAGCGACATTATTCACCGGCATTGTTTCAAATTTGGCATTTGAAGTTCACAATGGATATTACAGCCTAACGGTGCCTCCCGATGTTCGGTATTTTGACGATTTTAGGGACGTTATTCATTTGTTTCAAATTTTGTAATTAGAATTCGTAAGGGGTATTACAGCCTATGACAAAAAAAATAAATTGGCTATGCAAGTTCACGTCTTCGCATAGACCTCAATATAACGGATACTTCCGGTATTTTTAACGGATTTTATTTATTTACTTACTTATTTATTTTTTTTGAAAATTTCCAAATTTGTTCCAAATGGTGAAGGGTATTTAAAGTTCGGCCGAATTTAGTGCTTTTTTACTTGTTAAGACTTTAACTACGTTTTCACATCATCTGGCAGTTGCAGTTGAATTCCGTTTTTTGGTAACCTCATGGTGGTATATATTAAAACTTCGGCCCGGCCAAACTTAACTCCTTTCATTTATTCGCTTTTACTTCTATGATCTAAATCATTTTCTATAAATCCCCGATGTATGTTTAGACCACATCGGATACACTCTACGAGAGTTATCGTTTGCACCACCCAGCCCGACAGTTGTCGTGAAATAGATTTCATGTCTAGGGTCTAAAACCGATTTTTCGATAAGGCATGTTTTGGCCATTTCAAATGATATATATACCCCCTTGATTACAGAGGGTGTGAAATTGTGAAAATAGAGAGAAAATAGAGTAACGAAATCAATATCGGAAGATTAAAATTTTTTTATAAATAACAAAATATCTGAAAAATCTGCCTTCAGAAGCCCACAATTTTTTTAAACCAATTTATTGGTTGCCTTAGCTCAGAGCTCAGATTTGCTCGTCGTTGAAAATTTTCGCATGTGGGAGTTTACTCTTCTCCCTTTGTTTTATGTGGGAGAGCTTGTGAGATACTCCTGTTAGAATAATTAGAGATGGAGTCGAAATACTCGACATAGAGTGGAAAAAATTATTTTGTTAGCTGATTGGTGTGTGTTCGAAAATAAAAAATAAAGAAAGCAAGAGAGCCGTGAATTTTGTGTACAAAAGCAACAAAACATTGCTCGTAGACTGACGACAATGTTCTTCAAAGTATTTGGTTTTGTTTCGTTTTATGCTCTTGGTTCAGAAAATACACCTATGTATTTACAAATAGATCAACTTTATTAAAAACTATTGGAATATTCTGCAAGAGTAAAATCTACTCGATTTCGATCGAATTTTAGCCCCACTCCAAAACGAGCAAAGGATGTTCGTTCTTATTCGGATGACATCGCAAATGGTTATATTTTTTTCTATTCTTACTTTTGTATAACGTTACTCATTACATGGCAAAGGGGCTTTGGCGTTGCAATTTTTTAAAAGATAATCCATTGCATTCAAAGTACTGCAACCACATTTTTGAAGGTACTAACATCCGACACCTAAATATGCGATTAGTTAAGGAATGACAAATAATTTGGACTGTGTTCTTAAACTAAACATTGCTATTTGCTGATAATGAAATTTGGGATATGAAACATTTTTGTTCTACATTTCCAACCACTGTTAATAAAATGTGTAACGAAAATAAAAATTCCTCCTTTCTCCCCTATTCCACAACCAGGTGAAATCGATTTTTGTCAACATTCAAATAACACCATAACAAACCAGAATTGTATTTTTTAAATTAAAATATTTTGCATACCTGATGGCGTTCTAGATTTTCAATCTACCCAAATCAGCTTTAAGTTTCGAACAAACGGATGGACATGTGGATCTACATATTGGATACTCTTCGCTCAACTCACACCAATGCTGCAATTGAGACCCACAAGCATACATATTTCATTTGATTTCATTCACTCAATTTGATTCATTGATTCATTATGCACAACTATTCGTTGGAAAAAGGAGGAGAAACTCAATTCAAGCCAAACACACAATTTCAACAAGACAACGAATCGATAGAGACGAGCAGGAGGGAACATAAAGTAGAACCAGAAACATGAATATTTGCCATGTCCCTCTCCAAATCCAAAACGAAAACGAAAAAAATGTCCAACTATCACCGAACATGATTAAGAGAAATATTCCAAAGCTGCAAAACTGAAAACCAACAAGTTAGCCAGCCATGGCCAGCCAATATGGATTGACAGCCCCTGTTTGCCGGCGTGTGATGGCTTTATTACATGGCTGGACATAAACTCACAATTGAATGAAATTCAAAACTTCACTTATCCAACTGATTGGCAATATTATGCTCGAATCAATTGTTACCATATACAGGCATGACGCAGCGCCCAATTCTGGGAGCTTCATGCAGCACCGTCAGAATTTCCAATTGTCAGTTGGCCAAACCACACAGTCAACCAGCAACGCATTGGATGCAGCCATCAGGCCAACCAATGAATTTCATAAGCCTGAGAGTAAATACACGTTCGTTGGACCGACAGACAGACAGACACATTTTACAGATTAAAGAATCAGAATCACACAGAGACATCATTGCCAGCAGCCTCCTGCTCATCAGGAAAGTTTATGATGACATTCTCACACACTCTTAAATTGTTGCCAGTTATGTTTTTGGAACTTTTACATAATGGCATAAAATCAATGACAAAATTCCTCTAGCTGATATCAAAGTGTGGTTACAGCTCGAGATAGGGTTGTCGTGAGAGATAGTTGGCAGGCACGGCTGATTATTCTTTCTTTTATTACAGGGAAAGTAAAAATGCCGGCCGGGTTGAACTTTTAATACCCTCGACCATTTTCAAGGAACTGGAAAAATCTCCAAAAATTCCATCGAAAAATGCCGCTAAAAAGAAAACTGAAAAACATTTTTTTGTTATAGTCTGTAGTAACCATTACGAACCTTAAATACGAAATTTAAAACCATTCCGGAAAAAAATGTCGCTAAAATTATCCAAATAGCTAATATCGGGTGGGTATACGATGTCGTGCACCTATTTGGACAATTATATTCCAAAGGGTAAAGTACTTAGGACAAAGTCCTTGTATGGATTTTCAGACAATTCCATAAAAAAAACAAGTAAGCAAAGGCTATAACTGTGCGGGGCCGACCATGTGATACCCTATAACACTACAATATGTTAGAAGCTTCCTTATGTCCAAATCCATTTTGGAAGTTTTCGCTTTTGAAATTATGTCACGGAATACTGCCCAGATATCACGCTTAACATTTTGACTAGGGACATTTGCCCAATATTTACGCACTCCGTCATGCTGTTGGTTGCTGTGGTCCATTTTACAGCTAAATACAATCCAATGGTCATCCAAAATGCTAGAACTTTTCCCTGTCCTTAACTCTCTTTTCAGGCGTGGCGATTGGCTTCAATTGTATGATCACCTTCTGTATCTCTAAATTTAGACTCATCTATATTATTTGCTCTTCTACAATATTTGCCTATCAACGAAATCAGCATAAACAAGCCAGAAGTTCGCTTTTGCGTACTTTGGATATTACCTGTAAATTATTTTCCGCGTGTCGGTAGAATGGAAATGTTGGTATTTTTTTCACACAAAAGTAGTGGTCCATTCTACCCGTTGTCCTAAACTCTAACTTCATGCGAGATTTCGTGTCCTTTGGTTTCTATTTATGACCTTTATAACGGCTGCAACATCAGAAACATTTTCAGTTGTATGTCAATTTCAACCCCTAAATATATTGCCTTCTGAGCCTAACTCTACCCTTTTCGTGAGGATCGGACGATAATTGCAATCTGTACATAAAAACCCCAACATGTATTGTAAGGTGAAAAAATATTACAAAATATACACTTCAATACTAAGTCAAATTGAAAAAATCGCATGCGATAAAAAATATGAAAAAATAAAAAAAATTCACAAAATACTACAAAATCTATATTAACAACATTATATTCATCTTTTCATGCGATTTTTATAGATTTTATTCTTTTATACCAAAAGGGCATTCTGAATTGACAAAGTTTGTCAAAATCGGTCCAGCCATTCTTGAGATATAAGCATTCTTGCTAACATCCCCTTCCTTTGTATATACAAATTGTTTATATTTCGCTACATGTATCCGATATATTTACTATCGGCATCTACGCAACGGTAACCTGTTCTTCTATTCATGATTTCGCCGGGATTAAAATATTCCCGGTTTAATACAAAATTTGACTTTTGTTTAACACAAATGTTATGGCCTATTTCACCCACTAAATATTACCCGATAACCATCAAAATTGGAAGGCTTCTGCCCAGCCCTTAGCTCTAGCCCCATGCTAAATTCCGCGTCGATTGGTCCATAATTGCAACCTTTTAGTTTTTGGTCCATTTCAACCCCTAAATATTATGCGATCATCTCCAAAAGCAATAGGGTTTAATTCTGGCTCCAGCCCCACGCCCATTCTAAATTTCGTGAAGATCGTCATTGTCATTGATGAAGTGCAGGATAAATGTACCAAAGGGTTATTGGTAATTCGAACTTTAAGGTTACGATAAGTTCTAAACTAGTACAAAACTTCTAAAAAGGTACAAGTTGGTGTGATGTGTGAACGGATAGAGAATCATAGAGAATCATGGTTGTTAAGTAAGTTAGATATATGAAGGTGGTCTTGGAAATGTGTACGGAGTGTATGAAGGGCCTAAAATGTTACTAAAGAGTTTGGTTTATGGTGAACGGATGAAACTGGAATTTTTGGAAATTTTGTATTGGAATCTCTGTTGGCGGTTGGTTTGTGATAAAGATGTGGTTTTGGAAATGTGTACTACAAGTGCACGAAAAGTACTAAATAGTACTGTATTTGCTACAATTTGGCATTGGATGAACAAATAGTGCTTGACATCTGAAATTTTGTATTAGGGTCGCTGTTTATGTGTAGCCTGGACATATGGGGACAGTGTGCAGAGGAAATGCGTAGTATAATTGTGCAAAAAGTACTGAATAATACTACTATATTTAATAGGGCTGGAATCCTAAAATTTGATATTGAAGTCTCTGTTGGAATCTGGAATTGAGATATTAAGGTGGTTTTGGAAATATGTACTATAAATGTACGAAATGTACAAAATAGTACTAAATTTTGCATTGGGTGAAGGAAGAGAATTTTATATTACAATAATTGTTGTTGCCCAGGATTGAGATATAGAATAGCTTTTTAAATTAATACTAAAATTATATGAAAAGTGTTAATTGCTGCATGTCACCTCTCACATTAGCGCTCACCATTCACAGTTTCGTTACGATTCTCAGCGTCTTTGAAGAAATACGGACCAATGATGCCACCAGACCTTAAACCTCACCAAACTGAGACTTTTTCTGAATGCTTTGGTAGATTTTGTAATGCTTTTGGCTGATCTTCACTCCATACATGGCTATATAACATCTTCACGTCAGATCTTGAATTTATAATAATATTGTTATGTGTGAACTTTGAAGAGAATCGGAAGCTTATTTCGCATTTGTGTAAATAAAACTATTGGGATGTGTGACATTTGAAGAGAATCTAATGTTTTTTTTCGCATTTTATTGGAGATATAATTATTCAAAATTGTGATCCGTTGTGGTGGAGATACCAGAAGGAGTATTCCGACATATTCCATCGTCACACCTGATCTTTTGTCGATAGAAATATTGGGATATGCCGAGTTTCGCGGATGCTCATTTCGCGTTTTATGAACTTGGTGGCTATTCAAAATATTAACCCCTGAAGGAGGATCCACTCCTTCTGATATCTATCATCTTGACGTCAGATATTATGTAAGTAAAAATACGGACAGATAGACAGACATCCCAAGATCACCTCCAAATGAGATTTTCCCATATCAAATGGAATATACCCCCTGTAGCCATATGGCTGAGGGTATAAAAATGTCAATTATTATCTAAAACAATGAAGTATATTCGATATCAATTTATTTTCCCTGACAATGGCTCCGAATCTTTTGTGGGGCCGATACCGAAAGTGTGGAGCGATATTTCCTCTATGAATTCCGTTTAATACCATTACTAACATATTCAAAATTTTGAATTAATCGAGTCAAATCGTCTTTTATGTAATGTTGGAAAAGGTCGATGTCATAAAAAATCTCACGTTATGTTATATAAAAAAAACGAAGGAAGTAGGTACCCGAAATAGATTTAATTTTTCTCCCCCTTTTTTGTCAGAACGCAATGTCGTTGCATTTACATTTGATCCTTCTAGCCGCCACGCAAAATTTCAAAATTTGAGCAATAAAACCTCTCCTAAAATCTGAAATATGAGTTTGTTCTTTTCCAATAGTTGTCAGGGAATAAATATTTTTATACCCTCCACCATAGTATGGAGGGTATATTAAGTTTTTCACTCCGTTTGTAACACCTCGAAATACACATTTCAGACCCCACAAAGTTTATATATTCTTGATCAGGATAAAATTCAATGTCGAGAGCAATAAAACCTCTCCTAAAATCTGAAATATGAGTTTGTTCTTTTCCAATAGTTGTCAGGGAATAAATATTTTTATACCCTCCACCATAGTATGGAGGGTATATTAAGTTTTTCACTCCGTTTGTAACACCTCGAAATACACATTTCAGACCCCACAAAGTTTATATATTCTTGATCAGGATAAAATTCAATGTCGATTTAGAGATGTCCGTTCGTCTGTGGAAATCACTCTAGCTTCCGAACGAATTGAAGTAGATTGACAAAATTTTACCTAAATTTATGTAATGTCCTCTGGACTTTTGGTATTGAAAATGTGGCCATGTATGTCCACGTTTTGGTATAGCCCCCATAACAGACCCTAATATAACAGCTACATTCGGTATTTTTAAGATTTTAACAGATTTTTAACGAATTTTATTGTTTTTGAGAATTGCCAAATTCGTTCCAAATGGTGGAGGGTATTCAAAGTTCGGCCCGGACGAAGTTGCCGCTCTTTTACTTGTTTTTTTTTTTTCAAAAATTTTGATTTGGAACCCCTAGCACATATGCCATTACTGATGATGTTGATGATATAGTTGTCGCTTGTGGTTGTATGACTGGCTGAATGACTGACTGCATGTATGCTGCTGGCCAAATGGCATCATTTTACCCCAGACTACTCAGGAAATTGAATTTAAATTCTCAATTCGAACCAACCAACCAAAAAAAAAAAACTAAAAAAGAAATTGCAATTGTTCACAACTGTAAAAGGAGTTCGTTATTTCTTCTTTCCGTTGACGAGTAGAAGCGGCAGTCGACGAAACAAACGAAGTAGAAAAATATGCATTTATGGCCATGTGCGAGTGATGACCATTGGTAATCATCATGTAACGAAAATTTCTCTCTCGCATCCGCATTCGTCTCACCCCCTCAATGGGGGGAAAACATTACAAATGACCAAAAATGAGCACAACGTTTAAATGGCGTTTCAATTGTGTGTGTTTCGAATGCTTGCGAGTGGGTGCGTGTGTGTGTGTGTTTTACAAGTGTAACATCATCGTTTATGGTATTTATTTTGATGGCATGACAAAAATGCAATTGATTGGCAATAGGAAAACTTAATTAGTTAATACTTGACTGCTTAGGTTCAATGAAAACTGAATGTGAGCTATATTTCCGAATGTTTGTCCATCACCTTCCGATCTTATAGTTTTAGGCCCTGTTATGTCGAACATAGAGCCTTTTTCTAAAAATATTTCTTCACATTTCATTTTACTGGACTTTCAATTTTTTCCAACTTTTTTGAAAAAGAGAAGATTATAAATCGATCCTTCTTTCTCCCTTTCCGAAATATCCTAGCCATTATTTACTGTACAAATATACAATATCATCCTCCTCCTTTCCCCTTGTAAAATAGTTTAACGAGCATTGAACGTCGTTTTCCGGCGGAAGTGTAATTTGATACTTACAACGGCAAATGACACTTCTCGCCACTCCACTCCTTCGCAGACAATCTCGACTAATGCCGAGAGTTGGCAAACGTCGAAGATTTGTTGTGCTTATCTTTTGTTGGCTTTTATGTTTATTGACTTTTACTGCGCGGGGAAAAGAAAGGGGTGACTTCTAGCGGAAGTAGAAATGGATGATGACGATGCTGAGAATAAAAGGGAAATTTTTAATCTGTAAAATACTGTGGTGACTTTGTGTCGTCGTCGTAGATTTGCATGGGAGTGTGCGCAGGCGGCTACTGTGACCATTTCCGTTATCGGATATGTTTAGGAAATTTTTAATGATTTGCTACAAATTTTGTTAGGCATAAAAAATATCGAATTTCTTTTTGACCATACCATGTGAGGAGAGCCATAAATTATGTGAATTGATTGAATTTGAAAAATTCTCTTTGTAATTCTAATCTACAATTTTTATCTACAATGTGTGTTTTCTCATAACTCCACTATATCTTATGGATAAATTGGCCATCTCGATTCAAGTTTTATTAATTTTGGCCAATGCCCTTTTTCCAGAAAATTGTTTATAAAGGTATACGATATATCTATCACTGTGCTAATTGCATTAGATAGATACCGGAAGATTTCCAGCGAAGTCATGGGGTCTATAACTGATATGATATGATGGAAAATATGAGAGTCTTATTATGCGCACAGCCTTATGGCTAAAAAAACTGCAACAAACTTCAGACTGCTGTAATTTCTAAGCCACTCATTCGACAGCTTTTAAAATTATTCCAGCGACAGCTCATTATATCGTTTACAAGCGCACAAAAGCATTTTGCTGAGAATTTTCCAGAAAAAAAGTTATTAGTGATGGAATTCAAGCGTGACAGTGTGATTTCTTTATATTTGGCTGGAAAACCACAAGTGGCTATCGTTAGAGAACTCCAGCATTTAAACGTGAATAAATCTTTTGTGTCTCGTACCATCGCTGTGTTACCGTAATACTGGTAGTGTAGCCCGACGTCAAGAAGTGGACGGAAGAAAACAGCAACATCAGCAGAAATAGTTCGAAAAGTAAAGAAGCGACTTGATCGAATCCCGCGTTTCCGTGGCCGAAAAATGGCTCATGAGCTGAATATATCGCAATATCCCATTCGGCAAAAATTGAAAAATGAGCCATTGAATTTCCAAAAAGTGCAAGAACTTACACCGCAACAGAAATAAAATAGACTCAAAAGATCTAAAAAGTTGCTTCACTTGGCTAAAAGTGGTGAACTGCCGAATTTGTTTTCCTCCGATGAGAAAACATTCGTTGTCCAGCAGTTTGTAGACAAACAAAATTATCGTGTTTACTTGCCAAAGAGGTCAGCTGTAAATGTGCACTTTCAGTTGGCCACCAGAACTCAAGCGCCGGCCATGGTGATGGTGTGGGTCGCCATAACAGCCGATGGTCGCTCTCCGCTCGTATTAATCGACCGTGGTAATCAGAATAAATGCCGAATATTATCGCGAATCGGGTGTATTAAAGAATTGATCACGTAAACATTTTGGCCGCAGACCTTGGACATTGAAACAGGACTCAGCACGCGCCAACCAAGAATGGTTACAAAATGAGGTTCCTTGTTCCAATCCATTGGACTATTGTGTCTGGAGTATTTTGGAAAGCAAGGTTGGCACTTAAAAATACCAAAGTGTGGATCACCTCAAGCAAGCGCTTCACCGGGAATGAGCCAAAATACCGCAAAGCCGCATTCGGGCAGCGTGTGACGGTTTCTTTGGCCGTTTGAAGGCCATAATTCGTGCCAAAGGTGACCAATTCGAACAAATCTAAAGTTATTCTAAATTTTGATGCTATTTCCGTCATTTTTTGCTTTCATTCAAGAAAATTAAAAAAAAATATATAAAAATTATGGCGTTTGACTTTATTGCAGAAGAAGTGGACCGATATTTCCCATCTCCGAACTCGATCTAAGTTGAACAATAATATGACGTTGCACCAAATCTTGATTTAACTGAATACTCGCTTTGAGAGTTATCGTGTTCACCAGCCAGCCAGACGAACGGACGGACAGCCCTAGATCGACTCCAAATGTCCTGAAATGACAGAAGGAACTAGAAAATTTTCAAAAAAAATCCGTCGAAAAATACCACTCCAATTAAAAGACTGTAGTTGTCAAAGACTGTAGTTACGATTCCGAACTTCTAATACGACATTTTAAATAAATTCCGGTGAGATATATCGCTAAAATAATCTAAATACCGAATATTTGGGGATACCGTTATGTGGGCGCTATACTAAAACGTGGACCTATATAGAAAATTCTCTTCCAGGGAATTAAGTACTCGGAGGGAATTCCTTGTATGAATTTCCAGGCAATTCCATTTGAAAATGTGGCTAACATTATATAAGGGATGTGCGATATCGTGGACAGTTCTCTTCCATAGGGTAAAGTACCCACAGAGAACTCCTTGTGTAGAGGTCATTTAAAAAATTTGGCTAAAATCATTAAAACACCGAATATGGGGAATACAGTTATACGGGAGCTATACGATATCGTGGACCGATATAGGCCATGACCTGCCTTCAGAAAAAAGACATAGCTTCCTATCTAAATCGTTTTAGAATTTTACGCTAATCAAGAATATATACCTTGTTATACCCTCCACCATAGAATGGAGGGTATATTAAATTTGTCATTCCGTTTGTTACATCTTGAAATATACATTTTAAACCCCACAAAGTAAATATATATTCTTGATCAGCATATATTTCTATGTCGATTTGGCTATGGCCGTCCGCCTGTCCGTCTATCTATCTGTCGTTCTGTGGAAATCACTCTAGCTTCTCAACGAAATGAAATAGATTGATAAAATTTTACTCAAATATGTATTATGAATGCAGGGCTTTTGGTATTGAAAATGGGTGAAGAAGGTCCACGTTTTGGTATAGCGCCCATATAATGGTACCTCCCTTTTTTCGGTATTTTGGTGATTTAAGCAACATTATTCACCGGAAATGTTACAAATTTGGTATTTGACGTTCATAATAGATAGTACAGCCTAAGACAGAAAATTGTATGTGCCGTTCCACGTCTTCGTATGGCCTCCATATAACGGTACCTTCCGATATTCGGTATTTTGATGATTTTAGCGGCATTATTCACCGGCATTTGGTATTCGAAGTTCGTACTGGATACTACAGCCTATGACAGAAAATTGTCTGTGCAGGTCCACGTCTTCGTATAGCCCGCATACAACTATTACTACATTATTCACCCAATTTTTTTTCTAGTTTCGCATTTAGATATTTTAATGACTTTTGACAAAAGTTGCCTATGCAGGTCTACGTCGTCGTATAGACCCTAATATAAAGCTAAATTTGGTATGTTTAAGATTTTAACATTCGGTATGTTTAATTTTAACAGAATTGTGGACGGTATTCAATGATCGGCCCGGCCGAACTTACAGCTTTTTACTTGTTAGGTCTCAATTTATTATTTCGATGAGTTACAAACGTAATGACGAACTTAGTATACCCTCCATACTATGTATGGTGAAGGGTATACAATGTGTAATAACAGAGTTCCAATCTTTTCAAGCGTCCATGAAAGAATATTACTCGCTTTTACATTTTTCGTATATTGAAAATATTATTATCCTTCAATGTTCCGTGTGGGTATATTTAAGTTATTTTTGGAAGTTATAAGTCTTTAAAAAATATCGATTTCATAAAAAATCCAATGGGCAATCGGGTAATGCTTGAAGAGGCATTTGCTCGAAGATACGTCAAAATAGAATTTCCCTAAATTTGGATGGCTGTTTTATTTATATATTTATCTCTTTAGTATCATTGCCTTTCATTCTTAAGCTCATAACCAATTTACCTTAACTTTTTAACTTCCAAACGAACTTGACTAGAAAAAAAACTTTCCCATGGCAGCATTCCTCATTTTCCCACCACTATCCTACACTAAACAAATAAATATCAACACAAAAATGATTTTATACAAAATTACATATTTAATAAAAATGTTTATCTCTAATAATCCTTGAGTAAACGGTAGTTAATCTCTAGGATGCCACTTTCCCATTTACCCACCACACAGCCGCACAGCCGCACAAGTGCAAAACTATGTAAACCCCAGTGGGAATTCATAAAAGTGGTGGTGGCTGTGGCGTTTGGGTTGGGTTATTAAAAAAATTATACTCGATTTGAAACATATTGAGGACGATAAAATTTAATAACCCAGCGATGCGACCACACACTCAAACAGCCAGCCAGCCAACCCCTAATAGACAAAAAACATATGGAACGTGTGCCAAAAAAAAAAAAAACAAAAACGAAATCAGGACCAAAACTCAACGAGACTCAGTCGGTAAGCACAAACCCCATCGTCATCATCAACCACTAAATGACAGTAAAACAGCAACTTCCGGCAGTGGTGTTAAGTAAAAATCATTCAATTTCCGTTATGTCGCAGCACAGCGAGAATCAGTAGCACCGTTATTGTTATTATGGCCAACAAAAGCTTTTTTGCTGAGTTATTTTGGTAAGGTATATCGTTTGGGATCCAAAAACTATATAAATATGATATGGGAGGTTCCATGTACAGGGTAAGATGAAAAAACTGCACACTAATGTTATTTCTAAGCCACTAGTCCGACAGCTGTTAAAATTATTCCAGTGACGACTCATTATATTTTTTACAAGCGTACAAAAGCATTTGGTGAGAATTTTCCAGAAAAAAAGTTATTCGTTATTTGGCTTGATCTTTTGTGTCTCGTAACATCGCTCGTTACCGTGATACTGGTAGCGTAGCCTGCTGTCAAGGAAGTGGAACGAAGAAAACAGCAACATCAGCAGAAATGGTTTAAAAAGTAAAGAAGCGACTTGATCGAAATCCGCGTCGCAGTGGCCGAAAAATGGCTCGCGAGCTGAACATATCGCAATATTCCATTCGGCAAATATTGAAAAATGAGGTCGGGGTAAAGCCATTGGAATTCCAGAAAGTACAAGAACTTACACCGCAACATAAAGAAAATAGACTCAAAAGAGCTAAAGAGTTGCTCCGCTTGGCCGAAAGTGTTGCACTGCCGAATTTGGTTTTCTCCGATGAGAAAACATTCGTTGTCCAGCAGTTTTTAAACAATCAAAATGATCGTGTTCTCTTGCCAAAGAGGTCAGCTAAAAATGTGCACCACCAGAACTCAAGCGCCACCAGAAGTCAAGCGCCACCAGAAGTCAAGAGCCGATGGTCGCTCTCCGATCTTATTAATCGACCGTGGCATCAGAATCAATGCCGAATATTATAACAAAAATATTCTGGGGGGGTATTGAAGCCTTGGGCACGCAAATATTTTGGCCGCAGACCTTGGACCACCAAAGAATGGCTACAAAATGAGGTTCCTCGCCACATGTCCAGCGCACAATGGCCACCAAAATCTCCGGATACTAATCCGTTGGACTATTGTGTCTGGAGTATTTTGATAAGCAAGGTTGGCACTAAAAAAAATACCAAAGTGTCCATCGCCTCATGCAAGCGCTTCTCCGGGAATGGGACAAAATACCGCAGAGCAACATTCGAACAGCGTGTGACGGTTTCATTGGCCGTTTGAAGGCCATAATTCGTGCCAAAAGTGAGCAATTCGAACAAATCTAAACTTATTCTAAAATTTGATGCTATTTCCGACATTTTTGCTTTCATTCAATAAAATTAAAAAAATAATAAAAATTAAGGCGTTTGACTTTGTTGCAGTATTTTGATGTCACCCTGAAAAAATAGAAGTTCTTAGTTAAAGATCTTAAAGTGCCAGTAAATCGGGAAAACCCTCTTCTCTCTCTCTCTCTTAAAATATATATACACCACACGAACCATACTAAAATTTGAAGGATTTTTATCCATGCAATCACCCATACACTTAATATTATTCACACACACATATATATCCGCATATTTATTTAAATGATATTTTTATTTGATTTGATTTTTTTCTGCAGTCTCATCATAATTCCTCACAATATAAACGAATTCTTATATACAGACAGTGCCCCCACCCCCTCCCCCCTACGAACACACACACACATAACAATCATTGCCAAAAACCCATAGTCATCATCACCAGCTACGCCGTCCCCCCACCCTATCTCACACAACAACACTAAACTCCTGGCAATATGAGTTCAATGGTGTGTGTGTGTGCATGTGTAAACGAGGATTTTCGGTGTTCTTCCTATTTCATTTTGAACAATTTCATCCTGGATTTATGCAATAATGATATTCTATATGTATGAGATACTGTTGCGTCTGTTTTTGCAACAACAACGCACACACACCCTAAGCGAGGGTGTGATTTGTTGTTCTTTTCCCGTGCCACGACAATCACGAAGCCAATGAATAAAAGGGATGCCATGAAAAACATTACCACAATGCCATGATGTAATTGTATCTTTTATGTTGCGGTAATATCACTGTGATGGTGTGGATGACGATGATGATGACGAGAACGAGAGGGATGTGTGCGAGTTGCTTTTTAGCGGGCTAGGGGAAGAAAGGAAGAAGAGCAAATGTCCCACCCAAATCCATTATGCACGTGTTATTATATTTCTTTATGATGCTATGAATATATATATGTCCATGTATGTGTGTGTCTGTGCGAACAGTATCCTTTTTAGTTTCAAATTTGAATAATTTTTATTATAAACCAACGTTATGAAAATTTGATGAGCTCTTGTATATTTATGATGTGGCCAAAGGAGTAACCCAGTGAACATTGTGTGAAAATATACTGTAACGAAATTAAAATATTTTTAAACAAGTAAGCAAAAACCATAGCAGCGCGGGCCGAACATGTGATACCCTTTAACACTATAACATCCCCAAAAAATGTTGCCTTTGGTTTTCGACAGGTGGCATTTTCCCTATATTAAAGACCTCTGCCCTGCTGATAAATATGCAACAAATTTTTACACAAAAGTTGTGGTAAATTTCACCCGCTAAATATTATCCAAAATGCTAGGCCATCCAAAATGCTAGTCCTGTCCTTAACTCCAACCTCAAGCAAAATTGCTTGGTCTTTAATTGTAACCTCACAAACAAAAGGCTTCTACTCTGGCCGCAGTTTTTATATTTGGTATGAGATGTGCTAAAAGCTTGACTTGTTAAGACAAGAGCTTGGTTTCGAAAATATGTACTATTAATGTTAACATGAACTAAAGTGTTAGAATATGTGTTTGGTATTTTGGTTTCTACGTTGGTTGGAACTAATCCTCGGTCGATTTCAGGCGGATTTTCTGTACTCTCAGTCTATATCCATTAATTTAAATATATTTTCACTCTCGTTATGGCTATTGAAAATAGAGGCGGTATTGAAGGAGTTAGCCATTATCGTCCATTTCTTATCTGAGTCAGATAATAATATTACGACGTGCCAGATTTGGACTATATAGACTTTTTCATTCATTTATATGATTTTTTTGCGGAACAGTTTGAAATTTTGTGAGGAAGTACCAGAAGGTACTTATTAATCCAGTTCCACACTTCATCTAATACTGATGAAAAATTTTGGGATGCCCAAAGTTTGAGAAGAGAATTGGTCATACATTTTCATTTTTGGGTTATTGATTTTTAATCAAAATTTGGATTTTTGGTGGGGAAGGTGCCAAAAGAAGTGGTTTCCTACATCTTATCTTTAGATCAAATTTTATATTATATTGGAATGAGCCGTTATTGTAAAATTTTAGCACCTGCTATTAGGATTTGGAAAGTTTGAACCAAAGTGGATCATCCTTTCTCTATCTATGAAGTAAATTATTTACTTTTAGATTATTGATTTACTGTGGGGGCGGAGAGGTGGCTGTATAGTAGAAGGTATTGCCCTTCTACTAACTCGATCTAACTTTGATAATAATATTGCGATTTAGCTAGTTTGAACGAATTCGGATACACCTTCCAAAGTTATGGTGCGTTCCAGCCAGACAGGCGGACCGATACCGTCCGTTTTACATATATCTCACATAAAACTAGTCGTTATAGCTTGGCACGTGGTTATATTTATATCAGGAAGAAACATGGCTCACCCTAGGTCTCTTGGACCAAATCCGCTTCAGGACATTTGGATTCGGGGGATTCGAATGGAATATCCGATTTGATTAAAACTTGGTAAATCATAATACAGGGTGAGATAAAAAATGCAACAAAGTCGAACGCACGAATTATGGCCTTTAAACGGCCAATGAAACCGTCACACGCTGCCCGAATGTTGCTCTGTGGTATTTTGTTCATTCCCGGCGAAGCGCTTGCTTGAGGTGATCGACACTTTGGTATTTTTTAGTGCCAACCTTGCTATCCAAAATACTCCAGACACAATAGTCCAACGGATTGGTATCCGGAGATTTTGGTGGCCATTGTGCGCTGGAAATCAAGCGAGGAACATCATTTTGTAGCCATTCTTGGGTGGCAATGCTGAATGTGATGGTGCTGAGTCCTGTTGGAATGTGCAAGTTCTGCGGCCAAAATGTTTGCGTGCCCAAGGCTTTAATTCGCCATCCAGAATATTTTCGCGATAATATTCGGCATTTATTCTTATGCCACGGTCGATTAATACGAGCAAAGAGCGACCATCGACTGTTATGGCGGTCCGCCCAACACAATGGCCGGCGCTTGAGTTCTGGTGGCCAACCGAAGGTGCACATTTTCAGCTGACCTCTTTGGCAAGTAAAGACGAATATTTTGTTTGTTTACAAACTGCTGGACAATCGAATCGGAGAAAACCAAATTCGCCCAAGCGAAGCAACTCTTTAGCTCTTTTGAGTCTATTTTCTTTCTGTTGCGGTGTAAGTTCTTGCATTTTTTTTTTTAATTTCAATGGCTTTACCCCGAGCTCATTTTTCAATATTTGCCGAATGGAATATTGCGATATGTTCAGCTCAAAACCATTTTTCGTCCATTGCGACGCGGGTTTCGATCAAGTCGGTTCTTTACTTTTCGAACCATTTCTGCTGATGTTGCTGTTTTCTTCCGTCTACTTCCTTGATGTCGGGCTACGCTACCAGTATCACGGTAACACAGCGATGGTACAAGACAGAAAAGATTTATTCACATTTAAATGCTGGAGTGCCCTAACTATAGTCACTTGTGGGTTTGCAGCCAAATATAAAGAAATCACACAATCACGCTTATATTCCATCACGAATAACTTTTCTTCTGGGAAATTCTCACCAAAATGCTTTTGCACGCTTGTAAACAATATAATGAGCTATCACTGGAATAATTTTAACAGCTGTCGGACGAGTGGCAGCAGTCTGAAATTGGTAGCAGTTTTCTTATCTCACCCTGTAAAGCTGTATCTCCGATTTTTCAATATTTTGAGTAGTGGAACCGGTCGTTTTAAGGGTTTTAAACATCCTTTCGAAAATTTGAAAATGTGGCCCACATATTATTATTGGTATTTTGCAGATCTTATCCGCAATCTTATAGTGAATGAACTGCAATATATTATTTTTACAGTAAAAAAGAAGTTAAGGTCATTTTTATTTGCTTTATTCTTTATTTTATAGCTGTGCAGTTTTGGTTTGAAAGATTGCTAAAATTAGAAGATAACTTAAAGCTTGTACAGAAAAGGCTTATATATCCTCATGAGGAGAGTTTTTGAATCTTAGCCTTGCCCAATAATAAAAGGTAGTCGAAAATTCTTGATACAGGGTTTTTACTGGGATCCATTTATCAACATTTCCCTACCAAATCCTATCTAGGAGTATTTTCGACAAATTGCACACATCGACACCTCAAGACATAAAGAATGTAATTCCTGCCTCGAATGTTTATCTTATGATCTTGCGACGAATAAAATATTAAATGAAAACAAAACAAGTAAGCAAAGGCTATAGTCGTGCGGCTGACCATGTGATAACCTACAACACTACAATATATTGGAAACCTCCTTAGGTCCAAACTTATTTTTGTCGATTTTTTAAAATCAGGAAAGTCGTATTTTTTTTTTTTGGTCCGTTTGAACCCTTCGTTTAATTTTTTAAGCAATAGGCTTCTATTATGACCCTAACCCTACCTTCATGCAAAATTTCGTGAGAATCGGACGATATGCGACTTGAATATAATACTCTTAACCCATAGTGTTGCAGGTACAAATCAAAATTGTAAGTCAAATATAAAAAAATCGCATGCGATAAAAATTTTGAAAAAAAATCACTTTTTATAGGCATATTTTTGCGCGACTTTCCTAGATTTTATCTTTTTTTGTTTAGAGGCCATCCCGAATTGGTGAGAGTTGTGAAATCAGTCCAGTGGTTTTGACTTATAAGCGGAATAACTAACATCTATTTCTTGTACGTATAGATTGTAGCTATTTTGCTATGTACCCGAAATCTTGGCTATCACTATCACTGCAAAATATTCGCGGTTTAGTGGAAATTTTTGTATTTGTTTACAAAAAAGTTATAGTCTACTTATACCCGCTAAATATTGTCCGATGACCAAACAAAGTGTTAGGATTCTGCTCAGCCCTAAACTCATGGTAAGTTCCGCGTCGTTTGGTCTTTAACTGTGACTGTAGAGCAGCTACAAAAATCAGGAAATTTTTCTGTTTTTGGGTTCTGGGTTCTGTTCTGACCTTAACCCCACCTCCATTCTCAATTTATTGTGGATCGATCCTTAATTGCGACCTGTAGCGAGATTTCAATTTAACATGGACAGACGGACGGACATACGTGGCTAAATCGACTTAGCTTGGCGAGATAGGAAGATCCATATATAGTTTCTTATGTCGGTGACCAATATTTCGAGGGGTTACACAATTTTTGGCCCAATCAAACAACACATAGTGTTATAGGGTATAAATAGTACCTCATTAAGGAAATGGAAATTGTCGAAAAACGAAATTGGATTTTATTACATCTCAAAAAAAATCCATAACTGAATATTTTCAAATAGTTTGCTGGGTTATGCCAATATCCGTTCGTCTTTATTGCAACAACCGCATCAACGTGTAAGTCCAAAAACGTGTGCGTGTGTCACCTAAGCCAAGTGACAAACGATGAAAATTTATTAATATTTTCACTCCTTCTTAAGTTCGTTTTGCTATAGACATCCTTAAAAATTCTCTCCCTCTCACAGTAGTACCGTTTTGCTCATTTCCCCATATTTTACAAGAGAGAGAAGTTTACAAGGAACTAAATGGTGGGTTGGAAGCAGTTTACATTCGAACTACGTGTAGTCCAACCCATGCCAAGGAATATTCACTTACAGGAATATATGTTGATTGTGTGGTGGTGGTGTTAGTGTGCGTGCATGGCAAAGGTTATCATATTGTAATTATCAGGAACACAAAAAAAAACATAATTTGCATTTATATTGCGTCTATCATGTAATCCCATAATTTTTTAATTAAATCAAATTGGAAATGTTTCTCATCAGCAAACAAACCCGACACCATAATCAGTCATTGTAGGGAATAGAAAGAAAGCAACACGTTCCATAATGTTTTCTAAAGCAAAGATAAAAGACAATTCAACATTTGAACAGTGGGGAATTTAGTTGCTTATGGGGTGTGCAACTGGAATTGCCCATTAGATCTACAATTACTTTTTAGCAACAGTTACTGCAGTGGTTAATAGTCATATTTCCACCAAACAATCAATTATAGTCTAAAGCTGGCTAATAATTCCACGATTATGCATAAGCGTTGTCTATTGTCTAATAAAATTATAATAATTAACATATTTTGTTTTTCTCGCTCGCTATTTAACATACAATCAATTTGTTTTTCCTATAATAAACGATGCCGTTTACAAGTTGCTGAAATTTTAATTACTATTTATCATTTCAGAACAATGGCCAGCCTTTCTAAAACAATTTCATGGTTGCTCATCACCAGCAGACCAGTCAGAGTACGGATTTGGGTGTTGTTGGTCGGATAGTTGGTTGTTGGGTTGTAGGGAGTTGAGTGTTATTGTTTGGACTGTTGCTTTTTGGGTGGGGTATAATATGCAGTGGCGTATTCAAATATGCAGGGTGAGATAAAAACAAGTAAAAAAAGCTGTAAGTTCGGCCGGGCCGAACTTTGAATACCGTCCACCATTTGGAACGAATTTGGCAATTCTCAAAACCAATAAAATACTTTAACAAGTAAAAAAACATTAAGTTCGGCCGGGCCAAACTTTTAATACCCTCCACCTTAGGGTAAAAGAAACATTAGAAGAAATGTGGCAAAAACCATTAAAATGCCGATTATGGGGAGGTACCGTTATATGGGGGCTATACCAAAACGTGGACCTATAATTACAATGTTTCGCCACCGGAGCTGGAACCCATTATGACCCACAAATACCAATTTTTAGACAAATCAGTGAAAAAATGTGGCAAAAACCATCAAAATACCGAATATCGGGAGGTACCGTTATATGGGGGCTATATCAAATCATGGACCCATGCATGCAATGTTTCGCCACCGAAGCTGGAACCAATTATGACCAACAAATACCAATTTTCGAACAAAAAACCCTGAAAAAATGTGGCAAAAATCATCAAATTACCGAATATCGAGAGGTACCGTTATATGGGGGCTATACCAAAACGTGGACCTATAATTACAATGTTTCGCCACCGGAGCTGGAACCCATTATGACCAACAAATACCGATTTTCAGACAAATCCGTGAAAAAATGTGGTAAAAAAACTAAAATACTAAATATCGGGAGGTACCTTTATATGGGGGCTATACCACAACGTGGACCTATACATGCAATGTTTTGCCACACGCTCAGGGACCCGCTATGACCTACAAATACCAATTTTCAGACAAATCCGTGAAAAAATGTGGCATAAATCATCAAAATACCGAATATCGGGAGGTACCGTTATATGGGGACTATACCAGAACGTGGACCGATATATCTCATTTTCAATACCAACCATCCTAGACACAATGCAAATAGCTCTGCTAAATTTTGGAGCTCTACGTCAAATAATGTGGGCTGTATCGAGATTTCAACAGACAGACAGACAGACAGACGGACATCGTTAAATCGACTTAGAATTTTATGCTGATTATGAATATATATACTTTATGGGTCTAAAACGAATATTTAAGGATGTTACAAACGGAATGACAAAGTTAATATACCCTCCTTTCCAAGGTGGAGGGTATAAAAATTCTGTTAAAATCTTAAAAATACCGAATGTAGCTATTATATTAGGGTCTATACGACGACATGAACCTGCGTAGGTAACATTTGTCATAAGCCATTACAATATTCAAATGCGAAACATAAAAAATCGGTTATAATGTCGATACAATCAAAATACCGAATATCGGGAGGTACCGTTATATGGAGGCTATACGAAGACGTAGACCTGCACAGACAATTTTTTCTCTTAGGCTGTAGTATCCATTACGAACTTCAAATATCAAATTCTGATGAAAAATGTCCCTAAAATCATTAAAATACCGAATATCGGGATGTACCGTTATATGGGGGCTATACGAAGACGTGGACCTTCACAGACAATTTTCTGTCTTAGGCTGTAGTATACATTATGAACTTCAAATACCAAACGGAGGTACCGTTATATGGGGGCTTTACGAAGACGTGGACCTGCACAGACAATTTTCTGTCTTAGGCTGTAGTATCCATTATGAACTTCAAATAACAAATTAGAAACTATTCCGGTGAATAATGTCGCTAAAATCATTAAAATACCGACTATCAGGAGGTACAGTTATATGGGGGCTATACCAAAACGTGGACCTACATGGCCCATTCTCAATACCATTTCTCAATACCAAAAGTCCTGCAGACATACCATACATTTGAGCAAAATTTTATCAATCTACTTCAATCAGTTCGGAAGCTAGAGTGATTTCCACAGACGGATAGAATATATATACTTTGTGGGGTCTAAAATGTGTATTTCAAGGTGTTACAAACGGAATGACAAACATAATATACCCTCCATACTATGGTGGAGGGTATAAAAATTGCAACAAAGTCAAACGCCAAAATTTTTATTTTTTTATTTTTAAAGTTTTATTGAATGAAAGAAAATAATGTCGGAAATAGCATAACATTTTAGAATAAGTTTAGATTTGTTCGAATTGGTCACCTTTGACACGAATTATGGCCTTCAAACGGACAATGAAACCGTCACACGCTGCCCGAATGTTGCTCTGCTGTAGTTTGACCCATTCCCGGCGAAGCGCTTGCTTGAGGTGATCGACACTTTGGTATTTTTTAGTGCCAAACCCTGCTTTCCAAAATACTCCAGATACAATAGTCCAACGGATTGGTATCCGGAGATTTTGGTGGCCATTGTGCGCTGGAAATGAAGCAAGGAACCTCATTTTGTAACAATTCTTGGGTGGCGCGAGTTGAGTGCGATGGTGCCGAGTTCTGTTGGAATGTCCAAAGTATTCGGTTAAAATATTTGCGTGCCCAAGGCTTTAATACACCCTCCAGAATATGTTCGCAATAATATTCGGCATTTATTCTCATGCAACGGTCGATTAATATGAGCGGAGAGCGACCATCGCCACCATTGCGTCAATTTTCTTACTGTTGCGGTGCAAGTTTTTGCACTTTTGGAAATTTCAATGACTTTACCCTGAGCTAGTTTTTCAATATTTGCCGAATGGAATATTGCGATATGTTCAGCTCACGAGCCATTTTTCGGCCACTGCGACGCGGGTTTCGATCAAGTCGCTTCTTTATTTCGAACCATTTCTGCTGATGTTGCTGTTTTCTTCCGTCCACCTCCTTGACGTCGGCCTACCAGTATCACGGTAATGAGCGATGGTACGAGACACAAAAGATTTATTCACATTTAAATGCTTGAGTTCTCTTATGATTTTCCAGCCAAATATGAAGAAATCACACTATCACGCTTGAATTCCATCACGAATAACTTTTTTTCTGGAAAACTCTCACCAAAATTATTTTGTTTGCTTGTAAACAATATAATGAGCTATCACTGGTATAATTTTAACAGCTGTCGGAAGAGTGGCCTAGAAATGACTGCAGTCTAAAATTGGTTGCAGTTTTTTCATCTCATCCGTTTGTTGGGTTAAGAAAGCCCCCATCAGATGTCCATTCTTTCAAACATTTATTTATTTATTTATTTTTTTTTTTTTTTTGACAGACCCTTAACATAAATTTTAGTTTAAATGTTGAAAGCTACGCCCATGATTCCATTTTTTTCTTAGATTGTTTTGTAATATAAATTTTTTTCTTTGACTGGCTTTATTAGAATTCAATTAAATTATAAACCCATAAATATCTCTGTGTCATTTCAGCCGGCAATAAATCAAACTCCTGCTGTTTACTTGGCATTTTATAAGTTATATTTATTCTACCTACAACGGTTGTTCATTGGCTAACTTAATATGTAATCTGCAATTTTTTCTTTCAAACTATTTAGAGATGTTAAATGTCCTAAAGTTATAATTGGATTATTATTAATTAATGTGCATACATCAGCAGGACAGTCAACAATAGATTTTAGCTTCATAGTAACGATAATATTCGCAGAGAGCGACAATCGAATCGTACACCGAAAACATATGATATTTAATAGCACAGCATAATAATACAAGGTGGTCTCAATTTCTCAATTTCCGTAAGGATTATACAATGGTAGAATTAACAACTAAAAAATATTACGTTCGACTTGGCCGACATTTTAATGCCCTCTACCAAATGGCAAGAAAAATATTTTTAAATGTCCCTTAATTCAATATTCGAACTAGTTGAATTTTAAACTGAAAATGTAGGAGAAATTTATTGGAGAGTGTACTTAAAGTCTTTAAAATACCATAATACCACATGGTGAACCTATATAGACATTTTTCTTCCCCTTACATTACTTCTATGGATATAGGACTTCTCAGAGGACTTATATGGATAGAGAACCTCTTAAAGGATTTCAATGTGCAGAGCGCTTCCATGGATAGAGGAGCTCTTAGCGGTCTTCTAAGGATAGAGGAGCTCTTAAGGCTAGAGGATCTAAAATAGAGGACCTGGATAGAGGACCTAAAATTATCAAAATACCCTATATCCCAATTTACCATTATATGGACATTGTTGTACCTATTTCAAAATAAAACCAGTAAGTAATGGCCAACTACAGGATATATGATATAGAGCTCCAGTAACAAAAAAGGTAATATTGGGAATCTATGTGAAGTAAATCATACCAACTATGAACCAAATATCACTGCTGTATAGTGCATGATATGACTTCAATACGGATTATATTAACAAATATTTCTTGGAGCTATCTATTGCTCCGGACCGAGTTTTTCCCAAATGGTACAATTCGGTTTAATATAAAAAATCTATTCAATTTGGGCTGTACAATTGGATGAAGATGTATATCGAAGCAATATAAAAAACTAAACCGATCTCGATAACATTTGGCATTGGTACTCCTCGAGCAGTATCTGATACTCTGTATCAAATATCATTGTTGTGGAGTGCATGTTAGTGATTTTAACACCAAATCGGATGAAACACATATATATGGAACCTTTAGCTGTATCTGAACCAATTTCCACCGAAAATTGAAGCACTTGCTTTTAGGCTGAATACCGTCGGAAGTGCCGAAATTCAGCCCACCTAAGCTTATATTGGCCATTTTGTGCACACGAAAACCTGAAATCGGATAAAGATTGATATGGGAGCTATATTCACATCTGATCAGATCTCGATTAGATTTGACAGAGTTATTTTTGAGCTCTATAAGTTATATGGTGCCGCATGTGCGGCACTTAAAACCCCAAATCGGTTGAAACATATATATGGGAGCTATAGCTATATCTGAACCGATTTTCACCAAATTTAATGTACTTCCTCCTAGACTAAATTCGGTCGGATATGGCAAAAATGAGCTGGGAGCTATATCTATATTTGAACTGATTTTCACCATGAACTGATTTCCAATAGGGTTCGTCCTTGGCCCAAACAAATATTGTTTGGAAAATTTCATTTCAATTATATAATAAATGCAACCTGAATTTTGTTCACAAAAATACATCGACAGACGGACGGGCGGACAGAAAATGATTCTATGAAGATCCTCAAAAGTAACTATGGATCTATCTCGCTTCCTTCTCCATGTGACAAACAAATGCACAATGACATACTAACCTTGCCACTATGTGATGTAGGATATAAATAGCAAACTCCAAAAATAAATTCGACTTGTAAACATCTTTATATCTCCTATATTAAACCCTATCTAAAGGGGTATGTATTATTCGATAAGCCCAAAATGTGCCTCATTTTAAACCCTAAGTCTCTTTTAGGGCATTTTGAGTCGATTTAGCCGTGTCCGCCAGTTCGTCTGTTTGTTCGACTGATACGATAACTTTTAAAGAGAGTACCCAATTTCGTTCAAATTTGGTACGTCGTAGTATTTTGCCAAACATAGAACAAGTTCGGAGATGGGAAATATTGATCCACTATTTCTGGTACCTCCCCCAACAGAGGTCAACATTTTTATTGAAAAGTATTTATCTCATAGAAAGAAAAACGATGATCGATGATCACAGATCTGACGTACATTTTTTTTGTCCCACTCCCTCTGATACAACACTCGGAAGCGCTAAACATTTTATATAAATATAAATCTCATAAAATGCCTAATAGTTAATCTTTGTTTCTTTAAATTACGCACAACGAGATACTTCAACCTAAATTAGATCTAGTATGAATATGGAATTTATCGATCATCCCAGTCTACTTAAAAGCACTAAATTAGGTACTCTACTAAATGGTACTTAATTTTGGGTGAAGAGATGGAGCTTGAATTTTGAACTGTTGATATAGCAGTTACTACTGTTGGGTAAGTGTACGAAAAGTACTATATGGTACTCGATTTGGTATTGGGTAAACGGGTACTGCTTAAAATTTTAAATTTGGAAAAAGAGTCACTTCTATCGTCCTCGAGAGAGATTTGAAGGTGATTTTGGAAAAGTTATAAAAGTATTTGGAAATACATACCATAAACAAAGTACTAAATAATATTAAATGAGATATTTGGGGAAGCAAGGAGAACCTTCAATGTGAATGGATCTAGATAAAATATTGAAATTTGGTATAAGTATAAAATTTGGCCCATATGGCTGAAGAGGATATATACCATTTGATGTGCCCTAAAATGTTCCATTAAAATAAGACCCTATGTCTCTTTGGACCACATCCATTTCAGGACATTTTGAGTCGATCTAGTGATTGATGTTGCGCACGATAACACTCGAAGGGAGTATCCGATTTGGCCGAAACTTGGTACATCGTAATGTTATTAGGTCGATTTCGGAGATGGTAAACATCGTTTCACTCCTTCTGGTACCTCACCCACAAAAGATAAAAATTCTGAAAGAAAATAATTAACCTCATAGAAGGAGACAGGATAATTTGATCTTGTGCAAACTTTGCAAATCCAAATATTTTTATCAGTGTTAGGTCAGGTGGAAAAATGGACAATATCGGTCCACCTCATCAAGTACCTTCCCACGAAGGGTCAACATTTTAAATAATTATTACTCGTATAAAATTAGAATCCGATTTTCTTAAAATTTTTTACAAAAGATCTGATATAAGGAACAGGTGGAACGGACCACTCCTTCTGGTACCTCCTTAATATTTCTAAAAACCACAATTCCAATATTTCCATAATTATTTTCTATGTCTAATTTTTCTTAGTGTATATAATTGGAAAATAAATACTTTCTCCTCGGGGCTATAAAACCTAACAACAACAGAGTCAATAAAACTTAATCAAGCATAACAATATGAATTCCTAACAAGTTAACTTAATACATACAGACGCCATAAAACTCACACACTCTCAGAAAATCCTACAATATTTAGCTACAACAAAAATCCCCCATTGACACCCACAAAAATGTAGACGAGAAAAATCTCATATCCAAATATCCGTAACACATTAAAGTCAACATTGCAAGTGGTAACAACCCCCACAAGGCAAACTAAACTCTCCCAGCTGCTCCCACACAAACACACACAGCTAAACGCTAAGGCAATTAAGCCCCGTTAGGAAGGGTGGTAACTTTTGGAGGCGTAGAGGTGTTGGCATTTTCAGGCAATGAAAGTCAACATATTTTAGATGTCATCTCTTTCGCACTGTGTTCCCCGAACTGTCTGTCTGTCCCCTGTCTATTGCCTGTTAAACGTTATGGCTTCATCATTCGCCCGCCGCACATCGTTAGCATTTCGATTAAACTGGTGGAATGGGAGGTGGTGGCAGGGAAGATTGTTGGTTGATAGCAAATATCACACAGAAAAAAATGGGGGAGAGATAAGACAAGCAGAGATAAAGAAGATTGAGATATAATGCCATCATCACTGTGTATACGTTTGCCGAGGGGTGGGCGGCTAAACGACGTATATTAGTCATGGATGGCAATGAAAATCTATGAACTTCGTAGAGTATACTTTTGGGGGGATGTCAGTGAATTGAATCGCAAGTTGTGTGAAGGGGGAGCTAAATAAATTTTTGGATAATTGGAGAATGGATTATGGAATTTATGACCAGTTCGCACTGGTTTTTATTTATGAGAGAGTGTGTGCGAAGAATTGATTTATTTTGGGAAATAAGTCATTTAAGAAGATGTTGAATGAAATATAGAAGGAAAATATGAATGGAGTTCTTTTGAAATAAGTAATATCTGGTTACGTAGAGAAAAGCTTTATTAGAATGTAATTATTTGCTGATATTTTTTATAAAAGATTCGGATTTTGTAAAGGTGAATCTTACTCACCATTTTTATACCCTCAGCCATATGGCTACAGAGGGCTAGGTCTCTTTGGACCAAATCCGTTTCAGAACATTTGGAGTCGATCTAGAGATGTCCGTTCCTCCGTCGGTATGTCTGTCTGTCTGGCTGGCTGGAGCGCACGATAACTCTCAAAGGGAGTATCCGATTTGGTCCAAACTTGGTACATCGTAATATTTTTGTCAAACTTAGATCGAGTTCGGAGATGGGCAATATCTGTCCACTCCTTCTGGTACCTCCCCCACAAAAGTTGAAATTATCAAAAAATATATTTTCTGCACAGAAAGAGAAACGATAATCCGATTTTGCTCCAACTTTGCAAATCCTAGTATTTGCATCAGTGCTAGGTCTGCTGCGAAAATGGACAATGGACGGTCCACTCTTTCGGTACCATCCCCACAAAGGTTCAACATTTTAAATAATTACAGCTGTCATAAAATGTGATGTAAGAGTCCGATTGTCTTGAAATTTTACAAATCCCAATGTTCATATTAATCCAAGGTCTATTGTTAAAGTGGAATATATCGGTCCACTCCTTATTGTAGCTCCTCCACAAATGCTCGAAATTTTCAAAAAA